>NC_047090.1:143702597-144327597 GCF_902459505.1 Geotrypetes seraphini | reverse complement strand
CATGCGCAATGGTCTGAGCATGCTTGCCGCTTAGTTTTCACCAAGGCTGTTTTTCTGGTGATGTGCGAGCGGTCGTTCGGGGTGGGGGTGCGAGTGGTCCTGCTGGGGGGGGGTGAATCGGGCGTCGGGCGGGGTGGGAACTATGTAAAAAAAATTTTGTATACCGCGCTCACGCGTATAACGCGCGAGGGGTATGCGCGGGAGGTAAAAACGCGTATAACGCGCGCGTTATATGCGTGAAAATACGGTAATGCACAGAAATTATTAGAGGATTGAATATAAAAAGAACGCAAAGTAACAGATATGGTAAAAGCTAAACATAGCTAGGTACTCCAAACCAACCCCAAAACAAAAAACACAACACCTCAAACTTCAGTTCTCAAGGTATTTACTAGATCATATCCAAAGTCTTAGACCAGAGGGCCGCCGCGTGAGCGGACTGCTGGGCATGATGGACCACTGGTCTGACTCAGCAGTGACAATTTTTATGTTCTTATGCCAAAGAGGACATGTGAAATATACACATGAAAGTACCTCAACTACACTCTACTCCAACATATAGCCCTTCTTATGATATAAATGTCCTTAAACTTACCCTCTCAAAGCCAACCTACCCTCACCCCCAAATTCTATATATGGTATCTAAAAATCTGTGCTGACCAGAACAGTGCTTAAGCACAATTCAATAAAAGGCACTCACCATATAAAAAATCATGCTTAGCGGCTGTACGTTTAATTAACATTCTGGTGTACCCATTTAAGCCAATGAAAACCAGGCCTAAATACCTGCACCTATAACAGTGCGACTAACTTTTAGGAATGCCCATGACCCGCTCATGTTCCTCCCCTGGCCATGGCCCCTTTTGAGATCTGCGCACTAGAATTTACATGCATCACTTTATAGAATGTGCTTAATTAATACCAATTACTGCCCATTATTACTTAATTGCCACATTAGCGCCAATTAGCTTGTAAAACAATTAAAGCTGAGCATGCAAATCGGCAGTGCTCACTGATTTGCTTACGCATGTTCGGTCGCACCATAAGGAATCTGGCCTTCAGTGTACAATCCAAATGGCGCATTTGGAAGCAGTCTCAAACGGCAGAACATTTTGGGGAAAAACATTATGTAAAATCCAGAAAACAGTAGATATGACAAAACATACCAACAAAATCACATGTGCGCATTATCTAGAAGTTTGCAATTGTCACATTCAAAGAGCGTTCCTAATTCACACAGCATATCAGTCAAACCAGGTACTCCATTGATAGAGAGCTGTCTGCTATTGTACAAAGGACAATGGCTTAGGATACCACCTACTTCTGCATTTTTCTTCTGCAAGTAATGTTACTTGGGTTAGCCATCTGGCTCTGCCATCAGCACAAAGCTAAAGTATAATTTTCTCCTTTGTTGTCAAAGGGCAGCAGTCATTTGTTTCATCTGTTTATAATGAAACATGACCTCAAAAAAGGGATGGTCCACATACTTCACCATTGATGGAAAAAGAATATAAATTCAAACACTGATGAAGGTAGGCAGTAACATACCAGAGATATTCCAATGTCTAAGGCATGAAAGATCCTTGAATTCAGTAATTTAAAGCACTCATTAACAATATTTACTTTATCCTTCAAATCAGTCTGTGGTTTATTACAAATTTTTAAAATCTTATGTTCTTGCCTGAACTAAAACACATTTATGGCGAGGGATTCAGAACATTGCAGCAAAGTGGAAGGGCTGTGTAAGTAAATGTTTTAAATGGAGAATAGTGAAGCTTCTGAAATCCAATGTACTCTTATTACTGGACCCAAATCAACATGGATTTGAGTAGAGGCAGATCAACTTCACTGGGTGTCCAGAGAGTTGGTTAGAGGGAGAGCGCTAGATGTGGTGTATTTAGATTTTAACAAAGTCTTTGACCCTGTTCCACACTTGTATCTAATAAATAAGCCGAGTGCCCTCAGTATGGGTCCCAAAGTGATGGACTAGGTCAGGAACTGGTTAAGTGAAAAGCAAAAGAGTGTAGTGGTAAATGGAGATCATTCTGAAGAAAGGGAAGTTACCAGTGGTGTACAAGCTCTGGTTCTTGGGCCTGTTCTTTTTAACATTTTTGTAAGCGATATTGAGGTCTGGTAAGATTTGCCTCTCTGTATATGATACCGAAATCAGAAATAGGGTAGACACCCCTGATGGTGTGGAGAACACGAGGAAGGACCTAGTGAAGCTTGGAAGAATGCTCTGGAATTTGGTAGCTATGATTTAATACTAAGAAATGCAAGGTCATGCATTTGGGCTGCAAAACCCAGAAGAAACGATACAGTTTAGGGGGGTAAGGAACTTTTGGGCATGAAAGAGAAGTGGGACTTGAGTGTAATAGTATGTGATGATTTTAAGGTGGCCAAACAGGTCAAAAAAGTGATGGTAAAAGCTAGAAAGAAGCTTGGATGCATAGGAATGGCCAGTAGGAAAAAGGAGGTATTGATGCCCATGTATAAGACTCTGGTAAGACCCCCATTTAGAATATTGTGTACAATTCTGGAGACCACACCTTCAAAAAGATATAAACAGGATGGGGAGAGTTCAGAGGAAGGTTACTAAAATGGTCAGTGGTCTTCGTCATAAAGCATATGGGGGACAGACTTCAAGATTTCAATATGTATACTTTGGAGAAAAGGCGGGAGGGGGTATGACAGAAAAGTTTAAAAACCTACATGGCATAAATGCGCTTGAGGCAAGTCTCTTTCAAATGAAAGGAAACTCTGGAATGAGGGGGCATGGGATGAAGGCGAAAGGGGATAGATTCAGAAGTAACCTCAGAAAATACTTTTTCACGGAAAGGGTGGTCAATGTGTGGAACAGCCTCCTAGTGGAGGTGGTGGAGACAAAAAGTGTAACTGAATTCAAGAAAGCTTCAAGATAAATACGTTGGAACTCTAAGGAAGAGGAAGAAATAGCAGATGGTTAGGCAGACTAGATAGAAAAATGAAGGCAGATAAAAACCATATGGCCTATGTTTCTCTGTTTTATGCAGCTTTATATATATAAATTCTTTATGATTATTCATTACAATAATAAGAAATATTCATGAATATCCACAAAAACTCTCTATATAAAATACATTGAAACATATATAAGGTTATAAATCAACTTGATCTAGTCCACATTATACTGGTCGCCAGAATTTAAACTAGGAAATCAACTCTATGTATAATCTACCATCATGGACAGGCTGAATTGTGACTTACTTTATATATCAATTAGTGCAAACTATATAGTTGAAAAAGTCTCTAAAGATGGGAAAGTAGAAATCAACACATAATACAAGGGCTGGTCACTGCTAAGACCCCCTGGTAATTTTCCCAGCGTAATATTGAATGCAATTGACCCTCAGAAATGCCACCAGCCACTCAAATATGTTTCATAGTGGTTGGATTTATACATTATATCCTCACTGGGCCATTTTTGTTTTGTTTGTTTTGTGGCTGGTGGCATTTCTGAGGGTCAATTGCATTTAATATTACGCTGGGAAAATTACCAGGGGGTCTTAGCGGTGACCAGCCCTTGTATTATGTGCTACTTTATATATCATACATCATCCTCCCAAAATGAAAATAGCGATAACAGAAATTAAACTTTTACCAAAGCTTTTATGCAGATTTCTTATCTTTTTATTTGACCGACAGTCCCCCTGCCAGATTCAAACCTAAGGCCTCCATGGAACACAAGCTTTCCTCCCCCCAGAGGAGACCCCTTCCTGAATCCACCAGTAGGCCCCTCCAGGCCTATATCATATCATCGTAGGTGCAGTGGCAAGTTAGGGCAAGAATGATCCCAGTCATTCCTGTCCACTAGGTCTTCAGTCAAAATGCAAGATTGCCTCTGGAGGGCACAACAACCATTTTGAGATTAGAGCACGCGTAGGCTTTGAGCAGTCTCTCCAGCCCTAGCTAGTCATTACACCACCAATGAAATGGTAGTCCTGGGGTAGGGGGAAGAGCAGCAGTTTCAGCGGAAAATGCACTGGCATTTTTGTCTGTAAACAGAAAAATAATAAGTCCGAATGCAAATTCTGGACCAGTTTTGGGGCCAAAGCCAAAACCAAAACTCAGGTCAGCCTCTAATTCAAAATATCATAATCCTCCACAAATTCACATAATTGCATAAAAACTGCTCTCTAAAATACAGTAGACAAGTATAGGAGATACGATACCAGCCTGTAAGTCTCTAGTCTCACTGGGTCCAATAAGGATTTCTTCAACAATAGTCATGATTAAGCAGTCTTTAATAACTGCGGAACTATGGGCTCCTTTTACGAAGGTGCGTTGGATTCGCACTCCCTAGCTGAAAAACTACCACCTGCTCAAGAGGAGGCGGTAGCGGCTAGCGCACGCGGCATTTTAGCACGCGCTATTCCGCGCGTTAGGGCCCTAACGCGCCTTCGTAAAAGGAGCCCAATATCTAAATCTGGGGAAGTATTTAACATAGCTTGAGTATTAAAAAGGACTTTAAAATTACAGTGGAATAGTCGTATCAAATAGGTAGTCTGTATTGTTTACATAAGGAATAAACAAAAAAAAGACTAGAAAATTGAACTACAACTATAACCTTTCTTCAGAGCATACTAGAACTACAAAGTACAAGCAAATACTCTTAACAAGAAAACAAAACAAATTAGTAAATCACATCAAGTGACCTTAATTTTACAGCTTCAAAGTCACAAAATTACAAGGCAGCATTGTGTAAGTTACCCAGTCAGTCACAAGCACAGAATTATGCTCAATTGGAGACAAGAATTTTCATGACAGGAGCTATAATTACATGAAAACCACACTTTTAAAAGATAACCAAAGCATCTTCTAATTGAAGGGAAATATGGAATGAATTCCTCCCACAGAGAGGTGCAAATTAAAATAGCATACAAATAAATTCTATGCCAAGGAAACAAGATGAAAATCTAAAGCAAAAAAAAAAAAAATTAAAATTGGTTCTTATGTGTCAGCGAACACAACTCCCGTCGAATCTGGTTAAGGAAACTCCCTTCATGTGGATGATTACTGTAGTACTTACTGGATACAGAAAATCCCTTTCCAAATAAACTGGCTGACTTCAGAGTGTGAAGACGAAAATGAAAGAAGCCTCTTTTGGTATTTCTCAATTAACCCAGAAAAACAAAGATGCCACTTCTCAGCTCGTTTTCAGAAGCAACAAAATAAGCTGTCTGGTACCTGGCATTGATATGTTAACAAGGAGGATACAACTTTTTCCAGTCACTGGCAGGGTGGGAGGGGCGGGGGGGGGGGATTTGCATTGCAATCTTAAAATGGGAAAGTTATTGATTGATTCTATGTATTTGTTTTTCTTGATTATTGGGTGGGAGGGAGGGTTAAAAAAGTTGCTTATTTATGTTTGTAGGATCAATGTGCTTTTCTTGTACTATTATATATATATTTGTTTTGCACAGTTGTTTGAAAAATCAATAAAGATTTAAAAAAAAAAATCACTGGCAATTACTGTTTTCTTTCAATTAATTCTGAATTCTTCATAACAGAACTGAAGATTTCTGCATGCTACAAAACATGGAAAACTTTCCAAAAAACAGATAAGTTTGAGTGTAAAAGCCGACTTCTCCAGTCATCGTTCACAGCTGATGTACCTGTACACTAGTGTGTCTCAAACTTTTTTAGCTCCGGCACACTTAACGGAGCAAATGTTTTTCACAGCACACCAAATGGAGCAAATGTTTTTTTGCAGCATGTTATAATTGAAATTATAAAATTGCAAAACCAACAAAATCTTAAATTTGAGAGTTCTTTATTTATAGTTCTTTAAGTTATGTATGGGTAATTGTAACAACAGTGAAACTAAAGTAGATAGACTAGAATTGGTAATCAATACGATAGATGTGCTTGTTTTTGAGTGCAAATTAACTCAAAATGTTTGATAGTCGACAAGGAAACATGATTTCATCGTCCCCCATCTGCAGTCACTCTCTTTTTTTTTTTTTTTCAATTTAATTTCTGTCAGAGCCAAAAATCCAAGTTTGCAAAGATAAGATCCAAACGGTAACAAAGCCTTGATTGCTTTGTTGCTCACATTAGGAAAGCTACTTAATAAAAAATAAAATTACTTGTCATTAGTTTTCAAAGACCAATCACGTCAAAGAACGATGCTTGTCTGGGCGGTTGTATCCTTACGTACACAGACGCTCATAACATTGACAGACTCTTGCATACGTGACGTACATGTCATCTATTCTAATATATACTTATGAAGAAAATTTTTAAAAATAAATTCTGGAATGTCTCATAACACACCTGGAATCTCTGCGGGGCACACCACTGTGCCTTGGGACACAGTTTGACACACTGCTATACACATATAGAAACATTATTCAATACTGGCTGCATTCATAACCAATAGAAATTAGAGCTTATGGCTAATTCCCCTCTCCCTCCCTCACGTTGATTGGTGAGTTCTCCTCCACCTCCTCTTGGTGCAGGCTTTTCTTCTCTCACGAATGGACTACTGAAATCTTGTTGACACAGGTATCACAAAATGTCATCAGCTTCAGAGGATTCAAAACACTACTGTTCATTTTCTTTGCAGAGCTTGCAAAGTCAAGACTATATATCTCCATTTCTTCATTCTTTACACTGGTCACCAGTTGCTTTCCAAATTCAGTTTAAGATCTATTGGGGGGGGGAGGGGGGATTCCATCCTTTCTGTCATTCCATATATTCCTCACTAATCTTTATGTTCAACTGATGCCCATTGTCTTATTTTTCCTGGCTTATTACAAATCAACTTGAAATTCTGCTTTTTTTCTTTCTTACCCTGCCACCATTCATTCATTCTAAATCTTCATTTCCAAAGTCAGTTAAAAGGCTTATTACTTTAATCTGGCTTTTGAAGTAACCCACTCAATTTTCGTGCGAGGACCTAATAACCCAGCTGGTTTCACTACATTTTAAATTGAATGTGTTCTGTGCTATTTTATGGTGTTCTTTTCAATTTTTTCTTTTATTTGAATTTTGTAAACCGCTACAAACAGATACTATCTTAACTGACATGAAAAACTCCCTACATCTTCACTATTTTTCAAACTGAGGTCTCTTTAGGAGGAAAAAAGACAAACCACCAATTTATCAAGCACATTAGAAGAAAGGTGGCATTTTTTTATTGCTTTTGCTGAACACAAATTCATAATAAACCTATATAAAAATGCAAGTATTCCTTTTCTGGACATAATCACAGATTTTTAAACATTAACTGCTCTCTCAAGAGGTTACACTGTAGTTGGTACAATCTAGGTCAATGGTAGCCCGCAGGAACCTCTTTGGCGGTTCCTGCCATCATTCTGGCATGTTTTTTTTTTGTCTGTGCACACATCTCTGCTCCCACTCTCTGTGGGTCAATGGATTTCTCCTCCTCTCTCTCATTCACTGCCCAGATACAACATATTGCTAAAACCTGCCACTTCTTCCTCTATAATATTACCAAAATCCGACCCTTCCTCTCTGAGCACACTACCAAAACCCTTATCCCCGCTCTCATCACCTCATGCTTAGACTACTGCAACTCACTACTATCAGGCCTTTCTGCATAGTCATCTCGCTCTCCTCCAATCCATCCAGAATTCGGCTGCATGACTCATATTCTGAGAGAACCGCTATACTCACATTACCCTTCTCCTAAAGTTACTTTATTGGCTTCCCATCCGTTTCCAAATACAATTCAAACTCCTCTTACTGACCTACAAATGACCTACAGCTGCCCCTCATTATCTCTCTTCACTTATTTCCTCCTATATCCTCCCCCCCCCCCACCTACCACAAGCTCTGCTCAGCTGGTAAAGTCCCTCCTATCTGTGCCCTTCTCTTCCTCTGCCAACTCCAGACTCTGGCCCTTCTACCTTGCTGCGCCACATGCTTGGAACAAGCTGCCCAAATCCCTACTGCAGGCTCTGTCTCTGGCAGTGTTCAAGGCCCAGTTAAAAGCCCACATCTTCGAGAGTGCTTTCAACTCTCACCTTAGGTTCTGCATTCCCAACCCTATATGTCAAGTCTATCTGTCCAAGTTAGATTGTAAGCTCTTCCGAGAAGGGACTGTCTATTAAATCTAAAAATGTACAGCTCTGCATATGTCTCTCAGTGCTATATAAGTGATAAATTGCAGTAACAGGGGAAGAGGATAGGGAACAGAGAGGGATGCTTGATCAGGGGAGGGAGATAGGGGAGAGAGACGCATGCTCTGGAGAGCAGTATAATGGAGAGAAAGATGCTTGCTCTTGGGAGGCGGATAGTGGAGAGAAAGATATGTAAACTTATGAGCACAACTGTAAAAGACAAAAGCTTTTGCATTTTGATTGTTGATGTGCTTTGCAGATCATTAATTGGAGCTGAAATGTTTGCAAGTATTGATTATTTTGTAGCTCTTTCTTGTCAGCTGTATTGCACGTTCTGTGAAGAATTTTATTCTGGTACTAATCTAATCTAATCTAAACCTTAAGTTAAATACCTTAAGTTAAATACTGTGTTAAATACTTTATTTTTCTTCTAATAAAAGATATATCAATACATATTTTTGGTTTTATTACAAGTTGGGGATTGAAAGTGAGTGAGACAAAGAATTTGAGGTAGAAAGACTGGTGGCAAGTACAGGGTAGGGAAGATTTGGTAGAGTTGTGGTGTAAGGCTTGGTATAGGTGTGCTTTTGAGAGAGATGTGGGTTAGTGGGGATGGATGTCACTGACACATACTGGTTAGCAGTACTGCAATCCCATGTGGGTAAATACTTGGTGGTTCTCCTTAAGCTCATTTGTATCCAAAATGGCCCCCACTGAAAAATTAGCAAAGACCACTTATCTAGGTCATGAACTTAATTTATGAAGGGGTTTTCCCATTTGGAAATCTGTTTTTATTATATAGCAATGACAATTACAAAAAAACGCAAACCAACAATATCAACAGCCATAAACAGCAAATGTCAAAAAACAAGGTCCTCACCCAACCCAACCCCCACTCATCCCAGCAAAACCCTAAACCCCGGTCATGAACTTAATTTAGATTTGTAAAGTACTTGGATGACTTATTCATGTGACTCTTGGATGCTGAATCATGTACGTGAACTTCATAGACTTTGGAGAAAAGCTATTTTTCAAGATACAGCCTGCAAAAGTGTGTGCATTTGCTAATTTACTGTTACACAGAGATTATAGATGTAGTTTTAGAAAGATTTATGGGAAATTTATTTTATTTTTTAATCGTTATTGATGTTATAAGCATACAAAAAGTGCAAACAGTATATATTCAAATAATTCAATAAACAGCAGTTACATACTTGCAAATTACTGAAACAAATTACCCATCCCTTCCTGGATGTGTGTGGTAACAAGACTTAGGGCTCCTTTTATGAAGCCGCGTTAGCGGTTTAATGCGCATAATAGCCCGCGCTAAACTGCCAGCTGCGCTAGACACTAATGCCAGCATTGAGCTGGTGTTAGTTCTAGCTGCGTAGCACGTGTTTAGAGCGCGCTAAAAAGCTGCGTGCGCTAAAACCACTAATGCGGCTTCATAAAAGGAACCCTTAATCTAGTGAATTTACGCCTCCTGTCAATTGAGATTTTGTAAAGATACTAAGGCTATTCTAGGAGTTTTACCAAGCCAAAGAAATTTGGAAAGAATCCCATTTAGTTTTTTATAAAAACATAATTGAAAATAAATTGGTAACATACTTATTTGGTAACAAATTACAGGCGAGAGCATCATTTTGATAGTTTGAAATCTCTCCCACCAAGAAAGATGTAGTGGATTCCATTATAGCAGAAACTTCCACTAAAGCAACACTGTCCTTGTAAATATGCATGTTCAGGATTTTCCAGGGAGTCATACAGTTTAGGGAGCAAAGAGCCTTTGTGCACAAAAGAGGAGTGAGACTTTTAGGTGTGATCGTAATGTGATAATCTCAACGTGGCCAAACAAGTAGAAAAGCCAACAGTGAAAGCTAAAAAGATGCTTGGGTGCATAGGGAGAGGAACAGCCAGAAGGAAAAAGGAGGTGATAATGCTTCTGCAGAAGTCTCTGGTGAGACTTAATTTAGAATATTATGTACAATTCTGGAGACCACACCTTCAAAAAGATATAAACAGAAAGGAATCGGTCCAGAGAACAGCTACTAAAATGGTCATTGCTTTCTGTCATAAAGCATGTGGGGACAGACTTCAAAGCCTCAATATTTATACTATGGAGGAAAGGCTGGAGAGGGAAGATATGATAGAGACATTTAAATACTTAAGTGGCATATAAGTGCATATGAGGCAAGTCTCTTTCAACTAAAAGGAAACTCTGGAATGAGGGGACATAGGATGAAGGTGAAAGGAAAGAGACTCGGAAGTAACCTCAGAAAATACTTTTCCACGGAAAGGGTGGTAAATGCATGGAACGGCCTCCCGGTAGGTGTGGTGGAGATGGAAAACGCATCTGAATTCAAGAAAGCTTGGGACAAGTAGATTGGATCTCTAAGGGAGAGAAAAGGATAGCGGATGGCATAGATAGACCATGTGGCTTTTCCAGTCTACCTATCTGCCTTCATTTCTAAACTGGGCCCTGGAGGCACCCCAGCCAGTCAGGTTTTCAGAATATCCACAATGAATATTCATGAGAGAGAATAGCATGGACTGACTCCACTGCATGCAAATCTATTTCATGAATATTCATTGTGGTCTTTGAATCACAGGACTAGACTATGATGTTAGCGGAGGTCTACACTAACATGATGACAGGACAGCATGTGATAACTGCAGAGGTAGCTGCTTAGCATGTAACAGAGTGGGAGAACAGATAGAGACTGCACCATACATGTGTTAACATGGCAGATAATGTAGAGTTTTTCATGCCACCTCAATGCAGTTAACATGTAGTTAGCTGCAAGAGAAGATGCTGGGCTCACCCCCATGTTACTGAGTATTCATTTTGGCTTTTTAAATGGAAAAAGTGCAAAATTTTCAAGCAGCTTATTAAAAAGGAGCCTTATTTTGGCACTAGTCAGTGATGAGGTAGGTTAATACTGGACAACACGTGTATAAATATCACAACAATCCACAATGAAACCATAACAAATCATTGTCCACATGCAATATGTTGTAACAGAATACTGTTAACAAGTACTGTAACATAGCTTATGATGACAGAAAAACACAGAAACAAGCACATCCAGTTTGCCCAGCTATTTGTCCTTCTTTGTTCACTTTACAAAAAGTACAACATTAATTTAAAAATAAAAAGGTCAAACTGTGGATATCTTTTTACTGAACTAACCTGCAGGTATTTCTAAAAGCATGTTGAAATAAGTAGTGTGGAAAAAAAAACCACTAGCCTACAGCAAAAGCATGCACTGCAGACAAAGCGATGTGTTGAGGGCATGCTGCCAAGGACCCGGAGACCTTGGTTTGATTCTTTCACCCACCGATTTGCTCTATTGCTCAACTTATGTGCATACTCAGCCACAAACTTTACACTGTAGCCAGGTGATCTTATACAACCATAAACACACTAACCTGTTATTATTATTATTGTTCCCTTAATATATATATAACAATTATTTTTTCTGGTTTTACCTTGTTATTGTAAACCATCTAGTTTTATTTTGGGGTTTTGTTGGGTTTTTTTTTAGAGGATGTAAGGCAGTATAATAAATCCTCAAACTAACATAGTAACATAGTAAATGACGGCAGATAAAGACCTGAACAGTCCATCCAGTCTGCCCATAAGTTATACCCATTAAAAAAAAATATATGATTAAATTAACTTGTCTCTTCTTTGATATTTCTGAGTCATTGAGTAAAGTCTGAGTGGAAAGGTTAGATATGATTAGATTGTTCACTCTTTCCAAAAATACTAGGACTAGGGGGCATGTGATAAAGTTACTAAGTAGTAGATTTAAAAAAACAAACCAGAGAAAATATTTCTTCACACATGTAATTATACTCTGGAATTCATGGCTTAGCGGGGTTAGCTTAGCGGGGTTTAAAAAAAGGTTTGGCTAATTAATTACCAAACATTTTCCCACTTAGCCACAAAATGGGACAACCCCCTTCATTTCTGTGGCTCTATAATACCATTGACTGCACCTGCACATCTAACACTTGAAAGATAGTGTTGTACGGTTCACAACTGTGTCCTATGCATCAGAAAGTATTACAACCTGATGTGTCAAACTTGGACAGGAGCAAGACTTCCAAATAAAATCAGTGAATGGGATTTATGCACTCACTCCACTTTAACTTTGAAATGCCTAGTCAGACTAAATCCAATATTCAGTTTTTGTTTTTCCCACAAAAGGGGTAGAGTGGCTCCTGGGGGATAATGTGGCGCAGTGGTTAAAGCTACAGCTTCAGCACCCTGAGGTTGTGGGTTCAAAACCCACGCTGCTCCTTGTAACCCTGGGCAAGTCACTTAATCCCCCCATTGCCCCAGATTGTGAGCCTGCTTAGGTGGTTTCTGAGAATGGGTGCCCTATACTGAATCCGGTCCTGAGAGTGTAATTCTAAGGGTAAGTTATTCCCATCTAAGATGATGATTGGTGAATATCTACAATCATTTTTGAAAGCCTAACCATAAAAACTTTTGTTTTATTTTTTGTGGATTGACATTAATAAAAAAAAAATTGCTTGAGAATATCAAAGGCCAAGATAAGAAACAGGCAATAAAGAATGATGTCACTGTTACCTTGCAACAACTGGCAACAGAATTTAAGATGGAGGTATCCAATAGTAAGTGAGTGTCACTGTGAATGTTTAGATAAAAAGGCGTAATGGGTATTAAAAACCAAAATGTTCAGGAATGGAGGAGTAGCTTAATGGTTAGTGCACTGGACTGCCAACCAGAGAAATCCTGGCACTTTGATTCACGGTGATCTTGGCCAAATCATTGAATCCTCCATTGTCTCAAGTATAAAACTTGAACTGTAAGCCCTACAGCAGGGGTGTCCAACCTGCGGCCCAGTGAAGTATTTTGTGCGGCCCCGGTCGAGGACGATGCAGTGTTTTCCTTTGCTGCCCCCTGGTGTTTACCATCTTGCCGGCTTCCTCCTCTGTCTTGCTGCAGAGTTTGCACGTTTGTGCAGCCCCAGAAACATTTTTTTTCGACCAATGCAGCCCAGTGAAGCCAAAAGGTTGGACACACTGGGACAGAAAAAGGGACAGAAAAATTATCTACTGTATCAGAATGTAAATTGCTTTCATAGAATCAGGCTTACAGGAAGTATACAAGAAATTATAAATAAATAATGGTAGCGCAATGGGCTGAGAATTAGGGCTCCTTATAATCTTGGGCAAGTCACATATAAAAACTTAACACTGTACCTAAATGTAAATGTAAATCCCTTCCTCTTCCTTTCCCTGCATATCATGTTAACAGGTTTTGAGAGAGCAAATCTCTAGTATTTGAGTCAAATATTTATGTCACTGTTGGCTAAATAAGGAAACAGCTGTAAGTACTATCCATGCTATGGAACCATAAAACCAAAAAAATATGGCAGTGCAATGCTGCAGAAAAAGGCCAAGGGGTATTTGAATGGTGTTAATTTCATCCTCGGAGGCCTCGTGTGCAGCTGCCTGCAGCTGTGGAACCAATGATGCACCTTGATGTGGTTTTCAAGGCAGAAGAACAAAGCAGACAGAACACACTGAAAAATGTATACGCAGGACTTTTATGTTTGCTTTTATTTTTGAAAATTTGAGCTTGAAGATTTCAAGAGGTCATGTGTCTGTGGCAATTAAACTTTCTATGTCAAATTCCCAATAATACATGTTAATAAAATATTTAAATTTAAAAAAAATTTCATCTCACCAAACTACATACACTTCTCCCTCCGAATTCACGGTTTCAGTATCCGCAGATTCGGATATTCGCAATTTTTTTTTTTTAATCTGTTTTCATTTTACAGGCTATTTTTAAGCCCTCTTCCCTTAAGCCTTACCTGGTGGTCGAGTAGGTTTTCGGGACAGGAGTGATCTTCCTACGCTCCTGCCCCGTGCAGATCACTCATAGGAAATGGCTGCCGTGAGCTCCCGTCGTCTCTCGAGAGACGACGGGAGCTCATGGCAGCCATTTCCTATGAGTGATCTGCATGGGAACGAGTGTAGGAAGATCGCTCCTGCCCTGAAAACCCGCTAGACCACCAGGTAAGGCTTAAGGGATGCCGGGGGGGAGGCTGGGGGTGGGTCAGAGCCGGCCCGAATATTATGCGCGTTTTTTTTTTTAATATTCGCGGGCCAGCTCTGCCCCTAACCCCCGTGAATACGGAGGGAGAAGTGTAATCACAAAACAAACGTGTGAAAAAGAAATTAACTGCAGGTAAGTGTTCTGTTCAGATGCAACTGAATGAGATAAGCAGAACTAATCTGAACATGCCAGTCATATTTCTCACCTAGTCCAGTTCTATTCAACTGGATCCTACTACGACTATTATTTCTATAGTGCTACCAGAAGCATGCAGTGCTGTACATTAAACATGTAGGAAACAGTCCCTGCTTGAAAGAACTTACAATCTAATTATGATGCAGACAGGACAAAAAGGGTACATTTATACATGCTGCTCTAGTTGGAAATTACAAGGGAATATTAAGGTAGATAGGATATTTTTTTATTCAATTTCCTATACCGTTCTCCCAGGGGAGCTCAGAACGGTTTACATGAACTTATTCAGGTACTCAAGCATTTTTCCCTTTCTGTCTCGGTGGGCTCACAATCTATCTAATGTACCTGGGGCAATGGGGGGATTAAGTGACTTGCCCAGGGTCACAAGGAGCAGCGTGAGTTTGAACCCACAACCTCACGGTGCTGAGGCTGTAGCTTTAACCACTGCGCTACACTCTCCCCTTAGATAGGGTCTAAGGAAGAAATGACAGATACGGGTACTTTACAAATGGGTTGGAGTTAGGACTGAAAAGCAGTTTCAAAAAAGTAGGCTTTTAGCATGGATTTGAATACTGGCAGAGATGGAGCCCGATGTACCAAGTCAGGCAGTTTGTTCCAGGCATACAGTGTAGCAAAGTAGAGGAGACAGAATCGGGGAGTTGGCAGTAAAGGAGAATGATACAGACAAGAGAGACTTACCCGATGAAGGAAGTTCCCGGGACAGAGTATAGGGAGAGAGAAGAAAGGAGCTGCAGACTGAATACACTTTTAGGTCAATAAGAGAAGTTTGTATGCGGAAACGGACAGGGAGCCAATAAAGTGAATTGAGGAGAGGAGTAATGTGAATATAGCAACACTGGCGGAATATGAGGCATGCAGCAGAATTCTGAACATATTGAAGGGGTGAGAGATGACTTAGTGGAAGACCCGAGAACAGCAAGTTGCAGTAGTCTAGGTGTGACAGGGTGGAGTACCTGTCCCTGGCCAGCGGAGGAAGCCCGAGCAATGGAACTCATTGAGCCCGAGTGAAATTTCCCAAGTTTATTTAAAATTTATTATATCGCTTATCATAATCCTAAGCGGTGTACAGACTACATAAAAATAGGGTCATACATACAATTGTAATCAATTGGACATACAAGAGACCAACTGACGTACAAGAAACAAGAGGGTAGGGGAAGAACTTCATTAAATCAAATAGGACAGGAAATAATCTGCATAGAGCTGCATGTGTTACTGAGAGCTGTCCACTCAGAAGGCAAGGAACTCCTTCAGGTGCTGGAATGCTGGTCTCTGGCCTAACTCCCAGTAAGCCCTGAAGGCCATTGCTGACAGGGGGCCCTGTGCAGCAGAGTAGAGTGGCTCACCAGTCCTGAGAGGGAGAACTGGTGGAGCGAAGACAAAATCATGCAATCTGCCATTTATTGGAGAAGGGAGCATTTTCCTACTTGCACTAGTACTATCCCACTTGGACTACTGCAATTCATTATTTAAAGATGCCTATAAGAGAGATATTAAGCATCTGTAGTTAGTACAGCATAGTGTGGGAAGCTGCTTCTGGGTGGGAAGAAATATAACCATGTCACCCTGCTCTTTCTGGCCCAGGTGTGGCTTACTGGTAGGGCTACTGCCTCTGCACCCAGAGGTTGCAAGATCAAATCCCAGTGCTGCTCCTTGTGACCCTGGGCAAATCACTTAATCCTCCAGTGCCCATTGCTTTGAATGTCAGCCTTGAAATGCCAAAGCCACAAAAGGCGGTATACAAGTCCCCATTCCCTTCCCTTTTGAGTGCTATATAAAAAGTTATTACTTCTAGTATTTAAGATTTACAGAATTTCTAGCTCAATACTTTTTGCTGGGCAGAATGAAGGAAAACAGGTGGGAGCATGGTAACATCACTCCTCTCCATGTCACTTCCTATATCAGCAGCTGAACCCAAGCTGATGGGAAACGTCCACCTTCCTTGGCTCAGAGCTCCAGGTATGGTCCGCACCATTGTTGCTGTTCTTTGCTGGTGCTGCAGTTATCTCCTGCTTGCGACTGGCAGCTTCTCTCCCTCTCTACAGCAGCCCTACTCTCTGGCTGGTATCTCCTTGCTAACAGGCACCACTTCTGTCTCCTCAAGCTCCGGACTGCCATTTTCCTGCTTGTTGCTGGTCCAGTGCTGGGACCTTTTTCTTGACTGGCCAGGCAATGACAGGCCACTTCTCCTTCTGAGCACTGCTCCTTCCTTTCCTACTCTTTTGCTGCTTTAATGGAGGAGGGACCCTAGATAGACCCTTCCTCACCTTCAGAGAGCAATAAATATATATATATTTTTAAATATTTTATCTATTTACTATATTGTTCAACAGAAAAGCTAATTTTGCTGCAATTTAACAAAAGCTGTCACTTAGAAGCAATTATAAAATGAAGGGCTAATGTTTGTACTATTGCCACAAAAGATCAATCCACAACGGTCAGAGGCAAAGAAGCTTATTATCAATACTCCAGCAGTATTTTCTCAATTAAGTTTTCCACAGCAGTAATTTTTTAAAAAATACTTCTGCGTCATATTAAGCATTCACTTAAATACACTTTTTCATTGCATTCTTGTTGGCTAGGAAAGAAACAGAATGGTTTTGTGAATAGAATTATAATCAGTACTAATGAATGGTATTATTGATTAATTTACTGGCCCGAAATCAATGTCACTACTAACATTGTCACAGCAATCATGTACTCCTCTCATGCTCCTGTACTGTTTTCACAGCTTGATCTCTCTTTATGTACCTCAAAGCCAGGGCAAAAACTTGGGCAAGGCCCAGGCGTGTTTTATTTATTTGGATTCTATGTCTTTTTCCAATTGTAGCTAAAAGTGAGGTGTATTCAGGTACAGCAGGTTATTTCCCTGTCCCTGGAGAACTCTCAGTCTAAGTTTGTACCTAAGGCAATGGAGGATTAAGTAACATGGCCAAGGTCACAAGCAGCCACAGTGGGATTTTCTAAGACAACCAGATACCGTCGTCGTTCCAACCATAAACGATGGTGACCAGCAATCAGGTGGCATTACTCCGTCCCTAGCGGTATTCAAATCCAGGCTAAAGTCCACTTTTAACTCCTAACTCCCACTCACTTGTAAAGCACCCATGCCTGAGAAACTCCCTGACCCCTCTACTTGTCCTCTGTCTGTTTATATTGTAAGCTCTCCAGAGCAGGGACTGTCTCTTGAATGTTTTAATGTACAGCGCCGTATAGGTCTAGCAGCGCTATAGAAATGATAAGCAATAGTAGCAATAGTAACTTAAACTAGAGAATGACACGTTGGCAAAATTCATCACCTTTCCCGTCCCCCGTGGGAAACCATACCATGTCATTCTTTAGTGTCTATCTCAACCTCAGTCCTTCTACACCAGTATTCTTCAATGCAAGGCTTGAGGGTCAGCGGTTGTGCCCGTTCATACTCTGATTCTTCCCTCTCTCCTTAAAGAATGATGGGGAGAAGGGTTCCCCGCGGTTATCTGCGGGGACTGGAACAGTGATTAATTTTGTCACCGTGTCATTCTCTAATTTAAACTGGGTTTCCCTAATTCTCAACCCACTGCTCTAACCATTAGGCTACTCCACTTCATCTCTTATCTCTGAGCTGCCAGATCTCAGGGCTATCTACTGACCACCAGGTAAAAAAATAGTTCTAAGGGGAACAATGTTTAGGAGAGAGTATAGTACCCAATAATTTTTTTAATTCTTTAATTTTTAAAACATTTTTTGGTTTTTTATGGGTGACGATAGTGTGGATTAAGTCAAGTAAACGTGTTAGTGTTCAATGCTTCAACCCGTGCCTGAGCCAGCACTCAACGCAACATACCATCATAGCGTCTTCCTGTGAGTGTAATCGTGAATACGTGTAAAGCACACTAAACTTAGGGCTCCTTTTACGAAGGCGCATTAGCGGCTTAATGCGCATAATAGCGCATGCTAACCGCCGGCCGCGCTAGCCGCTACCACCTCCTCTTGAGCAGGCGGTAGTTTTCCGGCTAGCACGGGGGTTAGCGCATGATTAAAAGTCACGCGATAAAGCCGCTAACACGGCTTCGTAAAAGGAGCCCCTAAATATAAATATAACTAAAGCACTTGTAATCTCAAACATCACAAAAATAACTGCACAGCCCTGAAAAATATAAAGGACTTATCTCACATTGAAGAGCCAATAAAGGCTATCTTAGCTCCGGATGACAGTGCCGTATTGGCCAATTTAATTATGTTTCTCAGCTCGTCTCTAAGAAGCAGTGGTGGTTCTACTTAATTTCAGTTTCAGATTGAAGAAATCCATCACCAGGAACCTCCTCTTACTGCAAATATAACTTCATGAGGACAGCAGGAACAAAAAAGTTAATCGGAGCGCAAGCCGTTGAGCCGAGCAGCGAAAGGCATACTGATGGACAATAGTTTTCAGTATTAAAAAAAACCCTACTATCACCATGCCCCCCTAAAAAATACAAAATGTAAAAAAAAGGACCATTCAATTAAATTAATTTATGGAGCATGTATGGTTGAGCAAACTGGATGGACCATTCAGGTTTTTATCTGCCGTCATTTGCTATGTTATGTTACTATGTAAATATAGTATACATATCCTAGCAAATCCGGCTGTGTTAGACTTCCAGTCAATAGCAGATGAATTTGCATCTCATTTTCACATATTCACACTGGTGCACTGTACTAAGCAAATTTATTAACTTCAGAACTGCTGCATGTTGCTGGTGTTGATAGACTGAAGGGACCGCCGGGTGCTTCCTTTTTATAGCCAAGGTCAGCAATTCCCAAGCATTTAAAAATAATACCAAACTTATAAGTAAAGGAATTCAAATGTTAGAGGTGAAAAAAAACTGCAAATTCCTGTTCAGGGAAAAACCTGCAGTGCAGCAGGTTTAAATTATTAAACAGAAAGTTTTACTTTAATTATTATCATCAGACTTATGTCTTTAAAGTTTGTCTTTTAAAGTACTTTTTTCTCTCTGCCTTTATAAAAAAGCCTTTCAATTGTTTTGTCCCTCTAATGTAGCTTATACTTGTATTCCCAAACCTGCCCTGGGGAACCCCCAGCCTGTCAGTTTTTCAGAGTATCCACAATGAATATTCTTGAGCATGCCCAATGGTTAGTGCAGCGGGCTTTGACTCCCACTCAGCTCCTTGTGACCTTGGGCAAGTCACTTAATCCTCCATTGCTCCAAGTACAAAACTTAGATCGTGAGCCCACTAGGGACAGAGAAAGTACCTGCATGTAATGTGTACAGTGCTGCATTATACATTTAGTAGAGCTATATAAATGAGGAGTAGTAGTAGCTACACGATCAATGGACATCTATAAATTCATCTCTTAGAAGTAAAATCTGTCCACAAAAACAACCAGACAGAGCAACTTAAATCCAACCTGAACTGCTGAAGAGGGGGGATGTCCCCTTTTCCCTTCCTTTCCTGTATATTTCCATAGTTCCCTTGGTTAGAAATAGCAAGCAATGTGCTGAATTTCAGACTGACACATTCCAAATATGAAGACTGTTTTGCAAAGTCACTCCCTAAGGAAAGAAAAAACTCAGGGTGGAATGATAGCAATTCTGTCCAGCAAATTATCCAACGTCTGCTTCACCCAAAGAAAATATAGTCAAGTATTTATCACTACCCAAAGTTTGATTCTAGAATAATTTTGGGGTTTATTTATAAAATGTACACCTTACAATATTCTGCTTTGAGAACTGTTCATTTGTAATTTAGGGCCCCTTTTACAAAACCACAGTAGTGATGCCGCTGTGGTAAATGCGCTGAAGCCCGTTCAATTCCTATGGGCTTCTTTGCATTTACTGCAGCACCGCCCCTACAACAGCTGTGTAGAACAGTGTTCTTCAACCACCGGTCCATGGACCAGTGCTGGTCCACAGAAATTTCCTGCCGGTCCACAGGGCCAGCATGTGCATCAGGCCCCAAACAGTGTTCTTCAACCACCGGTCCACAGTGTGATCGATTCGGCGTTATCTTCGAGCCAGCTCCCTCTTCCTAACTGAATCAGTGCACAAAGCCACGGGCAGTGGCTCCTACGGGCATCCTGCACCTGAACCAGAAGCCAGAGGGAAGGCTTCCAGATGAGGCACGGGACATGCAAGGTGCAATTAGTACTATTATGGGGGCGGGGTCTGGGGTAGAGATGGGCGGGATCTGGCCCACGACTTAGCCCAGTGTTCTTCAACTGCCGGTCCACGGACTGATGCCAGTCCACAGAATAATTCTTTTATTTTTGGCGGTCCATAGATGTAAAAAGGTTCAAAAACACTGGTGTAGAAGACCCCCTTAGGGCTCCTTTTACAAAGGCGCGCGAGCGGTTTAACGCGCGTAATAGCGCGCGCTAAACCGCCGGATGTGCTAGCCGCTACCGCCTCCTCTTGAGCAGGCGGTAGTTTTTGGCCAGCGCAAGGGTTAGCGCGTGATGAAAAGTCACGCGCGTTAATCCCGCTAGCGTGCCTTTGTAAAAGGAGCCCTTAGTGTTGTGGTGCCATCCATTTGGAATAGTCTGCCTCTTACTCTCAGGGTAGAATCCTCACTTTCAAGATTCAAAAAAAAGGCACTTAAAAACTTCTTTTTTTTTACCCAAGCCTTCCTGCAACATTAATTGAAATACATCCTCACTTCCTGTCCTACCCTCTCATTTTTGTCCCCCATCCCTCAATTGAGAGACTGTAAATTAGGACTTATCCTTTTATACTTCTCTTTTGTATATTGTATGTCTTTCCATATATAGTTTGTCGTTATACCCCTTAATTTTTAACCCATTTCTTGTAAACTACTTAGATGTTTGCCATATGATTCAAGGTATATCAAGAAAAAACTGTAAACTGTTTACTTTTTTTGGGGAAAAGCAGGCAATGATTACTTCTTTCAAGTTTTCAATACACAAAGCAGAAAAAGTCATGTTCTACTAAACTTCTTTAGAAAAGGGCATTTCTTCGAGAGGAACCAGTTGTATTTGGGGCCTGTTTAGAATCAGCTTAAGTTGGTAGAATCAAGCTGTGCCCCCATAAATTGATCAGGGAGCAATTCCTAAGTGCAACTCCCACAAATTTACCCCCAAATTACATGGAGATTGCGAATCAAGGGCTAGATTCACTAAGCCCACCGAGCAACTTCCGACCACTTAACGACCTGATTTCCCTCCGACCCGATTCACTAACCTCTATCCCGATCGTCCTCTGATCCGCGCATGCAAATGAGAGGGAACAGCATTCAAATGCAGGCAGGAAGCGATTCACTAAAATAAAAAAGCAACACTGACTAGGCTGGCCAATCCAAAAATGAGCGACTGCTGATGACCAGTCGCTGAGGTCCTTTCCGACTGCCCTGCCTTCTAGCTCTCTGCCCTGCTTTCTCTGCTCTAAGCCCCAATCTCCTGCGTGCCCTGATTCTCTTGCTCTCTCCTGCCTGCCCCGAATCTCTCCTGCCGCCCCAACTTGCTGCCCTGTTCTCGCCCCAACTCTCCTGCCCTTCCCCCGCACTATGAGCCCATGGTTTTAACCCGTGGGTTTAAAGCAGGTTAAAAAAAAGTCGCTGCTCTTAAGCATGCGTAGACCATCTACAGATGGTCAGCGCATGCGTCGGGATCACTAGAGAGTGATCCCGACAACCGGATGGAGGCGTGATTCCGATCGATTTGTGAATCAGGCCCCCGGACACGGATCCGATCCGTGCCCTTTGTGAATCTAACCCCAAGTGACAGCAGAAAAAGAGGCAGTCTGGAGAGACCACTATAGTATACCTTACAGTTTCATCTTCTATTGTTTCAGCCAAACATCTGAGCTAAGTTGTACAAACTGGTTATCTTTGAATAATTACTGTAAACAAATTTGCTAAGGCAATTACCAACACTCTTCTAACCTTGAAAGGATTTAGGGCTCCATACAAAGGATTTAACCATGATGAAATTGCAGATGCTCTCTTAACAAGTACTGTGAGCCCAATATGATTTGCAGGGCTTAGGTGGAAAACAAGACAGATAGATAGCTATGGAAAGCAGACAATAAATAGGAGACCTAGATGTAAATACTTACTCTAGAGCACCTTTCCTGAATTCAAGTAAAAGGGTAATACTGAATAAACTGGGCTGCCATCCTCAGCCCTTTAAAAAAAGAAAGTAAGATCCAAACACAGGATGAGTTAAATGATTCCTTCTGGGCCTTTTCTTCCAAGATTGAATACCTGTACAGTATGGACAGGAGCTAACACTGCCACTCAGCCTCACTGTGGATGAAATGGCCAGTACCTATGCAGGTATAAAACCTCCAGGAAAAATCATTCCCTTCCTATCAATCCTCTTGTTTTATCCATTAGATAATATATAGAGGAGAGAGATCCCAGGGTATGGGGAAAGGGAAGCAGATGCTATATTATGGCTTTGGAGGAAAGACGGGAGAAAGGAGATATGATAGAGATGTTTAAATCCCAAAATTTAACTACAAAATATTACTCACCAGAGATGGGTTACACTCCCCAGATAACCATTTCACAAACCAGTGGAGAAAAAGCCTCAAAAATTTCAATGCAGCAGTAAACAACTTCAATACTGTTTAAAGTCCAAGCTGCTTATGTACTATCACTGGCAAAAAAATTCCACCACCACTGAAATGTATTTATCAAAAGGGTAATATACCCATCACTGTGCACAGGAAAAGCAAAAAAAAAAGTTTTACTTAGCTTGGGACTATGGTCTGAAACGCCGTGCTGTGCTGGTAGAAAATGTCTGGCCAGACTGTAGATGAAAACACCATGGCACCATTTACACGTGAAAAACGCCTCCTCTGATCTTTTTTGATCAGAGGAGGTGTTTTTCACGTCCCATTTAAAAGTTTGATCGGATTCTGTTACACCCTGAGGCAGCAAGTTGGTGAAACGCTGGCCATCGTTGGTGTACCGATCATAGATAAGTTGAAAGTTTTTTTCATCTATCATTTGCAGAGACAGCCCTGCTTATAGTTTATACAATAGGGAGTGCAATGGAGGTTTTCTGCCAATGAGGTTACCACCCAACCACCTTTATCCACCATTGTGGTGGTGGGAGGGCATTTGTCTGAGGCTTTTTCCTCCGTTTTTGAAATATACACCCCTTTAAACTAAAGCAGCACTGCCTTCACTTATTTGTGACATCATTATTTCTTGTGAAAGTGTGGCACAGTATACCATCCAGAATCCATGCCATCCAACCAATTGGGCATGGATTCTGGACTGCACATCTAAATGGTGCTGCATTGAAATTTTTGAGGCTTTTTCTCCACTGGTTTGTGAAATGGTTATCGAGGGAGTGTAACCCATCTCTGGTGAGTAATATTTTGTAGTTAAATTTTGGGATTTTTTTCTATTACTCTTAGTTTTTTCTTGAGAGATATTTAAATACCTATATAATATAAATGTGCATGAGTCGAGTCTCTTTCATTTGAAAGGAAACTCTGCAATGAGAGGGCATAGGGTGAAGTTAAGAGGTGATAGGCTCTAGAATAATCTGAGAAAATACTTTTTTACAGAAAGGGTGGTAGATGCATGCAACAGTCTCCCGGAAGAGGTGATGGAAACAAGAGACTGTGTCTGAATTCAAAAGGGCGTGGGATAGGCACATGGTATCTCTCGGACAGAGAAAGAAATAATGGTTACTGCGGATATGTAGACTAGATGGGCCATTTGGCCTTTATCTGCCGTCATGTTTCTATATACAAGATCTTTATTGCTGAAAAAAAGGAATGAATTTCACATGTGCATCTAGGAAAGAAAAAAAATTTATGCAGCAAAAATGAAAAAAAAAATGCAAAA
This sequence comes from Geotrypetes seraphini, assembly GCF_902459505.1. Taxonomy (NCBI): domain Eukaryota; kingdom Metazoa; phylum Chordata; class Amphibia; order Gymnophiona; family Dermophiidae; genus Geotrypetes; species Geotrypetes seraphini. The sequence goes on along the minus strand of NC_047090.1, from coordinate 144,303,354 downwards.
GTACAATCAATGACTATAAAAAGCAATATTTATGTACTGTACATTCATAGAATACAGAGAAATGCTAAAAAATGCAGGGTCATGCACTTGGGCTACAAAAATCCAGGAGAATGGTATAGTATAGAAGGAGAAGTACTTCTATATACGAAAGAAGAGTGGGACTTGTGGGCGATTGTGTCCGATGATCTCAAATGGCCCATCCATGTCATCTACAATCCCTTCCTCTCCCTTAGTGATCCTATGTACTCTTCCCAGGCTTTCCTGAATTCAGTTTTCATCTCCACCACCTCCACTGGGAGGCCTTTCCATGAATTCATCACTTTTCTGTGAAGTATTCTTCTCTCAGGTCACCTCAGAGCCTGCTGGGATCGTGGTTCACAAACAGTCGGGCCTAAACCAGCTTAGGAGTGTAGTGGTCACTTCCTCCTCTTGGTGGAGAATTCTACACAAATTCTGTCTGTGCAGAATTGTGACAGGAGTAATCTGCATGCTTGAAGGAAAACACAGAGGTGGTGTATCCCATCTCATTAGCTACAATGCTGAAGCAAGAATAGAAGATCCAAAAATCAAACAATTTCTCTTCACATAGGGCTAGATTCACTAACCTTACTGATTCGTGTCCCGAGCAGTTTGTGACCTCGACCCAATTCACTTACCTTCTGGCCGATCCTGTCCGCACATGCAATTGAGGAGAAATGCATGCATAAGTGGGAAGGCAGCGATTCACTAAACCAATGAAGGAACACCGACTGGGCTGGCCAATCCAAAAACAAACAACTGCTGAGGACCAGTCGCTCAGGCCCCTGCTGACTCTCCTGCTCTATGCCGCCCTTCCCTGCAGCGCGAGCCCTTGTTTTAAGCCCGCAGGTTTAAAAGGGGGCTGCACTGTGGTGTGTTCTGCTGTTTCAGAGAGAGCTGGGACTAGTGAGAAATGATTTCTTGGCCGGGGCACTTTCGGATCTGTGCGGCGTTAACAAAAATGTCTGCGGTGCCAGGCGCTCTGACTCCAGAGTCTGCGGGACCAGCTTAGCTTATCCCGGGCCGTCACTCAGATTCTGCCCGGGCCTATTGCATGCCTCTAGCTCCTATTTCCTGCCCCAGGCTCTTCGGCTCCCCCTGACTAGTTTCTTGATCCCCCCCTACCTTCCTCACTTGTGCTGAGAGCAAGCACATGCGCAGACCATCTACAGGCAAAGATGGTCTACGCATGCGTCAGGATCGCTCTGCCTGATCACTCTGGGGTCGGTGTGGGGCGTGCCTCCGATTGCATTAATTTGCATGAGGAGGTGTAGTGAATCAATCGCCCGGGAAGACTCACCCACGGATCGTCCAAAAAAAGGTTAGTGAATCTAGGCCAAAGTTTCTTTACTAAACCCTGGATACCTACTTCATTTGGCATTAAGTCTTATTTAACTGTTCCAACATGACAACACCGTCCTGAAATGTGGGAATTTGGCACACTCGTCTGCAAAGACTACTGACCACAAACAGAATTTAGGACTACTGTCACTTATCAAATGATATGGACCCATGACAATAACAAACGAATACAGACTACAATAGTAGAATAAGCTGTAATGCGCAATCACTGCAAAAAGTTGAATTTGTAGATAAGAGGTAGCCAAGTGACCTTAAAAAGAAGTTTAGATACTATGCATAGTCATTTTCGACATGTACAATAAGCAGTGTAACACATATGCTACAAATTAGGGCTGCAGGAAGATTTTTAAAAAAAATTGTGTTTAATTGCAATTAACATACAAGCTATTTTTGGAGAGTTATTTATTGAAAAATAAATTTTAAGAAAATACAACACAAATAATATAAATCACTGTCTCCTGGTTAAGGAACTCTTCAGAACCTGCCTTCGATCACAACCCCCTTTTCTTCCATCAAGCTCCGATATAATTTCTTGTTTGTAGGTCAGGCAGAGCCAGTGGCAACATGCACAGGGAAACATCATCTCTTGTGCCAGCCTTCTGCCTGCCATTCAGACATGGAGCAGCAGCAGACCTAGCACAAGTGCAGGATAGCAGGTAACCGAGTGAGCATTAATTCATTTTATGTATTTCAGTATTTATATACCATTTATAATCTAAGTGGTTTACATACAGGTACGCAAGCATTTGTCCCTTTCTATCCTGGCAGGCTCACACTATCTAATATACCAGGGGCAATGGGGGATTAATTGACTTGCCCAAGGACACAAGGAATGGCATGGGATTTGAACCCACAACCTCAGGGTGCTGAGGCTGTAACTCTAACCTCTGCGCCACACACTCCCCTGTTAATCTTTTGTCATACATTAATGCTATTAATGTACTGAATTGTTAATGCGTTAAATCTGCAGCCCTACTATAAATCCAACTGTTAAATAAGGGAGGCATACCCTAATGGTTAGAGCAGTGTATTGAGAATGAAGGAAGCCTGGTTCAAATCCCACAATCTTGAGCAAGTCACTTAACCCTCATTGCCTCGGGGCCCTTTTACTAAAGCTTAGCGTGCTAATGGAATTAGCTAAGCATGCTAAATAGCTCATAAGTATAAAATGGGCTTCTTAGCAGTTATGCATGTTAAGCTTTAGTAAAAGGGCCCCTTAAATTTTAAGTCTTCTGGGGACAGGAAAATATCTACTGTACCTGAAAGTACGCAACTCACTTTGTGCAACTACTGAAAACAAGTATGAGCAAAATCCTCATTCTATCCACCCACCTGACCTTTTTAATGCCTATATTCCCTGAACACATGCCTCACAACCCAATCACTCCCAAATGATGCTTTGTACTTGTAAACTCCCAATTCTCCCCCTCACACCCCCCCCCCCCACACTCAAAACACAGCAAGAGGACAATGTGTTAACTCTACTGGCTTGGCCTCCAATACCATTCTTACACCAAATTTTATCACTCCACATTTCCAACTGTAATCTGTTCATTTCCCTTCATAAGCAGACAATTAACTAGTTTTGCAACATATAGAAAGGAAATTTAGTAATTTCAGGATACATTATCTGCATAAATATATTACAGACTGCTTATCCAGCTCTTCACACTTATCCTGCAGAAAGTGAAAAATACGAGTTGTTGAGAGTGGAATTAGCAAAACAAAGGGAGTCTACGTATAATCCATAAACATTACTTGTTTTCTGTATGTCAGTTCAGGTGAAGCCAAGGTAAAAGCAGTTGAGGAGACACTGCTTGGCTATGTGCCTGGCAGCCAGCTCTGCGCCAAAGATTTTGGTCACAGTTTCATTTAGTGTGTGGGACACTCCTCAGCAACAAATGTCACCCTAACAACCATATTCAACACATCCACTCAGGTGGAGTTTCTCTTATGCAGGTGTAAAACATAATTGTAATACAGAATTTCTGAAGCTGCACTGGTTCAGGACAACAAAGAAGCCATTGAAACTCATGGCCTATAACATCTTTAACGGATGCCCATATAATAATGTCCATTTAGTCAAAACACAAAAAATTTCATCAGTTACTAACTATTCTTTTTCCCAAGTGATTTATCATTTCTTTTCTCATGGTTACATAATTCATGCAAATTTGCAATCACGTTGGTAAAAATCCACGCAGGAGTAGGCAGAAGACAACAAGAGGCAAAACAGGCAGTCGGTCGTAACAGCCCAAGGCAGCAAAACATCAAGTGGAGACCAACACATAACAGACGTACTAAGAACGGATCACTGCAAAAACCGGAATATCCTGTCTATTCCTCTAAAGTGACTTTTGTAACCGATTTATCATCTATCTCAACCAGTTATTGGAAAGATAACGCAGCAAAAAGTCTCTGTTCCCAGACCAAAAGAATGTTGTAGTGTTCCAAAAACATAACTATTTAGCACTGGCCAGCATTTTCTTGTGAACTGGTGCTGAAATATTGTCTGTACAGCTTCCAGGAAGTCTTTGCTGGCTTCTAAAGCTATGACAGACTTCAAGTCAAAAGTCTCCTCATATTATTCACATACCTATTTCAGTAAAAGGGAATGATCTCCTTATCTAGCCAATATTAAAGTAAACACCATTAATGAACTCTCCTTTCATCTCCTAAACTCAATTAACAAAACAAACAGATAGTTAGTTGTGAACGGATCTGGGATCTTAAAATGATGCTCAAAAGGAATAAAAGTATGTCCATTGTATTATTTATTTGTGAAACAGTCGCTGCTCAAAAGAAAAATACAAATTCTTTGTTTTACTCAGAAAACTATGCATCAGCAGACTCTTTTGTTAAGCAATAGGATCAGGCTGCTTATGCACAAGGACAGGCAGACACTAGATCAGCCACGCAGCTGCAGTTCTGTGGAATGGATTTGAATGCATTGATCCCAGCAGCAGAACAGATGGAAGAATCAATATGCACACTCTTTGCCTAAAAATATGTGCCATAAAGAATGTGCATGGGGTGGGGGATTGGGATTAGGAGAGTAGCTTCTAATCTTCAGTAAATTTCTTTGCACATTTTTCACTGGGAATTTAAAATCAAATGCCCTAACATAAAGGAATCATGGGAGCTGTCCTTTTCCTGTCCCACCTTCAACCTGAATGACTGGTTTAGTGTTTACCTACTCTCTTATTGCCATCGTACATCAGCCTACCAACTGATCAAATACTGATATCTCCTCTCTCAAATACATGTATACACAAAGCAGCAGAAGAAACAAAACTTTTTTCTTACCTAAGTAAATCATGCATTGTTTTAATCTGCTCTAGACTTCTGGCCACAATAGAATCTAGTTTACCAGTTTCCTTGCCAGCTACAGGAAACTGAAGCCTGCAAATTACATCATCCCTATTTTGTACCACACAATACAACAGGAGATTATACAGAAACACCACCTTGGACAAAAAAAAGCGCAACTGGTATATAGTGCATCATGGGATTTGTATTTCTCACTGATACTACTATAAAAAGAAAAAAAAAACTTATAGTAGCTTTTACAAAGCTGCGGTAGAGGTTTGTACCGCAGGCCGGTGAGGTAAATGCTCCGACGCTGGCCTGCGGTAGAAACCTTTACCGCAGCTTTGTAAAAAGAGCCCTTCGATTCCTGGAAATACCTCAGTCACAGCGGGAAAACGGAACATAATTCAGTTGGCAGATAAAACAAACTGAAGTATCTAAATTTATTTAAAATGTGAAGTTATTTTATATAAAACATTACACACAAAATATTTTTCTGCTAGAAATCTATTAGATTTAACAGTATACTTCTAAACTTGTCAGATATTTGTAATGAATAGAAAAATATACATGTGCACAAATGTCAAAGTTTTCCATCAATATATTTTGTTAGATAATTCATGCATATTATTATATATATTTTACACACATACACAGAGTCCCTTTTACAAAGCTGTGATAGTGAGGCTGCCACAGTAAATGCACGGAAGTCCCTAAGAACTGAATGGGTTTCTGTGCATTTACCATGGCAGTCTCACAATAGCAGCTTTGCAAAAGGGGCTCACATTTTGGTTCTGGTAATCCCTCCACTCTGTTTCAAAGTAATAGGTAGCCCGAGAGCCCGTCTCAACAGGCGAACCTAACGTGGAGCTGGGAGGCCTTCATGGAAGCCTGTCGTAGGCACAGGGCCAGTCAGCTAGAGGGTCGGTGGCAGAACGTTCAAATTTTATTTGAAAAGCCATCTAGTTGGACATCTTGGCCACCAAGACATTCAACTAGATGTCCAACCTCAGGATGTCTAACTTTATTACCCATTTTTGACCACAATATTGTCCAAGTTGAAAATGTCCAAATGAAACCCATTTGGACATGGAAGGGGCCAGCTTTCTAATGGACTGGCCCCTCAGACATCCAGGGACCCCTGAGGAAGACACGTTTGTCGAAACACAGACTGTATTGGGTCCAGTGCTCCCAGCAGACTAGGTCCTTAAGGTGTTTATGTGGATTGTTATATACGAGTGTCATTTCATAAATAATGCATACTATTTTTTTTTTTTTAATTTACATGTTTTATTTTTTTTCAAGTATTTCTTTACAATCCTTCAATATAGTCTCCCTGCTTTGCAGTGGCCGAGTCCCAACATCCAGGAAGCTTCATTATTCCATCCAAGACACCATTTTAGTTCAGTTGCCGAATGGTTCGGGTACCGGTGAAAGAAAGCTGCAAAACGATGTCCACGCATAGGTTGTTTCAACTTTAGAAGTCTGGTGGACTCATGTATGGACTGTAGGGAGCATGAGGTAACACCGCCCAGCTGTATTTGTGTAGTTTTTCAATGACATTTCCTATGTGTGGGCGAGCGCTGTAGTGAAGAATGATTGGCTCAGGCAAGAGCAACTGAGGTGGGTTTTGTGCATTTTTCTGCAAAAAAAAATCACAATAATACACTGCTGTGACACTTTTTCCACATGGAACTTTGTCTGTGATAATGATGCCTTCATGATCATAAGCAAAAATCATCATTTGTTTGACTTTTGATTGAGCTTGTCAAAATTTTTTTGTCGTGGGGAAGATGGAGCTCTCCACTCGTCATTGAAAAACTACACAAATACGGCTAGGTGTTACCTCATATTCCCTACAGTCCAGACATGAGTCCACCAGACTTCAACCTTTTTCCAAAGTTGAAACAACCTATGCGTGGACATCGTTTTGCATCTCTGGAAGAGCTTTCGTCCGCCGGTACCCGAGCCATTCGGCAACTGAACTAAACCAGTGTCTTGGATGGAATAATGAAGCTTCCTGGATGTTGGGACTCGCTCATTGCAAAGAAAGGAGACTATATTGAAGGATTGGAAAGAAATACTTGAAAAAAAGCAAAACATGTAAATTTTAAAAAATAGTGTGCATTACTCATGAAATGACCCTCATATTTATGCATCCAAAATGTGGCCCTGCAAAGGGTTTGAGTTTGAGACCACTGTCTTAAGAGGGTCTTATGAGGTCCCAGCTTAATATCAGTTGGGATCCACAGAAGGATATCTGGTCAGGACCCAACCCCCCTGGAATATCTCCAAGCACACTACCAAAACCCTTATCCACGCTCTCAATCACTTCTCGCTTAGACTACTGCAATGTACTTCTCACAGGTCTTCCCCTCAGCCTTTTCTCTCCCCTTCAATCAATTCAAAATGCTGCTGCACGACTGATATTTCATGAAAGCCACTACGCTCACATTAACCCTCTCAAGTCACTTCATCGGCTCCCCATTCATTTCGAAATACAGTTCAAACTACTTTTACTGACTTACAAGTGTATTCACTCTGTAGTCCCTCAATATCTCTCCTCCCTTATCTTCCCCTATACTCCTCCCACCCCATGAACTCTGTCCATCAGGTAAGTCCCTCTTATCTGTACTCGTCTCCTCCATCGCCAACTCCAGACTCATACGTCATACTCCGTCTCTAGTAGTATTCAAAGCCAAGCTAAAAGCCCACTTTTTTGAAACAGCTTTCAACTCTTAACTCACTCACTGTCAGATACCTTTACCCATCATTTCATTCCTTCTGCTAGAAACTCCCCAACCCTGAGATGTCCTGTCTGTCCAAATTAGATTGTAAGCTCTTCTGAGCAGGGACCTTCTATTACATGTTAAATATACAGCGCTGCGTATGCCTTTCAGCGCTATAGAAATGATAAACAGTAGTAGTAGAATATCTAATAGCCCCCCTTCTGATACCCCCTCCCCTGAATATCATCCAGAACTCTCCCTTCAGAACATCCATATCTCCTCCACCCTACCACCCTACGATTCGAATCGGTTCGTTTTGGTAAAAAAAAACAGATTCACCAATTCAGCCCCGATTCAAATTAATTATTTTTTTTACCGCCGGACTCGTTCCCATCTAATGTAACTTACGGTTTTGGAAAACCAGAAGTTATATCAGAAGAAACGAAAGGACGTGAGAGTGTCGAGGGGGGAGCGAGCAGACCTCGGAAGCAAAGGATAACCGGCAGGAGGGCTGAGAATCGGCAGCGGGGGGGGGGACTGAGAATCGGCGGGGGTCTGAGGGCTGAGAATCGGCAGGGGGGCTGAGAATCGGCAAGAGGGACTGAGAATAGGTGGGGGGACTGGTGAGTCTTGGGGGATGAGGATGGAAGCTGGGAATCGGCAGGGGGCTGGTGAGTTTTGGGGGCTGGAAGCTGAGAATCAGGCAGAGGGGCTGGGGAAGCTGAGAATAGAGCAGAGGGGCTGGGGAAGCTGAGAATCGGCCTGCCCGATTCACGATTCCAATCGATTCTCCACGACAAAAAATTGGCCTCCCGATTTGTTGACTGCCCCTCCCCCCTCGCCCCTAAAGCAGGAGCGGCAGCACTGCCTCTTGTTGGCCTGCAGCTCCTGCTTTAGAGGGAGAGTGGGGAGGGTCAATCGGGAAGTGGCTTCCCCGCATAAATTTACCTAATTTCAGCAGCCTGCCCTGCAGAAGATCGCTGGCTCTAGTGATCTTTGCAAGCTGTCATACGTCGTCCGAATTGTCTTCTCTCTGCCGCTGTCCCGCCCCTTCTCTGACATCAGAGGAGGGGTGGGACCGCGGCAGAGAGAAGACAACTCGGACGATGTATGGCAGCTTGCAAAGATCGCTAAAGCCAGCGATCTTCTGCAGGGCAGGCTGCTGAAAATAGGTAAATTGAATACACAGGCCTCAGGGGGATGCAGACGTTCAGGGGAGGGGGCCCTGGTGTAGAAGTACACGGAGGGAGGGAAGGGGGGGTTCAAAGAGACGTGCATATGCCGGACTTTGGGGGGGAAGAAATAAGGGGTCTAAAAACAGAGGAGAGGGAGAGAGATAGTGGACAATGGGATTTAGGGATGAAAGTTACAGAAAGAGAGAGATGCTGGATGAAAGGGTAGTTGAGAAAAGGTGGATCTGTAGATGGAGATGAAAAAAAGGAAAGATGCCAGACCTCCAGGGAAGGGAAGGGAAACGGAAGGGGAGAACAGAGATGGCAGATGGATGGTTAGCATGGAGAAAAATGAGACCCCGGCAAGCAAGCTATCAGAATACAACCAGAGCCTGGGACCAAGATTTGAACAATGACCAGACAACAAAAGGTAGAAAAAATAATTTTATTTTCTGTTTTGTGATTACAATATGTCAAATTTGAAATGTGTATCCTGCCAGAGCTTTTGTTAGATCACAAACGTGAGCTAGGATTTAACAGAGAGAAGAAAAGTCTTTTTTGTTTGTTTATTTTGTTTACACCACAACGCCAGTGTGGTTAGGAGAAGGCAAAGGGGGTGAAGAGGCTATAAAATAAGCCCATCAGGATGTTTGAAAAACACACCCAATTGGGCAGGAAAATCGAATCAAAAAAATCGATTCAGTAGGCTGAATCGAATCAAAATTTTTTTTTCCTGAATCAGGCAGCACTACTGCAGACTTATCTGCCCAATCTCTGGTGGTCTTGAGGGAAACTGGCAACAGCAATGCCCAGTCACTCCTGCCTGCTGCAGCTGCCTCTTCCAAATGGATGCCAAGAGCTCTAGAGGTAGCCTTGTGGTGCTTTGGTAGTACTGTGAGGCTCACGCTGGAGATTGTGGCAGCCATTTAGAAAAGGTAATTGCGATAGGCAGGAACTGGTGGGCATTGATGCTGCCCATTTCCTAGTAGATCACCATGGATTAGACAGCTGGGATCACCTGGATGTTTCAGGGAAGTAGAGTTCTAGATGTTATTCTAGAGGGGAGGGGGATCCTAGGGATTGCTGGATGCTCGGGAGGTGGGGGGGGAGCTGAAATTGGCATACTTCAGGCTCGGATCTTTATGCAGATGCCAGCCGATATTTATGCAGTCCTATTTGGTTGCTTAGCTATGTGGGTGTCAGTACTTAATATTGAAAGCAATCTGCACAGCTGCCAGATCCTCCCTGACTTCACCAATGGAATGCTCCTCTCCAGTCCATTTCAAAAATGGCCTGCCAGAGTGAATATTCAGCCGCACTAACTGGTTAACTGTTGCTGAACATGGGTGGTTTGCCTACAGAGCACAATTTAAGCAGGCAGGAGAATCTCCTACTCAATTAAATCATTTTTTTGAATATTGACTGTATGATGTCAGATCATGTGTTTTTAGTAGATTGTTCCAGGAGGGATTGGAAAGGTCGGTTCAAGTAGAGTTTTGGAATTGCCAATGCAAGGAGCTGGATTTCTCCTCATGGAGATGCTAAATGTACTATCCTTTGTTTGAAAGAAATATGCATAAAAATTGCCAAAATTCTAAAAGCTTTTGTTCATGCAAAGCCCAATTTAACCCCCCCTCCCCCCCAAAAAAAAAGCCTAGCAAATGATACAAATTTTACTAGACATTATTTAGTCCAAATTCTAAAATTAAGGAGCTGCTATGACACAGCATCCTGCATTAATTTAGAATGCAGCAAAAACATATTTGTAAGCTGGTCTTCACAAAGATAAATACACTGTAATAAGGCTGAATGGAATTTAACTAATGCAAGGTAAGCTATCTAAGAGCCATGCCAGGTTCTTGAGCTATTTGATAAACTGTAATAAAGAAAACATAGTCCTCTATCTATGATATGAGATACTAAAAGAGAGTGGAGAATTGATAGGGAAGTCCATTCATTATACAGTCAACAGCAACATATGGTTCTTGTATGGGGGTGAGAACACGAGAAGCTAACGCTGTTCAGAAAATGAAAAGCCCAAAAAGCATATAGCTAACGCAGGACATGAAATCCGAAAAGCACTAGTAAAGAAGCGTGGTTATGTGGAGAGAGTTGCGGCAGGAATGCCTACACTGAATGTGAATCTGAAGAAGTAAATCTCTGATGAACCTAGAGCAGGGGGAAAATATAGATCGTGTGTATATAATGGTAAAGGACCATGGCAGCTGCAAGAAGGGAATGTCAAACTGCACAAAAAGTGAATAAATGCAGTAAACATATTGTTTGTGCCTGAACTTGTTACTGACAGTAAAGTTTAAATGGAAAGTTGCTATGATGCTTCTTTATATCCATTTTGTGAGTCATTAACTTGCATGAATCAGTAAATACTACCACTACAACCATTTATCATTTCTATAACGCTGAAAGGTGTACATTTAACATTTAATAGACCAGGGGTCTGAAAGTCCCTCCTCGAGGGCCGCAATCCAGTCGGGTTTTCAGGATTTCCCCAATGAATATGCATGAGATCTATGTGCATGCTCTGCTTTCAATGCATATTCATTGGGGAAATCCTGAAAACCCAAATGGATTGCGGCTCTCAAGGAGGGACTTTGAGATCCCTGTAATAGACGGTCCCGGCTCAGAAGAGCTGGTCTTTCAATCACTGATAACAGAAATAACTAATGACTAATGTCAAGGTCACAAAAAGACTTGTGGCAAGAAGTATTTGTAGATGCAATCTAAACTGATAGTATCATATATGTCAAAAATTGTCTAGATTATATTCCTCTTCCAAAACCTGACGCCTCAGCCCCACCACTCCACCGCAAAGTTCAATTCAAAAAAGCGGGAAGTTTAATGTGAGAACTTCATCATAGGCTGTCGGGTTTGTAATAGTTTTTACTTGTTTGTTTTTTATATTTTTTTTTCAATTCTATCACATTTTTAAGAAATTTTTAAGAATAAATAGTATAAGACTCTTCAATTTTTAAGCGTCATAATATAAACTCTAAAAATTGTTGAACAATTTTTGTATAAACAATTGTATAAACAATTTTTAGAGTTTATATTATGACGCTTAAAAATTGAAGAGTCTTATACTATTTATTCTTAAAAATTTCTTAAAAATGTGATAGAATTGAAAAAAAAATATAAAAAACAAACAAGTAAAAACTATTACAAACCCGACAGCCTATGATGAAGTTCTCACATTAAACTTCCCGCTTTTTTGAATTGAACTTTGCGGTGGAGTGGTGGGGCTGAGGCGTCAGGTTTTGGAAGAGGAATATAATCTAGACAATTTTTGACATATATAATGTCAAGGTCAAACATCTTAAGAAAAAAATGCAACCCAGTCATCAGCTGGTCCTCTAATATCTGAGGTAGATGAGTTCAAGAGTGTCGAAACAAATGTGCCACTTGACTACACCCCCTACTGTCGGGTCTTACTATTACCCTCTATTGGTCCCAAGCACGTTGAAAATTTGTTCCAGCTTTTACTACCACCGCTTCTACTGGTAGACTAATTCAGGCAACTATCACTCCATTCATAAAGAAGGCTTTCCTCATATCTCCTCACAGCTTCTCTCTCTCTCTCTAAAGGAAAGTGCACCATCATGTACCTTATTGAAGCCTGCTAAAGATGCCTATGATTTGTAAATCTCCAACCAAAGAACAATGAAGGAAGAGCATATCCCTCCCATTGTATTGACCTTTTTATCTCACTATCCTATTGCAAATTGTATTTCCTCCCCTCCCCCTTTCACATGTGTCTATGTATTGTCACTGTTTATGTCTTAGGGCTAGATTCACTAAGGGCACAGATCCGATCCACGTCCAGGGGGCTGATTCACAAATCAGCCACATGCAAATGAGGGCGATCGGAATCACGGCCCCAACCGACTGCCGGGATCGCTCTCTAGCGATCCTGACGTGCACTGGCCCTCTGTGCCGGGCAGAACAGCACAATTTTTTTTTACTTTTTCGCGAGCTAGTAGTTTTAACCCACTTTAAACCTGCGGGCTAACACCTTAGCTTGCAGTGCGCGGAAGGGCAGGAGAGTCAGGGCGGCAGGAGAGATTCTGGGCAACAAGTCAGGGCGGCAGGCAGGAGCGATTCGGGGCAAGAGTAAGGCAGCCAGAGCAGCAGATCGGGGCAGAGAGCAAGGTTTTTACACCAGTGACTGGTCCTGAGCAGCCAGCCCAGTCAGTGCTTTTTGGTAGTGAATCGTGGCCCTTCCTACTTTGCATGCCGTTTCCTCTCATTTGCATGCGCGGATCAGATCAGAGGTGATCAGCCACAAAGTTAGTAAATTGGGTCGGAGGGAACTCGGGTTGCAAAACGATCAGTACACGATTGGTTTGCATAGTGAATCTAGCCCTTAGTTTTGTCACCCTGATGATTTTATGATCTTATATTCCTCTTTTGTACACCGCTTAGACCAGTGGTTTCCAACCCTGTCCTGGTGGACCACCAGGCCAATCGGGTTTTCAAGCTACCCCTAATGAATATGCATGAGAGAAATTTGCATATAATGGAAATGGCAGGCATGCAAATCTGCTCCATGCATATTCATTAGGGCTATCCTGAAAACCCAATTGGCCTGGTGGTCCACCAGGACAGGGTTGGAAAACACTGGCTTAGACAATTTCTTAAGCCGTATACTTGAGAAAACTTTGCATGATACTGCACAACTGCTTTGCCTTTTGCCTTGCTTTTTGTGGTTCTCGTGGCTTCTCATGTGAGGCTCTTTTATCCTCATTTCTTACTTTGCAATCATAATATATCATATCCTCCTTTTGCATGGTTTGTTTTACAAGTCCTGTACTGCTTTTTTTCTAGCTTCTCTCGCAATCACTTCCACCCTTTCACATCAGCTGGGATCTTGAAGATTTCATGGACTGTGGGCAAATATTTTGGGAGCTAAATCATGGCTCACACTTCTGCAAGCTGAATAAGAAAAAGGACTGAGAAGTAGATAACCAAGCTGGTAATATTTTCCAGACCCCTGAGAAAGAAGTTATCTGGAGATTCTACATTGCTTTGTGTTGCTTGCTTCCAATAGTCTGAACATACACAGGATTTTTAGGGAAGAGGCTTGAATGGCCAATATGAGCTCTTTGTAGTACCGTATTTGACGCCTTGAATAGAACACAATTTTCTTTGCTTAAGCTATGTTAGTCACAAGTTGCCAGTTAAAATCAGACTGGTAAAAAGAGCAGGTATAATTCTTAAGCACATGCATGGTGCAGTCTCCTTTATACATCGCTATGCCACATGTATTATCTTCACAGGTATGTTATAAAGTCAAATGACTACCCCCAGTTGTGTAACCAGATTTATTAGGATTTATTTACCACCTTTTTGAAGGAATCCACTCAAGCTGGTGTACAGCAATGTAAGTCAGACATAGCAATGATTGCAACATTTGTTTTGAGAGAGAAGCTCTGAACCACACATACTTAGTGAACATTATTTCTTTCCTAGTGATTATGTAATTCATATACTTTAATCTCTATTTTCCAGTGGCATTACTTATGTAACCAAAAGGCCAAAAATTTGAAGTTATATACAGTTCAGATTAAGGCTACTGCAGCTCATATGGTGAGCAACAGATACATTAGCTATTAGGTGTATTCTCTTGAAACACTTTTTTTTTTTTTTTTAAATCAACAGATTTGATAACGCACTCTCTATATACAATGTACCAAAGAAATATGCACATTGGGTTACCTGAGAAGTAATCTGTTCCTATCAGAACTTCTAAAAAAATCTGTTCTACCATCCCAATATGTTTACGTCAAATACTAACTTAATGCCCTTACTATAGACATAGTGCGAACCATAAATAGATTCAATTACATTTATTTTCCTTAACCAGTAATAGAACCATTTCCTAAACTCAAGCAATGATGTATCATAATATCTCCTCTTCCCCCCCCCCAAAAAAAAAAAAATATATATATATATATATATTGTTTCCATTGATTTAATAATACACTGTGAAAGGTCAACCTGTGAAGCACTGCATGCCCTGAAACCCTCGATTCCTCAGTCCCTTTGTTAGGGTAAGAGCACCTCTGGTTGCTGATCCACAGAACAGGGAAAACAGCTGCCGCTCAGCAGAACTAAAGTCTAAAAATGCAGCAAGCAGACCGCGAACCTGTACACACACGCCTGAACCTCAGGGGAAAGGAGACCGGTCTCCTTCACTAGGTGCTCACCGGCGAGCTAAAGGCAAGCCGCCGCCGCCGCCCCTCTCAGACTGCTTTCCCCGTCTACCTGCGGCACCGGCCGGAGCACAGGTCGCGAGAGCGCACGCACCTTGCCACTGAGCCGCGCGCCATGGTCCCACTCCTGCGTCGCCGAGCAGCTGCTCTTCCTCGCGCCGCTCTCTCACGAAACAGGGAGCAATCTGCCGCTGCTGCCGCAGCCCCCAGAGCCCAACCGTGCGAGCATCGCGCGGCCCCTCCCCGCGGCGGCTGAGCGTCACTTCCTGCCCGCTTCCCTCCTCCCCCTTCCCCAGGGGCAGAGCCCAGGTCGGAGCTTCGCGCGCGAGGGGCAGCGACGGTGTTGTCTTCCGAGTCCAATTCGGCGCGCGCACTGACGAATGGAACGTGTCTGCCCTCCTGCGCATTCTAGTGGCTTCGTTTCATTATTTATGGCTTCTTAGTTTCTTGAGCTGGGTCACCTTACAGGCTTTTATGTATTATTATTTTTAATAATGGCATTCCGTTCATAATGAGATTTTATTGTAAACCGCCCTGTGATGCTCTCAGGAAGGGCGGTATTTTTATGATTTATTTAAAATTTCATATCAATATTATGAAATATTTATCAAAACAACCTATACAAATGACATTGGTTTGGCTACGTTCCCGTAGTAATATACATATAACTACAATTTTGACTAAGATTTTCTACCCATGTTTTGTGGCTTTCCACAGCTGACAAACTTTTATTTCTTCCACTTCATGCCTCCTTTTTATTGCTGTTTCAGGTTGTCTTTTGCATCTTTCTTTCCAATTTGCTCAAGTGCCATCCTTTTTTCATCCTACAACAAAATACCTCTAGTATTTTTTGCATTTCAAGCCTTTCAGCTCTTTAGCACAGGGGCCTGTAATATATTGCCATTTTATGTACAGTATCGTCCTCCGTGCTAGTGACCTAGAGCAGTGATTCCCAACCCTGTCCTGGAGGAACACCAGGCCAATCGGGTTTTCAGGCTAGCCCTAATGAATATGCATGAGAGAGATTTGCATATGATGGAAGTGATAGGCATGCAAATTTGCTTCATGCATATTCATTAGGGCTAACCTGAAAACCCAATTGGCCTGGTGTTCCTCCAGGACAGGGTTGGGAACCACTGACCTAGAGGTTAGAGCAGCTGCCTCTGCCCTGAGGTTGTGAATTCGATTCCCACTGCAGCTCCTTGTGACTCTGGACAAGTCACTTCCCCCATGTAAACTGCTTTGATTGTGTAAACCACACAGAAAAAGTGTGGTTTACACAATGGGCCAATGCTCAGAACTCCCACACCATGTAGCAACCAACCCACACCACAGAAACAGTGCCAAAACTTAGTTTTCTAGTGCTCAACGCTAATGGTATGTGCACTGAGACTGTAAGAGGTCTGATGTGAGTGGATCAATTTTTGGTATAATCAAAATATCAACAACATGGAAAAGGTTAAAATCTCATAAAATATATTTAAATTGATCATTGAGGCTGCACCTTATCAGCAATCATCATAGAACCGTTTAGATACCTGTATGATAAACAGTATATCAAAAATAAACTTGAAACTGATTGATAGCATCTGCTTGGCATACAAACCGATTGCATGTTTCACCCTAGATGGCACACACTTCTTTTTTGTCAGTTCTGCACCTATGATCTTTGTAAACCAATCTAAAGCTTCCCCTTAAACAAAGTGCTGCTGTAAATCACATAAAAATACATCTCTTTACTCACTTTAAAAGTGATCTTACAGGTTTTATCAATATACAATATACAGATGAAAGGTCACTTGGACACACAAAGACAGAGGCGTGAAGAAGGTACAAGAGTTTTATTTACAGCATGCTGGATCCTTGTGCAGTGAACAGCCTGCTTACAAGAGTGTTAGAAACAGGAAATGCCCTTTTCACAAACTAATATATGCAAAATCTACAACTTCTCATTTGTTACTTCTATAACTTTTCTACAATTATTATTAGTCCTAAGCCAGCACTTATGATAGGTTCAGGGGTACAACTTATAGTCCTATAGGAAGCTAGTTCATTTATCTGCTTATCTAAGCCTTGCTAAATGTTACATGTTCAGGAGGGCACGGTACATCATGGCTCAAACTCTTATCTATTTAGCTTACAATGTGGTAAGGCAGGGACATACATTTCAAGCAGATGTCAGTAGATTGTATACTGTTTCCAGCTATGTAGGCCAGAGCAGTATTTCAAACAACAGTTAACCATTTCATGACCCTACATTGATACTATCAATATACAATATATACAATATACAGATACTATCAATATACAATAATGTTTATTCTACAGATGCACATAAAACATGGGGAGTGTCCTACCTTTCCATATTTACACTTTGGATTGTGTCACTTTAGCTATGTGGTAAATTTCATTTACATAATCTGGCTTTCCTAGGATAAAGATATAGGGCGGTGAAACCTACACAGATGAGCAGGAACAACCCTGAACAAAGGCAACTATAATCACCATACTCAGCAACCTAGAAGGACCATCCTGGTCTTTAGCAGTCATCATTTACTAAAATTCATATCGATACTTAAAAATATCTAATAATTATCTTACTTTACATTCTCAAATATTTAGGGCTCCTTTTATGAAGGCGCGTTAGGGCCTTAACGCGCGAAATAGCGCACGCGCTAGCGGCTACCGCCTCCTTTTGAGCAAGCGGTAGATTTTCGGCACACCCTTAATTCCTCAAGAATTCTTCATTGCTTCTACCTGGAAGATCTGGCATGCTATGGAAAGAGTATTTCTCCTATTTGTTGAGTGATACAATTTTCCTCCTATTTGTTTTAAAGGTATTTCAATGTAACTTCATTGAATGTCCCCTAGTCTTTGTAATTTTTGAAAGGATAAAATATTAGTTCACTTCTATCCGTTCTACACCACTCAGGATTCTGTAGACCTTAATCATATCTCCTCTCAGCTGCCTCTTTGCCAAGCCTTTCCTCATGTGAGAGGAGTTCCATCCCCTTTATTTTTTGGGGGGGGTTGCTCTTCTTTGACCCTTTTCTAATTCCACTATATGTTTTTTGAGATGCAGTGACCAAAATTAAATGCAATATGTAAGGTGAGGTTGCACCGTAGAGCGATCCAGAGGCATTATTATATCCTTGGTCTTATTTAACATCCCTTTCCTAATAATTCCGGGCTTACTGTTTGTTTGTTTTGGTCGCCGCTGCACACTGGACAGAAGATTTCAGCATATTGTCTACAATGCCACCTAGATCTTTGTCTTGAGTGTTGAGTCATAAGGTGGGCCCTAGTATCTAGTAACTGATTTGAATTATTCTTCCCAATGTGCATCGTTTTGCATTTATTCACATTAAATTTCATCTGCCATTTGGATGCCCGGGCTTCCAATTTCCTGAGGTCCTGTCCTCAAAGAATTTTAGTGTCTAAAAGGGGTAATTATTGACATGCATGAAAGGAGTAACACATATTTTGGGCATGTGCTCTTATTAGGCAGTCTGACCCTTAGCCACTAGGCACCAGGAAGAATGTCAGTAGGTACTGATGGAGGAGGGGAGATGGGGCTTTGCTATCTGAAGCTGTCCAGGAGTGGGAGAGAGGAAGTGTGATTGTGTGTTTTGGGAGAATAGGGCTGTTATTTGATTCCATTATTGACCCCTCTAAAAGATAACAGCCTGACGTAGAGTCCGCTATTTTTGAGTTGCTGTGGCCAGCATTGTGCAGTGTTCGAGCTGCAGCAACACAACCTGAAGTTTATCACATCAGTTACTAACTTAAAGTACTATGATATTTAATGCAGCTTAGGGTGTAAATTATCAAGGTGGGGTAAAAAGTGAGCTTTTACCACACTTTGTTTTACCACAGGATTTAGCAACCTGTAGGATAATAGTCTCGCAGGATGTTGAATCCTATGATTCAAGATCCTGGGCTGAAGACTTGAGGCTGTCGGAGCCTTTTTCCTACCCTACCTCCAAGTCTTGAACATCCTAAAGGGTTCTCCACCCCTCTGATAGGACCTACCAAAAGGATTCTTTGGTGGTCGAGTGGTGATCAGGCAGGACTGATCCCAAGTTGCTCCTGCCCTTTCTTGTGCCATACTCAAAATGGCACCCCTAGCGGTAGTTGTAGGGATTGCTCCTTTCTGTACTAGTTCCAATTTCAAGCTGGCTGCTGAGATCTCCAGTGGCAGTCTTGCGAGATTGGTGTGGCAAGGCTTGGCAGACATTTTGAACTTGGAGCCAGCATGGGCAGGAGCAACTAGGGATCATTCTTTCCCCAACTAGGCCACAAGACCACCAAGGCTTTTAAGGTAGGCCCAGGGAGGACCTATGAGTGTGGGGGGGAGGGTGGTGTGCTTGGTGGAGGAAGGAGGAGTTTAGATTTCACCTCAAAATGCACTGGTATTTCTGGCTGAAACCAAAACATAGCTGAATCCGGGTTTCAGACCAAAACCGAAATCAAAATTGAAATTTGGTCAGCCTCTATTATCTATATATTATCTTTATATATCTATCTATTATCTATATAATCTATATAGTTCTGCTGAAAATTCATGAGTAAGGCCTAGACAGGGCACTTATCTGGATGGTGGCTGCCATGATCCGGAAACTGACATGCCTCCAGATTTGCCTCTTAAAGCAGCAGCAGTGATGGTGGTGGCTGGACGTTAGAGGCAGCGCTCTGAACATGCTGCTTGTATCCTGCCCTGCCGTGGCCTTCCCTCTACCGCATCACTAATGACATGGCAGAGAGAAGCCCTGGTGAAGCAGGCCGCAAACAGTCTGTTCACAGCTTCCTCTAAAGGCTGGCCACCGCCACCACTACTGCTGCTGTGGGGGTTCCTGAAGGTATGTCAGATCTCATGGTGGGGGTGGGGGGAGTCAGTTGGGAGGTGCTGCATAGGGGGATGGGAGGGAGGGTTTGAAAACTGTTACACAGGGGGATAAGTAGGGATGGAAAGCTGCTGCACGTGGAGAAGAGAGCAGAGCAAGAATTGTGGTATATGGGGTGGAGGAAGTGAGATGCAACAAAGAGGTAGAAAGGGGTGAGAGGAAGAAATCCTGCATGTGGTGGAGGAAAGAGAGGAAATGCCATGGGGGAGAAAAAGAGATGGGATGAGAAGATGGAAGAGAGAGATGCCAGGGTATGGAGGTAGGGAAGGAGAAACAGATGCCATACCATTGGGAAGGGAGGGAAAGGAAGGACAGGAGATGCCAGAGCATAGAGTAGGAGGGAGAGATGGAAAAGAAGGAGAGGAGAGAGATGGCAGGAAATGGGGGGAGGGAAGGGAAGGACACTGAGATGCCAGACCATCGGGAAGGAAGGAAGGGAGGGAGGGAGGGATAAGAAGTAAAGAAGATGCCAGAGCATGGAGGGAAAGGGATAGATGGAAGGAGAGGAGAAAGATCCCAGGGCATGCGGAAAGGGAAGTAGATACCAGACCATGGGGTGAGTTGGGGTGGGAAGGAAAGGAAAGGAGAAGAGAGAGATGCCAGAGAAAGGGGGAGGGAGTAGAGACAGAAAGAGAAAAATGGAAGGGACAGACAGAGGGTGGACACTGGATGGAATGGAGAGCGAAGAGAAGATGAGGAAAGCAGAGACCAGAGATGACAAAAGGTAGAAAAAAGATCTTTTTTTTGTTGCTTTAGAATAAAGTACTGTAGTATTGTAGCTGTATTGATAAACATTTACAAGTATAAATAGAAAAGGGAAATAAGGTAATGTTTTTATTGGACTAATTTTAATACATTTTTAAACTAACCTTTGAAGATCAAAATACCCTTCCTAAGGCAGTGGCATGCCAAGGGGCGGGGGGGGGGGGGGCAGTCCTCCTTGGGTGCAGCTCCAAGGGGGGTGCTCCTCTAATCCCTTTTTATATGGGGGGGGGGCGTTAAAAATTCAGCCCTGGGTGTCACAAACCCTAAGTACGCCACTGGTTGGGGGGAGGGGAGGAGGTGAGTAGAATCTCTGGGTGCCAATTCTGATGAAGCAGGTAAGGTGGAGTTCGGAGTGAGGTAGGTTTTAATCCTTCCTATGTTAGGGGAACTGGTGAGGGAGAAATGGTAGGTATGACATATTTCATGTTTCAAGTTGGGTAAAGACAACAAAATACTTTTTCATAGTCTTGCAAGATTTGGTGGTAGGGGGTCAAGTGCCAGAGGCTACACATTCCTTTAAATATACTGGACTAGAGCCATTGCCATAGCCAGGAATGCATAATTTTCCTAGATGCAGCAATATGAGGAAAATTTTATGGGATTTATTTAACTTCTTAGTAAATTCCTCTGAAATTGTCCCCATGATAAAACTATGCTT
Organism: Geotrypetes seraphini; assembly: GCF_902459505.1. Taxonomy (NCBI): domain Eukaryota; kingdom Metazoa; phylum Chordata; class Amphibia; order Gymnophiona; family Dermophiidae; genus Geotrypetes; species Geotrypetes seraphini. The sequence continues at coordinate 144,282,207 of NC_047090.1, read as the reverse complement.
CCAGTATTATTTACTATAGCTTAAAAAATAGGACTCTTGGATTGTACAGTACACCCTCCCTGGAGCAGGGAGCTGCCTACTCCTCCTGGCTGGCAGTTCACCTTGAATGCACATACTGTATTTGGAAAGGTGACTCGTTGCATTCAAAATCTAAATCCTTTTGGCAGCCTTTCCTTTTTCTATAGTTCTTTGGAAACCATGAAGAAAGTTATTCTTCATCCTACATATGATTGATGCTACATGTTTATACACTGATCATAAGCCAAAATACTCATGCAAATATATCTACCTATACATAATCATATATGTTGGTATACTCACTTAAGTCCTTATACCAGGGTTGGACAAACTACAGCCCACAGAACTGTTTAATTTAGGCCATTCATACTTTAAAATAATTTATTTGAAATAATAAGGTTACCATCCCACTGTCCTGTAGCTCTGAGGCTGTTTTCTATTAACACCATCCTCAAAGATAGGGATAGCCCCTGTGGGGAATAGGGAAACAGCTGTTGCCACAGGCATAAGAGAGAGGAGCTAGCTGCCTTCCTGTAAATTGGAAGATAGGGAGCCAGCTGTAGCCCCTGACATGGGAGGAGGAGCCAAAAGCTAACTCATGGCAGAAGAGCAGAAAGAGGAAGGAAAGCAAGCCATTGCTATATGCAGGAGAAAAGGATCAGATGCTGCTGTGTAGCAGAAGAGTTAGTTGGTTGCTTCCCACAGCAGAAGAAGGAGCAAGAGAGAGCCAGCTAAGTTCAATAGAGAAAGGAGGGGGAGGTAGCCTCAGTCCTGTGGTAGTAGGAGGTGAAGGTTGCTAGCTACAACCCCATAACATAAAAAGGAAAGGGAGCCAGCTGCAGGTCCAAGGAAAAAGACTAAAGTTGTTGACTGGGTTGGTAGGAAGGAAGCCTCAGAGGTTGGGCAGGGGCATGGTGGATTCTGGAAAAAATCCTGAGTCAGAGAGGGATGATGATAGGGGAGTATGCTGGTGACAGAGTGGATTTGCTAGGTTCTGGCTAGGGTTTTGTGGTTCAAGAAGGGATTAGACAATTTCCTGGAGGAAAGGGGGATAGAAGGGTATAAGATAGAGGGTTACTATACAGGTCCTGGACCTGATGGGCCGCAACCTCTGGTCAGACCCAGCAGAGGCACTGCTTATGTTCTTAAGTACTGTAGTCAGTATTTTAATATCATATTCTCAGACTATTTAAACTGCTACAGTTTCCCTAGGTATAACAAGCATTGCAAAGGCTTAGATTTATTTTTTATTTTTTAATGCAGTCTGGGAGTGTGCCATGTTCCTTTTCTCTCGGGATAACCCCTTGACTCGTATTCTGAGTGAGGGGAAACCCTGCTCACCGAATGGAGCCCTGAAGGCCACCGTTCCCTCTTAGCCTCCTATGCAGGTGAGAAGAGAGTAGCGGATGTAGCACTGCTACTGTACAGTAACATACAAATCAAGCCTGTGATCTCGCGCAAGGCTGTTGTGTTGGGTTGCCTATAAGATTATCCCACTTCATGTACAAGATAATTTAATATAGATCAGCATAGTTTTATGGGTACTATTTATAACCAGCAACTGGTGGTTACATATATATATATATAGAAGCTCAATATAGACCAGGATACATGAGTATAGAATATATTTCATATTCAGGTACAGTAGATGCTCGTATTTCCCTGTCCCTGGGAAGGCTTACAATCACTTGAGCTTCTGAGATTTTGCATTTTCTTCTTTTTTTGAAGCCACAAAACTCCTGCATATGCTAAATGATAAGCTAGAACAACCAGGACAAATGTTAGATTAAAAAAATATACATTGGGCCTAGATCTTAGCCCTCTGTTTACAGAAGCTGCTATTTCAATGTGTGTTGCTCTCAGCTCTCCTTTTCTTAAAATCATCTTTACAAAAGTTTGGTACTGTATGTGCAAAATGGCATAATTCATGTGGAGGGGCATTTTCGATAGAACGTCTAAGTCCGAATTTGGACGTTTCGAGCTAAATGTCCAAATTCGAGAGTGGAGAAATCTCCATTTATAAAGAGGACATCCAAATACTTTTTTGGGGGAAAATCGCCTACTTGTCATCTTGGCCGCCAAAACATCTAGACCAGTGTTCTTCAACCACCGGCCCATGTACCAGTGCCGGTCCACAGAAATTTCCTGCCGGTCCACAGGGCCAGCACGTGCATCAGGCCCAAAACAGTGTTCTTCAACCACCAGTCCACGGTGCAATCAATGCGGCGTTATCTTTGAGCCAGCTCCCTCTTCCTAACTGATTCAGTGCACAAAGCCACGGGCAGTGGCTCCTACGGGCATCCTGCGCCTGAACCGGAAGCCTTCTCTCTGATGTTGCAACGTCAAAGGGAAGGCTTCCAGATGAGGCACGGGACGTGCAAGGTGCAATTCGTACTATTATGGGGGCGGGAGCGGGGTGGAGATTGGGTAGAGATGGGCGGGGTCTGGCCCACGACTTAGCCCAGTGTTGTTCAACCGCCGGTCCACGGACCGATGCCGGTCCACAGAATAATTATTTTATTTCTGCCGGTCCATAGGTGTAAAAAGGTTGAAAAACACTGATCTAGACCACCAGAACATCTACATTTATTTGCCATTTCCAACCATAAAAATGTCCAAGTTAGAAACATCCAAATCAGTACCATTTAGAAATGGGAGGGGTCTGCATTGTAATGCACTGGCCACATAGACATGCCAATAGAGCAGTGGGGCACTGCTGTAAACTTCACTTACAAGGTGCCAGATGTACATGTCACTATGACCCCTTTATAATTTATGCTGAGCCCTCCAAAATATACTATACCCATCTGACCTGTCACCCTAACAGTCCTTATGGCTGCAGGTAGCAGCTATATGATAGCAGAGTAGGGTTTTGGTGGGCTCATACTTTCCATCATAAATGTAGTGGTTAGAGTGGCTTAAGGGCCTGGCTCCTCCTCTCTATAGTTCACTAGCCCACCCACTAGGCTACTTTAAGACACCTGTGTGATGCTCTACTAGGACTTCCCATAACAGATGCTACTGTTCTATAGACAGGTATGTACTGTATCATTTAGAAATTGAGGGGAGGGGGGTCAGTGACCACTGGGGGAATGTGGGGCTCATTACTTAACCCCTCCAGTGGTCATCTGGTCAGTTTGGGTCCCTTTTTGGCACTTAGAAGCTTCTAAAACAGGTCTAGGCAAAAACATCTAAGTTCCGTCTAGGATGTCCTGCAAAAAGTTTGATTTTCACTGCAAAACATCCAAGTCTAACCCATCCACAGCATGCTTCTTAAACGCTCCTTTTATACTTAGATTTTCTAGAGCAGGGGTGCTCAAAAGGTCGATCGCAAAGGCAGCGCGAGTCTATCGGAGGTCTGGAAGAGACGAAGCATGCAGGAGGCAGAAAGGAGGGAAGAAATATTGCATGCACAGTCAGAAAAAAGTGCAACCAAAGACTCATAAAATCACCAGACAACAAAGGTAGGAAAAATAATTTTATTTTAAATTTAGTGATCAAAATGTGACCATTTTGAGAATTTATATCTGCTGTCTATATTTTGCACTATGGCCCCTTTTTACTAAACCGCAGTAGCGGATTTTAGCACAGGGAGCCTATGAGCATCGAGACAGCGTGGGGCATTCAGCGCAGCTCCCTGCGCTAAAAACTGCTATCGCGATTTAGTAAAAAGGAAGGGGGTATATTTGTCTATTTTTGTATAGTTGTTACTGAGGTGACAGTGCATATTTTAAAGTCATCTGCCTTGACCTCTTTGAAAAAAAACCCCAAATATAAATGATAATTAACATTTTCTCTGCGTACAGTGTGCTTTGTGTTTTTTAAAATTTTATTGTTGGGAGATCATTTTGACATGATCATTTTAAAAGTAGCTCGCAAGCCAAAAAAGTGTGGGCACCCCTGTTCTAGAGGATGAACGACCCACAAGATGTCCAAATTTCTAATTTCAAAAATTGACACTTAGACGTTTTGGCAAGCAAAACATCCAAGTGCCGACTTAGGCGTATTTTTGGGCATTTTTGTGTTTTGATTATGCCCCTGATTAACATCTATAGCAAAGATGTTCTAGCAGTGCTACAGCTGAGCCACTGTGCCCCAAACTGTTGCAAATTCTAAATAAACACAAGGAACCTTGTTTGTTTTAAAGATTTCTGTCAAGGCTTCGGAATGAAAGAAGCCCTTCTGAGGGCAGAACAAAAGGGAGGCTTGTGCAGTAAATGTGGTGGAATCAATGGACCATGTGGCTTCTGACTGTAATCCACAGCTTTATGCAGGGATCACAGATCTTCAAGCAAAATGGCTAGGAAGGTGTTATATTAGGATACTTGCAAAGAATTCTAAAACATATGAGGCTTTTTAGTGGCTAAAAGATTTTAACTGTGGATATCAGATACCGCATGCAGAAAATTTACTGAATGTGTGTAGCAAAGGAATATTGGTCCTGATATTCAGAGTTTATGCTTCTATCTTTGGGACCCTTTTACTAAGCAGCGCTAAAAGTGACCTGTGCTATCCTCAGAGCAGGTCTTTCCCGCTAGAGAATGACACGGGAACAAATTTTTCCCCGTCTCCACGGGAACTCATTTTCCCGTCCTGGCGAGTTCTTTTCCTGTCCCTGTCCCATTCCTGCAAGCTTCATCCTCATCTGCACAAGCGTCAAACACTTTAAAATCATAAGTGTTCGAGGCTTGTGCAGTTAAGGCAGAGCTTACAGGAATGGTACAGGGACAGTGACTGAGTCAAAACTTGGGACAGGACAGGGAAATTGAGTTCCTGCAGGGACGGAGAAAATTTTTCCACCGTGTCATTCTCTACCACGCACTAAGACTATTTTTTTGCACTACTGAGAAACAGCCAATTTTAACTTTGCAGCAATAATGGCCACATGCTGATTTTCCCATTAGTGTGTGAGCACTTACCAACGGTTTATAGTCATTTGTGCGCAAGACCCGCGCTGAGTTGTCTTGCGCTCAATTGTCTTGTGCTGAGTTGTCTTGCGCTCAATTGTCTTACGCTCAGTTGTCTTTGCGCAATTGTCCGCGCGCATTTGACTTGCCACCCTTACCGACACCTAATATGTAGGGGCAATACAGATACTGAAAAAAACATATAAATAAATAATAGTTAGTATAACAAATAATCATAATATTTAAACCAGTGTATTGCAAACTGTATGCCGTAGTGAGATTCCGGCGCCACCTCTCCGCACCCCCACTAGCGTACCAATTTCATGTTGAGCAAGCTGAGAGCCCCATCTGTAGGGCCTCTGCGCATGCGCGGACATCGATGTGATGATGTCATACATGTGCGTGACATCATCATGTCAACGTCTACACATGCCTCCAGCTGTGGCCTCTCCTCCTCTACGCACCCCCACTAGCGTACCAATTTCAGGTTGAGCAAGCTGAGAGCCCCGTCTGAAGGGCCTCTACACATGCACAGACATCGATGTGATGATGTCACACATGTGCGTGACATCATCATGTCAACGTCTACACATGCCTCCAGCTGTGGCCTCTCCTCCTCTACGCACCACCACGAGCTTACCAATTTCAGGTTGAGCAAGCTCAGAGCCCCGTCTGAAGGGCCTCTGCACATGCACGGACATCGATGTGATGATGTCATACATGTGCGTGACATCATCATGTCAACGTCTACATATGCCTCCAGCTGTGGGCTCTCCTCCTCTACGCACCCCCACGAGCTTACCAATTTCAGGTTGAGCAAGCTCAGAGCCCCATCTGGAGGGCCTCTGCGCATGTGCGGACATCGATGTGATGATGTCACACATGTGCGTGACATCATCATGTCAATGTCTACACATGCCTCCAGCTGTGGCCTCTCCTCCTCTACGCACCCCCACGAGTTTACCAATTTCAGGATGAGCAAGCTCAGAGCCCCATCTGGAGGGCCTCTGCACATGCGCGGACATCGATGTGATGATGTCACACAGGTGCGTGACATAAGAACATAAGAAGCACCATCTCCGGAACAGACCCTAGGTCCATCAAGTCCGGCGATCCGCACACGCGGAGGCCCCGCCAGGTGTACCCTGGCATAGTTTTGGTCCCCATATCGCTCCAAGCTTCTCGTAAAGAGAAGTGCATCTAGCCTACCCCTACCCATGTCACTTCATGCCACTCATAAGGAGATGTACATCTAACTTACCCTTAAATCCTAGAATGGTGGATTCCGCAATTACCTCTTCTGGGAGAGCATTCCAGGTGTCCACCACTCGTTGTGTGAAGCAGAACTTCCTGATATTTGTCTTGAACTTGTCCCCCCTTAGCTTCAGCCCATGTCCTCTTGTCCGTGCCACATTGGACATTGTAAATAATGTTTTTTTCTGCTCTATCTTGTCAATGCCTTTCAGTATTTTGAATGTCTCGATCATATCCCCTCGTAGTCTCCTTTTCTCAAGGGAGAACAACCCCAGTCTCTTAAGTCTTTCCTCGTAATCCAGGTTCTCCATACCTTTCACCAGCTTTGTTGCTCGTCTCTGCACCCTCTCTAGCAGTATGATATCCTTCTTTAGGTATGGAGACCAATGCTGGACGCAGTATTCCAAGTGTGGTCTGACCATCGCTCTATAATGCGGCATTATGACTTTCTCCGATCTACTCGTGATTCCCTTCTTTATCATGCCTAACATTCTATTCGCGTTCTTCGCTGCCGCCGCACATTGCACCAACGGCTTCAGTGTCCTATCGATTAATACTCCCAGGTCCTTTTCCTGTTCAGATTTTCCCAGAGTTGCACCTGACATACTATACTTGTGTTCTTTATTTTTTCTGCCTAAGTGCATCACTTTGCATTTTTCTACATTAAACTTCATCTGCCATTTATCTGCCCAATTCTCCAATCGGCTCAAGTCACTCTGGAGTTCTTCACTGTCCTTCTGCGATTTGATGGCCCGGCATAGCTTTGTGTCATCTGCAAACTTGATGATCTCACTGGATGTTCCATCCTCTAGGTCATTGATGAAGATATTAAATAAGATGGGCCCAAGTACCGAGCCCTGGGACACACTGCTAGTCATATTTTCCCAGTCCGAGAACTTCCCATTTATGCCCACTCTCTGCCTTCTGTTCTCCAGCCATTTGCCTATCCATCTTAGTATATCTCCTTATATTCCATGGCCCTGCAGTTTCCTGAGGAGTCTTACATGTGGAACTTTGTTGAACGCTTTCTGAAAATCCAAGTATATAATATCCACCGGTTCTCCATTATCAATTTGTCTGTTCACTGTCTCAAAAAATTGAAGTAGGTTCATCAAGCATGACTTCCCTTTCCTGAATCCATGTTGGCTGGCTTTCATCAGGTCGTGTGTGTCTAGGCGCCGGGTTATGCTATCCTTGATCAGCGCCTCAACCATCTTCCCAGGGATCGACGTGAGACTCACAGGTCTATAGTTGCCCGGTACTCCTCTTGATCCTTTTTTGAATATCGGCGTGACGTTTGCTATCTTCCAGTCGTCTGGTATCTGCCCTGTTTTGATTGACAGATTGGCAAGTTTTTGGAATAGTTCTCCGATTTCCACTTTTAGCTCTTTCAAGACTCTCAGATGAATTCCATCCGGTCCAGGGGATTTGTCGCTTTTGAGTTTGTCGATCTGGCGGTATATCTGGTCCAAGTCCACGTCTACTGTGGTAAGGCTGTCCTTTGTTACTCCTTTGAACACTTTCACTGCTTCTGGAATTGTTGCAGTGTCTTCCTTTGTAAAGACAGACGCAAAGAATGAATTTAGTCTGTGTGCGATTTGTTTGTCTTCCTTGATGTACCCTTTCCTTCCCTGGTCATCCAGCGGTCCCACCGCCTCATTTACGGGTTTTCTTCCTTTCACGTACTTAAAGAAGGGCTTGAAGTTTTTGGCCTCCTGCACTATTTTCTCCTCATAGTCCTTTTTGGCATCCCTCACCGCCCTGTGACACTTCTTCTGATGACCCTTGTGTTTGTTCCAAGTTTCGATTGTTTTCGTGCGTTTCCATGCTTTGAAGGAGTCCTTCTTTTCTTTTATGGCTTCCTTCACCTCTTTAGTAAGCCACACTGGCTCTCTTTTGCCTTTGGTTTTCTTTGCTTTGGATATCTTCGGAATGTAGAGGCTTTGTGCTTCCGTGATAGTATTTTTCAGAAGGGACCATGCCTGTTCTACCGTTTTGATTTTGCCCATTTTTTTCTTGATACGTTGTTTCACCATGGCTCTCATGCTATCATATCTTCCCTTTTTGAAGTTTAAAGTTGTGGGTTGAGGTTGTGGTACTTTTCCCCTTCCTGACATCGAGTCTGAAGTTGATCATGTTGTGATCGCTTGTCCCCAGCGGGACCGTAACTTCTACTTCCTTTGCTGGCCCCGTAATGCCGTTTAGGACCAAGTCCAAGGTGACGTTTCCTCTTGTCGGCTCTCCCACCAATTGTTCCAGAAAGCAGTCCCCTAGCACTTCCATGAACATTGCCTCCTTGCCACAATTTGAAATTCCCAGGTTCCAGTCTATTCCAGGAAAATTGAAATCCCCCAAGATTATGACATTACCTGTCTTACATTCGTGTTTAATTTCCTCTATCATTTCCACGTCTGTTTCTTCCATTTGTCCTGGCGGTCGATAGTAAAGGCCAATCTTTGTGTCAGCTCCGTTGTGTCTGGGAATCTTTATCCAGAGGGATTCCAGCTTCTCTTTCTCTTCTGTCATAGTCTCTCTCACAGATTCTATTTCTTCACGAACATATAGTGCAACACCTCCACCTTTCTGCCCCACTCTATCTCTTCTGTACAGTTTGTATCCCTGAAGTACTGTATCCCATTTGTTTTCGTCATTCCACCAGGTTTCTGTTATGCCAATGATTTCCAGTTCTTCGTTCTTTGCTATTGCTTCTAATTCTCCCATTTTGTTTCTCAAACTTCTAGCATTCGTATACATACATTTGAGTTCCCTTTGTGTTGCCTTCTTAGACTTCTTAAGCTTAGCAGTCTCCCCTGGTTCCTTCACGGTATCCTTCCTTGCTCCTGTATTGTCTCTCTTAAATGCTTTGTGGTCGTCCCCTCCTGTGTCTGAGTAGTTGTCCATAGTTCCTTCTATGGGACATCCTGTCGCCCGGACCATCGACTGGTGGTCGACTGTCGGCTTTCCCCTGACCTTTAGTTTAAAGCCTTCTCGATGGCCTTCTTGAAGTTGCCTGCCAATACTCTTGCTCCTTCCTCGTTGAGGTGCAGTCCGTCCTTCCTGTAGTACTTGCTCCTTTTCCAGAACGTTGTCCAGTTGCGCACGAAGTCAAAGCCTTCCTCTTCGCACCATCGTCTCATCCAGGCGTTGATCGCTTGCAGTTCCCCTTGCCTCCTTCCATCCGCTCTTGGTACCGGGAGGATCTCGGAGAAGGCCACCTTCACCTCCCTGATCTTCAGTATTCTTCCGACATCATCATGTCAACGTCCACACATGCCCGGACACCCTCCAGCTGTGACCCCGAGTTTAGTATACTGTGGCTTAAAAAAGTTTGCAACACTGATCTAAACCATTAATGCAAAAAATAGAATATCAGGATTTTTATAGCAACAGTAAAAATTGCCTTATTGTGCAAGAAAGAGGCCGGTAAAGGCATACTAACGTCTATTTTTACCGCAGCTTAGTAAAAGGACCCATTAGATTATAAGCTTTCTGGAAACAGGGAAACACCTGCTTTACCTGAATGTAACTCACCTTGAATTGCTATTGGAAAAAGGTGTGAGATTAATCCATTGACTATCCACTATAGAAGTAAGTGACTGACATGGCATTTGTAGAGATGGGTGAGTGAAGTTTAGGATTTGGGTAAGTGAGAAAAAAAGCCCATACATCTTTTGTACCTGCAAGGAGAGATTGAAGTTTTACCCAGCAGCAAGGAAAACAAATTCACACGAACAGCAAGGATGCTAGGGTGTATAGGGAGAGGTATGGCCATTAGGAAAAAGGAGGTATCGCTGCCCCTGTAAAAGACTCTGGCGAGACCTCATTGTACAATTGTGGAGGCCGCACCTTCAAAAAGATATAAAAAGGATGGAGTCGGTGCGTGGTTTTTGTCATAAGGTGTATGGGGACAGACTTAAAGATCTCAATCTGTATACTTTGGAGGAAAGGCAGGAGAGGGGAGATATGACAGAGACATTTAAATACCTACGTGGCATAAATGCGCATGAGTCGAGTCTCATTTGAAAGGAAGCTCTGGAATGAGAGGGCATAGGATGAAGTTAAGAGGTGATAGGCTCAGGAGTAATCTAAGGAAATACTTTTTTTTACAGAAAGAGTGGTAGATGTGTGGAAAAGTCTCTCGGAAGAGGTGGTGGAGACAGAGACTGTGTCTGATTTCAAGAAAGCTTGGAATAGTCACATGGGATCTCTTAGAGAGAGGAAGAGATAATGGTTACTATGAATGGGCAGACTGGATGGGCCATTTTGTCTTTATCTGCCATCATGTTTCTACGTGTCTATCATTTCAGAGCACTGTTCTAAATGTTTGTGATTGATACTGAAGGGAGCACATAGACACAGAAGCAGACTAGGGAATTCTATGAATGGCATCTAAGGTTATGTACTAGTTTCTTGCTGAAAAGCATTATAATGGAAGCAAGGCACAGAAATGGACCAAAAATGTCAGTATAGTACCTAAATATTTCAGTGCAGATCTGAAAAGGGAGCACAACAAACAGCTAGGGCTTTTCAGTCTGGAGAAACGACAGCTCAGTGGAAATATGATAGAGGGCTATAAAATACTGAGTGGAGTGGAACGAGTAGATATGAATTGTTTGTTTACTCTTTCCAAAAATACTAGGACTAAGGGGCATGCAATGAAGGTACCAAGTAGTAGATTTAAAACAAACCGAAGAAAATATTTCTTCACTTAGCATGTAATTAAACTCTGAAATTTTGTTGCCGGACAATGTGGTGAAAGTTTGGATAATGTCCTAAGAGAAAAGTCTATAAGCCATTATTGAGATGGTCTTGGGAAATCCTCTGCTTATTCCTAGGACAAGCAGCATAAAATCTGTTTTACTCCTTGGGATCTTGCCATCTAGATTGGCCACTGTTGGAAACAGGATACTGGGCTTGATGGACCTTCATTCTGTCCCAGTATGAGAACTCTTATATTCCTATGATGAGAAAGCCAGGTCTTCAAACCAAACTCACTTTAATGGAAACCTTATATATCGAACTAGTCAAATGACTCCTATATTTGTTAGAAAATGAGAGCGCTCTGAGGAAATATGGGACAAGGCTAATTAAACGCTCATAAGAGAGAACTTTAGTAACTTGATGACCTAAACTGCTCCCAGGCAATATGGTCGTTAACACAAGCTGTAGGCGGGAAAATCCCGAACTCCTGACTCATCAGTCATATCATAATAATTCTCTCAATATGAAATAATGCTTTAAATAAGCTTTTTTATATATAAATGACCCTACGCTCAGTGTTCCCTCTTTATCTGTTCACAGTTCACAAGGAGCCCAACAATAATGTGAAAAATAATTGTGCTGTAATACCACAGTGACAAACGCCAAACGTGCCAATATAAAAACCATTTATCTTGCGGCTAAATTTTCATCTGTGATTCAGCTCTAAACAATTGTGGTGCTCAGTCGCTTTATTGTATAATAAGACTCAACACAATTGTGTTTCAGCCCAAAGGGGTCTGCCTCAGGGGTCTGAACTCTGATTGTAAAGCAATTATTACTGAGTCTCATAAGCAATCAATGTGTGAAGATACTTTTTATCTGACGACACAATGGATATCAATAAGGATATTATGGTGCTTAGCAGTAGGAAATACAAATCCCTGGTTGCAATGCTTGTAGACTACTATCTTTTGAGTAGCACCTAATTAATATCCATTGTGTCGTTGGATAAAAAGTATCTTCACACATTAAAATCAAGGCATTGATCGGGTATGAGACTCCTTTCTTCCCCCCCCCCTTATTTTATTCATCATGGCTTTGTTCTTGGCTACAAATTGACAGTCTTTTATCAAAATGAAATTAATTTGCAGAATTACTACAGATAGCTCCCACTGAATTCCCTTAACACCTGGCTTTTAACAGTTTTATTCTGCAGCAATCATCTTCTTCATCAAAAGCTTAAATTCTCTCACTCATCTTCACCTTCAGCTTTCAACTAGCATAGTGTGTGTATGGGGAGGGGGGATGGGGTACTAAAAGGCTAAAGGAAAGGAGTAAAAGGATGGTTGATCGAGCAGACCTGCTAAGTTGCCAGGTTCCAGTAGGGAGACTTTTTGGCCAATCCTAAAACACTGTGGGATTTCTAGTCCCTAGTTCTACCCATTGAATTCTGTGCTGCAGAGCCATAATGCATCAGGATAGGGTTTTCAGAAACCCAAGAGCAGAGTAAAATCTCCTTCTTATTCCTGGGAACTTGGCAGCTCTGGATTCAGCATGGGCAAGTCACATAACCCTTTCTTGTCTCAGTTACAAACTTAGATTGTGAGCTTTCCAAGGAGAACAAAATATCTACTGTACCTGAATAGACTTCAATAGCTTGCGGTCAAATAAATAATTTATAAGATCTCTTGGTACAGTTGGTAGGTCACTTGCCTACTACACTCACAACCCCAAAACTGAAACTATCATTCCCCTCTGCAAAAGGTATATCCCGCGTAGGAAAACTAGGAACATCCCTCCCCTTTAGAACCACAGAACTCTGGAACAACCTCACATCCCCGCTCAGAATTTCAAGCTCCCTCCAATCCTTCCACAAACACCTGAAAACTTGGCTCTTTTCAAAAATCTAACACCTCCCGCTCTTTGGTACCCTGACCTTCTTTATCTTCCTAGCTCCTTTCCTATAACCCTTCATTGTAGCTCCTTTTCAACCTAACCCTGTAAACCGTGCCGAGCTCTACGCATGTGGAGATGGTGCGGTATACAAACCTAAGGTTTAGTTTAGTTTAGTTTAGTTTAGTGTTCAAATCCCACGTGGGGATTTCTGTCAGGTAGCTGGCCTTAGGCCAGCTCAACCATTCAACTCTGCTCAGTAAATGGGTACCCACCTTTAGCCCAGAGGCAAAGATGACTGGGGAAGGCAATAACAACCACAGCGACCAAAATCCTCACTGTTCGGATTCAACAACAGGATGGCAATAGAGCTTTCAAAGTCATCGATGTCAATACATCAAACAAATATATGTCTGGCTTTGGCTCATCTCATTGCCTCCTTATGTGATGTAGCTTGTCTGTTTACTTCAGTGTCATTTATCCAGAAATAAAAACTAGTTGACAGCATAAGTTCTTTTTACTTATCGTTTTAAAGCAGTGTCTCTAACATGCCCCGACGGGACCCATTTCGCCCAAAAGGCTTTCTCAAGGGTTCGTGGAGGAGCCCATATACGATCTCCTTACTCAACATATATTTGTTTGATGTATTGACATTGATGACTTTGAAAGCTCTATTGCCATGCTGTTGTTGAATCTGAACAGTGAGGATTTTGGTTGCTGTGGTTGTTTCCAGTTGGCCTCACTTTTTCATCTTCTATACCTTTTTAGTGTTTACGAAGGCAATAACAAACCACACCGCTAACAGTCTGCCAAGAAACCATTAGGCCAATGACAACCCCCATAAGTTATTCACAAACACAGGGGACTACCTTTACATAAGAACGCTGCCCACGCTGTGCCCTCATAATAATAATAATAACTTTATTTTTGTATACCGCCACACCAATAAGTTCTAGGAGGTTCACAGCAAAAAGATACTGAACAAACAGTGAATCATGTACATACATATTACATAAAACAATCATAATACAACGCAGATAATCAAGATAAGAATTTATCAAACAAATAGATTTTCAGTACTTTTCTAAAAAAAAAAAAAAATAGTAAGATTGAGCTTGAGGGATTAAGGTACTCCACCAGGTGCTCATTTTACTGGTCTGGAAAGTAAATGTTTGATCCAGAAATTTTTAATAGCGACAGGATTTTGGTGATGGAAATGCAAATCAATAGGCTTTGCATGTGTTCATATTTAGCATATGCAATTCAAACTGAGATGAATGTGTATATGTAAGTATTCATCCAGGATTTTTAAAGGGCAATGTGTACATACATATTTTACAAGTTGAAAATGCTTTATAAAGTTTCCTTTCTAATGGTCTCTGCCTAATCCATGCATACCGTGAAAAGTAACCAGGTTTCTCAGTATTTCCTATAAGAAAGGAAAACAAGATAAAGAGAATGGGAGGCTAAAGGTGCTCTTTTGTAAACAGAACACAACATAAAAACAGATATAGCCCAACTTTCTAAAGCCATGCTTCTACTTCATGCCTATTAATAAACTCTCATTTAGGGTTATCTTATGACTCCAGAAAAGGAACTGATTGAATCATCTGGGTTTTACTTCCCTTAAGAGAAATGGAAGTAAGGAGGACAGATTGCGACATCCAGATTTTACTTCTATGGAAGTAAAACCCGGATGTCTTCATCCATCTTCCTTTTTCTAGAGCCATATGGTCATAGGCAACAGAACACTGTTTTGTTTAGAGGAGACCAAAGGCGCCACCCTAGACAGCAGAATACTGCGGCACAGCCTTTCACCAGCTCCCGACACCCCCACCCACCTCCTCCCGGTGCTGTACTGTTAAATCTTTAGGCAGCCGCCGCGCAGCGTCAATGTGCAGGCCTGCCCCCGGAAGTAGAATGAAGGGTTCTGAGACAGGCCTGCTCATTGACGCTGCGTGGCAGCTGCCCAAAGATTTAAAAGTACAGTGCCGGGAGGGGAAGGGGGTGGATGGGAACCAACCGGTGACCACCAATCTTTGGAGAATCCATGGCTTCGGTGGCCTCCCCCGTTCCGACGCCCATGCATATGGTAACCCTACAGTCTCTTGACAACAGGTGGGGAAAGGGGAGATATGATGGAGCATTCAAATGCCTCCAATGCATAAAAGCTGTAGACTGAGGAATCATGGTATCAGGGTAAAAGAGGGTACACTCAGGAGGCAAAGTCTCACTGATAAGTCTGGTGTGATACTATATATGCATACATGATCTTGATTTGTCCATGCCATGTTCAGAGCACAGACTTTTGAAGTCTGCACAACCCTAGCCTTGTTCTCCAACTACTAAAGCTTTCATCGAAGCCTCACGCGAGCCCTTCAAAATCTCTTAAGCTGCAATTAGGGCACAGACTGTAGAAGTCTGCCCAGCACTGGCCTTGTTCTTCAACTACTGAAGCTGAATCTGTCTAGCCATGATCAGGGCACAGACCATAGAGGTCTGCCCGCCCCTGGCTTTGCTTCTCAATTACTGGTTTTTAGTTCTATGCCTTCTATACAGGATTTTTGAATTCTGTTACTGTTTTCATCTCCACCACCTTCTGCGGCAGGGCATTCCAGGCATTTACCATCCTCAACTTGAAAAAGTACTTCATGATGTCATTCCTGAGTTGCCCCCCCTGTAATCTAAATGTATGACCTCTTGTACCTTCCCTCCTCTGAAAAAGAGGGTATAATCTTACTCATTTACAGGCTTTCTCACTCTCAAGCCCTTTGAGCCCCTTCTTTCATATGTTGGAGCCAGAGCTGGCCCTACCATTGAGTGACTGTGTTTCTTGCACATGGTCCTGTTTTTCAGACCCACTTTTCACCCTATTGCTGTATGCAAATGAGACTCCACAGTGAGATGTTGCTCATGGCCCTGCATCCCTCACATCTCCCATGAGCCTCCTCTGACTGGAGCCCCAGTATAAGTGCACCATCCTCATCACTGCATTCATTAGAGGCAAGCCTAATAGAAGAAAAGTTAAGTGACCCTACCAGTAGGAATACACCTGCTTGATACAGGATACACTATTTATGTACTCGGTTTTCTCTGCAACCATTTGGAATTTCAGCGTGAAATTTTACAGTTTTATTTGATGTTACTATCTACGTTTATTATGTGTCATGTGGATTGAGATTAGCTTTACACAAGGTGATGTTACAGACTTTTTAGTGTAACCACCAGCAATTTTTATGTGCTCAAAAGTGTTTGGGCTTATTCAGTGGCGTATGAAGGGTGTTCTGCTCCGAGTACAGGGAGCCCAACGGTGCTGAAGTGGTCGCAGGTCTACGAGTCTGCTGGTCCCTGCCCCTTCTGACATCAACTTTCTGTTCCAGGGTGGGGGACCGGCAGAGAAGACGGTGGTGCGAGGGGTTGCTCTGGCCAGACGGGAGAGTTTCAAGTTTCTTTATTTTTGATATACCGTCTCGCAAAACAAATGTCTAGACAGTGTACAATATAAAAAGATTGTAAGAAACAATTAAAATAGGTAAATAAAAGCAATATTTTATCAAATACACTTCCCCCTCCCCATTCGCGGTTTCAGTAATCACGATTTCACATATTCGCGATTTATTGGGGAGGGGGAAAAAAGAAAAAAAAACATCCTTAAGTCTTCCCCCCGGCATCCCGGTCTTACCTGGTGGTCTAGTGGACTTTTGGGGCAGGAGCGATCTTCCTACACTCCTGCCCCGTGCAGATCGCCATTAGGAAATAGCTGTAGGGAGTTCCCGTCGTAGTCTCGAGAGACTACGGGAACTCACAGCAGACATTTCCTAATGGCGATCTGCATGGGGCTAGGCCACAAGGTAAGGCGGGGGTAGGTCAGAGCCGGATATTCACGGTTTTTCACCATTCGCTGCCCCTATCCCCCGCGAATCCGGAGGGAGAAGTGTATTAAAAATACTAGACAAATTCAGATTAACGTACATGAAACGTAAGGAAAGTAGGGGAGGGAAAGGTTGTTTAAAATACATAGAAGTAAAATTAATAAAAAAGGACAGTAAATGGGAGTGGCAGAAACATTAGGAGGGGAATCATTTCAAAAGAAGTATTAGATGTTTCAAAGCTTCACATGAATCAAGGAATTAAGAGGCGGAAGCTGATACTAAAGAATAAAGTATCTTTAAAGAGGAAAGTTTTAAGTTTGGCTTTAAATTTTTCAAGCGAGTTCTCTAATTGAACATCTAATAGGAGGGCATTCCACAGAGAGGGGGGCGGTAACTGAAAAGATGGATTTGCGATTAGTATCGTAAAATAGTTCCCGTATTGATGGTATAGAGAGTAAATTTTGATTATTTGATCGGAGGGTCCTAGGTGATGAGTAAGGGATCAAAAGTTTATCTATGGACGCCGGTTGGTTAGTTTTTTGTTTTAAAAGTGAGGAGGAGTATTTTATAGGAGAAACGATGAGTGATGGGTAGCCAATGTGCTTTGCGGAGGAGAGGGGTGACATGATCAAATTTTTTTGCATGATAGATTAGTTTAACAGCAGTGTTTTGCAATAGTTGTAGACGGCGGATTTCTTTCTGGGTTATACCTTGATAAAGGGCATTACAGTAATCTGTAGTTGAAATTACTAGGGAGTGAATCAGGATATTAATAGAGGAGGGATCAAGAAAAGAAGAAATAGAACGGATGAGCCTAAGCTTATGAAAACATTTCTGCATAACTGCACTAACTTGTTGATGAAAGTTGAGGTCCTTGTCTAGAATGATTCCGAGAAGTTTAACTTTACTATCCGTTTGAATTGGAGAGGAGTCGATGCAGATGAGTAGACATAAATGTTCATCTGGAGAGGGCGAGAAAAGGACACTAATAGTTTTAAGGATGTTCAGTGAAAGTTTATTATGCCGAAGCCAGAGGCTGATTTTATTGAGTTTTTGCTTTTATTGAGTTTTTGCTCTGCCCCAGGTTCCCGCCCTGCCAGATTTGCCACAGTGCTGTCTGTTTGTTTTTTAATGAACAGTCAGATTTTCTCCACAATAGGTGGAGTTTTTTCCACGCTGTTCCTTTTTCCCAGTTAAGAACATAAGAATAGCCAAACTCGGTCAGACCAATGATCTGTCTAGCTCAGTCTGATGGAATGGCCTTCCAGTGGATATAGTAAAGATGAGAATAGTATCACAGTTCAAGAAAGCATGAAACAAACACTGAGGTTCTGTGAGAGAGAGGAAGGGGTAGCAATGCAGTGCAGGAAGTGAGGATGAGTAGAATGTATATATTTTTTTTATCTGCTGGAATATTTTGTGTCTACTTCCTCCGGATCAAATGTCCTGTAATTGGTTAAAGCTTTTTGGTTGAGGATCATCACCATTTAAGCAACTGAAATCTTTTCTGGCTCTCAGCTTTCCTCCATCCCTTTCCATAAGTTTTCTCTAAGTAGAAGAAGCAGCACTTCAGGACTAAATGGATTATTTTTGGAGGGGGGAGGGGGGAAGCCGGGGGCTTGGGACAGCTCTTACAGAACTGTTATAAGTCATTGAGAAAGCTTTAAAAATGTGGAGAGTAGAGTCTGCCTTGCACCAAATCTTCAGTGCTGTCAATAATCAATGGACTCAGCAAGAAAAGGAAAGCACCGAACTCCTGCTAAAACCTAATGAACATTTTAAGCTTTTAGAACAGGATGACTCCTCTCTCAAATACCTCATGAGGAGCTAGTTTTTCTGGCATGTTTCTGATTTGCAAAGCACAGAGGATACCAGTGGGCAGTCGGCACTGAAACATGAAATCAGAAATGAGTAGTGTGGTCTATAAGTGAGCCAGAGTTCCAGTGGTTTCCACTTCTCCTAGACAAAGTAATGCAGTTACAACAGTTTACCTGGTACTAGTTACTAGAGAATGACACGGTGACAGAATTCATCACCGTCTCCGTCCCCGCGGATAACTGCGGGAAATAATCCCATGTCATTTTCTAGTGTCTATTTCAACCTCAGTCCTTCTACACCAGCATTCTTCAAAGCAAAGCTTGCGGGTCAGTGGTTGTGGCCATTCATACTCTGATTCTTATGTGAGCTGGGATAATGAAGCCATTGTGACATCACTGATGTGATTGGTTCTCAGGCACTGGTGGAATGAGGCATTATGACATCACAATATCTGCTCTAGATAACATTCTGTAGTGTCTATCTCAACTTCAATCCTTCTACACCAGCATTCTTCAAAGCAAAGCTTGCGGGTCAGTGGTTGTGGCCATTCATACTCTGATTCTTCCCTCTCTCTTCAAAGAATTACATGAAGATGGTTTCCCACGGTTATCCACGGGGACGGGAACGGTGATGAATTTTGTCACCGTGTCATTCTCTACTAGTTACTACCTTTGCCTTTTTGAACTGGTTATGACATTACTGTGTGGTAGTGGCATTTTTATTACAAATAAGAAAGCAACAAAAGTGTTCTAGGAGTAGAGAATAGCACAATACAGTATTGGGGAAAAAAAAGAACACATTTTCACAGTGGATTTTAAGATGTTATTTTAATGTGTTTAGTCAATTCTTCATGCATAGATGTTTGACTCAATTAAAACAGGGTTTAGCTTAATGATATTCGACTGTTTTTTGCCTAACTCTTGGTAACATTTTCCTTCTAATATTAAAGGCTTTAGGATCAGCAACAATTTTAAATGACCTCATGCTTATGGTCTCTATTTTGCATTCTTATGTTTGTGCTTAACAATGACCCCTTTTATTAAGCTGCGCTAGAGGTTTTTAGCGCAGGCCGGGGCGGTAAATGCCACGATGCTGATAGACTTCCTATGATCGTCAGAGCACTTACCTCGCCAGCTTGTGCTAGAAACCTCTAACACCGCTTGATAAAAGGGGGAGGGGTAAGTGACTTTTCATGGAAAAAACATTTTTATTACATTTTCAATAACACAAACTGAAATAATCATTATGGTCACCAGATATTACCAATGAATTACCTAACCAGCAACACATACATCGAAATTACTGCCCCCTTACCCTATCCCTAAAGGTCTGTTGCCCAAATATCATTAATCTAGAGATAAGGATAAAGACCAGTGGGAAATCTCATAAATATAACATTTTCTGTTTTTATGTCTTTATTTATTAGAATTTATTAACCACCTTTATGAAAAGATTCACCCAAGGCAGTGTTAGTTAGTTAGATGCCATCAACTCTTGTTCAAGTCCTAGCGACTTGATAAATTACAGTTCTAAAAAGAAATCTGTTTTGTGCTAGTCTGGTTGTTTTCAACGTGTCCAGCCATCTGATTGCAGGTCACCCTCTTTGCCTGATTCCTTTGATCTTCCCAAATATGATGTCCTTCTCCAATGACCAAAATAAGACAGCTGTAATTTCATTATTACATTAGGGATTTCTATTCCGCCATTACCTTGTGGTTCATGGCGGATTACAAGTATTTAGGGAGTAGTTTGTACATTTCTTTGAGTTGTTAAGGATTACATTTGAATTGCCATGGTATTAGAAGTACATATGGAGTAGTTGTAGGTGATGCTTGGGACATTTCTGATTGAGTTAGTTGAGATTGTGTTTTTCGAATAGAAGGGTTTTTATTTCTTTTTTGAAGGTTTTGTAGTCTGTAGTCGAGGTCAATAGGTTGTAGAGTTGGAGGTCAAGTGTTGCAGCTCGAGTGGCTAGGAGGTTGTCGTACAGTTTTTTTCTTTTGACGTTTTTGGTTGGAAGATGTGTGAATGGTGTGTGAGTTCTCCCATTTCTGTTTGAGGTGAATTGAATTAGTCGATTGTTCCAATAAGCTGGGCTGTCTCCGTTTATTGCTTTAAATAGAAGGCAGTAAAATTTGAAGTGTACTCTCGCTTATATTGGGAACCAATGTGAGTCGTGGTATGCCTCTGTGATGGTTGAATTTCTTCAGTGAGTAGACCAGTCTTAGGGCTGTGTTGTGTATTGTTTGTAGTTGTTTTATCATGGTTGCTGTGCAAGTTACAAGTTTAATGGCTAAGAGGGGCCACCATGGAGTTTTTGGGATATCCCTGAGGAAGCCGGAATGAGTGGTGAAATTATGACCTCTGTTAGGTAGAGCTCATCTATAAGATAATTTCTGATTTAATTCATTGTCTGCTCACAGTGTTTGAAGAAAACCGTTTATTGTTAAAGGAAAAGTGTTGATTCAATTTACTGTTTGCTCATATAGGGGTCCTTTTATCAAACCGCGCTAGCGGGGTTAGTGCGTCGGACATTTCATCATGCGCTAACCCCCGCGGCCGGCTAAAAAACTAATGCCTGCTCAATGCAGGCGTTAGCAGCTAGCGTGGCAGGTGGTTTAATGCGCGGTATTACGTGTGTTAAACCCCCTACTGCAGCTTGATAAAAGGACCCCATAGTGCTTCAAGAAATAGAAACATAGAAACATAGAAAGATGACGGCAGAAAAGGGCCATAGCCCATCAAGTCTGCCCACACTACTGACCCACCCCAATAAGTCTAGATGCTAGTGAATCGTCTTACGTAGGGATCCCACGTACATGTCCCATCAGCTTACAGTTAATGAAGGAAAGATTTTAATGCTGTGACTTTCACATTGATCTCCTTATCTTTAATGCCCTCCTTATAATCTGTTTGTGGTCTAAGGAAGAAGTTAATATTGTTACTACTATAACTATTTGGTGGTGTATTTTTCTGTATCTCTGTAAAACTTAATTTAAATTTGCAATAATAAAAACGTGGAAAAAAAAGACAGAAAATTGTGTACCCCAATTTCACCTGGTTCCCTTTGGTTCTTTTTGAGAGTTATAGTGGAGGATAAAGAAATCATTTAAACTGCATATATCATATACAGGGAGTGCTGAAAGTTCTCAGCCCAACCAAGAAGAGAATGACTGATCTGAAACAAAGTCAAAAACATAGAATTTTGTTTCTGCAAATTGGCATGTAACGAAATAATCCCCCCATTTTACAAAACCGTAGTATGGTTTTTGGCGTCGGCCGCGGCAGTAACAGCTCCGCTGCTCATAGAATTCCTATGAGCATCAGAGCTGATACCGCCACAGCCGGCGCTAAAATCTGCACTACAGTTTTGTAAAAGGGGGGTGGGGAGGGGGTAAGATAACACTCTTTTCAGCTACAGTAGCAAAATAAGGCTCAGAATTTAGGAAGTTGGTTGGTTGGGCTGAGAACTTTTCAGCACCCCCTCCTATATCTAAGAATTTTAAAAAATTGCATATGATCATTCAGTGAAATCCTTATTTTCTAATAAGGTGTTAAGAATACTTTTTAAAAAAAAATTATTTATTCATTTTCAAACGTACAATAAGTGCATCAATATAATAAAACAAATAAATCATAAATATATCGCTTAATAATCATCAAGAGTGCACATAAAATGCTATTAACCCCACCCTCCCCATCCCTTCCTGTTATAAAATCAAATCATTGTACAATATACAATAATAAAATAATCAAATTATCCCCCCTCCCCCTCATAATTGAACCTGTAAATCAAGGGGAAAAAAAATAATTTAATCATTGCAATATTTTGTTAATGGCTCCCACACATCTTGAAATTTTCTAAAACACCCTCGCTGTATTGCAATATATCTTTCCATTTTATATATATGACATAGGGAATTCCACCAAAAATTATAGTTTAGTCTACTCCAGTTTTTCCAATTGTACTTAATTTGTTGAATGGCAACCCCGGTTATTAGAAGTAATAATTTGTTATTATTTGAATAAATCTGACTTTTTGCTCTCATTGCCATACCAAACAACACAGTATCATATGACAATGCCATTGGATTGTCTAATAAACAATTAATTTGGTCCTAAATTTATTTCCAAAAGGTCATAGTAAATGGACAATAGAACAATAAATGATCTAAAGTCCCTGCTTCGAAATGACAGTGCCAACATTTATTAGACTTAGAGCTATCCAATTTTTGTAACCGAACAGGGGTCCATAACGCTCTATGTAACAGAAAAAAACCATATTTGTCTCATAGATGTTGACATTGTACATCTCATCCTCCAAGTCCAAATTTGTGTCCATTTAGACACAAAAATTTTATGTTTAATCTCTATGCTCCAAATGTCTCTCAGACCAGTGTTAAGAATACTAATTAATTCTACAATTATGAGCACAGCAATTGGGGGGATGGGGAGGAGAGGGTAAGAAGAGAAGTAAATCAGGGGCAGAGGGAAAGGGAAATCCTGTCAGGAGAGCCCACAAATATATGTTTGTCTAGGGCTCAATATCTTAATCTGGCCCTGCCTGCTACTTCCTTTTCTTCTACTTCCCTTATTACTGATTTGTAGGTTGCAATATATATATATTTTTAGAATGAAAGAATTTTCATTCTGTATTCTGAGCGGACTCAATGATTGCAATGCTTTGTATTTGAGTTTGCCAGCTTTGGTCGTATAGTCCTTAGTTCAGAATGCCACCACTTTTTTCTTTGCCTTCGCCTCCTAGGTCTGTATGTATGATTTTTTTTTTTTTTGATTTTTTTTTTTTTTTTAATTTTCGGAGTCAAAGCCTGAGGCCCAGATGCTCAAAAACTTTCTGTGCACATAACCTGGTTAAAGACAGTCTTACTTGCAAGGAAGCTCAGCCTCCAATGTACAAAAGGGCTCTTCTCCATGGCTGCTACCGGTCCTGATAGCAGCCACCGGGAACCCTATGCAAATGCATTACTCAAGATATATATGCTCCATGTATTGCTCAAAACAGGTAATGCATTTTATACTGGCAAAAATTTCCATCAGGAGCTGCTGGTAGCTGTTTGTGCATGTGTTGTGTGTCCGTATGCCCAGCTTACACAACACACACAACAACTGCGCCCATTTTAGGGCTAAAAAAATACCTCTCTCAACCCCACAGCTGAGCCGACAGCCCCTGCTCTCCCTCTACCAGCTCAGCTGATTATGGCTCTGGAGCTGCAATCAGCTGAGCAGTCAAGATTCACTGGAGTCGCTAATCAGCTGAGCCAGCACAGGGTGAGAGAGTCACGATCAGCTGAGCCAGCAGCTCATATGGATCAGGTACATATTTTGACATCCGTGTCAGAGTAAAAAGGGAGAAATGGAAGGCTTCGGCAGAGCTGTCCAATTACCCTTTTCCAGCAATTACCCTTTGGCCAGTCCTTTTTCAAATTTACATCCCAAAGCAGTGTGGTATTTGTGGTCTATCATTCAACTTGTTGAAATGAGTGCTGCAGGCGTGGGAGAGGTGGAGAGGAAGGTGCGGGGAGCACCACCAACCCTGGCACCTCCTACCTACTGCTTACAAGTACAATAACCAGTTACTATAAAACACTGCATAGCTGATTTATACTGTAAAATGGGACAAGGTCTGGGTGTCTTTATGGACAATACGCTGAAACCTTCCACCCAATGTGCAGCGGTAGCCAAAAAAGCAAACAAGATGCTAGGAATTATTAGAAAAGGGATGGTAAACAAGATTAAGAATGTTATAATGCCTCTGTATCATTCAATGGTGCATTCAGTTCTGATCTTCTTATCTCAAAAATATATAGTGGCACTAGAAAAGGTTACAAGAAGAGCAATCAGAATGATAAAGGGAATGGAACTCCTCTTGTATGAGGGAAGACTAAAGAGGTTAGGGCTCTTCAGCTTGAAAAAGAGACGGCTGAGGAGAGATATGATTGAAGTCTACAGAATCATGAGTGGTGTAGAACAGGTATAAATGAATCGATTTTTTACTGCATCAAGATTTACAAAGACTAGGGGACACTCGATGAAGTTATTTATTTAAATGATTTATAGACCACCTATAAAACAAAGATGTTTCCATAAAATATAGAGTAATACTTTTAAAACCAATGGAGAGAATATTTTTTCACTCAGAGAATAGATAAGCTCTGGAAGGCATTGCCAGAGGATGTAGTAAGGGCGGTTAATGTAGCTGGTTTTAAAAATGGTTTGGGCAAGTTCCTGGAGGAAAAGTCCATAGTCTGCTGTTGAGACAGACATGGGGAAGCTACTGCTGGCCCTGGATCTGTGGCATGGAATGCTGCCAATATTGGGGGATTTGCCAGGTATTTGTGACTTGGATTGGCCTCCGTAAAGATGGGATACTGGGTTCGATGGACCATTGATCTATCCCATGTTCTTACCTTCAGTGTTGGTGAACCAACACTGCAATTGTTCCCTATCTCTACAACTGTAATCTTCATTTGACAGGTTCAAGTCCTGACTCCCAACTTAAGCATACCTATTCCGTGATGCCTTCTCTCGACCACAACAATGAAGTTAGAACATAAGAACATAAGACTAGCCTTACTGGGTCAGACCAATGGTCTATCAAGCCCAGTAGCCCATTCTCATGGTGGCCAATCCAGGTCACTAGTACCTGGCCAAAACCCAAGGAGTAGCAATATTCCATGCTACCGATACAGGGCAAGCAGTGGCTTCCCCCATGTCTTTCTCAATAACAGACTATGGACTTTTCCTCCAGGAACTTGTCCAAACCTTTCTTAAAACCAGCTACGCTATCCGCTCTTACCACATCCTCTGGCATTGTATTCCAGAGCTTAACTATTCTCTGAGTGAAAAAAAATTTCCTCCTATTGGTTTTAAAAGTATTTCCCTGTAACTTCATCGAGTATGCCCTAGTCTTTGTAATTTTTCATGGAGTGAAAAATCGATCCACTTGTACCCATTCTGCTGCACTCAGGATTTTGTAGACTTCAATCATATCTCCCCTCAGCCATCTCTTTTCCAAGCTGAAGAGCCCTAACCATTTTAGTCTTTCCTCATACGAGAGGAGTTCCATCCCCTTTACCGTCTTGGTTGCTCTTTTTTGAACCTTTTCTAGCGCCACCAAATCTTTCTTGAGATAAGGAGACCACAATTGAATGCAATGCTCCAGATGAGGTTGCAGTCCTGACCTGATGGTGAAAGGAAGAGGTTGGATGCTTTAAAATATGGGCACATTTGCTCTGTCCTACTTTCTTCTTTAATGATTGTTAACTTTTCTTTCTACCTGCTTATGGGGCTCGTTTGTTTTTTTTAAAAGATACATCCAAAAGACAACAAAAACCAGCACTTGGACGTCTTACTAGGTCAAAAATTGTCCAAGTGGGTAATTTTGAAACTGATTTTTTAGATGTCTTTCTGGTCATTCTGTCTCCAGTTTGTCTAAATCATAAGGGGGCATGTTAGAGGTGTGTTTTGGGGTGGGATTAAGTCAGGCTTAGCATGTGGACGTTTTACAGCGATAAACATTTTACACAATGCCCAGGGCACAAATTGAATATTTTGGGCTAGACCTGTTTTTAAAATAAATAAGGCCAAAAAGGTACCCAAACAGATCAGATGACCGCTGGATGGATGAAAATATGGCCCCCATACATTCCCCCAGTGGTCACTGACCCCCCCACCCCACCCTACAAATTTCTGCATAAAACTGTATACACTTCTCCCTCTGAATCCATGGTTTCAGTATCCACGGATTCGGTTATTCGCGATTTTTTTTACAGACCACCTATTTTCATTTTTTGGCTATTTTTAAGCCGTCCAAGCCAGCCCGGAACCTTACCTGTTGGTCTAGCGGTGAAGCGGGGCAGGAGCAATCTTCGTAAGCTCCTGCCCCGTGCAGAGCCATCATCAGAATGGCTGTCGGGACTACGATGGGAACTCCCGGCAGCCATTCTGATGACAGCTTTGCACGGGGTAGGAGCATAGGAAGATCGCTCCTGCCCCGCTTCACCACCAGGTAAGGTTCCAGGGTTGCAGGAGGGAGGCAGGGGGTGGGTCAGAGCCGGCCGAGAAGTTATTCATGATTTTTCACACTTCGCAGTCCGGCTCGGCACCTAACCCCCGCGAATACCGAGGGAGAAGTGTATATCTGTCTCTGTGACAGCTGCAGATACTCATTGCCTTTCCATGTGCCCCTTAGTATGCTAATATGTCTTCCATTCCCCACCCCCACCCCCAAACTGAACATTAAAAGATAAACTTTGTGACATCCCAACATTAAATAAGGAAAAGACCATTTATGTCATAAACAGCTGTATTTCCAAACTGACTGCTTCATTTGTTCAATGAGTTCAGGTTTCATTTCCAGTAATCATTTTGGCAGTCCTCCTTTAAAGGACTAAAGTCAATTTCCTTCCTTCCTTCCTTCCTTGTACACAGGACACCAGGATTTCTTGCTGTGCTCTGTGGCTGTCAAACACGGGTCCTGAACTTTTCAAATGCTCCAAGCTGCAGCTCTCAGGATTGGTTTAAAGTGAATTTTTTTTTCCCTGTATACAAAATAAGAAAAAAAAAAATACCAGCTGTCTGGGAGAGAATGAATAGGTGATAAGTTGAAATACAAACAGACCCATAACTCAGCAAGTCAAAGCAGTGAAGTGTGTTTACAGTGTGGGATGCCACCTTTCACAGCTGTGTGGCCTTATGAAAAGGCAGATTCAAATACAGACACACTCTTCCTTTTTTGACTGCATGGGTTCTGATACTTGGATTATGTAGGAAACAGTACATGAGAGTATGCTTATTAAAGGATTTGGGCACATGCCACTAGCACTCTGTGAGGCCTGAGGCTAAAGACAAGTCTAACAGGAATAAAAAAGAAAGAATAGAAATAAAGCAGTAGGGAAATGCTGAGTGCTGCTCAGAGGCAGGGCCCATGCTCAAAGCCTGGTTGCTGCTGGGATATCAAAAGGGGTAAGATGTACTTAATAGCAGCTGTCTCATTAAGAGACCCAAGATCGTTATTGTGAGCTAGAGCAGTTTCTCATCTTCTTCAAACCAAGTACCTTCTAAGTCTATCAAATATCAACCAATTACCCCCACCCAAGCTCTGCCCCTGGTCCGCCCAAGCTCTTCCCCTGGCCCCACCCTCATAATAATAGTACTAATTGTAATGTAATTTCTTTCATATATACACAATATAATCTTATTAATACATAATTGTACCCACAAAATTAAAAAAAACACAAAGCACACTGTACGCAGAGAAAAGAATAATTATTTGGTTGTTTTTTTTCAAAGAGGACAAGGCAGATGACTTTAAAATATGCAATGTCACCTCAGTAACTTCTACAGAAAAATAGACAAATAAGTGCAAATATAGACAGCAGATACAAATTCTCAAAACTGAAATATTTCAATCACTAAATTGAAAATAAAATTTTTCCTACCTTTGATGTCTGGTGATTTTGTGAGTCTCTGGTTGCACTTCCTTCTGACTGTGCATCCAATATGTCTTTGATTTCTTCCTCCTGCACACTTCCTCTCCTCCGGACCTCATTCCCTTCCCCAACCAACATATCTCTCTGTCCCTCCATAAATCCAGCTTTTCTTCCTCTCTCCTCCAATCCCAATGGTAACATGCCTCATCTCCCTCTCTCCCTCTCTCATCTGTCTTTCTCTCATTCCCTCCCTTGCTGTAAAGAGAGTGGGGAAAGAGAGAGATCCATGATGCATCTCTCCCACTCCTTCTACTGCCACATTCAACATTTCTCTCTCTCTCTCTCTCTCTCTCATCCCCCAGATCATGTTCAGCATTTTTCACCACTGCCCACCAGCCCCATACCCATTTCTCCTTCTATCACCCCTCTCCAGCACCATGCCTCATCTCTCCCTCCATCACTATTTCCAACATTCCTCCCCCTAGCATTCCCTTCAATCTGTCCCTCTGTTCCCTCTCCATCACCATATCCAATATTTCTCCTTCTCATCCTTCTCTTCCCCATGCATCTCTACCTTAATCCTCTCTCTCTATGCCCAACAAATTTCCTCTTTCTTCCTTTCCCCAAGTGCACCATCTCTTTCCCTCTCACTCACACACTCATGCACAATTCTCCCAAGTTAGTGCTTCCTTCCTCCCTTCTGTGTCCTATGTTCATGCCGCTCCCTTCCTTATGTGTCCTGAGTTCATGCCCCCTCCCTTCCTTCTGTATCACGAGTTTATACCCCGCTCCCTGCCTTCCAGCCTTTGTCCCAAATTCCCCCCACCCTTTTCCCACGATCATGTCCCCTCTCTCACTCACATGTTACAATGTGCTCATTCCTTTCAGGGCCGTCCAATTGGGTTGCTCCTTCCTGCCTTCAGCAGCATAGGGATGTGTCGTAGACAGCAGCTCTTACACACTGCACGTGGCTGACCCACAAGCCTTCCTTCTGATGTTAGTTCTGACATCAGAGAGATGGCTTCCAGGTCAGCCAGGCGCAGCATCTTTGTGTGACATGTCTCTGTGTGACTGAAAGCTGGAAGGAGCAGCCCTGAAGGAGATAAGTGGATCTCTATAAGCATGGCTGTGCATTGAGGTGCAAGTCCATAGATGGGTGCTTAGACCAGATGAAGTGACATTTAGCTAGACCAGTTGATAGCTAGTAACAAGAAGTGGGTGACAGGACTTGCAGCACACTGGCAGGTAAGGCCTGGGGCAGGAACTTGCAATATAACAAGTAACAGAAAAGCTATAGCTGGAATCAGCAGTGAAAACTTGAAACACAAACCTGAAGACAGTGAAGACTGGCTAAACTGCAAAGTCTTGGCAGCAGGAAGTCCAGTACTAAGGGCTAGATTCACAAAGCAAACCGATCGTGTACCGATCGGTTTGCGATCCCTTTGTGACCAGATTTCCCTTGGTCCTCATTCACTAACCTCTCCTGCGATCCACTTCGAATCCATGCATGCAAATGAGGAGAAACGCATGCAAAGTAGACAGGGACGCGATTCATCAACCAAATTTTCCAAACCGACTGGGCTGGCCGATCATCCCACGAAGCAACTGCTGGGGACCTGTTGAAAACGTCTTTCCGACTCTCCGAAGCTCTGCTTTCTGCTGCTCCGAATCTCTCCTTCCTGCCACCCCAATGCTCTTCTCCTGCCTGCTCTGCCCTGAATCACCGCCATGCTCGTCCCTGGTTTTCTCCTGTCTGCCTCCCCGAATCTCTCATGCCCTTCCCCGCACTGAGAGCCCGTAGTTTTAACCTGCGGGTTTAGGCGGATTAAAACCACGGGATTACTGGGCTAAAGTATTAAAAAAGTTAAAAAATAAAATACAAAAAAGTCGCGGCTAGGATGGGTATAGACGCATGTGCAGACCATCTACAGATGGTCTGCGCATGCATCGGGATCGCATACCAGCGATCCATCTGCATATTCGAGTTTCGAGAATCCATCGGACCTGCCCGGATCAGGCAAGGGTCAGTCCTCTCAGATTCGTGAATCTAGCCCTAAGTGCAGACAACAACTTTCTGACTTTCAGCAATCGGTCACTCAGCTGTTCGAGGAGGCTAAAGCGGGGCAAGGCTAGGGTGGGATAATGGGAAGACTGGAAGAAAGCAAGTTAAAATCCTTGGCATGGGGGGGGGGGCAACACGTCAGCAGTAAAAGGACACCGGGGCACTTTTGAACATCTCAAGGAAGGTGACCTTCACCATGTGACTCTGGTGCAGCTCTATCAGCTGTCTCTGTAGTATCTCTGTTATTGATGGTAATGTGCACTCCAGGAATTATATTCTATCCCCCCTCCCCCCCCCAAAAAAAATGCACCAAAATAATACAGCATATTAAGCAGCAGTCTATTTGCAGTATTCTGGAAGTATATGCAGGTTCTTTGACACTTGACTCCCAGAAAGACCTAGCTCCCTAGTCCAGCATCTGCCAGATAGCCATATGAACGGTGGTGGTCAGCACCACTGCAAACAGAAAATCTTGTGGTTAACGGCAACCATAAAATGATTTGCCTATCGTTTTTGTTAGGTTGCCAAATGGCCACCATGCTTCAGATATGATGAGCTTTAAGAACATAAGAACAGCCATACCGGCTCAGACCAATGGTCCCATCTAGCCTTTAAAACCCAGGCCTATAATACAGGCACCTAAGTTTGAAGTTAGGCGCCACTAAGCGCGATTCTCTAACGGGCGCCTACATGTGATTTGACATGCAATAGACAGCTAACACTAGACGACTCTTTTTTATGCGCCAGTTACAGAATCTGGCCCAGAGTGCCTCTGATGGAAAAATACGATACAGGAATAATGTGCAGAGAGAAGAGAGAGTTTCAAGTTCAAGTTTCAAGTTTATTAAGATTTGTTATCTACGCAATATCATATATTTCAATGCGTATAACAATTTTTTTTTTAAAAGGGGGAGGACAGAACAAGACATTGTATACAAATTATATATGTTCTACTACAAACTGGTACAAAAGGCAAGGGGGATGAACTACAATCTTTAAAGAAAGAAAAGAAACATTTAGGGAAGAACACATATGGTGGGAACGCATAAGAAGAAAATAAAACAAAGGATAATTTGGCGACCTACTCGCAAGATTGATTAAGGTCTAAAGATTTAGTACTTGGTAAGTTTTGCTATCTATGTTTTGAATGTGTCCTTATATAGAAAGCTTTTTAAGGAGCGCTTGAATTTTTCTAAGGAAGGTTCATTATGTAGGTATAGTGGTAAATTGTTCCAAAGCTGGTGTGCTATGACTGAGAAAATGGTAGATCTCCTGGTCCCTATTATTTTTAGAGAAGGAATAGTTAATAAATGTTGTTGTGTTGATCTAAGTGCCCTAAATGGAGAATACGGTATCAAAAGACGATCCAAAAATATCGGCGCATGTGATTGTTGAATTTTAAAAGTTAACAGCATGATTTTAAAAGTTATTCTATGTGTGATTGGTAGCCAATGTGCAGCTTGTAAAAGTGGTGTAACGTGGTCATATTTTTTTGAATTTGTAACAATTTTTATTGCTGCATTTTGTATTATCTGTAGCCTGGAAAGGGATACCTTGATTTGGGTGGGAATTTAATTATTGCTGCTTCTTTATGAAATAATGAGATAAAATCTTAGCTACTTATCCCATAGACTGTAATCAAGGTACACTTTATTATCTGCATAAAATTAAGGAATATGAAACCCTTAAGGATTGTTTTTTGGAAGTTCAAAAAAAGGAGAAAAACCATAATTGAATCAGGCCCCTGGTAAATAATTGTAGTGTGGCATGTGGTTAATGAATTGGGACTATATAAGGGCGAAGCATAAAAGCTAATGGCATTGGTCTACTAGCAATAGCAGGCTTTTGAAATTGCAAAAACAGTGTCTTTCAAATGCCTCTTTTCAGAACAGAACCCTGCAGAGGAGTGTGTGGCGCAGTGGTTGGATCTACAGCCTCAGCACCCTGGGGTTGTGGGTTCAAACCCCGCGCTGCTCCTTGTGACTCTGGGCAAGTCACTCAGTCCTCTATAGCCCCAGGTACGTTAGATAGATTGTGAGCCCACTGGGACAGATAGGGAAAATGCTTGAGTACCTGATTGTAAAAACCGCTTAGATAACCTTGATAAGCGGTATATCAAATCCTAATAAACTTGAAACTTGTACGGGTTTTGGAATGCTCCCGAGATCAGGGCCACGTGTACAGGGCCTCTGAGCATGCGTGGGGGTCAACGTGATGGCATCACGTGCATGCGTGTGACATCACCGGTCGACGTCCGCGCATGCTCAGAGGTGGCCCTGAGTTTAGTGTGCCATGGTGGAAAAAGTTTGGGAGATACTGCTCTAGGATACCCATCCCATGCCCCCTCCCCTATCCCCGTACCTGTTCTGAAGCATAAAGTCACTGTTGGAAAGGGTAGATCAAGTGATATTTGCATTGAATAGAAGTGTAGAAGAGTCATAATGTAATTATAAATATATTCTCTTTGAATTAATGTAAAAAACAATTACATTTCTCTATCATAGAATAATTATGGAAAGTGCAAAATCACTAGCCTGAATCAATGATTACAGTTTAATCTGTGATTGGATGCTTATTTGTCTTAGCGGTATATCAAGTGTAATTTCTTTCTGACATGCAGTGCCACATGTTATTTCATGGGGTTTTTTTTTTAACATTTATACGGCATGCTTACACTTTTTGCTCTTGTAGCTCAAGGTGAGTTACAGTTCTAGGAAGTTCTCTGTTCGTGGAGGACTAAGTTTGCACCAGGAGCAAAGGAGGGTTAAGTGACTTGTCCAGGGTCACAAGGAGTGACAGTGGGAATTAAGTGGGCTTTCCATTGGTCTCAGTTTCCTGCTCTAATCATTAGACTACTTCTTCTGTCCTTGGTGGATCAGTAGACTCAATTTAAGAAGAAAGGGCTTTTACTGCTAAGTGTTTTCCACACATCTTGACCTCTCCCACTGCTTGCTAAAACACATACCAACCCTATCACCACACCCAGTTCTCAGGAATGCTGTTGAGAAAGCAGTGAGGTTTATCTGTCTGGGACTCTTTGAGGCAATCTCGGGGGTGGCTGCTATTGCACAATTACAATATTTAAAAATAAATATTCCACAAAATGGAATTTGTGTGCATTTGCCGGATTGCAATGAAGAGACAAATTGTACTGCCTCAGGCTGGGAGACACATTGGCATTCAGAAAAGTTGAAAGGGGACAGATTCAGAACGAATGCTAGGAAGTTCTTCTTTACTCAGCGTGTGGTGGACACCTGGAATGCGCTTCCAGAGGGCGTGATAGGGCAGAGTACGGTACTGGGGTTCAAGAGGGAATTGGACAACTTTCTGCTGGAAAAGGGAATAGAGGGGTATAGATAGAGGATTACTGCACAGGTCTTGGACCTGTTGGGCCGCCGCGTGAGCGGACTGCTGGGCACGATGGACCTCAGGTCTGACCCAGTAGAGGCATTTCTTATGTTCTTATTACCATTGACAGATGGAATCTGTAGTACCACCATATGGAATCTGTCCAATTAATATGTTATTCAAGGTTTTCTATTCCTCTTTTACCTATATAGTTCAAGGATAGATTATAAAGTAAGACGTTAGGCCAGCTTACTCAGGAAGTTACAATAAACAGATTAACCCATCAAAAGCAGTAGATATTAATTCATAATTGATTCAATATCCTGAAACAAAAATAAATGTTAGAAGTTAAAGATTTTAGAAGTTTCTAAACATAAAATAATGACCCCAGGAACTCAGTCTAAAGGAAAGCTGATTCCACAGTATTACTAATTGATATTGAATAGATGATGAAAACTGCCTAATTGATTTCAGATTTTCCAGTCTTGGAAATGTCAGTTGAAAGAGTTTTCTAGTGAAATATTTATTGGAAGAACCTTGTAACATTATTGCCAGATCGGTTAAGTAGGAGCATTACCTGTTAAGATTCTAAAAACTGTGATTCCTAGTTTAAACTTTATTCTGGCTGCTAGAGGTAACCAACAAAACTTCTTAAGGTTGCAGGTGCTCAGGGCCGGATTAATCACTAGGCCAACTAGGCACTTGCCTAGGGCCCGAAACTGTGAGGGGGGCCCGGTGAAGGAGGGCGACTCACCTTGCTATTTTTCAACGGCAATGCCCCTCCCCTGTAGTAACGGCAACTGGGCCCCCCCACCCCACCCACCCCACCCCACCCCACCCCACCCCACGCAGTAACAGCAACAGACCGCCTGCCCGCAGCAACGGCAATGTGGCCGGATGTGTTACTAGAAGGTCCTGCGCTGACTACTTCTGCTGGTCCAGCCCCCTCCGACGTCACTTACTTGCTCTGGAAGAAGTGACGTCGGAGGGGGCTGGACCGGCAGAAGCAGTCATCACAGGACTTTCCTGTAACACATTCGGCCTTGTTGGTGTTGCTGTTGCTGCGGGCAGGGAGGGCCCGTTGTCGTTATTGTGGGGAGGGGGCCCATTACTGTTGATGGGGGGGGGGGCGATGCTGTTGATGCGGGGGAGAGAGAAAGGAGGATGGAAGGGTGGTGGAGGGAGTGAAAGGGAGCAGGGTGGTATGGAAGGGTTGTGAGAAGGCTGGTGGAGGAAGAGAAAGAGGGCAGGGCGGTGTAAGGAGAGAAAGGGGCTGATGGAATTGGTGTGCAGGGGAAGGGGAGAGCTATAAGGGGAAGGATACTGGATGGAATTGGGTTGAAGGGAGAGAAAGGGGGCAGATGCTGATGGAAGTGGGAGAAAAGGAGAGAAGAGAGTGAAATGCCCGATCATGGGGATGTGGGAGAGGGAAGGAGAGAAGAGAGTGCCAGACCATTGGAGAAGGAAAGAGATGATGGATGCCACACCAATGGGGGGGGGGGGGAGAAGAGATGGAAGGGAGAGGCAGACAATTTATGGAAGAGGCACAGAAGGATAGACGATGAAAAGAAGATGAGGAGAGCAGAAACCAGAGAAGACAAAGGTAGAAAAAAAATTCTATTTATTTATTTTTTTACTTTAGGGGACATCGCTGTTGTTTTAGGGGACTTCACTGTTTGCTTTAGGGAACATCACTGTTTCTGTAGTGTTGCATTGTATGCAGAGTCCAGCTTCTTGGTGGTTTTATTTAACCTTTGTCTACGTATTTATATTTTATCCCCCCTTTTACAAAACTGTAGAGCATTTTTTAGCGCTGGCCGTGGCTAAAAGCCATACTACAGTTTTGTAAAAGGGGAGAGGTTAGTTTGTGATTACATATTCCATACTAGGCAAAGGTGTTTTCTGTGTTCTATTTGTATGAAAAACATGTTTTTTTGTTAGCATTAACTAGCCTTGTTTGGCGAAATGCATCAGGCATGGTTCTTGGGAGCACCTTGAATTAACCTGATTTGAATCTCCTTATTTTTCTGCCAATCTTCTTTTGTTTCATGTTGGATTCTTTGGTGGACTGCTTGCCTTGTTGTTTTGTTGCAAGTTAACATACATGGAGTGGAACGTGCTAGAGGAGTTACAGATTTGGTTGTTCATACATAGTAACGTAGTAGATGATGGCAGATGAAGACCCGAATGGTCCATCCAGTCTGCTCAACCTGATTCAATTTAAATTTTTTTTAAATTTTTTCTTTTTAGCTATTTCTGGGCAAGAATCCAAAGCTCTACCAGGTACTGTGCTTGGGTTCCAACTGCCGAAATCTCCATCAAAACCTACTGCAACCCATCTACACCCTCCCAGCCATTGAAGCCCTCTCCAGCCCATCCTCCCCTAAATTGCCATATACAGATGGTGCAAGTCTGCCCAGTACTGGCCTTAGTTCAATATTTAATATTATTTTTTGATTCTAGATCCTCTGTATTTATTCCACGCTTCTTTGAACATATGGGTTACAGTTGGTTGATGTAGAGTGAGGCAGTTGAGAGGTGTTGTAAACTTGGTTATTAATATAGACATATTTCAGATAGTATTACTACTTTACAAATATTTGAACACTTTTATATATGCATGGAAAGGGTTCAGAGTTAAAGTCCTGGGTAAGTAGGTGAGAAGGAAGGGGAATTTGTTCAGAGATGTTTGGGGTTTGCATAGAAGAAAAACTGTGCACTGGTATGCTAATCTTTGTTTTGTATTAAAAAAAAAAAAAAAAAGAAATACAAGGGGAAATAAAGAAGTAAATAAGAAAACAGATAAATGGAGGTGGGACAGGGGCGGGGCATGGATGGGGTGGAGCAGGGCATGGGCGGGGTAGGGGCGGGGCATAGGTGTGGTAGGAGAGGGGAAGGGGCAGGGCCAGGGGGGCCCAGCATACTTGGGTGCCTTGGGGCCCTCGAAGAATTAATCCTGCCCTGCAGGTGCTTCAATATCCATAAGTCAGATATCAGTCTAACTGTTGAATTTTGAACCATTTGTAAATGAGTTATTAAAGATTTAGAACAGATAACTAATAGACTAAAGGAATCAGTACAACCAATCAGAAGACAGAGAATGATCAAGATAAAGACACTGGACAACTTTTAAAAAAAATTTTATTTTTATTTGAATTTCCATTTTTAAACAGAAACATTATTCCTTACAAGAAATCAAATTAAAGATCAACTATATATCAAAAGAACATAAATACAAGGACATTTTAAAAATATCTCTTCCAACTATTACCAGGCTTCAAATAAGGAGATTCAAATAGTCTGAGAAACAGATATTAAATTATATCCAGTTCAATGAAGAGATTAATTCTTAGGAAGTAAAATTCCTATATGCCTAATTGTGGATTAACAAATTATAATGAAGAGAACATAGCTGCTGCTGGGTCAGACCAGTGGTCCATCGTGCCCAGCAGTCCGCTCACGCGGTGGCCCTTAGGTCAAAGACCAGTGCCCTATTAGAGTCTAGCCTTACTTGCGTATGTTCTGTTCCAGTAGGAACTTATCCAACCTTGTCGTGAATCCCTGAAGGGTGTTTTCCTCTGTAACAGTCTCCGGAAGAGCATTCCAGGTTTCTACCACTCTCTGGGTGAAGAAAAACTTCCTTACGCTTGTACGGAGAAAGTGAGAGAAAAAAAAAAAGAAAGTTAGAAATAGATCTTAGCCTGCATTCTCCAGCTGAGATAGTGGATTACGGCCTGCTTCAACAATCTTATTACTCAAAAATTGAACTTTGATGTATAAAAATAATCATCTCCTATGCTTGAAAAGCAGCTTAGAGAACCTACATATCATGAAGCATGCAAAATAACACAATTTGGAGATAATTCTACTGAATATTGGTATTAATTGCACACATATGCATGTAAATATCAATATTCCCTTAAGCACACTTCTGAAGGGTGTGCCTCAGTAAATTAATGCCTAAATGCAAGGAGGGGGGATGTACACAAGGGTGGATCATGGGAAGGGCTGTTTACCTTACAGAGTACTGTAAGTTACACACGCCCTTGCCTCATCTGGGCACATGCAGTTATACCAGGTCTATAGCTGGTGTAACTGTGGGTACCTTTTTAAGGCATCCTCATACTACGTTACAGATGCCAGAATAGAATAGGCTGTCACCCTGTGGCTCGGGGGTGCCTATTTGGAGGTGCCCTCTTAGAGAATTACCTCCTTCTGAGTCCCTAAATTTGGGCTAGATTCACTAACCTGCCCAATTGTGACCGATCCGGGCAGGTCCGATGGATTCAGAAACCAACAATATTCTAATGGGGGCAATTGGAGGAATGCCCCCATCCGCCGACACGGATCGCAAGTGTGCGATTCTGACCCATGCACAGACCATCGGCTTTCCCTGTAGATGGCCTGTGCATGTGTTCGTGTTCGTTTACACTCTGTTGTTTGTTTGTTTTTTTTTTGGGGGGGGGCCTGACTCGCCTGCTATCAAAAGTTGTCTTGAAGGGCAAACCCTGACTCTCCTGTTTTCTGCCACCTTCTCTGCAGTGCGAGCCTGCAGGCTTAAAGTGGGGCTGTACTGCTTAGTGCAGTCCCGCTTTAAACACGTGGGCTCGCTCTACTGGGAAGGAGGCAGAGAACAGGAGAGTCGGGGCAGCAGAGATCAGTCTGGGTGGCAGAGAGCAGGTGGAGTTTGGATTCGGGGCAGAGAGCAAGGCGGCGAGTCGAGGCAGAAAGCAGGGTGGCAAGAGGAGAGTCTGGGCTGCGAGGCTGAAAGTCGGGGCTGAAAGGCAGGAGAAGGGCAGAGAGCAGGGTGGCGAGAGGAGCTAAACAATTCGACCAACAGCCAATGCTCTCCTCCAAATCTGGCCCCAGGGCTTCTGCAGAGTAAAGGCAGCGAGATCGGGGCAGCAGAGAACAGGGCATGCAGAGAGCAGGGCAAAGAGCAGGGCGGCAATGAAGCTGGAGAGTTGGAAAGGACGTTTGTATCTGGTCCCCAGCATTCATTTTTTGAGTTGATTGGCCAGCCCAGTCAGTTCGCAAAATTTGTTTTGTGAATCGCGTCTCTGCCTACTTTGCATGCGTGGATCGGAATCGAATCATCAGAGAGGTAAGTGAATCAGGCCGGAGTAAAATCAGGTCGCAAACCGATCGGTACACGATCGGTTTGCTTTGTGAATCTAGCCCTTTGTGCTCCTACGTTTGTGCCCTATTTTCAGTCAAACCCCCTGATATTCAAAACTATTTAACCAATAGCATATTGGTGCCTGAGGATATTTAGTGGGAGATAACTACTTATCTCATGCTGAATGTCCCAGTTAATGGGTACAACCTAAATAGAAAAAAGCACTCTCCTAAGAAAGAATACTGCATGGTTCTCACAATTGGACTCAAATATATCAGAAAAGATTTACAGAAAAATTTCAAAATGTGGTTGTATACCTTGGAGTAATTTACCCAATTCATGGGCTATTTTGTGCACCGATCAGTACACTCCTGTTCACCTCATAGGTTTACAACCACCTACCTATTTTTTAAATTAAAACTTACTCTTTTATTGTTGTACTTAAATGTTAAAAATACTTAATACTTAATTAAATTAGCATATTTAATTCAGTTCATTGCTCAATAGGAATTCAAATGTTTCAATTACCAAACAGGCTTTCTTAAGGGGAATTGGCAACTGGTGCAGGCAAAGCATAACAATTCAAGAAACTCATAAAGTTCAAACAGCTTATAAAGTTTATAAAAATTGATGAAATATATCAATCAAAACAGATAGCGGTACTTATCTCACAAATTTTATCTGTGGTTGAAACTTGGAGCTGTTGCAGAAAACTATTTTAATCATGTCTGACGTGGCCTGCGTTTTGCGGGATTAACCCTTTGCCCGCTGCAT
Source organism: Geotrypetes seraphini (assembly GCF_902459505.1). Lineage (NCBI taxonomy): Eukaryota > Metazoa > Chordata > Amphibia > Gymnophiona > Dermophiidae > Geotrypetes > Geotrypetes seraphini. The sequence goes on along the minus strand of NC_047090.1, from coordinate 144,242,989 downwards.
CAGGGCTTCAGTTAATGGGTAGCCACAAACCATCTATATTGGGTGACATAGATAGCTGGGCATAGATATTCAGGCCTGGGTTCTCGAACTGACGTCCACACCTCCATTAAAAATGTCGTCCACTGGAATCATGCCCACGTAGGTGCTTTAGGCCGCCGAATGCCAAAGTAGGCATGGCCAAGGCTGGGAGTGGCATTCGGCGGCCTAAATCGCCTGCGTAGCTGTGATTCATGTGAAGACAGGCACCAGAAGTGTAGGCCCGGAAAACCCCGGCCTATATTTCCAGCGCCTATCTTTCACGTCGGTGTGATTCCGAAACAAGTGCCAGTGCGTGGTTGACATACGATCGGTGGCCACTGATATCGGCGCCAGTTTGAGAACCTGGGCCTCAGTGCCAAACTAGTTGTGTTTAGCAGTTAAAACAGGCCTCCTAAATACTGTAGCAGACCTATCTTTAACTGCTAAGCACTTAGCTGATTAACGCCGGGAATAAAATTCAACTTGCTAAGTTGCTGAGGGCAAAAGTGAAACCAGATATTCAATGCTGGTTGCCAGAAACAGCCTGGTATTGAATATCTGGGGTCATCGTCAACTGCAGGACTTATGTGGTTTGCTTTCTGCAAGGTGAATATCTATCCCTTAGTTTTCAGCTGAAAATTCATTGTAATCTAGGAGTGTAAATGTTATGCTGACAAATTATAGCCTGAACTTTGTTTGCCAACATTTAGGAATCAAATTTATGAGGCTAGTTCTGAACATCAGTGCTAAACTCCTAACTTCTTTTCCTTGTCCTATATCCACCCGTGTTGCCACCCATTTTTTATGCTCTAAGTGCCTGATTCTGTATAGGACACCCGCCTTAAGTGGCTTTTGAGAATCGCACACGGGCATCATATATAGAATCGTGTCTGTCCTGATGGACAGGCGTGAGTTCCTGAATGTACACCACTTAGGTCAGGGGTGTCAAATTTGGCCCGCAGAATAATTAAATGTGGCCTGTGATTTGGTCCGCCGTTCCTTCCCTCCCTCCATCCCGGCTTCCCGGTCTCACATTAAAGCAGCCTGCAGAGGATTGATGGTTGGCTGTTGCGATCCTAGCAGGCTGCCGTCGACCTCTGCAGCAAGTTCCCTCTGCCGCTGTCCCGCCCCTCCTCTGACGTATAGGACCGCGGCAGAGGGAACATGCTGCTGAGGCTACGGCAGCCTGCTAGGATTGCTACAGCCGACCAGCGATCCTCTGCAGGCTGCTTTAATGTGAGACCGGGAAGCCGGGATGGAGGGAGGGAAGGAACGGCGGGCCAAATCACAGGCCACATTTAATTATTCTGCGGGCCAAATTTGACACCCTGATCTAAGTGGTGTACATTCAGGAACTCACGCATTTTTCCCTATCAGTCCTGCCAGGCTCACACTCTATCTAACGTAGCTGGGGCAATGGGGATTAAGTGACTTGCCCAGGGTCACAAGGAGCAGTGTGGGATTTGAACCCACAACCTCAGAGTGCTGAGGCTGTGGCTCTAACCACTGCACCACACACTTCCCAGTCATCCACTGGATTGAGCGTGAGTTCTCTCAACTGTGGCCAGGGAGTGAGAATCTGTCACCCACCTGCAGTACATTGTCTGTAGCACTATAGCCTGTTTGGTGTCATGGCAGCAGCAGCTGCCACTCAGCATCGATATCGCTCTGTTGCAAACCCCCTTCCGTGACTGTTCCCTTGGGCCAGCTGGCTCCCTTTGTTCAGGTATGTCACTCAGTTCTGCAGTTCTAATTGTTCACTTTTCTCACCGCATTCCTTCATTGTTTTCCCAGTTGTTCATCCAGCTGTTGCCCAGCATTGGCTTCATGGCACCAGCCTGGAGTATTGCAATGTAAAGGGTTGCAGACAGATGGTTATGACCAAGACAAATTACCCCTGCCCCTGATATTGATTCCACATCGCTTAGCGGATCTTTTAAACAGCAGTTGGGCATTGGATCATACAGCAACTGAATGATCACCTTTTTTTTCTTCCTTCTCTCCTTTTCTTTATACAGGTATCTGTGCTACAATTATTGGCGTTCTTTTCCTTTTTAATTGATGTACACCGCACATAAACGAATAATAAACAAACCAGAGGCAAAGAAATTTGGATATTCAGTGGCAGGATCTGAATAATGGCTGTTTCTGATTATCAGGATAGAGCAGTGAAGTGTTAGCAGCAATATTCAGCCTCTGTTTGCATTCCAGGTCCCTCTCCATAGTTGCAGGTTTAGGACTCGCAACTTCAGTTATTCGCCAGTTTCTAAACCCTGACCCACGCCCCGCCTCCCAGACCTCTCCACACCTAAAAGCCTGGTGGTTTAGTGGTGAAGCGGGACAGGAACGATCTTCCTACGTGCCTGCCCTGTGCGGTGCCGCAAACAAAAATGGCTGCTGTGAGTTCCCGTGGTCTCATGAGACTACAGCGGGAGCTCATGACAGCTATTATTGTTCACGGCTCTGCATGGGGCAGGAGCGTAGGAAGATCGCTCCCGCCTTGCTTCACCGCTAGACCACCAGGCTTTAAAAGTAAGGTGTGGAGAGGTCCGTGAGGTGGGAGGGAGTCAGGGGTGGGTCAGAGTTGGCTCTAAGGGGAAGATTCTCAAAATTTTAATGTGGTCGCTAATCCAGTTCCAGCTGGTTTAACGTTCATGGCTTACTGTGGTCTTTTTCGAGCTTCCTAGCAGTCTCCGCCATATACGTGTTACAACGAGGTCATTAATATTTAAACAAGTACTTCAAGCGATTCTCGCTGTCCTACATTTGCATTATTTATCTATTATTTGTACCCCTCTTTAGGTACCATTCTGCTTAGCAGGTCACATTTAAATGCCTCTATTATATCTTCTCTTCTCTGCCTCCTTTTTTCCAAAGTCTTTAAGTCTGCTTTATGATGAAGATGACTGTCTCCATCCTGCTTATATCTTTTTGAAGATGAAGTCTCCGACTTGTATACCCAAAAGAGGTCTCATCATTTTGGCCATTTTTCTCCATATGCCCCTCCCCCCCAAGCATCCTTCTAGCTTTTGATGTCACCTTTTCTACCTTTTTGGCCACTTTAAGACCCTCACATACATCGCACCCAACTCTCGCTTCTTTTTCATGCAGAAAAGTACTTCATCCTCAGGCTTTTATAGCCCAAATGAAAGGCTCTGCATTTTTATAGCATTAAGGGCTGGGTTCTCTAAACGGTACCATTAGCGGCAGCCGCTTAGAAAAGTGTCACCGATCGTGTGTCAATCACACGACAGTAATGTTTAAAGAATTGCGGCCACATTGAAATTAGACGCTGGTAATGTAGACCATGGTTTTACAGGTACCTATTTTCGATGAGAATTACATCCATAGAGGCACCTATCGGCACCTCTGTCCATTTCTGGTGTAAATCATGATATCTTTAGATGTAGGCACCCGGTAGGCACCTCCATGGAGGCAGTTTATTTTTTTAATTAGATTTTAATTGGTTGTAAACTACATGGTTAATTATCGTGCTGTTTATCACCAATTAAAACAATTAAGTTAGGCGGTGGCAGTGGCATAAGTAAGGGGGAACGGTGCCATCTTGGTGAGGGCACGGCACCTGTCCTCCTCTGCTCCTTCCCTGCCCTCCACTACCGCGCACACCCCTTCCCTTCACTCGTACCTCTTTAATATTTGCGGTGTGAGCAGCAAACCTAACCTGCTGCTCACGGACCTATGAAGGGATGTCAGAGGATGAGCCGACGCTGGCACAAGCAGCAGGTTGGGCTTGCTGCTCGCGCTGCGAACATTAAAGAGGTATAGGGGAAGGGAAGAGTCCGTGCATGCAGCAAAAGGGGGCGGGGAAGGAGCAGGTGAGGTGGAGAAGAGGGCGGGGGAGGGGCACCACCGCTCAGGGTGCCTCTCACCCTCGCTGCGCCACTGGGTGACGCTAGGGTGCCTACTGCTGCTTACCTTATGGTGCACTATAGAGAATTTGGACCTAAATCTTTAGCTGTCAAATTCTGGACCATTCTTCAACCCTGTTTTTCTCTGCTTCCACAGTCTGAGCCCTCTCATCACTGCTTGTGAATGTTCATGTCACTGCTTTGCTCATGATACACGCTTTCATCATCCTCTTAGCTGTCTTCCTGTCTCTCTTGAGATTCTTCTGGGATACATTCACACTTCCTTTTACTGAATGTTTCCAAAACTGAGGTAAACTTCATCTCTAACTCCCACCTTCCCTGTCCTCCTATGATAAACTGATATTTTTCCATTTATTTATTTCATTTTCTATCTTGTTCTCCCCAAAGAGCTCAGAATGGGTTACAGGCTAACATACATAATATACAGTTAATAGGTTACAATGTGCCATAGTTACAGTCATAGGCAACGGAACGCTTTTAAGTTTAGGGGGGTCAAAATGTTCTGCTCCAGACCACACCCAAGCCCCGCCCCTCACCCCAACCCATAATAATTTAGTACTAGTTGTAATACCATTTTTTCCCCATTTATTTTTCATATTTGACACTAGTTACTCTTTTTTACAAGTTGGTTTACCTCTCACCTTGGCTACTATGGCAGCTCTTGTGATTCTGCTCTCTGTCCTCTTCCTACTCTTCAAAGCTCAGGGGCCCAATAACTAAAGTGCGCTAAAATCTGGGCTTAACACATTATAATGGAATATTTTACCACACAGGAGGTATACAGTTGTACAGAAGATTTTGGGTGCATTTTGGAGGGCTCACCATAAAATGCAAGGGGGCTAGGGTGAGATGTGAAGTAGAGAATAACACAGTGACAAAATTCATCACCGTTCCCGTCCCCGCGGATAACCGCGGGAAATAATCCCATATCATTTTCTAGTGTCCATTTCAACCTCAGTCCTTCTACACCAGCATTCTTCAAAGCAAAGCTTGCGGGTCAGTGGTTGTGGCCATTCATACTCTGATTCTTATGTGAGCCAAGGATAATGAAGCCATTGTGACATCACTGATGTGATTGGCTCTTAGGCACTGGTGGAATGAGGCATTATGACATCACAATATCTGCTCTGGATACCAGAGACTGTCATTCTGTAGTGTCTATATCAACTTCAATCCTTCTACACCAGCATTCTTCAGAGCAAAGTTTGCGGGGCAGTGGTTGTGGCCATTCATACTCTGATTCTTTCCTCTCTCCTTAAAGAATAACATGAAGATGGTTTCCCGCGGTTATCCGCGGGGACGGGGACGGTGATGAATTTTGCCACCGTGTCATTCTCTAATGTGAAGTTCACTGCAGATGCCCTCCCAACGCCATCCCAAATTGGAAGCTTTTCAAAACCTGGACAGAGTGGCGGGTTTTGAAAAGCCATTCGGAACCCGGACATGTCTGGGTAAATCTGGACATCTGGTAACCCTACCTAGGGTGCCCCATTGATGTGTGGCCAATCTGCTAAGAATGGTGGCCCCCCTCCTACATCCCCATGGCTGATTTTTGTGCATTTTTTTTAAATTAAAATTTTATTTCAAAAATGGTTCAAAAAGACCTATTGAGGACAAACCATCTAGGAACTGGCCACTTTCAAAACAAAAAGACATCTTCCTGTTTTTGAAAATGCTAATTTTCTCTATTGGACATTTTCCCCCAAACGTCCAAAATAGGATTTAGACATCATGTTGAAAATGCCCCTCCACGTGTTAGCCTGTTCTGCATAAACCAGGCATGGCCCAGCATTGAATATCTGGGAATAACGCCGGTGGTAGTCAGCAAAATGGTCACCCCTGCCAGCTGAATATTGACCTCCCCCCTAGTTTTGAAATTAAAAAACATCGCCAGTTAAAACAAGCTTCTATAAACCCAGCAAATGGTGCAGATGAAAATGGTGTTCTTTCCCCCTTGCTGCCCTGCTTCCAAGATTGGCAAAGTTCTCTCTCTCTCTGTTTCCTGACTTCCTGCCCACCAGTGTACATACCAGCTCCATGTTATCTTATAAAGTTGTAGCCATCCACTGGATTGAGCGGGTGTTCTCCCAACTGTGGCCAGGGAGTGAGAATCTACCACCCACATGGATGCCCCAGTCAGCAGTACATTGTCAGTGCATACCCCAGTTAGTAGTATTGTGGAATATTTGGGGGGCATTCCCTCTATTTTTTTGTTGCAGATTGTGCATTAATATAACCAGCCTGTTATTATGGTGTTATACGTTTCAATTGCACTAGTAGTTAAATAATAACTTCACAAAACCATGCAATTATGAACAACTCAATTAGTTTTGATGTTCACTTTTACGCTGTTTTAAGGATCACCGGAGTTTAAACACAGTAATTCCTCATCAATTTTATTTTTTAGAAATACTGCTGCAATCATCGCAGATCCTTTTTGCATATCTTTCATATAATAAATATAAATATTCTTTTAATTTTTATATTAATGTTTATATTGGCAGTGAGCAGCATCTTCTGCGTGCTGCTGACACTTCTGCTCTCCCTCTTATGTCACTCCCTGGGGCCAGGATGCCTAATGTTTCCACTTCCACTCTCAGCCCACAGCATGACCTCTGAAAATTTTTTTTTTTTAAAGTGCAATAACACATGGTTTAACACTTGGTAACAGGCCAAACTTACCACAAAACCTCTTCACACATTTGTGTGGTAGCCTGTTACTGCATGCTAACTATGCATTATAGGCCTGATTCTATATATATAGCACCCAAAATATTGGTGCCAATCATAATGACACTTAAAGCGATTCTATAATAGGCACGCCATATATAGAATCACACTTGGCGGCCATATGAAGCATATCATTTAGGAATACCCATTTAGGCTAAGAAAAACTAGACCTAAGTTGTGTATGGATCAGGCATATTCTATAACAGTGTGTGTAACTTTTAAGAAAGCCGATGATTTACCCATAGAAACATAGAAAATGACGGCAGAAAAGGGCTACAGCCCATCAAGCCTGCCCACTCTGCTTACCCACCCCCTGTCTATGCCCTAATGACCCAATTTCCTTATCTTGACCTTCGTAGGGATCCCACATGGGTATCCCATTTATTCTTAAAGTCTGGCACGCTGTCTGCCTCGATCACCTGCACTGGAAGCTTGTTCCAATGATCAACCACTCTCTCTGTGAAGAAATACTTTCTGGTGTCGCCATGAAATTTTCCGCCCCTGAGTTTGAGCGGGTGTCCTCTTGTGGCCGAGGGTCCCTTGAGAAAGAAAATATCATCTTCCACTTCGACACGTCCCGTGAGGTACTTAAATGTTTCGATCATGTCTCTCCTCTCCCTATGTTCCTCGAGAGTGTAGAGCTGCAATTTGTTCAGTCTCTCTTCGTACGAGAGACCCTTGAGCCCCGAGATCATCCTGGTGGCCGTCTGCTGAACCGATTCAATTCTGCGCACATCTTTACTGTAATGTGGCCTCCAGAATTGCACACAGTACTCCAGATGAGCTCTCACCATGGCCCTATACAACGGCATTATGACTTCAGGCTTTTGGCTGACGAAACTTCTATTGATACAACCCAATATCTGCCTTGCTTTAGATGAAGCCTTCTCCACTTGATTGGCAGTTTTCATGTCTGCACTGATGATTACTCCTAAATCTCATTCTGCTGAAGTCCTAGTTAAAGTTTCTCCGTTCAAGAAGTACGTCCTGCATGGATTTCCGCTTCCGAGGTGCATGACCTTACATTTCTTAGCATTGAAGCCTAGCTGCCAGGTTGAGGACCAACTTTCCAATGTAAGCAGGTCCTGCGCCATGTAATTCTGTAAACTGCATTCACTTACTATATTACATAGTTTGGCGTCATCGGCGAATAGTGTTATTTTGAAGCCCTTGAGTCAGATCCCCTATGAATATGTTGAAAAGGAGTGGACCCAGGACCGAGCCCTGCGGCACTCCACTGGTCACCTCCGATGTTTTAGAGAGGGTACCATTAACCACCACCCTCTGAAGTCTGCCACTCAGCCAATCATTGACCCATGCAGTTAGTGTCTCTCCTAACCCCATCGATTCCACCTTGCTTAGCAGCCTGTGGTGTGGGACACTGTCAAAAGCTTTACTGAAGTCCAGGTACACGACGTCCAAAGACTCTCCCAAGTCCAACTTTCTTGTTACCCAGTCAAAGAAGCTGATGAGATTGGATTGGCAGGACCTACCCTTGGTGAATCCATGCTGACTGGGATCCCGAAGATTCCCTTCATTCAAGATCGTGTCCAATTTGCTTTTAATTAGTGTTTCCATGAGTTTGCACACTATTGATGTGAGACTCGCCGGTTTATAATTCGCAGCCTCTGCCCTGCAACCCTTTTTATGCAGAGGAACAACATTAGCTAATTTCAAGTCCAGGGGAACTTTCCCCTTACTTAGGGAGAGATTGAATAGCTCAGCCAACGGTTTCGCCAGGACATCGCTCAATTCTCTGAGCACTCTTGGGTGCAAATTGTCTGGTCCCATGGCTTTGTTCACCTTGAGTCTTGCCAGTTCACTGTAAACTTCACCTGGTGTGAACTCAAAATTCTGAAACGGGTCTTCTGTGCTTTGTGTTGCCTTCAACTGCGGACCGTGTCCCAGTGCCTCACAGGTGAAGACTGAGCAGAAGTATTCATTCAGTAGTTTGGCTTTATTGGAATCTGCTTCCACGTAACTTCCATCCGGTCTTCAAAGGCGTACTATCCCACCTGTGTTCCTTTTTCTGTCACTAATATACCTGAAGAAAGATTTGTCCCCCTTTTTAATGTTTTTTGCCAGAATTTCTTCCACTCAAAGTTTTGCCTCCCTAACTGCCATTTTGACCGCTGTAGACCAGGTCCTATATTCTACCTTTGCCTCTCTTTTCTCCGTGCGCTTGTAGGAGAGAAATGCTTTTATCTTCTTCTTAATGAGGTGCGAGATATCCGCAGTGAACCATTGGGGTTTATTGTTTCTTTGTCGTTTATTTACTGATTTTATGAAGCGGCTAGTTGCTTCATGTATGGTTGATTTCAGTGTTAACCACTTAGCTTCTACATCATTGGTCTCCGCTTGGTCCTGCAGCGTTCGATAAACGAAATCTCCCATGCGTGCGAAGTCTGTGCCCCGGAAATTGAGTACCTTTGTTTTCGTGTTTGATCTAGGGAAGCCTTTCCTAAGGTTGAACCATACTATGTTGTGGTCGCTGGAGGCTAGCGTATCTCCTACTGAGACCTCTGAGACGCTTTCCCCGTTGGTGAGTACCAGGTCGAGGATCGCCTGGGCCCTAGTGGGCTCCGTTACCATTTGTTTGAGATGTGCTCCCTTTATGGAGGTTAAGAGCCTCCTGCTACCGCTGGTTGTCGCTGAAAATGAGTTCCAGTCTGCATCAGGCATATTGAAGCCCCCTAGCAGTACAGCTTCTCCTCGTAGAGTGATATTCTCTATGTCTTCAATTAATTCTGCGTCCATGTCTTCCAGTTGTCTTGGGGGTCTGTATACCACACTTAGATACAGGCATTTTTCTCTGCCTCTTGCCAGGTTTACCCAGACTCCCCGGTGTACTTGACATCTGTGATCCTGGTGGTTTTGATGTCCTCTTTAATGTATAGAGCTACCCCCCCTCCTAACCTGCCCTCTCTGTCCTGACAAAGTAGATTGTAGCCCGGTATAGCCATATCCCACCCATGTGAGTCCGTGAACCAAGTTTCAGATATTGCCACCACATCTAGGTTGGCATTCCTTATTTCAGCCTCCAATTCTAGAATTTTGTTACCTAAACTGTGTTCATTGACATACATGGCCCTCCATATCTTGTGTTTGCTAAGTCCCTGTGAGGTGTATCCTACCCGAGTCGGTGTGACTCCTAAAGAACTGTTTGCAATGTGGGTACTTACCTTGGACATGGAAGCGGAGTTTCGACTCACCTCATCAGGATAATTCATTCCTGCACTAATATGTGAATGGGTATCCTCCCCTGACTTACCTAGTTTAAAGCCCTGTGAAGCAGGCGGGCTAGTCGGTGTCCGAAGACGTTCTTACCCTTACTGGTCAGATGGAGTCCGTCTGGTCCCTGAAGTCCTTGTAGCGCTTCCCCATGGTTTAGGAATCCGAAGTTCATATCCCGACACCATCCCTGTAGCCACTCGTTCGTCCTCTGGATACGTTCATCTCTGGCTCTTCCCTTGCCTCTAACTGGGAGGATCGATGAGAAAACCACCTGCGCTCCTGTCTGCTTCAGCCTCTCACCCAGTGCTCCAAAGTCTCTGGTGATGGTCTCCGGTGTATTCCTGGCAGTGTTGTTGGTTCCTATGTGGACAAGAAGCATAGGAAAGTGGTCTCGGGGCGTGAGTAGTCTACCCATGCTCATCTCCTGGCCACACCCCCTGTTGAGATTTGCACATTAGAATCGATTCGCACCACTTTATAGAATTCACCTAGCACGTTGTGCGTAAAACCTCTATTTAGTGCCAATTGTAATTAATTTTGAGGTGTGAGTGCCAATCGGTCAGTGGCGTACCAAGGGGGGGGGGGGGGGGGGCGGTCCGCCCCGGGTACCAAGCCCTGAGGGGGTGCTCCCGGTCCGGTCCAGTTACCCCCCCCTGCGCCGGGTGTCGCGTCTGGAAACAGCCTGCAGCAAGATCGCGATGCCAGACATCTTTGCCTGCTTCGACTGTTTCCTCCGCCACGGTCCTGCCCCTCCTCTGATGTCAGAGGAGGGGCAGGACCGCGGCGGAGGAAACAGCCGAAGCAGGCAAAGATCTCTGGCATCGCGCGATCTTGTTGCAGGCTGTTTCCCCAGGGCAGTAGCGTACCAAGGGGGGCGAGGGGGAGGTCCATCCCGGGTGCCGCCTTAGGGGGGGGGGTGCACAGCTGGCCCGGTCCCTATCGCGCTCCTACCCTCCCAGCGAAAGCAGCATCGGCACCATTATCGAAAAAGGTAATGGCGCCAGGCCTTGGAGCACCAAGGCAGACCGCTTCTCCCCTCTCCCAGCCGAAACCCCGCTGACCATCCTATCTCTCTCCCCCCCCAAGTGAACCTTTCTGACCCTCCCAGCGAAAGCAGCAAACCTCCCTCCAGTAGCGTCGGCTTTATCCTCCCTCTGCCGCATCACTGATGACGTCATCAGTAACGCGGCAGAGGGAGGAGAAAGCCGCGAAGGAGGTTTGCTGCTCTCGCTGGGAAGGTCGGAAAGGTTCACGGGGGGGGGGGAGATAGGAGGGTCAGCGGGGGTTCGGCTGGGAGGGGGGAGAAGCGGACTGCCTCGGTGCTCCATTACCTTCTTCGGGCAGCAGCAGCGTTTACAATTCGCTGCTGTTGCCGGCTTCAGGCCTTGTTCTCTGCCGGGTCCTGCCTACTTCCAGTTTTCATGAAGACAGGACCCGACAGAGAGGAAGGCCTGAAGCGGGCAACATCAGTGAATTGTGAATGCTGCTGCTGCCCGATGAAGTTCAGGACATCAGGACATCGGGGAAGGAGCAGGGAGAAATCGGCTGCTGGCTTGGGGGTGAGGGTAGGGAAAGAATCGTGGAAGTGAAGAAATCGGCACGATGGCTTTGTGCAGGCTAGGGGGAGAGAGAAAGAAAGGAAAAAATAAAGAGGGGGGGCCAGGGGGAGAGAGAAAGAAAGGCAGAAAGAAAGAGGGGGACCAAGGGGAGAGAAAGAAAGGCAGAAATAAAGAGGGGGACCAAGGGGAGAGAAAGAAAGGCAGAAATAAAGAGGGGGTCAAGGGGGAGAGAAAGAAAGGCAGAAAGAAAGAGGAGGGCCAGGGGGAGAGAGAAAGAAAGGCAGAAAGAAAGAGGGGGACCAAGGGGAGAGAAAGAAAGGCAGAAATAAAGAGGGGGGTCAAGGGGGAGAGAAAGAAAGGCAGAAAGAAAGAGGGGGGCCAGGAGGAGAGAGAAAGAAAGGCAGAAATAAAGAGGGGAGCCAGGGGAGAGAGAAAGAAGAAGGATCAGAAGAAGGACCAGAGACTCATGAAATCACCAGACAAAAAAGTAGGAAAAATGATTTTATTTTCAACTTAGTGATCAAAATGTGTCCGTTTTGAAAATTTATATCTGCTGTCTATATTTTGCACTATGGCCCCCTTTTACTAAACCGCAATAGAGTTTTTTAGCGCAGGGAGCCTATGAGCGTCGAGAGCAGCGTGGGGCATTCAGCGCAGCTCCCTACGCTAAAAACCGCTATCGCAGTTTAGTAAAAAGGGAGGGGGAATATTTGTCTATTTTTGTATAGTTGTTACTGAGGTGACATTGCATAAAGTCATCTGCCTTGACCTCTTTGAAAACCCGCAGAATATAAATGATAATTAACATTTTCTCTGCGTACAGCGTGCTTTGTGTTTTTAAAATTTTATTGTTGGTAGATCATTTTGACTTGGCCACAAAGGTAAGGGGGAGGGAGGGAGGGGAACTGCTGAAAGACATCTAATAATCCTTGCAGGCTTGACTGCAGGGAATTATTTTTGTAAAATCATGTTTTGTTATGTGACTGGCATTATCTAGACTTTAATTTCTATGAATGAATAGAATGAAAATGATATAAAATTACTTGCTTGTTTTTATGTGCGTGCGCTGAAGGAAAGTGGAGAGAGAGTGGGCTGAGGATGCTGAAGGGAAATGGGGAAGAGAGTGGGGAGAAGACGCTGATTTATAAATTGACAATTGTACAGAATATTGTTTCTTTTTATACTTTAATATAAACAATTCAAGGCTTGTGTGGATGGAATCAGGTGGTTTGCGGGGATGGGGACCGAGCTTACGGGGATTAGTCCAATAAAATTGTATTTTTTTATATCTCATTATTTGTTTTATTTTTATTTGTTAATTTATAAAGTGGTGATTGTTATGTATCAGTTTTTTCAAATTTACATCTACTGTCTTTATATTTTGCACTGTATTAGAGGACATGTGTTACTGTTTTTTGTGGTGTTGCATTGTATCCAGGGTCTGGTTTCTTGGCGGATCAGTTTAACTTTTGTCTACATATTTCTATTTTTAGTTTGTGATTATTCCATTTTGGGCGAGGGTGTATCTCTGTTCTGTGTGTATGAAAAAGACATAGTTTTCAGTTGGCATTGACTACAGGACCAATTGACTGTGCGGGATCTGGCTTGTTTAGTTTTACAATGTATGTGTTGGTGTTCTAGTGCTCACTGCAGTGTTTAAGATGCAGCCTTTTCCTAGGTACACTCTTGTGGTGCGATATGTAGATTGGTACTAAAAATCATATTTTTCATATAGATGGGGGGGGTGTCAAAAAATGATGGGCCCTGGGTGCCACATACCCTAAGTACGCCACTGCCTGCAACTACTCCATATGTACTTCTAATGTCATGACAATTTAGACATAATTTATGTTTTGTTATGTTTGGAATAATGGTTACATATATGAGGTTCAATAAAAGAAAATTTTCACTGCCTGTTTCTATTCTGACCATTTATTCCATTTCATGGTTATTGCAAAAAAAAAAAAAAAAAATTTTTTTACATGGGGGGGGGGGGGGGGGGTGTCAAAAAATGATGGGCCCCGGGTGCCACATACCCTAGGTACGCCACTGCAATCGGTCTTGTTAAACAAGTTGTGCATGAAACATTGGCTGTGTGCAACGATTTTTGCGCACAATTTATGGCACTATGTGCAGAATTTGGGGGTATGAGCTTAACACCCATTCCTGCTTAGATGGGAAGGGAGGGGGAGGTGAGATTCCAGGACCTAAACATGCATACCTCAGTGGACAGACAGGATAATTTGTTGCAGACATTTAACTTGAGAAGTCTTTAGATTTGAATCAGAAATCCAGGAATTTCAAATGAAATCTTCAGGTATCTTTAAGTTCAATCATCTTTATTAATATTTTTAGAATATACATCCATGGGCATGAATGACATTATCCCTGACAGAGACAACTAGAAGCATGTACATTGACATTCATGCCACAGTGTACAATCATAATAATAATGAAGTAACAAGAACAAATTAACTTCTGGATGCCAACCCCTCCCCTTCTGTTCCTTGCAAGCTCAGCCAGGGAAGGGAGGAAACAGGAGGGGAGTGGCTGGATTAGGGAAGAGAACAGGCATTCTTATCTCCTTTCTGCTCTGGCCACTCCACTGCCTCCCCCTCCTGTCCTCTCTGCCCGATAGGAGGGCAAATGGAACAACTGGATGAAAGGGTCTGGATTACAGATCAGAGTAACTCTTTTTTTTTTAATCTCTGATTTGCTTCATCCAGTCCACTCCAAGTTGACTGCCTCCTTTTCTTCTTCCCTGCATGATTAGGTGGGGGTAAGAGGCTGAAGCAATACGAGAAAGAGTTTGGATTAGGGAGCAGAGTGATTCTTCTTTTCTTTCTCTTCCACCCTCAGCCTCTCCTCCTCTTCTCTTTACCCTTGTGCAATTGGAGAATTGGGACTGGGTTATGAACCGAGCAGCTCTTCTGGTGCTTTGCAATCATCCTCGGCTTCAAAAGGCATAACAACACTGTGGTAACGATGATCCTGATTATTGTGAAAAGTCTTCACAAGTAAAGGCGGTGCATATACTTGAGAAATCCAAGCGGTACACAGTATCAAATATGTGGTATGGACCTGACACGGTCTGTGCTTCAGTATTAGACAACCTTCTTCTGGGGTCCGTTCTTATTAAACCACAAAAAAATTGAAACGCTTGAAAGCATCCAAAATACTGTGTGATAAAAGTTGGAGCGCTGGACTCAGACCGCGTTGGTAGCACTCCGACTTTTATCACACACTTTGGATGCTTTCAAGTGTTTTTATTTTTTGTGGTTTAATAAAAACAGACCCCAGAAGAAGGTCGTCTAATACCGAAACACGGACCATGGCGGGTCCATACCACAGATCTGATACTGTGTACCATTTGGATTTCTCAAGTATATGCACCCTTTTTACTTGTGAAGACTTTTTCACAATAAGCAAATGTCTTTTGAGAGGACATGTCCAGGCATCCGGACAGCTTTTCAAAACCAGGCACTTTGTCTGAGTTTTGAAAAGCGTCCACCTCGGGACCGCATCAGGAGGGTGCAAAGATTGCAACGTGGTGATATTACGTGCATGCATGCGACACCATTGCGTCACACCTACACATGTGCAGATGCCCTCCTGATGCGGCTCCGAGCATGAAAACAGAGGGGGTGGAGGTGAGACTAGGGTGGAACAGGGCGTGACTTGGGTGAAATGGGGTGGAGCTGGGTAGAATGAGGCGGGCCTGGGGGGTGGGGTTATGGGTCTAAATTTTATAATAGTAAAATCTGGTAACCCTAGGTTTACATATATACGTACAGGCACTTATTTTGTTCCTGGGGTAGTGGAGGATTAAGTGACTTGTCCAGGGTCACGAGGAGCAGCACTGAGATTTGATCCCACTTAATGTGTTTGAATTAGCGTTGGTTTTGTAAGAATTGGAGAAAAATGGCAAGGCCTGACATTTTCTACCAGTAAAAATGGTGGGCTCGGGTACTTGAATGGATTCTAAGCCTGGAATTGAAATGGCAGGCAGTGGTAGAAGAACTGAGGGATGGCCTGGTGTTTCGGTGGTAGGGCTGTGGGTTGCTCCTGGATTCAGAACTAGAGCTACAAGTTTGTCATAGGCGGAATCTAAAGTTTTTATTAAAGCAGCAATAGTAAGGTGGGTCTATTAAGATGGGGGAGAAATCCCTAGGCAATTGTGAATGAAGGCTTCTGGTGTCAGAATCCCAACACTGGTTCCGCTTAAGCTAGGAGAAGGAGAAAGGAGGAACATCTGGGTCAATAAAGAAAATGTTAAAATATTGAAAGGTCAAGTGAAAGAAATGGGGGCAGAGAGCTAGTGTTTGTGAGTGTGAATTTATATGCTCATCTACCCAAAGCAGTGACTGTTATATTTTTATTTTTAGAATTTTATTGTAGGCTTTAATGCAATATAAGCCATCTGTATTTTTAATATTTTATGTCAATCTCTAATTGCTTGTACTTGTATTTTGTACTATCTATCTAGGTTCCATCTTGATAACTATAGAGCAGGCAGGATATAAATAATAAACTGAACTAACCTAAGTAAAAGAACCTCAGCTGAGTAGAAGGGATGTGCTAGTTTGGTCTTTCAGGGCCATTATTCTTGAGGCCTAGTTCAAGGATCCATTAATTAGGCTTCTATCTGCTCCAGATTTCTGTTACGCCTCTCTATTTCCATCTTATACTATTTCTAGATATTTTCAGTGAAATATTTGAGCGCATGACATAATGGGACACCACTCCTTAGCTTTTGTTATTTTTCATTCTCTTTGGGAAAACTTATCCTACTCCCAGAGGCCTTTATAATGTGCAGTTTGGTTCAATGTGAAGGTTCATACTTTTTGTCTTGTCTCACAGGATGCTCATAAATCATTTCAACACAATCAGACTGCAAGAATGTAAATTTATTATGTCTGTGAATTTCTCTTGTTTTTGTCTAAACAGTTTTACCATAAACTTTAATTGAATAAAGAAAAAGATTAATGATGAACCCTTTCCAAATAACTTTTGCAGGACTACAATAATGTATTCCTCAGTTAGAATACACATTTTTGTGGATATTTTTTGTTTACTGAGTAAGTCAAGGAAAATATTTGTTGTTTATCTGCAATTACATCACTTTCCTTTCCAGAGATAAAAATAAAAAAAAGATTTGACATCGATATGTGAACATTTGAATATTTCATGGGATGTCTTAATTTTTTCACATGAGTATATGAAAAATGAATGGAAAAATGGTATTACAATTAGTACTATTATGGGGCAGGGTCTGGGGCAGAGATTGGGCGGGTCTGGCCTGCAATTGGCATTTGTTTTAGATTTCAGCCCCTTAATGTGATTGTTTGACACCCTTGATGTAGACAAAAGTTAAACTGAACCGCCAAGAAGCCAGACTCTGTATACACTACAGAAACAGTGATACGTGTCCCCTAATACTGTACAAAATATAAAGAAAACAGATGTAAATTTGAAAAAAAAACCTAACATACAATCACCACTTTACAAATAGAACTAAAACAAAAACTTCCTTTTTGTGGTCAGTACAGTATAATGCTGTTACGGTATCCTGTCCTGAGGGAGGGGGTTTTGGTTTCCAAAGGCTAGTAAAAATGTTTTAAACTTAGTTCAATAAAAATATTACCTCATTTCATTTTTCTATTTATAAATGCTTATCAATACAGCTACGATACTACTTTATTTTAAAGCAACAAAAAAAATATTTTTTTCTACCTTTTCTTCACTATCTTCTTTTCATTCAACATCTGTCCTCTCTCTCACTTCCATGCAGCATCTGTTCCTTCCATCCACTGTCCACTCTCTCTCTTCTATCTGGTGTCTGCCCTCGCCCCCTTCCATATGGCATCTTCCTTTTTTCTATTACCCTACCATAAACGTCTATTCTGCACCTCTTCTCTCCATTTCAGCTTCATCTCGCTCTATTTTTCTCTGTTTCCACCCCCTCCTTCATGCTCTGACATCTCTCTCTTCTTTTCTTCCTTTCCACCCCATCCCATGATCTGGCATCTCTATCTCCTTCCCTTCCCTCCCACACCCTATGCCCTGTCGTTTCTCTTCTCTCCTTCCCTTCCATCTCTCTCTCTCCCTCTCCATGGTCAGGCATCCCCTTTCCTCTCCCTTCCCCTTCCCTGATCTTCCTTCTCCCTCCCTCCCTCTCCCTTCCCCCAATCAGGTACAGCAACTTTTGCTATCCTCTCCCTTCCTTCCTTCCTTCTCTCTCTTTGTCAACTCCCCCCCCTTGTTGGCAATGCAACCTTTATAACCTGCTACTTTTGCTAGCTTTAAGCCTTCCTCTCTGTCAGGTCCTGCCTATTTCCTGCTTCCGAGTAGGCAGGACCTGGCAGAGAGGAAGGCCCAACATTGGCAGAGCAGCGAGTTGAGAAAGCTACTGCCGTGGGGAAGAAGTTTCTGGACCATAATGCCGGCCCTTGGAGCCTTATGGGCTGCAGCCGGGGTAGACTAGCACCTCCCCCCCTCTTGGTATACCACTGGCAGGAAGGATAATGTCTTGGTTGAGGTGGAACTCAGAAACTACTTTAGGGTGGAAGTGAAGTCTCCTCATGACTGTCCTGTTGTGAAAAGTCCCTTCTTTCTGAGAGGAGCGGAAAGGACATTTCTCTGGTTATGTGAACATTATTTTGCACTGTGCTTTGATAATTTTGGAACAAAAGATAAATTGTAGGTTCCTTTATAAAGCAGTCTAAATCTTAAAAGAGCAAACTTTTCTTATTAGCTGGTTTCCATAGTATAAAAGCCTTTTCCCCATAGTTTTTAAACTTGAACTTTCTGCTAGAGATAGAAACTTAACTGTCACAGTCTACAACACTAACAGATAGCCTCTGGCAGGCATAACAGGGCCTAGCTCAGCCTTCTTTTCTGCCCAATCCTATCACATTTCTTCACATATAGTCTTAATTTATAGTCAATTATTACTTATCAACTGTCTTGAAATTTTGTAGGCCAAGCCTGTACTTGCACTCTGAGGGTACTTCCATTCCATTCTTCACTAAAATCCATTTTACAGAAACATGATCCTTCGCATTTTCTACAGTGAGGCCAGAGGGGTGGAACAGACTTCCTCTGTCCCTCAGATTCATGATCGACAGGATGAGATTTAAGAAGCAACCGAAGGCTCTTTGATTTGCAAAGGCTTTTGAATAATTTATTCTGGACAGCACTTTAGTTGTCATACCGGCCCCTCAGGCATTTGTTAGTATAACACAATAGGATTTATGAAGCTGCTTAGGTCATTTTTGCCCTTTTTGCATTTGACTTGGCTATGATAGTCTATAAAGCCACCATGCAGGATGCCTTTTCTTTGATGTACAATACTCGTCGATTTGTTTCTCACATCAGCTTTTGCTGTTTGTTGTTTCCCTGTTTTGTTCACTGCACTTTTGCTGTGGCTGCTTTTTGTTGTGTATTATATGACTTGTAATTTTATACTATTTATTTCTATGTGCTCATTATATATATTTTTATTGTAATTCACTTATTTATAGGCATAATAGAAATGCATATAAAAATGCATACATATTTATTTAACTTATTTTCTATCCCTTTTCCCCCAAAGAACTCTTGAACGAGTTACAGGTTAACATACATTTAACAGGTTACAATTTGTCATAGTTACAGTACAAGTTTTTTCATACAAGTTTTTATCCTAATTTGACACATGTTGTTAGGTGCCATCGACTTGTGTTAGAGTCCTAGAGACTTGATGAACTGCAAATCTAAAAAGAAATCAGTTTTGTGCTAGTCTGGAAAGGTCCTCCAGCGTCATCCCCATGGTTGTTTTCAATTTGTTCAGTCATGTGATTGCAGGTCGCCCTCTTTGCCTGGTTCCTTTGATCTTCCCAAACAAGATGCCCTTCTCCAGTGATCTCTCTCTTCTGATAGTGTGACCAAAATAAGGCAGTCGTAACTTCATCATTTGGGCTTCACATGACATAGCCGGTTTGTTCTCTTCCAGAATTGATTTGTTAATTCTTTTGGCAGTCCACGGCATGCTTAAAATCCTTCTCCAGCACCAAATCTCAAATGAATCTTCCTTCTGTCTTGTTTCTGTAGTGTCCAGCTTTCGCATCCGTAACTGACAACTGAGAAAATGAGTGCGTGAACAAGTCTGAGCTTCATTTGGAGAAATTCAAGACCAAACTTAAGAGTTTTCTTTTTATAGATGCTTTTAGTGAATAAAATTAAAGATTCTGTCTCTTTTTATCTTATATTTTATGACAAACTATATTCCTTTCCCCTCCTACTGTTTTTTCCCTAAACATATTTAAACTAAATATTGATTGTAATACATTAAAATTTTTCCTTTTGTTTTGATATTATATGTATAGGATAAACTATGTATAGGAATGTTCATATTAGTGATTTTAATTTGACATGATTTTTGTAAGTTTGATTTGTTACCTGTATTTTGATTATTTTAAAACTGTACATCGCCTAGAAATTGTAATAGGCGATTAATCAAATTATATAATAAACTTGGAAACTTACCTCCTTGCCTTTGAATACTTTGCCAAGAGCCTTAATAGAAGAGCAAGTAAGGGCCTCTTCTACTAAACCGTGCTAGCGGTTGTAGTGCGGGGAGCCACGCTGAATGACCTGTGCTGCTCCCGATGCTAAGAACTCTATGAGCGTCGGGAGCAGTGCGGGCCATTCAGCGTGGCTCCCCACGTAGAAGAGGGGGCAAGTGCTATTCTGCGGAGTATTTCCTCCCTGCTAGTTGCTTCTTTGTTTATAAAAGAGCCCAGATTGAAATACTTTATAACTTCTATTCTATCACCTTCAAGCTCAAAATCTTCATCATTTTCTGTGTTCATGATCTTTGTCTTATGTTCAGTTCTAATCCCATGTTATGACTATTGGCTTTGACTTTTCTCATTACCACAATACATTAAGAATGAAAAAGATCTCTCCTCCTTCAAAAAACTCTTAAAATCTCATCTTTTTAAAGATGCTTTTAACATCTACATTTTAGCTTCGTTTAATATTTTCAGATTTTTAACTACCTCGTTCCCTTTTGTTCTTTCCCTTTTTCATTTTTTCTAAAAAAGTTGTAACTTTTTCCCCCTTTCCTCACAACTCAAGTTTGTCTCGTCTTCAAAAATTATGTCACTTGGTTTGTCTTGTAATTTATATTTCTTTTTATAATTTTGTACATCGCTTAGCAAAACGATTAAGCGATTCATCAAATACTAATAAACTTGAACTTGATCCAGCATGTCTTCTTTGCTGCTAGTGATGAGCATTGTATCATCTGCATAGCGCAGGTTGTTTATAATTTGGTCACCAACTTTTAAACTGACACTCTCTTCCAAATTTGCTTTTCTGAAGATGGTTTCACCGTACAGGTTGAACTGATAAGGTGACAAGATGCATCCTTGCCTAATGCCATGTTTTATTGGAAACCAATCAGTGTTGACATATTCAGTTCTCACTGCAGCTTCTTGATTTTCATATAGGTTCTCTATCAGCTGAGTTACGTGTTTGTGTATTCCCATTTGCAATAGAGTTCTCCATAGTTTATTGCACAGTCAAAAGCTTTGCTGTAGTCGATGAAACAAAGGTTTAGGGGTTTTTGGTATTCTTTGCTCTTCTCCAGTATCCATCTAACATTGCAAGAAAGTCTCATGTTTCTTGACCTTTTCTGAAATTAGCCTGAACTTTGAGTAGTTTTTGCTCAACGTATGATTGGAGCCTTCGTTTTAATGTTTTCAGCAATATTTCAATTGTTCTGTAGTTGTTACAGTCCTTGGCATCACCTTTCTTCGGTATAGGTATGAACAGTATGGTATAGAAAATTGAACAAATAAAAAAAATCACATCACATTACTGCAATTAAGCTCTGCCCTCTTACTGTATATACAGTAGACGCCTCCTTGGGTGAATCTACAAAATCACTTGATTAAAGGTAAGGCTTATTGACCACACATCTACTATTGAACACTGTAAAGAGTTTCTCAATTGTAGCCACTGATAACAATCTTATACTGTAAATTATACTCTTTACTAAGTGCCTCAAATGGCTTAAATCTACCACTAAGCAAACCACATACCCCCATCCTTCCATTCATCCCAACTAAGCACTTTATCTTGGATCCTCAAGTCAGCATTGAACCAAAAAGAAACAGACCCTCTATAGCTGAACAAACTATACTATATTCTTGAGTGAAGCATTTATTGTGTCCGTTTGAGTTGGAACAGTTGTTGCAGTGGTAAAAGGTTTTTCCTTTTTATTGAATGTATTATTTATAGCATGGACTCACGTTACATTAGCACTTTTATTATGTACACCATTAGTTGTAGTATATTTTATATTTTTTTTAATGGATCTCTTTTAACATATTCATTTCCATTATTTCACATACTGTTTTCAATAACATCAATTTTTTTGTATACAGTAGAATCTCAGTTATCCGGCACCCACAGGGATTGGTGAATACCGGATAACTGTTCTTCTGGTTAATTGAGAGTTAGAAACCTTGTCTAACACACTGTCCATTCCTTCCCCCTCCTTCTCAAGCAGCGGTCCTGAGCCGCAAAGCCCTCCTCCCTGCCTCCCTCACTTAAACCTCAAAGTGGCAGAAGCAGGCTGTGGTCCTGATCCGCAAACCCCCTTCCTCTCTCTCTTCCTTACCTGAAGCAGGGCCTTTCCTTTAATGTGTCACATCCAGCATGTCCTCTTTTTCTCTCCTTATCCTTCAATTTAGCGTGCCCCTCATCTTTCCATCCAACATCTTCTCTCTGCCCCTTTTCTATCCAGTATGTCACCTTTTCTCACCTTTCCATTTACCACACCTCCTTTCTTTCACCCTCATCCTTTCATCCAGCATCCCCCCTCTCTCTTCATCCTTCCCCTCTCTCCCTTTTCCATTCAGGGTCCCCTTTTTCTTTTCCCCCATTCTTCCAGCATGATTCCCTTCTTCTATTCAATGTCCCTTTTTTCTTTCCCCTTCTTTCTATTTAGTATGTCCCGTCCTCCCCCTTTTCCATCCAGGGCCCTCTTTCTCTTTCCTATCTTCCCATTTAGCATGATCCCCTTTCTCCCCTCTCCCCCCACCCATCCTTCCATCTAGTATCTCCCCGTTCTCCTTACTCTTTGATCCAGTTGTTCTCATCCCCACTTTCCCCTTCCTGTGTTACCTTGGCTTATGTTCCCTCCTGCTGCTGGCTTCTGACGTGGGACTGCTCTGCTGAAGCACACGCTATTGGCTATGCCGGTCCTATGTCCCCTCTGATGTCAATTTATTTTCTGAGCAAATTGGCTGTTGTAAAGTCATCAGATTAAGACCTCATGGGTCAAAATACTTTATATACTTCTTAATGGATCTCAAGTGTTCGCGGTCCTAACACCACTCGAACATGTCCGGTGTATGACCAAGTTTGTGAACTATCATCGGTCCAAACAGTAACTGAAAATTTTTTCACCTCAAACTTTATTTTTATAATTTAAATTACTTAATATGTCTTTAATAATAAATATACTTATTTCTTTATAGATATGGTTATGTTGTACTGTATGCTTCCTTTATAATAATCAAAAGAGTACTTAGCTCAGGTATCATCAACACGGCCAGCCCGACGGAAGATCTCCGTTTCGCTCGCATACATTCAGCAGAGCTTCCTCAGGTACAGTATAACAATTTAAAAACGCTGATATTCGTCCTGGACTGTTCTAACTTTTACTTAACGATTTTCCTCTCTCAGGCGCTCACAGCGTCTTTTTTCACTTCTGGGTCTTCATCGCTCGCATACATTCAGCCTCTGCTGAACACTTGAGATCCATTAAGAAGTATATAAAGTATTTTGACCCATGAGGTCTTAATCTGATGACTTTACAACAGCCAAGTTGCTTGGAGAAGTGAGTGTGTAACACAACAAGTGTAAAGAAGAATTTATTTTCTGAGGCAGAGGGCCAGCACAGCAGAGCATCCCCTACCCGTATTTCTTCTTGCTGTCACCAAATCCAGACAAAAGAAGAAAAATTAAAAAGCTGCCCGGATGTCTGTAGAGCCCTCAAAAAGTGGAATATTCACTCTCTCCAAAAATACTAGAACCAGGGGGCATGCAATGAAGCTACTAAATAGATTTAAAAAAAAACAACCAGGAGAAAATATTTCTTCACACAACGTGTAATTAAACTTTGGAATTTGTTGCCAGAGAATGTGGTGAAATCAGCTTAGCGGGGTTTAAAAAGGCTTGAATAATTTCCTAAAAGAGAAGTTCAGAGTTGGTTTGGGGAAATCCACTGCTTAGTCCAGGGATAAGCAGCATACAATCTGTTTTACTACTTGGGATCTAGCTAGGTACTTGAGACCTGGAATGGCCACTATTGGAAACAGGATACTGGGCTTGATGGACCTTCGATCTGTCCCAGTATGGCAATTCTTATGTTCTAACTCTATGTTAGGAAGTTCACCGTCAGTTGGTGTCTGTAATTGGAAGCAGAGAGGACATTTTTTTCGCTAACTTAAAACTAATCAAAACCTATTTGCAAAGCATTTTTCCCAAAGACAGAAAATGGAAACCCCTTCAGTATATTAGGCCCCCTGAGTTTTATTCTTATATAAACAACATAAAACTAGCTATGATTATCACAGTACCGATCGCAGTCATTACTGTGGCCACAGCTCCTTTACTCAAACACAAAAACACCCATAAAACTTTTATAATCCATACTTCCCTCAGAAGATCAAAAGCATAACATCCAATGTTACCAAATTTAGAAACTTTCCCCAACTTGTTCCACCCTTCCCACCTCAATTTCAAAGACTGTATGAAGTCCTTATGGGAGGAACAAAAGCTATAATTATCTTTCACAGTTCAGAAAAAAAAGAACATTATGAGTGTAGATAGGAATGACTTAGTAGAGAAAGAGAGATTGTTCACCCTCTCCAAGGTGGAGAGAACGAGAGGGCACTCGCTAAAGTTAAAAGGGGATAGATTCTGTACAAATGTAAGGAAGTTCTTCTTCACCCAGAGAGTGGTAGAAAACTGGAACGCTCTTCCAGAGGCTGTTATAGGGGAAAACACCCTCCAGGGATTCGAGACAAAGTTAGACAAGTTCCTGCTGAACCAGAAAGTACGCAGGTAAGGCTAGACTCAGTTAGGGCACTGGTCTTTGATCTAAGGGCCGCAGCGGGAGCGGACTGTTGGGCACGATGGACCACTGGTCTGACCCAGCAGCGGCAATTTTATGTTCTTAACCCCTTCATAAATTCTAGAAATGTTAGTATGCGCAGTCGTGTAGCACAGGCCCAGTAGCGTACTAAAGTGGGGGGGGGGGGGGAGCAGAGGGGCAGTCTGCCCTGGGTGCCGTCTAGAGATCTGCATGGGAACGGGGATTGCGGGAATCCCGGTCCCGTGGGAATCCCCCCAACCCACAGGACTCCCACAGGGACCCCCCTCTAGCCAACGGGACTCCCACGGGGATGGAAGGCTTTGGAAGCAGGGTTCGTTCATATAATATAATGGACACATCAGCCTTAGTAAAAGAGGGGGTTTATAAGTTAATTACCTGAACAGAAAACAAAAAAAGGGTTCCACCAAAGAGATTCCACAAGGAAAACAGAAGCAAACACAAAAGAAACTGTGGAATTGATGATCCTGTCAGAAGTAATTGCTGCTTTTTATGGGGACGGGCGGGGATGAAGGTAATTCCTTGCGGGGATGGGTGGGGACAGAGAGGATCCTGGCGGGGACAGGCGGAGATGGGTGGGATTTCTGTCCCCGTGCAATTCTCTAGTGCCGTCTTCATGAGGGTGCAGTCACCCTTCCTCCTCTCCACCCCCTTGCTCCTTCTTCACCTCCCACTTCTGTGCGCGTGTGCTGTTTCCCTTCCCTCTGTTCCTGGCGCGAGCAGCAACCCCCAACCTGCTGTCGCACCAATGTTGGCTCTTCCTCTGATGCCACTTCCAGGACCCGCACCAGAGGAAGAGCCGACACTGGCGCGACAGCAGGTTGGGAGGAGTTGCTGCTCGCGCCAGAAATGCTACAGAGTTACAGGAGAAGGGATGCGGTGTGCATGCGGCCGGAGGAGTGGGGAAGGAGCATGTGAAGGTGGGGGGGGGGGCAGAGAATATTGTGGGGGGCAGTTGCCTCCACCCCAGGTGCCTCTCACCCTCGGTATGCCACAGCACAGGTCCACCTATTCTGGGCTCAGGCCCACCCAGCAGTGTGGCCTTACTCCTCTCCTCTTTTAGCATCTGCCCTCTGTCTGAATTCCCCCATCTATCCTTAGTGTACCTCAGAGGTGTCCTGGCTGCTGCAGTAATTAATGTTCGCTGTCTGTAATGGCCCTTGCAGGCTTCCCTCTACCACATCCCACCAGTGAGGATACAGGAAATGACATCAGATAAGGATGGAATGTGGTAGAGGGTAGCCTGCAGAAGCCAGTGCAGGCAGTGGAGATGGATTGCCGTGGCCATCGGGACACCTCTGAGGTATAGAGGGATGGGGGATTCAGAGAAGGGGCAGGTTGGGAAGGACTAAGGAAATGCTGAGCTTAGATGAGGTTAGAAGGTCCTACCCAAGTTAACTGTGGGCCCATGCCACTGATTAAGGGAAAAAGTCATGTTGAATGAGAAGAAATAGTTCAATTTGCAGATAAAGTTCAGGAAAAGTGCATGTAATTTCTTCAGTCTTCCATAGTTTCCTTTTCATATGAAAAGTAAACCCTGGTAGTGGGCTATCCAGTCTGATATTAAAAAATACATTTCATAATTAAATGTGCATCTTGTTAGCTGCTGTTAGATATAAAACAAGTTTTCTTTTCATGGAATACATTGTCCTTTATTGAGACATCTTGTAACATGAAAATGGAATCAGAGATATATTTGCATTAATAATGGAGACTGGAACAGCGGTGCCAAGGGTGAACTATCGCAACGAGTGGGATTTACCACCACAAAGAGTGAGATTGAATGTCAAAGAGTGAGATTTTCCCAGACAATACATCCAGAGCATAAATCTAGAAAGACTTATGAGGAAAGGCTGTGGCTCACTGGTTGAGCTGCTGCTTCTGTACCCAGGGGTTGTGAGATCAAATCCCCGGTGCTGCTCCTTTGAAATGCCAAAGCAACAAAAAGGCAGTATACAAGTCCTCATTCCCTTTCCCTTTGAAAATTAAAAGAGCAGTATAAAATATTTACATTTCTTTGGAGGCTCAGATAGAATACAGAATGGAAATAGTATGGATAAACTGGCCTAGCTGAAAATTATTCTCCATTCACTAGCTAAATATATGCACAGGGATTTTCAGAGCACATGTATTGGAGGTACTAGGAAGAGAGATGAGGCAGTATTAAGGAAGAATATTTAGATTTCATCATACTGGTGAGGTCACTTAGCTTTTCTTTTCTTGGATTTGTTCCTCATGAAAGCACTGATCACGAGTGAAAAGAGTCTTGGAGTGCGAGAGTAAGCAATGGCATAGTAAGGAGAAGGGGGGCGGGCTGTTCTAGGCGCTGTATTCGCATGGGTGCTGGTGCCTTGCCTCCTCTCTGCCCCCTGTGTACCTCTTGAAATGTTTGCATCATCTTCTAGCTGCTGCTGAGGCCAGCCTCGGCTCCCTTCTGACACTTCCTGACCTATTGAAAGTCCTTGTTTGTCCAGTGGGGGAAGGAAAAAAAACTCCACTAGCTCCTCCGAGGCTGTCTCTGGAACATGGCTCCATGTGAAGAACCACAGTGTGAATAGAATTTGTAAAGTAAAAGCTTTTCCTACCTCACAGCCACCTCTTTGGTCATGTGGATCTGTGAGTTTCTTCTGAGTGCTGCCCACTTCAGGAAATTTGAAGAAGCCGTGCTCTCAACAGGCTGATTGTGGCCTTCCCTGCCAGAGCTTCCCTCTGCCACATCATCAGCAATGTCATCAGTGGCTAATCCAGGTCACAAGTACCTGGCAGAAACCCAAACAGTAGCAACATTCCGTGACCCCAAAGAGTTAACAAGATTCCATGCAGCACCTCAAAGGATAGTATGATTCCAGAATCCCAAATGTAGCAACATTCCATGCTACCAATCCTGGGGCAAGCAGTGGCTTCCCCCACGTCTGGCTCAATAGCAGACTGTGGACTTTTTCTCCAGGAACTTGTTCAAACCTTTTCTTTTTTTAAACCCAACCACACCAACTGTTGTTATCACATCCTTCCAGAGCTTAACTATTCATTAACCCCCTTCCTTTTACTAAGCTGCAGTCGAGGTTTCTATCGCGACCCTAAGTGCTAAATACTCCAACGCTGATCAGACGCTCATAGAATTCCTATGAGCGTCAGAGCATTTAGCGCTTTGTGCCGCGGTAGAAACCTCTACCGCAGCTTAGTAAAACAGGGTCTAAGTGCAAAAATATGTCCTTCTGTTTGTTTTAAAGGTATTTCCAAGTAACTTGATTGAGCGTCCCCTAGTCTTTGTCATTTTGAAAGAGTAGAAATTCGATCCACTTTTACCCGTTTTACCTCACTCAGGATTTTGTAGATCTCAGTCATATCCTCCCCCCCCCGCCTCCTCTTTTCTAAGCTGGACAGCCCTATCCTAATTATTATTATTATTTTAAATGTTTCATAGCATTTACAATCAGAAATAGTAAAAGAAATACACCACATTACAAGGCACTAATAGTATTTCCTCTTGTAATAAGATTTATTATCTATCCAACATTCTTTGGAGCAATAGCTCACATTAATGGAGAACCTGGGGACTAATTAAAAAAAGCTATAAGTGAACTCAGGAAATCATAAGGACTTACATTACAAATCCACTTTTACTGGTCCTGTTTCAATATGAACCTTTTACTACCCCCTAAGCTAGGAAAGCAAATTTATTTTGGAACTTTTATCCTTCAAAAAATTCTCCATTTGTAAAGAAAATATATTGATTCCCTTTGTCAGGAGATTAAACGTTTACAAGCAAATCTTAAAAAACACAAAACCCCTAACTGATAAAATTTTAGGTTTTAACTGAAGAAAAGATTTCCCCCTTCACTTTCTTTGAAATATAATTTCAGAATTTTAGTCTTATCGCACTCTGCGGTGAATGTAACAAGAAGGGTATCTCTGGTGGTAATATTATCTGCCGAGGATTCAAGAAAATCCATTAAATTGAGGTTATAACCCTCAAGAGAATCATAGGCTCCCTCCCTGTCATTCAGCACGTGAAATCTTTGAGAAAAATAACAGAGAAATATTCATATCTTCCTTTACAAGCAGCACCTCCTCAAAATATTTTGATAGCAATATATCTGAGAATAATAGTTTAGTTTACATAGAAACATGGTGGCAGATAAAGGCCAAATGGCCCATCTAGTCTGCCCATCCGCAGCAACCATTATCTCTTTCTCTCTCCGAGAGATCCCACTTGCCTATCCCAAATAGAAACATAGCTTGTGCTAGCTAGACTTATTGGAGATATTTGGAATTTTAAAAGTAGATTCCAGCAGAGTTTGTATCATAAGAGTCCAAGTTGCTAGCCCCTCCTATAGAACTGTTGACAGGGAACTTGGTGACTCACTGGGACTTTTAGTCCATCCCACCCTCCCCCAGGATTTGCTTCTCCATATATAGACAGTCAAAAAACAAAAAAATACTCAGTCAATTCCCATTCCAACCAATCAAGAGCATCTTTATTCAGTGCAATCATTGTAGTGCTCTAGTTCCAAGGCATGCCATCTTATGAGCAGCACATGGAAGTGACGTCAGCGGGAGAGACAACGCAGTCGCATGGAGCACGTTAACGTTGTTGCTCATGGCGGTGAACAACTAGAGGTATGGGGCAAGAGAAAGGGGGTGTGCACATGGTGCGGGGAGGAGTGCTGGCGCCCCAGCCAACATGGCACCCTGGGCGGACCTCCCACTCCCACCTTACTACGCCACTGCCCCATCTGTCTTCAGCTTGCTAGTATTAAAGAGGAGCTCTGTAATCTTGAGGAGGAATTGGATGAAGTTAAAGCATATCCCCTCCTCTGCAGGTCCAGCACATCTCTCCAGCCCCCTCCTCTGCAGACAAAGCATCTTTCTCCCTTGCCTCTAGCACCCTTCTCTGCAGGTCCAGCATCTCGCCCTTTCTTCCAGCCCCCTCCTCTACAGATTGGTACCTCTCTCCTTTCTCTTAAACCTAGGGTTACTAGATTTTGTTAAGCTAAAACCTGGACATGTGGCCCCATCCCATTCCGCTTGTCATGCCTCATTCTGTCCCAGCCCCACCCCCCAAAACCTCTTCTCTCCTTGAGCATGCACAGATGTGATGCACTGATGTCATCACGTCACACCTGCACATGCTTGGAGGCCATCCAGACACAACCCTGAACTTGAAAACTCAGATGAACTGCTGCTTTTAAAAATCTGTCCACACACCCAGATAGTCCCCTAAAGAAAAGGACGTCAGGGTAAATCTGGACATCTGGTAACCCTACTATAACCCCCCCATTCAGGTTGGCACCTTT
Organism: Geotrypetes seraphini; assembly: GCF_902459505.1. Taxonomy (NCBI): domain Eukaryota; kingdom Metazoa; phylum Chordata; class Amphibia; order Gymnophiona; family Dermophiidae; genus Geotrypetes; species Geotrypetes seraphini. The sequence goes on along the minus strand of NC_047090.1, from coordinate 144,213,090 downwards.
CTCCTCTCCCTCCATCCCCCCCCACAAGCCCAACACCTATCTCCCTTCAACCTCCAGCCCCCCAGGCAGATCCAGCCCCCACTTCTCTCCAATTTCTAGCACCTGCCCCATGCACTTCAGCACCTCTCTTCCCTCCTCCAACCCCATGCTACCGCAGATCCCAATTTCTCCTGCTGGACACCCCCTACCCGAACGTTAGCCGGCAGGAGGGATGCCTAGGGATCTAACCAATCAGAATCTTAGGCTACTCCCAGAGCATCTCAGAATACACTGGGAGACAGGCCTAAGATTCCAGTTAGCCCAGGTGTTTAAGGCCCCTCCCACAGGAGGGGCCTTAAGTGCCTGGGCGAATCAGGGCCTTAGGCCCCTCCCCGGTGCTTGTAGCAGATACTGGTTAGAGAATCGTGCTTTTAGTTGGAGGACTGGTCCCTCCCATGCCTAAAAGGCTTTTGGGACTTTGGAGATTTTTTTTCCCCAAGAATAAGGCTTAAAGGTAGACATAGTAGCAATCTGGGCAATTAAATGCCTGAACGTACAGGTAGGCCATTCTTGAAAACCCCCCCACATTTTGGATGGTTTTTTTTTGAGAATGGACATTTCCCTGCTGCCTACTTTGGGTGTTTAAAGCCTTAGGCTTAAAAGGGACTTACTTTTTTTTTTATTATGCCCCCTATGCAAATACAGGACCACAAACTAAAAATCCTAATATAAACACAAACTAGTCTTATAGCCCGTTACATTAACGGGCGCTAGAATATATGTGTGTGTGTCTGTCTTTCTTTCTTTCTCCCCCTGTCCATCAACACCTCTTCCCCTGTCCATCATCACCTCTTTCCTGCTCCCCCTGTCCAGCAATAGGCCTCCCTTCCTTTTTCTTCCCCCCTGTCCATCAACACCTCTTTCCTGCTCCCCTATCCAGCAGTAGGCCTCCCTTCCTTTTTCTGCCCCCCTGTCCATCATCATCTCTTCCCCTGTCCATTCCTGCTCCCCCTGTCCAGCAGTACCCCTCCCTTCCTTTTTCTGCCCCCCCCTGTCCATCATCACCTCTTCCCCTGTCCATCCCTGCTCCCCCTGTCCAGCAGTATGCCTCCCTTCCTTTTTCTGCCCCCCTGTCGTCAGCACTTCTTCCCCTGTCCAGAAGCATCCCTTACCTCCTTTCGCGTCTGCCCTCTGCCGACAGCTGCCTCGCCTTGAAGCCCTCCTCCTGGCAGCCGCCGCCAGCGCCGCTCCGTGAAGCCCTCCTCCTGGCAGCCGCCGCTCCGCACCACCTTTCATGCACCTTAGCGCGCATGCACACTCTGCCGACCACAGCCCGACAGATCAGGGAACAGGGAACATGGGGTAAGAGTGCGCATGCGCGCTTAGCATTTTATTATATTAGATGAAACCCTAAGATGCCAGACTCTGCATGCAGTGCAACACTAGTTTCTTCCTTAACAGTGCAAAATATAGACAGCAGATGTAAATTCTGAAAACTGACACTTGTCAATCACTAAATTGAAAATAAAATTATTTCCCCTACCTTTGTTGTCTGGTGATTTTATTTTTTACTCAGTCTTTGGTTGCACTTCCTTCTGTCTATGATCTAAACTCTGTTTCCAGGGCCACCTTATCCATTTGCTGTTTTTCTCTCCTTCACTTTCTACCCTACATCCATCTTTGGCATTTACTTTTTTCAACTTTCTTCCATTTTTCTGCTTCCTCCTCAAATCTATCCACTTTTCCATATCTTCCCTTCCCTTCCCATATATCCATGCACACTATCTCCTCCTTCTCTTTGCCCTTCTCACCGTCCATGTGTGCCATCTCCTCCCTCTTTCTTCTCCCCTTTCTCATCTATCCATAAACAGCATTTCTTCCATTTTCTTCCCTTCCCCATCTCCTCCCTCGCTCTCCCCTTCTCCTTCCCCACCCATCCCATCCCTATGCACCATATCCTACCTATCTCTTCCCTTCCCCTCCATCCCTGTGTACCATCTCCTCCCTCTCTTTCCTTCTCCAGTCTGGCATCTCTCCCATCCTTCCTTTTCCACCTCCCCCCCTTTTTGGTCTGACATCTCTCTGTCTTTCCCTTCCCCTCCTCCTGCCTTGTCTGGGACCTCTCCCTCCTTTTTCCTTTCCCTGGTCTGACATCTCTCTCTTCTTCCCCCATCTTCCCCATCCAGTGGTCTTAACATCTTTCTCCTTCCTTCTCACCCTGGGATCTGGTGCTTGCTCACCGTTCTTCTTGGTGGCGCTGCGCTAACTCTTCAGGTCACAGGCAGAGTGAGTGAAGTAAACATGCTGCCTCCAGTGATCTGGAGGCTTTCTCTCTGCTACTTCTAACCGCCTATGCAGTGGCAGGAAGTAGTAGCAGAGGAAAAGCTTCCAGGTCACCGAAGGCAGCGTGTTTACTTCACTCACGCTGTCTACGGTCGGAGAGTTAGAGCAGCACCGCTGGAAGAACAGTGAGCAAGACCTGGATCTCATGGGGGGGGGGGGGGGGCAGGTGACTCCAGATAGGTGCGCAGGCCTTGCAATGACTGATGTAGGGTTTCCAGATGTCCGATTTTCCCGGACAAAAATAGCAAAATAGAAAAGCCACCCGGACTCCCCAAAGAGTCCTCAAAAAGACATGTCCCTTGTTAATGTACATCAGTAATACGTATACCCTAGAAACAATACATAAATGGAATTTTAAAAATAAGTTTAGCATACATTTATTTATTTGAACCCACAACCCCAGGGTGCTGGGGCTGTAGCTCCAACCACTGCACCACATACTCCCTATATATAATGCTGACAAAATTAGTAACTTGGATCACTTTTATTAATATATGAACTTGTTTGCAAAATTGGAAAACTGATAAGCCTGAAAACAGAAAATTTATGCTTAAAAATATTAACCTAAAGTCATTACATATGTAGCTGTTTTAAAAGTACAGATGAAAGTAATTCCACCTCTCAAACATTTAAATAAGTTTGATAAAAAGTCACATAAAATTTTCAGAACCTGCCCAAAATTCTTAACTTCTGCGGGGCCCTAAGCTGTAGCTTATTTAGTTTATAGGTGAATCTGGCACTGTGTTGCTGACTGCATCTCTGTGCGTTGGCCTAATCCTGACATCTTGTGCTCTCAACTTTGTTGTTTCTTCATCCTCTGGCTGGATGATTTGTGACTTGTCACCACAAAATGTGACTACTCCCTGTGGAGCCTGGTACATGTGCAGCCTCAAATGCATACGCAGGTTAGCAGGTTTTAAAAAAATTTGGATAGTTTCCTAAAAGAAACATTAACTTAGGGAAATCCATTGCTTATTCCCAGGATAAGCAGCATAAAATCTGTTTTACTTTTTGGGATCTTGCTAGGTACTTGTGACCTGGATTGACCACTGTTGGAAACAAGACCCTAGGCTTGATGGACCTTCATTCTGTCCCAGTAAGGCAACTCTTTATGTTCTTATATTGCTGTTATGCAGTGGTTGGACTCCCCACTGGGTCCTGGTGACCTCACAGCCAGGCAGAATTTTAGAATATCCACAAGGAATATTCATAAGAGAAATCTGCAGACCGTGAAGATGCAGCATGTGCAAATTTATCTTCTGCGTTTTCTTTGAGAATTTTCTAAAAACCCAGCTAACTGTGAGGTCACCAGACAGGCTTTGGAAACTCCATTCTACGGTATCTCCAGCCTCTGGTAGCCTGATGAGGAGAAGCCGAGGTCTGAAATGCAATCAGAAATGCTTTAAACTACTGCATAATTATTCAGTCAATGTAATTACAACTACATTGTGGGTTTCCTTAGTTGAGTAATAACAGAGTGGGTTGACAAAGAGGGCATTAAAATGCTGCTGACAGCCTGGGTGGAGTAAAGGAGAGAGTCTATGTCAGAATGGATGCGGATTCGACGCAACATCAAAGAATCAAAACTCATATGTTTTGCATCAACCCGATATATATCGAGACATTTTTGTATCAGAAGGAGGAATCTAGTGGTTAGAGAAACGATCTGGGAGCCATAAACATATAGCCAGAGTCTTGTTTCTGTTACAGATACTCACTCTGATTGTAGGCAGGGACTGAGCCTCAGTCTTCCACTCAAAAGACATGGGTTCAACGTGCTTGTAGGTAATTTGTTTAGTACCGCAGTTTAAATTACATACACTTCTCCCTCCGTATTCGCTGGGGATTAACAGACCTGCAAATAACTTTTGCATATGTTATTCGCTGTTTTCTATTAAAAACCACTGTAATTATGGTGAAACCGCGAATAACATGGTGGGAGACCTGGCCTGTTCCTTAGGGAGAAGCAAAACACGGTGAAGAAGGTGGTAGGAATCAGCGATTTTCTCTGTAAACACTTGGAATCAGCGATTTCTCTATGCAAGCTGATGTCATTTGGGGGGAGGAGCCAGCGAGCTAAAAACCGCGAATAATCGAAACCGCGCATACAGAGGGAGAAGTGTATACATTTAAAAACTGTAATGTGTCTACATGTTTTGACCCTCAGGTTTTGAGAGCAATTTTCTAAAAAAGGTTAGATGCAGGGTTACATAGGTAAGTTGGCGTTCTGAAAACTACTCTCCCTAATTGTGGCTAAAAGTGCACATGGAGGGCAACTATAGGTTAGGACACGTGCCACATTTGCATATGATTATGTGCATCAGTAGTATACTAGCATGGAGGAACAGCTTAAGTTTCAAGTTTATTATATATCTGATATCCCGCCTATCATTACGTCTAGGTGGTTTACAATTTTAAAAAAATCATAAGAACATAAGCAGTGCCTCTACTGGGTCAGTAACCTCAAAAAATAGTGCTCAGGAAACCTTACACACTCCAATGGGAATTCAGATTCCACTGTACTCATAACAAGTCAGTGGTGATGGAATTCTTCACCATTCCCTTTACATGGAGAGTGATAAATATTTTTTATGGAGATAACTTTTTTATTCTATTTTTCTCTTTTTACATCCTTGTATATTCTACATCCCAATAACTTATTATAGCTTATAATAGCTTAAAAAGCGTGTATATCCTTGTTGGATAAGCCAGTGGCAGAAAATGTATGGTTAAGGACTAACCTTATCTTTTGTTCCCCCGACCTTGAAAAAGATCCGAAACGCGTCGGGAAGGGGAACCGATAAGGATCTCAAGCTAAGTGATACACTTTTAATTCCTTTTCGATATACACGCTTTTTAAGCTATTATAAGCTATTATAAGCTATAATAAGTTATTGGGATGTAGAATATACAAGGATGTAAAAAGAGAAAAATAGAATAAAAAAGTTATCTCCATAAAAAATATTTATCACTCTCCATGTAAAGGGAATGGTGAAGAATTCCATCACCACTGACTTGTTATGAGTACAGTGGAATCTGAATTCCCATTGGAGTGTGTAAGGTTTCCTGAGCACTATTTTTTGAGGTTACTATTTTCTCATATTTTGTAGTGAGTCATAAAAGTTTGGCAGTCTACTGGGTCAGACCAGAGGTCCATCATGCTCAGCAGTCCCCTCACGCGGCAGCCCATCAGGTCCAGACACCTGTATTTAATCCTCTATCTATACCCTTCTATCCACTTTTCCTTCAGAAAATTGTCCAAACCCTTCTTGAACCCCAATACCGTACCCTGTCCTATTGCGCCCTCCGGAAGCGTGTTCCAGATGTCCACCACTGTTGGATGAAGAAGAACTTCCTAGGATTGGTTCTGAATCTGTCCCCTTTTAATTTTTCCGAATGCCCTCTCGTTCTTGTAGTTTTCGAAAGTTTAAAGAATCTGTCCCTCTCCACTTTCTCTATGCCCTTCATGATCTTGTAAGTCTCTATCATATCCCCCCAAAGTCTCCGCTTCTCCAGGGAAAAGAGCCCCAGTTTCTCCAGTACAAGCATGCAGGACATCCTGCGTGCTTGTACGTGATGTGCGTGTTGTTGGAGTGGCACCGGTTTGACGGGGGAGTTGAGAGGTCCTGCGCATGCGTCTGGAGGATGGCGGCCGGCTTGAATTGGAAGCCGGGAGGCGCTGGTGGACGGCAGAGGCATCAGCCGAAGAGCCGCACGGGGACCCTGAGGAAAGGAAGCCACCACGCTGCAAGGGCTGCAGCACCCACAGGCAGGTACCCACCCCTGGGCCACCATAGTAAACCTTGGTTGTGGAACGAATTGTTTCAGTTTACATTGTGGCCTATGGGGACATTTGCTTTGATATACGAGTACTTTGGATTACGAGCATGCTTCTGGAATAAATTATGCTTGTAAACCAAGGTACTACTGTATTCTATTATAAGAACATAAAGACAGGAGACATAAAGAAGGGGTCGGGAAAAAATACAATTTTAAAAAGAAAAAGGAATACAGAGGCCTGACACATTGGGAAGGGAGAAGAGGTAATGCACTGCACTGCCAACGGAAGGAAACGTCTTAAGAGGCAAAGGCATCCTTAAACAGAAAGGACTTTAGATTTGTCTTATATATCGATAAAGATGTTTCATTCCTGATATGACATGGAAGCACGTTCCATAGTGTCGGGGCGACTACTGAAAAAAATTGTCTTGCAGGTTACATCATAGCTAGTGTACTGGGCTGAAAGCAGGGGGAACTGGGTTTAATTCTCACTGTGGCTCCTTGTGACTCCGGGCAAGTCACCTAACCCTCTATTGCCCCAGGTACATCAGCTTAGATTGTGACTTGAGCCAACGGGGGACAGAGAAAGTATTTAGGAACATGTATACAAGGCTATGCTAGCCAGCGTTCTATAAAGGCACCTAGGTTCCTTTATAGAAAAGGAATGCCCTAAGAACATCAAAATGGAGGCACCCAGTTCTTGAATTTCCCCTTTTGTGTTCCACAATCTAAGTACTGTATTTTCCTGCTCTTAGAATAGGTGTTCCTTGGGGCCAGATTTCCATGATGAGCACCCATAGGCACCATGAGAAGGAGAGAATGGGAGGGGATGGGAGAGGCATGGTCACCTCCTCCATTGTCTCTGCCTGAATCTTTGCTTCTATGATGGTCTCCCCCTTCTCTGATTAGTCCTCATAGCAGCAACTCTTTAGTAACTTGAGTACGATGGGCCTCTGATGCCCCACCTCCTCCTCATGCATAGGCTTCTGGTCACCAAAGAGGTGGGACACCACAGGATAGAAACATAGAATATGACGGCAGAAAAGGGCCGACGGCCCAACAAGTCTGCCCAATCATGATCCCTTCCACCCTCGAGAAACTATCCCCTATCATACCTCTGTAGCAACCCCACGTTTGTCCCATCGTCTCTTGAAGTCGAGCATGCTACTAGCCTCGACTACCTGACGTGGAAAACCATTCCATCTATCAATCACCCTCTCGGTAAAGAAGTATTTCCTGGTGTCCCCATGAAATCTTCCTCCCCTAAGTTTTAGCGGATGTCCTCTTGTCACCATGGGACCCTTAAGAGTGAAGATTTCCTCCTCCTCCTCGATGCGGCCCGTTATGTACTTGAAAGTTTCTATCATGTCCCCCCTTTCTCTGGATAGAGAATTATAATTTGGCATCATAGATGTTTTTTTGTCAAGTCTATGGGTAGTTTATGGAGATACTATGGCTACCATAGGGCTCCTTTAACTAAACCAGGGTAGAGCTTTTTACCATGGGCCAGCAAGGTAAATGCTCCGACACTCATTCAATTCCTATCAGCATTGATTTACCTCATTGACTGTGATAAGAAGCTCCACTGCAGTTTAGTAAAAGCCAGTGATAATTTGATTACAGCTGTTGGGGGGGGGGGGGGGGACACAGCAGTTTCATATTCAGTGTGTCGGTGATCTCGTTATAGGGTCCTTATACTAAGGTGTGCTGATTTAGCGTACGCTAAACATTAGCACACGCTAAGGTGCCCATAGAATATAATGGGCGCCTTAGCACGCACTAATCTTTAGTGCGCGCTGAATCCGTTAGCATGCTGTAGTAAACGGACGCCTATGCCATTGGCGAGGAATGTTTTCTTGGTGACCTGGGTTTAGGATTCATCCCCATTTGCTCCTACCCTAGCTGATGCGCAACAGAACATAGAACTGGCTGACCTTAACTTGGCACCATTTTGGATATTTACCATACAACTCAATGGTTGACCAATGCTAGCTCCTAGCACTGCCTCTGTAGTAGAGGTCTGCATTGGAACGGGGATCGCGTTTATCCCGCGGGGGTCCTGCGGGAATCCCCCCTAACCCACGGGACTCCCACGGGGACCCCCCTCTGGCCCACGGGACTCCCATGGGGATGGAAGGCTTTGGAAGCAGGGTTCGTCCATATAATATAATGGACACGTCAGCCTTAGTAAAAGAGGGAGTTTATAAGTTAATTACCTGAACAGAAAACAAAAAAAAGGGTTCCACCAAAGAGATTCCACAAGGAAAACAGCAGCGCAAACACAAAAGAAACTGTGGAATTGATGATCCTGTCAGAAGTAATTGCTGCTTTTTATGGGGACGGGCGGGGATGGAGGTAATTCCTTGCGGGGATGGGTGGGGACAGAGAGGATCCTGGCGGGAACGGGCGAGGATGGTTGGGATTTCTGTCCCGATGCAACTCTCTACTCTGTAGGGGAAGGAGCAACATGAATTGATCCTGCTATGTGAAGGCCTCATAGAAAACAACAGATAGAGTAAAAACTTGACAGGGTGGAGAGCTGGGGTCATGAGAAGAGGGCTCAGAATTTTTTTCATTCTTTTTGTGGTGAGGCTGGGCGTGGGATTTAATTTTAAAATGAAACAAAAGCAAATGGACATTTTTCTTCTCTCTCCCCCACCCCCCTCATTTCTTTTTGAAACAAAATAATAAACTTTGTTCAAATTTTCTTTTCCAGGTAAAAATAAGGAAACTCCCTGGGCTATAAGAAATCAATGAGTTTCCATAAACTCTATTAAGGGCTCCTTTTATGAAGTTGCACTAGAGGTTTTTAAGCATGAGCTGGTATGGTAAATGCTCTGCCGCTCATAGAATTCCTATATGCGTCGGAGCACTTACCTTGCTGGCCCATTCTAAAAATTTCTAGCACAGCTTGATAAAAGGGGGTGGAGGTAAAGCAGCTACATCTTTTTTTGTCTGTTTCTCCACTGAGGGAAAGTACCATAAAGAATCTTTTTGATATGCAAAATTCTAATTACCACACTCAGACCTAATTAACTGCTGAGATTCTAATGCTAGATTTACAGATACTTCTACATTTTCTTATCTTTATACTTTTGGATACTATTTCAAATGATGTTGTACCTTCAAGGCAACACTGCCACCTTGTGTTTTAAAGAAGAACAGCACCCTTTCTTCCTTTTTTTCTCACCTGGTTTTATACCCAATCCTCAGGACACTCACTGTCAGTCAGATTTTCAGGACACTCACAATGCATATACATGAGATAAATTTGTTTGCATTAACATCATTGTATGTAAATATATCTCATGCATAATAGCCTAATAACTTTACTGGCTGGTTCTGTTCAGATGACTGGGCTGAGAACCCCTGATCTGCATGGATTTGTTAGCTCACATTCATTTCACTGACAAGCCCTAAAAATGTTGGTACACAAATTAATGCACACACAGTTGATCGGCATGCATTAAAATGTTCAAAGATCCCCATTTGTCTGCCATCCCACAAAACTAAATTCTCATCTTGTTTTCATTTCCCTTATGCAAAGCAATGGATGGATAGACATCTGCTGACTTCTGAATCCTGCAGGGAGGGATTTCATATTCTATTCTTCCATGCATTGGACATACTCACAAGCTGATTATTTTCTGGTCTCTAAGGATCTTCCTGCAGCTTCCAACTCAGATTCATAGTATTGTGGTATTGGACCATGCAGTGGTTTCATGTTTGTTCAAGTGGCTGACAGACTGGACCATCCTTATGGCTGGAGGATGAATCCCAGCATGCTTCAGGATTATTTGTGCAAGCTGAAGCAATTGACAACAGAATTTTTCTTACTGAATGAGTCTGAAGAGATGTCCTACATTATGATTTGGTAGCCATACAATCTATTATAAGGGGGGAAGTGATCAGCCATGTGGTGAATGTGCAACAGCTGAGTGAACCAACAGCTAAAGGAACTGGAAGAGGGATTCAAGCTGATGTAGTGCACAGTTCTTCAACTGCCAGTCCGCGGACCGGTGTCGGTCCGCAGAAAATTTCTGCCAGTCCGCGCAGGGCCGGTGAGATCAAGTCGGCAGTTAAATTTCCTGCCGACTGCGGTTCCTGCTGACTAATGTTCCTCCCAGCCTCAGGCGATCAAGATAGGCTGCCAACATCGGGGCCTTCCCTCTCTGAGTCTCGCCTGTTCGGAAACAGGAAGTTGAAACAAAATAGGCGGGACTCAAAGAGTATAGGTCCCAACATCGGCAGCGTGTCTTGATCGTCGCCCCTGCCGAGTTGCTGAAGAGGGCCGCGGGGAAGTTGCGATTAGAACGGAGAGAGCTGCAGGTGCAGATGGAGGGAGATGGTCAGCGTGTGCGAACAAGATCCTGGGGAGCCTTCACAGTGGCTGTCTCCCCTCCTATCAGCTCTCCTATTTGCCAGGGCAGTGATTTATCGGCAACTTCCTGCAGGCAAGTACTGAGAGCTGCTGGAAGGGGAGGAAGCCACTGTAGGAGGTTGGGAAGGTGCTGGATAAAGGGAGAGCTGTTACTGGACTTGAAGGGAGTTAGGAGAGATGCTGCTGGGAGGGGAGGAGGGAAAGGGATGGGAAGAGAGTTAATGTTGGATAGAGGGAGGAGGGAAGGGAGAAGGAAAAAAAGGAAGGAGGGTAGGGAGAAAGAAAAAAAGAAAACAGCTGGCAGGGAGATTACAGGAGGGGAAGGGGGTCAGGGTGGAATGAGAAATCAGATGAGGGAAAGGGGAGAGAGAGGAATGAGAAAGTAGAGAGACATTGATGCTGGAAAGGGGGTCAGCAAAGAAATGAGAGAGTGATAAAGATGCTAGATCTGGTGTAGGAAAGTTAAAAATGAAGAAGGCAGTGAAGCTGGAATGAATGATGTAAAAAGGAGAGAGGAGGATGGACAGGGAAGAGGGGCATAGAAAGAAGTCAGATACATATGGAAGGGGGAGAGGGCAGACATTGGATGGAATGGGCAGATGCTGGAAGGAAAAGAGTGAAAAGAAGATGAAAGCAAAAACCAGAGACAACAAAAGGTAGAAAAAAATAATTTTATTTCTATTTTGTCATTAGAATATATCAGATTTGAAATATATATCCTGCTAGAGACATAACTGGGGACAGCAGTATTCTGTTAGCATGATATTTCTATGTAGCATTCTATAATAACTTGGCTTGTTCAGTTTTCTTGATAGTAGAGGGGATATATGTGAAGGGGAGGGGAGACAGGGGTTTTGTTGGTCGGTGCTCTGTAGATTTGTATTTATAAAATCACAATTGTTCAGAATATTGTTTCTTTTTATACTTTAATAAAATACGTTCAATATAAAATCATAATTGCGGCTTGTGCAGATGGGATCAGATGGTTTGCGGGGACCGAGCTCGCGGAGATGGGGCGTAAACGGGGTTTTTAAATTTTAGTCTTAGTAGTTTGCCGGTCCACAAAATAATTCTTTTATTTTTGCCAGTCCATGGGTATAAAAAGGTTGAAGAACATTGATGTAGAGTTCCTTTAATGCTAGGCCTGACTCTGTGTCACTGTTGAAGTTTCAGCGCTTAAAATTAAGTTTGCAATTGGGCAGGCCTTTTTTTCAGAGTGCAACATATTATGAGGTGTCAAATAAGGCTGATCATCTCTTGACATCTTATTTGAGGGGGCAGGAGGCAAAAGCATGTCATTCATAGGGCCTCAGGTCCTTTGTGTACTGATACTGTCTCTATTCTGGAGCAGTTTAAGAGTTTCTATTCCAAGTTGTCCCAGTGGGCCTTTTTTGACAATGCTGGATCTTCCTAGCTCAGGCCCTCAGGAGGTGAACCAATTGGTGTCCTTTAACTATGACAAAGATAAAGTGTGCTATTGATGCATTGTCCTCTGGGAGGGCTCCTGGACCAGATGGTTTGCCTTATGAGTTTTATAAAGATTTGTCTTTTCAGTTGGTACTTAAACTTCTATTTCTGTTTAATTTCCTGATTAGTCTTGATAGTGTTTCTGGAAGGTTTCTTGAAGCTGCTGTTAACAGTGATTCCTAAGCCCCAGCATAATGCTCTGTTAATTCAGAACTATTGTCCCATCACCTTACTAAATTCTGACTATAAAATCTATGCCAAACTATTAGTGCGGTGTTAAGAAAATGTGGTGCCTTTTGTTATTTGTCTAGACCAGGTTGGATTGCTTTGGTGGCAGCAAGGCACAGATAAAACTAGGTTATTTTGTTATGTTTGCTGGAGGAAATCTCAGTTCTGCTGTATGCTGAGAAGGCTTTAGATTGGATAGAGCGGGTGGACCTGTTCTTTGTGTTAAAGCAATTTGAGTTGAAAAAAACCCAACCAACTAAAACCAAAAAAAGTGGGATCAAATCAATTAACTTTTGAAACCACAGCAATTTATTCAATGCAACATCTGCCATTGTCCTGACTTTCTTTCATCTTGAGATATCCTCGACCCACTTTAATCCGGCTTTCACCCTCTTCATGCCCATATTAGTCTCCAATGACCTGATCCTGGCCAAATCCAAGCGCCTCTACTCCATCCTCATCTTCCTTGATCTATCCACGGCATTTGACACTGTAGATCACCACCTACTCATTGATATACTGTCCTTACTGGGATTTTAGGTCTCTGTTATTTTATAGTTTTCTTCATACCTTTCCCATCAAACTTTTAGCATAAGCTCTGGAGGATCCTTCTCTGCAGCCATTCCGCTATCAGTCAAGTGTATCTCAGGGCTCTGTCCAGGGATCTCTTCTTTTCTCTATCTACACTTCTTCCCTTAGTACTCTAATCTCCTCCCAAGGCCTCCAATATCACCTCTATGCTGATGACTCGCAAATCTATCTCTCTACGTCTGAAATGTCTATGAAAATCCAGGCCTGAGTCTTGGCCTGCCTATGTTGACATTATTACTTGAATGTCTCGCCACCTAAAATTTAATATGTCAAAGACTGAACTCATCTTTACTCCTAAACCCTTCTCCCCTTCCTCCCTTCTCTATTTTGATGGATAATGCTCTCATCCTCCCCGTCACGTCAGCTTGCAACCTCAGTCATCTTTGACTCATTTCTTTCCTTCTCTCTGCATATCCAACAAACAGCCAAATCCTGCCATTTCTTTTTCTTCAATGTCACTAAAATCTGGCCTTTCCTCTCTGAACACACTGCCAAGACCCTCATCCATGCTCTCTTCACCTCTCACCTGGACTACTGCAACATGCTTCTTGCAGATCTTCTGCTAAGTCATCTCTCTCCTCTTCAATCTGTGCAGAATTCTGCTGCACCTCTCATATTCCGCCAGGGTCATTATGCTCATGTTACCCCTTTCCTCAAGTTGCTTCACTGGCTCCCCATCTGTCTACACCAGGGGTGCCTACACTTTTTTGACCAAGTCAAAATGATATAGCAACAATAAAATTTAAAAAAACACAAAGCACACTACGCAGAGAAAATGTTAATTATCATTTATATTCAGGGGGGTATCAAAGAGGTCAAGGCAACTTTAAAATATGCAATGTCACCTCAGTAACAACTATACAAAAATAGACAAATATACCTCCTCCCTTTTTATTAAACCGTGATAGCGGTTTTTAGTGCTGGGAGCTGCGCTGAATGCCACACGCTGCTCTCGATGCTCATAGGCTCCCTGCGCTAAAAACTGCTATAGCGGTTTAGTAAAAAGGGGGTCACAGTGCAAAATATAGACAGCAGATATAAATTCTCAAAACTGACACATTTTGATCATGAAATTGAAAATAAAATAATTTTTTCTACCTTTGTTGTCTGGTGATTTCATGAGTCTCTGGTTGCAATTTCTTCTGACTGTGCATCCAATATTTCTTCCCTTCTTTCTGCCTCCTGCATGTTTCCTCTCCTCCAGACCTCATTCCATTCCCCAACCAACAACTCTGTCCTTCCATGTGTCTTTCTTCCTTTCTCTCTGCCCCCTCCCCTTTCTTTCTTTCACCCTGCCCATTTCTTTCTTTCTCTGTCTGTTCTTTCTTTCTCCATGCCCCCCCAAGCCACTGCCGCCATCTGGGAACAGGCCCCCAAGCCGCCCAGTTCTTCCTGTTCCCTGACGCCACAACAGGCAAGTGACTGCAGAAGCGCCGGGCCCACCAGCCTTATCCCCAACCTCAATTCTGACGTCGGAGAGGAAGTTCCAGGCCAGCCAGGCAGCGATTGGCTGGCCCAGAACTTCCTCTCTGATGTCAGAATTGACGATGGGGAGAAGGCTGGTGGGCCCGGTGCTTCTGCAGTCGCTGCTGGCTTGTTACGGCATCAGGGAACAGGGAGAACACAAAGGCAATGCGAGTCCATCGTGGAGCCCGGGATGGGCTCCGTGATTGACTCGCGTTGCCTTTGCGATCTACTGGTTGATTGCGATCGACCTTTTGGGCATCCCTGGTCTACACATTCAGTTCAAACTCCTCTTATTGACTTACAAATATACTCTGCAGTTCCTCAGTATCTCTCTTCTTGTATTTTTCCCTACACTCTGCCCTGAGAACTCTGTTCATCAGGCAAGTCTCTCTTGGCAATACCTTTCAAGTTTCAAGTTTATTAATTCTTTTGATTAATTGCTTAATCATAGTTCTAAGCGATGAACAAATTAATTAAAATACATTTAAGGGGAACATTACAAAACAATACAATACAAACTTTAGACAATACAATTGGTTAAAAATTAATTCATCAAATTCATAACATAAGGTAAAAAAGGGGTAATGAAATACAATTTAATATAGGAAAGTAGAACAAAAGGAAAGGTACATAAGGGAACAAAAAAATAAAAGCATATTAATAAAATAAAATCAATGACCTGGGTATTAAAAAAATTAAATATCAAAAGCATCTTTAAAAAGGAAAGTTTTTAAATTACTTTTGAATTTTCCCAGGTTCTGCTCCCTTCGTAAGTAAATTGGAAGGGCATTCCAGGTCTGTGGCGCGGTCACTGAAAAAATAAATTGGCGTCTTGTATTTATGATCTTAAGTGAAGGGATAGTTAATAAGTTTTGTTCATTTGATCTCAAAGTTCTCACAGGATTATATGGTATTAGGCACTTATATATGAATGCTGGTGTTTTATTGAGAAGGGATTTGAAGGTAAGCAAACAGAGTTTATATGTTATCCTGTGGATAACCGGAAGCCAGTGTGCATCTTTTAAAAGGGGTGTAACATGGTCAAACTTTCAAGAATTGGTGATAAGTTTGATGGAAACATTTTGAATTATCTGAAGGCGTTTAATTTCATGTAATGCTATTCCTTTAAAGAGTGCGTTACAGTAATCTATTTTAGAAATTACCAAAGAATGAATTAGAATATTTAGTGATGTTGGACATAAAAATTTGGAGATTAAACGAATTTTACGTAATCTATAGAATGATGTTTTAACGATATTGCTAATGTGATTGTGAAAATTTAGTTTGTTATCGAAAATCACCCCTAAAATTTTTATGTTATTAACTGATTGTAGTGGGGTGTTTTTTATAGAAATTGAAGCGGGAAGCACGGAACTGTCTTTCCATGGAAATAACATGATCTTTGTTTTTTTAATATTAAGTGCCAATTTATTCATGTTCAACCAGTGGTAAATTAGATCCAGTTTCTCGTTAATATCTTGGATATCAGATGTTTTATTAGTGTCTATTGGGTGCAGGAGCTGGATATCATCTGCATATGCATAAATCTGAAATCCCACAGATTGACATAAAGTGATTAAGGGAGCCAGGAAAATATTAAATAGTAAAGGAGAGAGAATAGACCCTTGAGGCACCCCGTGAGTAGAAAATGAAGATTTTGATGTTGCATCTTTAAAGAAAACAGTAGATATACGATCTGTTAAATACGATTCAAACCAGGAAAGAACTTGGCCTGAGATACCAATAGATTTAAGTCTGTTAAGAAGCAGTTGATAGTCAATTGTGTCGAAAGCCGCGGAAAGGTCAATAGAGATTAGTAGTGTTGACTGGTGATGATCGAGAAAGTATTGAATGGAGGTGGTCATTCCAATTAATGAGAGTTCGGTACTGTGATAATGTCTAAAGCCAGTTTGGTTGGGATGCAATATATTAGTGTTTTCCACAAAATCAGAAATTTGATTGAAAACTACCTTTTCAGTCAGCTTTGCCAAAAAGGGAATATTAGCAATTGGTCTATAATTTGAAAGGTCATCAGGGCTAACGTTTTTATCTTTAATAATGGGACGAATAATGGATTTTTTCTAAAACAGTGGTACTGTATTTTGAATCAGACTTTCAGTAATCAATGTGTGGATGAATGGGCCAAAAATTTCAAAGTAATGTTTTAATATGAACGGAGGAATTAAATCGGCTTTAGATCCTTTAATATTAACACATTTGATAATAGACTCGATTTCTTTTAGGCTTGGTAATTTAAATTTAGAGCATCTAGAAGTTAATGTTTCAGTAACGGATTGTTCATGATCATTTGCTAAGGATTGGTTTACTGTAAATGTCTTTCTAATATTTTAATAATTTTTTCAATAAAATGATTTGCCAATTCCTGAGCAGTGGGGATAATGTTAACCACTTCAGGTTGTTGTTGGGAATGTGAGGTTGTTATTGTGTTTAATATGGTATATAGAACCGATGGGTTTTTGGCTTTAAATATTTTATCTGAGTAATATTTCTTTTTTTCTTGATTTATTTTTGTTTTGTAAAGTTTAGACAGTTCATTGAACATTTGTAAATTATTTTGTGTTTTATTTTTTCTCCACTTGCGCTCTAATGATCTTACTTGTTTTTTAATAAGGGAAAGTTCAGCTGTAAACCAAGGATTCTGAATTTTACGTGCGGTGATAATCTTAGTTTGTACTGGTGCAAATTTATCCAATAGCGATTCTATGGCTGTATTCCATAGTGAAAGTAACTCATCTAGAGAATTAGTATTAGAGTTGGTAAAGTCCAAATTAAATGAAGACTGAATTAAATCTAAAGAAAGGTTGTTATAATTTCTAAAGTTGACCGTTCGCTGTTTTATATGTTTTGGGTTATCAAAGGTAGTGTATGTTAATGAGACTAGAAAATGATCAGACCAGGGGACGGGTAGACAATCATTTAATACCAGATTTTTCTTTGCAACTATAGATGCTAAAGCCATGTCAATTGTATGGCCCGCCTGATGTGTTGGAAGATTTATTAATGGGTATAAATCTAATTGGTTTATATATGAGAGAATAGTTTTTGAATAGTTATCGTTAAGATCATCGAAATGAATGTTAAAATCACCCAAGATTAAGGGATTTAAAGTGGAACTACCAAAATCAAACAGTAATGTTTGAAGTTGTGTAATATTATCAGAAGTTATTGGTGGCGGTACATAAATTAAAAGTATATTAGTTTTTGGTTTGGTTAATAAAGAAAACTGTAGGAACTCGATTGTGGAGTTTGCTGGGGAGGCATCAGTGTGTATTAATAGAGGTTCTCGAAAGATTGTAGCTAGTCCTCCTCCTCTTTTGTGGTTACGGTGATGATAAAAAAATGAGAATCCTTGGGGACAAGCATAAGAAAGATAGGCCTCTTCCCCTTCCGTAAGCCAAGGTTCTGTTAAGCAAAGAATATCAAAAGATTGTTGAATAATGACATCTTTAATTAAGTGGTATCTCCTCTATGGCCAACTCCTGACTTCGTCCCTTCTACTTTGCTGTGCTGTATGCCTGGAACAATGTACTCGAGTCGGTACGTCAGGCTCTATCTCTGATGGTATTCAAATCCAGTCTGAAAGCCCACTTTTTTGAAGCTGCATTAAGGTCCTAACCCAACTAACTTGTAAAATTCCCAGTTTTGCTGGTCATTCCCTCCATAGTCCCCCACCATATCTGCCTCATCATTTCCCTTCTAATTCTCTACCTGAGCAGTGTACAGAGATTCACCCTTGTGTCTGTCATAATTAGATTGTAAGCTCTATTGGGAAGGGATTGTCTCTTATGTGCTTAATATACAACGCTGCATACATCTGGTATTGCTATAGAAATAACAAACTGTTGTAAAATAAAATTATAGTTTATTTCCGGGGCTTTTTTGGGGAGTGTACTCATTGGCATCCTTTCTATTGCCTGCTTAAATTGACCCATGTTCCCCGAGTAATAATAAAAGCTCCCAGGCTCTACACACACCAGACTCACACATAAAGAGTGCCCTCTAAGGGAGAAGCCAATTCCTACAAGCCCACAGGAGAATGCAGAGGTGAATGCTGCAACCAGTACAAAAGCCCAGCCCCTGCAAAATGTGGGAGACACAGGATGATAAATTATCTGAGTCCATATCTTTTTATTTTATTTATTTACTAGTGTTTAAGCCCGTTAGATTAACGGGTGCTAGATGTCTCCTGCTTTTGAACTTGGGCAGGGGCAGAGGCAGAGCCGGGGCGGGAGGGAGTGACGGTGGGAGAGCAATTTCAAAGCCTCAGCAGTGGCAGCTCCTTGACCAATCCGCGCTTACAACGTCCCCACACTTGCGGTCTGGCTGGCTCCCCCACCAAAGCCCTTCGCAGCGGCAGCCCCTCCCACATCCGTCCCCGCGTCCCAAGCCTCTCCGAAGGCCGGCTCCCACGAAAATGGTACCCCTCTGTCCAAAGCCATGGCGGCAGCCTCCCTCAAGACACATTTCAAATCTGACATATTGTAATCACAAAACAGAAAATAAAATTATTTTTCTTACCTTTTGTTGTCTGGTCATTATTCATATCAGGTAGGGGTCCCAGGCTATGGTTGGCTTTTGATAACTCGCTTGCCAGGGCCCCTTCTTTCTTCTTCCCTCCCTCCATCCCGGCAGCTGAAGACAGGCACCTCCCCCCAGTGGTCTGAGACAGGAGGGAGCAGTTAGGAGAGGGTCTGAGGGCAAAGAGGGGCTCAACAGCGCACAACCACCTTTTCTTCCCTCCCTCCATCAGGTGCAGTGCAGCTCCACCAATGTTAAAAGGAGTCGCGTCGAAATCGGAGGCCTGCCACTGCTGTAGCATGTTCCCCTCTGCCTTGGTCCCGCTCCTTCTCTGACATATGGGACCGCGGCAGAGGGAACGTGTTACGGTGGCGGCAGGGCTCAAATTTCAAAGCAGCTCCTTTTAACATAGGCGGAGCTGAACTGAAAGGAAGGAGCGGTGGGGCCGGGTGAGGAAGGCCGCCGCAGCCTCGCGGCTAGGTAGGGGGACAACAATGGCGCTTATGCTCAAGCCCCCGCCGCAGCTCCTCTCTCGATCCTGGTGCGGTTCGAGAGAGGAGTCGTGGCGGCGGCTTGAACATAAGCGCGATTGTTGTCCCCCTACCTAGCTGCGAGGCTGCGGCGGGGTTTCCATGGCAACCCAATCGCGGATCTCAGTGTAGGGCCGGGTCTGGCGGCGCCGTGTAGGGCGGAGGCGGGACCTCAACACTGCACCGCCGGGCGGCTCGCGCCGCCGGCCCCCAGGAGCTCGAGGCCGGTTGTGGACATGCCTGGCGTGGCATGGTGCAGGAGGAACAGTGATCGGTGGCGCAAGGTGGAGAGCAGGTGATGACAGTGATTGGTGGCGCGAGGTGGAGAGTAGGTGATGACGTAAAACGCGCGCATGCGCACTCGTGTTTTCGCGACGGATCAGGGAACACGTTTTTTTTAGTGCGCATGCGCGGCCTACCATTTTATTATATTAGATAATTTCAACATTAAATTACAAGAAAAAACCTCTTGTTACAGAAAAGCAGTAGGAATAATGTTACTTCACATTATCTTTAAACTAAACAAAAAATTTGTTATCGTTCCTTAGACCACATTTCCATGAAGGGAGAGTTCAGTTAAAAATATTAGAGAAGTTATTTTAAATCAAAGATAAAAATAAAATTATAGAGAAACAAGCTCAACACAAGCAATCTGCAATATAATTAAATGCTCAATTGGAAGCAATTCTTTTTAGGACCAGAAAAGCCTTCAACTGCTTGGGAAGGAAAAAGACGTATTTAATTTGAATGTACTTCAAAAAAATACACTTACATGGATAAACTAGCAAGAATGGTGCACCTAGGGGGCTCCTTTTACTAAGGAGCGCTAGCGGTTTTAGCACGCGCTGCATTGCCGCACACGCTAGATGCTAACACCACCGTTGAGCTGGTGTTAGTTTTGGCGCATAGCGCGGGGTTAGCGTACGCTAATCTGCAGCGTGCGCTAAAAACGCTAGCGCACCTTAGTAAAAGGAGCCCCTGGAGGCAAGAGTTCTGTTCAAATTTGCCTGTCTTTGTTTCAAATCTATTCTTGATTTGGCGCCTATGTACTTGCTCTCTCATTTCAACTTGGATTGTTCCATTAGGCCGACACGCAGAGTCCACATGTTTATCCATCCATCTATAAAGGCCTGCCAATATAAAAGATACTTGGACAGAACACTCGCTTTCCAAGCAGGTCATCTGAACAATTGGCTTGGTAACATTATTACACACTCCTCATCCTATCTAAGTTTTAGAAAACTAGTAAAAACAAACTTGTACAACAAATCTATAACCTAAGAACTCTTAAAGCCCTTTCCCTTTATACTCTAACCGATTTGTAACCTTGAACTCTCAAGCCTTCTTAGTACTCTGCTTACATATACAGTGGTACCTTGGATTACGAGCATAATCCGTTCCAGGAGCATGCTCGTAATCCAAAATGCTCGTTTATCAAAGCGAGTTTCCCCATAGGAAATAATGGAAACTCGCTTTGATGCATTCCCCCCCCCCCGAGAACCGGCATTGCTTCCCTCGAAGGCCCCCCCCGCCACGATCCGGCACCCCCCTGCCACGATTGGGCACCCCCCCGCCACGATCCAGCACCCCTCCGACATGATTGGGCACACCCCCCGCCGCTTCTTACCCTCTTCTGAACGTGAACTCGCAGGCCTTGAGCATGCGCAGATGCTCGAGGCCCAGCAGACGAGGAGGCCGATCTTCGGGGTGCCCAGATGAGAGTAAGAAGCGGCGGGGGGGGGGTGCCCAATCATGTTGGGGGAGTGCAGGATCGGGGCGGGGGGGGGGGTGCCCAATCATGTCGGGAGGGGAGGGGGTGCCGGATCGCGGGGAGGGAGGGTGCTGGATTGTGTGTGTGTGTGTGGGGGGCTCGTAAATCGAGCCATGCTCGGTTTCCGAGGCACCGATTTTGCAAATGTTTTGCTCGTCTTGCAAAACACTCGCAAACTGGTGCACTCGTAAACCGAGGTACCACTTTACTTGACGACTTTACAGTGTGCCTATTTTCGCTGATCGTGCGCTGATTGTTCCAGCTCCTCTTATCTCTATATCCTGCTTACATGTATTCAATTGACTTTTCATTGTGCCTATCATCGCTGATTGTCCAGCTCTTCTTATTGTAAACCGCCTCAAACTATTATGCCTTTGGCGGTATATAAGAATAAAATTATTATTATTAAAAGGAGCCCCTAGTGATTTACTCTCGTCTTAAGGCCAAGAATTGCTTTCTGTGTTCTTGAGTTGACTTTGTAACATCCTGATAAGCCCATATACGCTTCCCGTGAAACAAATTTTTTGAGGATCTAAAATAGTGTTTCATAAATGCATCCAGGTCTTGCTGGAAGACGAAAGAGGCTAGAAGTGTTGTTCTAAGTATAGAGTCTGATATGGACTCCTCCATGATTTCAGTTAGGGAATCCTTTAGAAGTTAGAAATTGGATGTTTATTCATTTGTATTACTCGGACTGGAGGAGGGTCACGAGTGGTGTTCCGCAAGGCTCGGTGCTCGGGCCGCTGCTATTTAATATATTCATAAATGATCTAGAAATAGGGACGAAGTGTGAGATAATAAAATTTGCGGACGACATCAAACTATTTAGTGGAGCTTGGACTAAAGAGGACTGCGAAGAATTTCAAAGGCACTTGAACAAACTAGGGGAATGGGCGACGAGATGGCAGATGAAGTTCAACGTTGAGAAATGTAAAGTATTACATGTGGGAAGCAGAAACCCGAGGTATAACTATACGATGGAAGGGATATTACTGAATGAGAGTACCCAAGAAAGGGACTTGGAGGTATTGGTGGACATGACAATGAAGCCGACGGCACAGTGCGCAGTGGCAGCTAAGAGAGTGAATAGAATGCTAGGTATAATCAAGAAAGGTATCACAACCAGAACGAAAGAAGTTATCCTGCCGTTGTATCGGGCAATGGTGCGTCCACATCTGGAGTACTGCGTCCAATATTGGTCGCCGTACCTTAAGAAGGATATGGCGTTACTTGAGAGGGTTCAGAGGAGAGCGACACGTCTGATAAAAGGGATGGAAAACCTTTCATACGCTGAGAGATTGGAGAAACTGGGTCTCTTTTCCCTGGAGAAGAGGAGACTTAGAGGGGATTTGATAGAGACTTACAAGATCATGAAGGGCATAGAGAGAGTAGAGAGGGACAGATTCTTCAAACTTTAAAAAATAAAAGAACAAGAGGGCATTCGGAAAAGTTGAAAGGGGACAGATTCAAAACGAATGCTAGGAAGTTCTTCTTTACCCAACGTGTGATGGACACCTGGAATGCGCTTCCAGAGGATGTAATAGGGCAGAGTACGGTACTGGGGTTTAAGAAAGGATTGGACAATTTCCTGCTGGAAAAGGGGATAGAGGGGTATAGATAGAGGATTACTGCACAGGTCCTGGACCTGTTGGGCTGCCGCGTGAGTGGACTGCTGGGCACGATGGACCTCAGGTCTGACCCAGCGAAGGCATTGCTTATGTTCTTAATCTTTGTGAACCGCATAGAACTTAATGGTATTTGCGGTATATAAGTGAGTTTTAAGTTTATGTTTTGCAAGTCCAGCTGAGTATCTTGATCAGCTTGATTATTTCCGCTTTCCAAGGCTTTTCATTCTGTTTTAAGTTGGAAAGAAGATAGTAGATCTTGTTCAATGTGGAATTCAATCCGAGGTATATTTTAACACTTCCACTAGGTAATCTTAAAACATGTTATAGGGGGATATCCCAGGACACTTGGGAAAATTAAGTATTCTTATGTTCAAACGCCTATTAAAATTCTCAATATTTTCAATTTTTCTCTGTAGAACCATACTATCTTTTATAGCGGTATTCTTAAATTCTTGAAAGGACTGCATTTATTTCTGCATTTTTGTAATTGTAGGCTTTGTCTCAATATTAGTTTGTTCTATAGTCTTAGATAACACATCAAGTTTCCCCCCCACCCCAGAGCCTTTACCTCAGTAGATGTTCTAGCGTCCAGCCTCTGGAGCACTTTCCAGAATGATTCCAAAGTCACCTCGCTGGGGGGAATCAATTCCCCCATATTAGTCTCCTTCAGCAGAAGCTCATCTGCTGTTGTTGCCTCCTCAGCAGATTCAGTAGCTGCACCTCTGGCAACCTGAGTTCCTGCCTTCACAGTGACAACTTCAGCTGGGCAGGGAGGTATTGCTAGAGACAGGGGCGACAGCGAGATCTCGTGCCCCTGCGGGATTATACCTTCTCTGTCCTCTCTCGCTGCGGGGGCTTCCTTTGCTGGCAAAAAAATGCTCTATCGGATGCTGTCGCAATGGTTGTGAAGGATTCGAGGAGGCTGGCGCCCTCACAGTCCCTTTCCGTTTATGCAGCATATCGGTGAGAGGTAAAAACACCCTTAGCTCAGGAGCAGGATCTTAAAATGAGCCAGTATGTGCCGCCATCTTGGCCTCTCCCCGATAAGCTTGTGCCCATATCTTTGTACATTAAAGCATGGATCAAAACTCATTTGGGTCATATATCAAGATATCAACACCAAAACAAAGAGGATCAAATTACGAGGGCCGTTCGAAAAGTATCAGACCTTAAATTTTCTTGCATAAACAAATAAAGCTAGGGAAGCGTGGTTTGGTAAATGTATGTAGGCGACCCTAATGCGCATGCTTGAATTTTTTCCCACCTACAGAAGCTGTCAGTCGCTGGCAGACCGCCGATGAGTGAGGTGTAAGTGAGTGCCATCGGATTTTCATTTTTGACAAAATGACAGAAAAAGTTGAACGCTACTGCATTAAATTTTGTGTAAAGCTTGGCGATTCCCAAATGGAAACGATCTGCAAGATTCAACAAGCCTTCGGGGACAAAGCAATGGGCACCACACAGATAAAGGAGTGGTACAACCACTTCAGAAATGGCCACACATCAGTGGAGAGTGAAGAAGGTTCTGGTAGGCCCTGGCCGCACATCAGTGGAGAGTGAAGAAGGTTCTGGTAGGCCCTCAACATCCAAAAATGAGATCGTCATTGACCAAGTGAGGACCCTGGTGATACAGGATCGTCAAATCAAGATCAGAGAACTTGCAGATGAGGTTCTGTGTTGCCTTCATAATGATGTGAGATGCAAATGACCAGACCTGTGGGCAGCGGGCAACTGGCAGCTCCATCACGATAACGCACCTGCCCATTCTCACATTTGATACGGAGTTTCCTGGCCACACACAACACATTTGTGATTCCTCAGGCTCCCTACTCTCTTAGTAGCCTCAATAATAATTGTACTCACCAAAATTCCACTCACCAAAAGATAAGGTTATTCCTTAACCGTACATTTTCTGCCACTGGCTATCCAACAAGATGGCCGCGGCGATCACTGAGGGAAATATATAGTCCTCCCCCCTCCGTATCCTAGCAACCCAGACGAGCCAGAAAAGATTCACCACAAAAGCCCCTACTTATTAACCTCAACAATCCACTTGGGCCATCCAATCCGAAGCTTCATTTAACCCGGATGGAGCCATAGTTTGAAGTTGGAACATCCAGCGCAACTCCCGCAAATTTAAAGTGCGCTCAATGTTCCCTCCCTCCCACCCCACAGTAATCTTATCTAATATTCTCCATTTCAGGTCCTTCAAACTATGTTTACATATCTTCCAATGTCTAACTAGAGGAGAGACTTCACAGCTAGTATTCATTCTAGATTTGTGCTCTGTAAGGCGGATCTTAATGGCCCTAGTGGTCCGGCCCACATACAATTTGGGACATGGGCACTGGATTAAATATATAACATAGTCTGAATTACAATTGGTGTTATGTCTAGCATTGTATTTAGTTCCTAAAATGGGATGAGTCCAAGTCTCCCCTGCCAGCACAAACGGACACCACTGACATTGACCACACGGTTCATGACTCCCCTTGCTTATAAGAGGAGAGTCTCTAAGAATGTAATGCCCTAAACTTTCCCCTAGATTTTTCCCTCGGCGATACGAGCATATTGGATATTCAACCAAGGTAGGGATGGCAAGTTGAACTATGTGCCAGTGGTTACGTACAGAACGGGCAATTTCAGGAGCAAGGGTGGAAAAGTTCTGAACAAATGTTACTATTTCAGAATCTTCAGTGGAATTCTTAGTAGAAGGTTTCAACAACAATTCTCTCTGAGCAAATTTAGCTCTTTTGTAAGCCCTCTGGACCACCTCAACAGGGTAACCCCTTTCATAAAATCGTTGTTTCATTGCTCTGGCCTGTAGCCTAAATTCATCCAAAGAGTGGCAAATTTGTCTCAATCGGAGGAACTGGCTAATAGGGAGACCTTGTCTCAATCCTATAGGGTGGAAACTGTGGAATCTCAAAAGACTGTTCCGATCAGTTGTTTTTCGATAGATGGTGGTGATTAATTCACCATTCCGTTTCATGATGTTAAGATCAAGAAAATTGATTTGATTCTGGTTGGTGGACATCGTAAACTGAATATTCCTGTCCACTTGATTTAGCCAGTCTAGAAACTCGATTAAGTCCTCCAGTGAGGATGACCATAGGCAGAGGATGTCATCCAGATAGCGTTTCCAAATCCGCACATGTTCAAAGTGTGGGCTTTTGTAAATATATTCTTCTTCCAACTTGTTGGCTAGCCAGTGGCAGAAAATGTACAGTTAAGGAATAACCTTATATTTTGGTGAGTGGAAGATTTAGAATGGTTTAAAAATTTTTTTAATGTTATTTACTCCATGTAAAGGGAATGGTGAAGAATTCCAACACCACTGACTTGTTCTGAGAACAGTGGAATCTGAATTCCCATTGGAGTGTATAAGGTATCCTGAGTACAATTATTATTGAGGCTACTATTGTTTTATATTTTGAAGTGAGTCATAAAAGTTTGGTAGAGGTCCCTACTCTCTTGACATGGCTCCTTATGACTTCTGACTTTTCCCCAAGCTGAAAATGCCCCTGAAAGGGACCAGATTTCAGTCAAGAGAAGACATCATGCAGAATGCGACTGATCAGTTGCAAGCAATCTCAAAAGAGGCATTCTAGCGCTGCTTCCGACAGTGGCACAACCGTTGGAAGAAGTGTGTGGCAGCCCAAGGGGACTACTTTGAAGGAGATTAGTATAAGATTGTTTTATCTGAATACGAGTATTTTTTATGAATAAAGGTCTGATACTTTTTGAATGGCCCTCATAGATAAAAACAAGCCAATACTGATGAGCAAATAATAAGCTGCTTGTTTTGTTTTTGCCCTTTTTTCTGACTTTGTTTAATTTTAATTTGATAAAATTTTATAAATAAATAAGCCAATACTTGGCAGTTTCTCTTATTACTTATTTGTCATTATTCTGGTATATTTTAGGGAAGTTGTTACTTATATAAAAACAGAAAATCAAGATGGCTGGCTCTGATCCGATCTCCTTCAATTTCTGTCTATCCCAGGGATCTGCAATCTTTCAAGGATGAAGTCTTTTAAAACGAACGTTTTCAAAATGAACGTTTTCAATCTAACAGATATATTTTAAAAAATTGTACTTAAGAGGTTGAGAATGTGTATCTGTCTGTCTGAGGGCAAAATAACTGTAATTTAATTTATATTTATTTATTTCAAATTTGCTATATTGCTTCAACTATCAAGCAGGGTGAAATAGTTTACAAACTAAAACATAATCAAAGGAAGGGAACTCCAAATAATGACAGGAAAGGAGCACAAGGCTTGCTTGTATAAAGACTTCCAGAAAAATGAATAGAATTAGATCAGATCCGATAGACTGAGTTTGACAATAGACCAGATCAGACTACAGAGAAATAATTCCTCTGCCCTTCCCCCTCACCCCCATATAAAAATGGCCCAATGCATTTCTCTTAAAAAGCCCCTGCATCAGTAGTATAGAAATCTTGATACAGTGAATGAAACACAGGAGTTAGACTTGCAGGGGTGTCAAAATGTCGCAATCTATTCGGGTTTTCAGGATTTCCCCAATGAATATGCATGAGATCTATTTGCATGCACTGCTTTCATTGTATGCTAATAGATCTCATGCATATTCATTAGGGAAATCCTGAAAACCCGACCGGATTGCGGCCCTCGAGGACCGACATTTGACACCCCTGAGTTAGAGGGAAGTTCTCCTGCTTCTCCTCATGTCTTTTTTTCTCCTAGTCTGATACACACCCCTCTTCATTTCATATCATTGGCTTAAGATCTCCTATTGTATCGTTTAAAGTTTGTTACTTTGTGCAAAGGCTCTATCTCCCCCCCCTTTTACAAAGCTGTGTTGGGTTTTTTTTATCGCTGACCATGGCAGTATTAGCTCTGATGCTCATACAGCATCGGAGCTAATACCACCACGGCCGGCAAAAAAAAAAAAATTCTAACGCAAGAGCCCTATATCAGGTTTGCTTGCTATATTTTTCCTCTCCTTGCATTTGCCAATCCATTATCATTTTGCTCTTCTATCAGTCTTAACTGCCCACCTAGATTCTTCTAGGAATTGAGCTTTTTCCTTTCTAGACTTACTTCTCTGGATATGCAGAACTGTAGCTTGAATCAACCTCTTCAAAGTTTAAGGTTATATTAAAGACCCACTAACATATGGCAGTGTTGTCTGATAGTGGTTCTCTATCTCTTTTCTTCTGTTCTGTATGAAATGGAGTCCCTTTTTCCACTGGAATTATTATTTTTTATTTACAAAATACCTTGTTTTGTCCAAAGAAAGGTGATATATTTATAATCTATAATTCAGGGGTAGGGAACTCCGGTCCTCGAGAGCCGTATTACAGTCGGGTTTTCAGGATTTCCCCCAATGAATATGCATGAGATGTATTTGCATGCACTGCTTTCAATGCATATTCATTGGGGAAATCCTGAAAACCAGACTGGAATACGGCTCTCGAGGACCGGAGTTCCCTACCCCTGATCTATATAAAATTGGATGGATGGATGCATGTATGCTCTCCAAAAATAGAAAAATAAATAAGTAGGACAAACACCACTTATCACTATAATTCTAGATTTTTCAAAAAAAATGTAAATATAATACCAGAAGAAAAATCTTCTGGTATTATATGTATTTATATTCCAGCATAACTCTGAAACGCCTGGACAGATTTCAACCAAACTTGGAACACATTCGACTTACTATCTGGGGAAAAATACTGTGGGGATGAGAAGGGGGTGACGTGTAAAAATTATCAAAAACAACAGATTTTTAGTATTTACCCCATAGTGCTTTCGGGCTTGCTGAGATGAATACTCAGCATAACTCTTTCATAATATTTACAGCCACGCCCAGAATTCCAGATTGATCCAAACTATCGGAAGAGGAACCTCCTGCCTCAAATTCAGTATCAGATTTTAAGAACATGATTCCACTTCTTTTTCTTCAAAATGAAGAAACCCTCCTCACATAGTCTCAAAACAGCCTCTCTCTCTATGGGCCTGCCAGTCCTGACAAGGTTTTCCAGAGGGTCTTCTTAATGCTCAAGATGAAAATGCCTGAAATCACAATGCCTCAAATATTAGTTCATCTAGTCCAACACAAGCTAAATGAGGGGAGTCCAAATCCTGGGAAAATTTCCATATGTAAATCATTATGTAAATCTCCCCTTTCTCAGGATTCAGTTCATACCAGGAGGTCAATTATTTGTAAGTTCTCAAGACAAAATGAAGATAAGGAATTGGGCATACTTCTCCCACTTCACCCTTACTTGGGGTAATTAGACAACATCACCCCTTGGGACATGATTTCCCCCTCCCCATAGGTTTGTCCCATCTCCTACTGGTTCAACTCCAAAGCAAAGGGGATAATGGGGAACCTTATTATGCTTAGGTCTGCTCTACAACCTGGGATTTCTCTGCAAGTTCTAAACTCCATGCTATTCCCTCAGGTTTAGACTGCCCAGTAGCCAGTTCTCTGGGTATCTTCACCTTCATAGGGATTTCCTCTGCTCCTTGTGACACTTCTCTCAAAGGATCCATGACATTACCTTCATAGGAAGAAACAGTATATTACCTCCAAACCCATGGGGACTCCTATACAGGGCAGGTATCTTGGAGTCCTGCTTTAAGGACCCAGGTTCTCTCTTTTCTTTTCCATCGTAATCTGCCTTATTGCACCAGGGGCCGACCCTATAATGAGGCCAACTGAGGCTGAGGAGGCCTCAGGAGGCACTTTTTGACAGAGCGGTATTTTGCTATCGGCCATCTCTGCTACTCCCTTTCCCGGCATCTAATGCTTTCACCCTTCTGTCCACAATCAGCATTTTTTGCCATTCTAACCCCTCTCCCCCCCCCCCCCCCGCAACTACCTTTAGTTTTCTGTAAAAGTTGCCGGGCAGCGGTAGCAATTCCCTGCGTCTTCTCTCCACTGCGGCCTACTCCAGCAGGAACAGAAAGTTGTCAGAGAGGGTGGGCGGCAGTGGAGAGAAGACGTAGGGCATCGCTACCGCCGTCCAACAACTTTTACAATAAACTAAAGATTGATGCAATGGTGGGGTGCGGTAGAATGGGAAAAATGCCGATTTTGGGGAGAAGGGTGAAAGCATTAGATGCCGGGAAGGGGAGCAGCTGATGTTGCTCCTTCAACCGTGCTGCCCGAACATAGATATTGGACTCGAGGGGGGAATGGGAGATGGGAAAGATGTTGGACATTTTGAGGATTTTTTTTTTGTCTTTGGGGTCCTTTTACTAAACTATGCTATAAAGTGACCTTAGCACACTCTTTCCTGCTGATAAGACCATTTTTAGCACAGTTGAAAAATGGCCGATTTGTAGGTGGTGAGGGCTCACATGCTTGGCACACTAGCTGATTAACACAGAAACACCTACTCTCCGCCCCCAGATATACCCTTATGCAAAATAAAATAGCTGTGCAGTTTGCTCAGCAGTTGCAAAATTATTACTGGACTAGTATTTAAGCCCATTACATTAACGGGTGCTAGAATAGATGTGTAGACTTTTAGCACAATGGGTCGCTGAGGCGTTTCTTTCTTTCTTACTTTATGTTTTTTATCTCTCTCCCTGCCCCACTTTCTGTCTCTGTCCCCCTGTGTGTCTCTGTCTCTTCCCTGGCCCCCTGTCTTACTGTCTCTATCCCTGGCTGTCTGTCAGTCTTTCTTTGTTTCTGTATCTTCTCCCTTCGCGAGTGTGGGGCAGTTGTAGGTGCGCAAGCGCACTCCTTCTGGCCACGGACATACGGAACACACAGGTAGGAGTGTGCATGCGCCGCTTAGGGTTTTATTATGTAGTCATTAAGCCCGTTACATTAACGGGTGCTAGAATATATGTCTATCTCCCTCCCGCTGACTCTCTCTCTCTCCCTAGCCCCCTTTCTCTGTCTGTCTTTCTGTCCCTCTCCCTGCCCCTGTGTCTTTCTTTCTTTCTGTCTCCTTCCCTCCCGCTGCCTGTCTGTCATTTTTCCCCATTTCCCTGTGCAGCAGCATTTCCATCCCACTTCCCTCCTACCCCCCCCCTTTCTTGTGCAGAAGCAGCAGCAGTATTTCCCTTCCCCTCCAAGTCCCTGTATAACAGTAGCAGCATTTTCCCCCACCCTCTTTCCCTTCTCTTACTGCCATCTGCTTTTCTCTTACCTGCTCTGTTCGGCCCCTCCCCCTTCTTTTACTGCCGTTGTTCTGCTGATCTGGCCTGCTCCTGACCCTCCCACCGCCGACAAACCTCCGGGCTCCAGCTGCGAAGGCAGCACTTTAAGCACGCTGCTTCGCGGCCTTCTACTGCCGATTTCCTCTCCCGCATCTGTCTCCGATGATGTCATCAGAGACGTGGCAGAGGAAATCAGCAGTAGAAGGGCGCGAAGCATCGTGTTTATAGTGCTGCCTACGCCTCTGGAGCCGGGAGGTTTGTGGAGGGTCAATGGGCGGAGCGGGGCTGTTCTCCACCACTCGGTTGCTGCCACTGCCCCATAGGGCCGCGAGTGTGTTGTAGTCGCGCATGCGCACTTCTTCAGGCCACGGACATACAGAACACGCAAGTGGAAGTGCGCATGCGCGGCTTAGGGTTTTATTATAGAGATGCTTATGAATTCCTCCTTAAGCCCTTTTAAGCTGTGGTAAAGATAGCTAGTGCTTACTGCACCTTAATAAAAGGACCTCTTTATTTGCTAGTTCTTGTGTTTTGGCTTGGAAATTTAAATTTTTTTTTTTTTTGAGGGTGGGATTTTCTGTGTTGTTTTTCCCCTGTATATTTTTAATGCTGTGCAAATGACAATAATGATATCAAGAAATGCAAACACATTTGCTTGCACACTGAGGATACTTTTTGAGCCACTTCTAACCAAAAGCCTCTGCATTGTTAACTGCCTATCTCTCCCGAGTCCCGACTCCCATACTTTCATCTCCGGCTCTCAGAGCGGTCAGGAAATTGAAACCGCCCTCTGCAACTCCCTAAATTCCTCTTTTCCAAGCCAGCTCAGAGTTTTAGCTTCCCATAGACGAGCAGAGTTTGGACTTTGGACCGCGTCCTGTCTCTGCACATGGCAGCACGTGCGCGCACTGTTTCAGTTAGTCTGGCAGTATAAGTGTGCTGTGAGTTTTATTCCTGCCCCTCACCTGGACCATGCGCCCCGCCAGGGCGCGAACGATCGCGCTGCTGGCCCTGGGCTACCTGGCCTATCTGCTGGCAGGGGCAGCAGTCTTCCAGGCACTGGAGCAAAACGCCGAGCACGTAGTGAAGAACAACACGCTGCGTCACAAACTCGATTTCCTGCGCAACTTCACCTGCCTGAACAAGGAAGCCCTGGAGCGTCTGGTGGAGGTAAGTGTCGAACCCGGCCATCTGCGAGGGGGAGCTCTAGCGACCTGTTCAGACCCGCGCGCGCGCGCGCGCAACGGCCGACACGAACGGCACGAGCGCGGCGTTCCATTCAAGCCTTTTGCTCCCGGCATCACGCTTACAAAGTCTTTTTCCTATACTGTACTTAAAAAAAAAAAATGTTCTTCATCCAAGTAAAGAGGACATCAAACACCAGACAAAAGCAAAGGTCGAGCTGTTCTTTTCGGGCGTGAATGTAGTGCTATAATTAGTGCCTCCCGATTTGGCTTTTCCACTCTAAAGGATGAGGGTGGATTGTATATCCATCGAAGCAGAAGTAGCCGCGGTGCCGTTTTTTCAGCCTTGTGTTGTGGAGGTTATTTTAAGCTGTAGAATGCACTTGTACACGTGTAGCTCACCAGAGACTGGTTTTGTTTGCATTTGTGCTTTCAGTTCTCGGGTATTTCTTTTTACAACTACTGTATTACTTTTTGAAGTAACTATTTTTTGTCTTGAGAAGTCGCAAGATTGTTGGCGGTATATAAGAATAAAGTTATTATTATTATTATTATTATTGAGCATATAATAATTTTTTTTTAAATTATTTATTCATTTTCAAAACTGATAAAAGTGCCATCAAATATACATACAATGTAATAAAATACCAATATACAATAATTCTAATGTGCTGTTCTATATATTTCATATTGATAAAAAGACATTACTGTAATTTAAAGAGAGAGAAAAGTCAAATGTTTAAAATTTTTGCCCAATTCACTCAAACCGTGCATGTATGGATTTTGTGAGCGAAAGAAACCCGTTGTTTGTTGCAGCCAATTGTGGGAGGGGAGAAGACTGCTAAAGAGAGATAAGGAGGTAAACGGCTTTCTGCAAGAAACATCATCAGTGGAACTAAATTAGGGGTGGGACAGAGAATGTAAATAAAGAGAGAGACTATATAAGAGTACTGTACAGTAAGACTATAAGAATACTGTACTGTAAAATAAAATAAAAGACAGTGTCATTCCGGGAGGGGAAGATTTAGAGTAGTGGGAGAATAGGGGAGGAGAGTAGGGAAGTTTAGGAGAAAGATGATAGGATGTGAGCCACCTCTACCTTAACCAATGGGCACGTGGAGAGGAGGAGTTAGAATCGGAAAATAGAAGGTTTAGGGCTAGAAGCCTCTAGAATCTAGATCAGGGGTGCCCAACGCGTCGATTGCGATCGACAGGTCGTTCGCTTAGGCGACCCCAGTCGATCGCACAGCAGGTTCCCTTCTTCCCTTCTCTTTTTTTCCCCTCCTGACTGGCCCGCCTCTTAAAGAATGCTGGCCAATCAGAGTGCTGGAAGGGCGGGGTGAAGGTCGGTGGGGGACGGAGCTCAGCGCATCACAAGAAATAG
Source organism: Geotrypetes seraphini (assembly GCF_902459505.1). NCBI lineage: Eukaryota > Metazoa > Chordata > Amphibia > Gymnophiona > Dermophiidae > Geotrypetes > Geotrypetes seraphini. Next base: position 144,179,653 of record NC_047090.1, on the reverse strand, counting down.
AAGCGCCTGTAATGATTGAGGTAAGAGCGAGGCCTAATGCTGCCCATATACAATTTTAAAAACCCCGAAATCGGCCTCCCAATCAGTGGCGTACCGAGGTGGGGCGGTCCGCCCCCACCCCGCCCCGGATGCACGGCTTGGAGGGATGCACAGCCGTCCGGGTCCTCCTGCCCTTCTTTTCCACCGGTCTGCGCACGGGGCTCGCACCCGCCGCCCAAATGGTGCTGTTGGTTATCGCGAGAGTCGCGGGAGGTGACGGCACCATTCGAGCGTCGGCGCGGGACCAGGCAGGCACGAGCCCCGAGCGCGGACCGGGGGAAAAGAAAGGCAGGATGACCCGGACCTGGCCGGCTGTGCACCCCTCCAAGCCGTGCACCCGGGCGGATCGTCCCCCTTCTAAATCCATTGTACTTGTCTTTTATTCAGTTCCACTAATGAGCATTGTGACAGGCAGTTCTTGGAAGTATTTCTTTGTTTTTCTGTGCCTAAGTATTCTATTAATTTAACTTCCTTATTCCTGTGGGGATCTCCAAAGGGGACGAATGGGAGACGGCCGGTGGCAGGTGGTACTTTAGCAATTCTTACAGGTTGCCATAGGCCTCAGGAGCTGTCTTCCCTCTGCCGTGGTCCTGCCCCTCCTCTAAGTCAGAGACAGGCTTGGGGCAGAGGGAAGACAGCTCCTGAGGCCTATGGCAACCTGCAAGGATCGCTAAAGTACCAGCGATCCTCTCTGCTGGAATTAGGTAAATGGATGTGGGGAGGGTAGGCCTTCGGGGGGGGGGGGTATGCAGTCCTTCAAGGGGTAGTGCAGGCCTTCAGGGGGGGAGTCAACCTTTGAGGGGGAATGTGCAGACCTTCGGGGGGGGTCAGGCCTTCGGGGGAGAGGGACTGTATAATAAAAAAATATTTGAACATAAATACAAAGTACACTCGGTGTGTGTATATATATATATATATATATATATATATATATATATATAAATATAAATATATATATGTTTAGCATTTTTATTGTTGGTAGATCATTTTGACTTGGTCATTTTAAAAGTAGCTCGCAAGCCCAAAAAGTGTGGGCACCCCTGATCTAGATTCACTAACCTCACGGATCTGATCCGTTAGCAATCCGATCCGTGAGGTTGCCGGCCACCCAATTCACGATGTATCCTCATGCAAATGGGGGCGATCGGAGTCACGGCCCCAACCGACCGCACGGATCACTGAAGAGAGATCCTGATACATGCCCAGACCATCTTCTTTGCGGGGAAGGAGAGTTGGTGCAGAGAGCAGGGCAGCAAGAGGAGTGTCGGGGAAGAGAGCAGGGCAGTCGGAAAGGATGTGAATGACTGGTCCTCAGCAGTCACTTATTTTTTTTATCGGCCAGCCCAGTCGGTGTTCCTGAAATTTTTTTAGTGAATCGCTGCCCTCCTACATTTGCATGCCATTCCCCCTCATTTGCATGAACAGATCGGATTGGGTGTGGATTGGATCGGGAGTAAGGTTAGTAAATCGGGTCAGGGTTGCAAAGTGCTCGGGACACGATCGGTGTACTTGGTGAATCTAGCCCTTAGTATGCTATATATATATTTCATGTGCTTTGCTTGAGTACCTCATTATTAAACATCTTTTTCTATTACTAAGAGGAGTCCTCCTTACCCCCAGAAATAGAAGGTTTAGTATGCGATATATATATATATATATTTTTTTTTTTTCATGTGCTTTGCTTAAATAATGCATTATTAAACATCTTTTGACCTTAATATCAAACTGGAGTCCTCTATACCCCCCAAAATAGAAGCCCCATTAACCTATATGCAGACGCCTCAAGCACGCCTAAATGATGACTCTTTGATAATAATAGAAAAAGATGTTTAATAATGCATTACTCAAGCAAAGCACATGAAATATATATGGCACACTAAACTTAATTCCCAAAAGGCTAAGAAAATAAGAAGATAATCCCTACTCACAACGGCTGTGGTTCAGAGCAAGTGGACATGTCTGATGCACAATCTTGACATCATTGTGACACCATCAGTACACTTCCCCCTCCCCATTCGCGGTTTCGGCAATCATGATTTTACAAATTTGCGATTTTTGGGGAAGGGGGAAACAAAGAACCCCCCACACACACAGTTTAGCCCTCTGAGGATCATTATTATTCCATATTATTACTACATATGATCTTATCTGATTACTATTTAATTAAGGTGCTGGAAGTTTTGATGTTGAATTAGATCTTATTTTTTAGTGACATTCTGACGTCTAGGTGCATACACTTCTCCCTCCGGATTCGCGGGGGATAGGGGCAGAGCCGGACCGCAAATGGTGAAATACTGCGAATATCTTCTGGTCTGGCTTTGACCCCCCCCCCCCCCCCCCGGCCTCCCTCCTGCCTTCCACCTGGCATCCCGGCCTTACCTGGTGGTCTAGCGGACTTTCAGGGCAGGAGCGATCTTCCTACACTCCTACCCCGTGTAGATCGCCAATAGGAAATGGCTGTGAGGAGTTCCCGTCGTAGTCTAGAGAGACTACGGGAACTCACGGCAGCTATTTCCTATTGGCGATCTACACAGGGCAGGAGTGTAGGAGGATCGCTCCTGCCCCAAAAGCCCGCTAGACTACCAGGTAAGGCCGGGATGGAGGGGGGAGGAAAAAAATGCTGTATAGGGAAATGGAGGGGGAGGGAATGCTGCGGCTGCTGCACAGGGAAGTGGGGGGAGGGAAAATATGCTGATGCACAGGGAAATGGAGGGGGAGGGAATGCTGCTTCAGCTTCTGCACAGGGAAGTTGGGGAGAGGGAAAAAATGCTGCTGCACAGGGAAATGGAGGGGGAGGGAATGCTGCTTTGGCTTCTGCACAGGGAAGTGGGGGGGTTAGAGGGAAAAAAATGCTGCTGCACAGGGAAATGGAGGGGGAGGGAATGCTGCTTCGGCTTCTGCACAGGGAAGTGGGGGGGGTGGAGGGGAAAAAATGCTGCTGCACAGGGAAATGGAGGGGGAGGGAATGCTGCTTTGGCGTCTGCACAGGGAATTGGGGGTAGGTAAAAAAAAATGCTGCTACACAGGGAAATGGAGGGAGAGGAAATGCTGTGGCTGCTGCACAGGGAAGTGGGGAGGGAGCCAGAAAGAAAGGAAGAAAAACACAGGGGCAGGGAGAGAGACAGAAAGACAGACAGACAAAGGGGGCCAGGGAGAGAGACAGACAGAAAGAAAGAAAGACAGCAGGAAGGAGAGAGACAGAAAGACAGACAGACATATATTCTACCACCCGTTAATGTAACGGGCTTAAAGACTAGTTATTCCATATTATTATTATATATGATCTTATCTGATTACTATTTGATTAAGGTGCTGAAGGTTTTGATATTGAATTAGATATACAGTGGTACCTCGGTTTACGAGTGCACCGGTTTGCAAGTGTTTTGGAAGACGAGTAAAACATTTGTAAACTTGGTGCCTCGTAAACCGAGCACGCCTCGATTTGCGAGCGCCCCCCCTGCGAACCGGTACCCCCCCCCCCCGCAATCCGGCACCCCCCCTGCCGCCATTGGGCACCCCCCCCCCCCGCTATGACCTAAGGTCCCCCCAACCCACCCGAACCCTCTTCTTACTTTGATGTAGCCTCCGCACCGGCACCAGCATGTCCTGTGCTGTGCTGTGCCGGTGCCCGAAGATCTGCCTCCAGTGCTGGGCCTTGAACATGTGTGCATGCTCAAGGCCCAGCACCAGAGGCAGATTTTCGGGCACAGGCATAGCACAGGACATGCTGGTGCCGGTGCGGAGGCTACATCAAAGTAAGAAGAGGGTTCGGGTGGGTTGGGGGGACCTCAGGTTGCGGCGGGGGGTGCCCGATGGCTGCGGGGGGGGGGGGGGTGCCGGATTGCGGGGGGAGGGTGCCGGTTTGCGGGGGGGGTCTTCGGGGGGAGCAGCCGATTCTCATGGGGGGAGGGGGAGCAGCGCTGCTGGCCTCGGGCGGTGGGAACCTATCAAAGCGAGTTTCCATTATTTCCTATGGGGAAACTCGCTTTGATAAACGAGCATTTTGGATTACGAGCATGCTCCTGGAACGGATTATGCTCGTAATCCAAGGTACCACTGTATTGGATTCCGGCTATTGGATAGCCAGTTTTATAACTACTAAAAAATAATAGGAATATGTGCTGGGATTCCTGACCATACTAGGTATTTGAACCCACCACTTTGGGAAGATGGAAGAAATGCCTTTAACTACTGAGCCACAAGAGATTTATTGTAGGCAGGGGTTCCTTCATTGTGAGATGATAACTTAGGAGATCATAGCCATCTTAGGGGAAAAAATAAGTTTCCCTCTGCATCCTGGAAACGACAGAGTGCAAATGTAAATGGCAAAATCATCAACCCGTACTCTCTTATGAGACCAAAAAGAAGCTGTTAAGGTACTTTATTTGGACGTCCACATTGTGGACGCCTAAAGTTAGAAGTCCTTTACAGAATCTGCCCCTAAGTGTCTTGCGCGGAATCACAAGAAGCTGCAGTGGGAACTTAACCTGGTTTTGCTAGTTCTCGGCCCTTTTCTCTAACTAGTAGGCTACTTCTCCGTGTCTTTTTTGCACCTATTCTCAAACAGACGTGCATGAGTTTGCAAGTGGAGGGAGAGGAGACACACCATTTTGTCACACTGCAAGTGCACACCTTTCAACTTGTTTAATGAGACTTTTACACTGAGGTATTTGTTACAGTGTGATAATATACAGTACAATTTACTGTACAGAAGCTTGCATTGGGAGCATGGCTGGCACTCTACATCAGGAGGACACTGATATGTTAGTCCAACCTGAAGAAGTTGATTGCCAGTGAAGGTGTGGCATAAATCTTGTTAATTGCACAAGGAAAGAAACGCTGTCTTGTGAACCAGAAAAACTGGGATTTCTGGTGAGTCATGATAAAGGGAAGACAGTCCTATTATGTGAAATCTATTAGCTCTGGCAGTTTGAGCTCACCTTCTATTTCATTCTACAGGGTGAGGGGAAAAAAAAGTAACCCCCTAGAGCAGGTGTGTCAGAGTCCTTCCTCGAGGGCCACAATCCAGTTGGGTTTTTAGGATTTCCCCCAATGAATATGCATGAGATCTATTAGCATACCATGAAAGCAGTGCATGCAAATAGGGTGTCAGGTCAAAAGCGTGCCGGGACAAAGGCGCACCCAGACAATTGAGCGCTGCGCCGCTCTAAATTACTGTTTTTAGCACTCCGACGGGGGGGGGGGGGGGGGGGGAACCCCCCCACTTTACTTAATAGACATCTCGCCGGCGTTATGGGGGGTTTGGGGGGTTGTAACCCTCCACATTTTACTGAAAACTTCACTTTTTCCCTGTTTTTAGGGAAAAAGTTCAGTTTACAGTAAAATGTGGAGGGTTACAACCCCCCAAACCCCCCATAACGCCGGCGAGATGTCTATTAAGTAAACTGGGGGGTTCCCCAACAAAACCCCCCCCGTTGGAGCCCCTAAAAACTGTAATTTAGAGCGGCGCGGCGGCGAGCGCTGCGCTCAGTTGTCGGTGCGCGTTTTTGTCTTTCGCGCCGTTGTCTATGAACCTGCAAATAGATCTCATGCATATTCATTGGGGAAATCCTGAAAACCCGACTGGATTGTGGCCCTTGGGGAGAGACTTTGACACCTCTGCCCTAGAGGGTTTTGTGGCGGGGGTGGAGGGGGGGGTAAAAAAAAAGCTTTCTCAGCAACTGCTTGGAATTTGAACATGAAATTTTACAACTTTGTTGTTACTATCTAGATTTATGTGCTGAATGGATTGAGATTATCTGTGGAAGATGCTGCTAGCACCAACGAACATTTAACCTTTCTTTTACGAAGCCGCATTAGGCTTTTTTTATCGCCGGTTGCAGCGGTATTAGTTCTGATACTCGTAGGAATTCTGTGAGCGGCGGAGCTAATGCCGCCGCGGCCAGTGATAAAAAAGACCTAATGCAGCATTGTAAAAGGAGCCCCTTAAAGCGGTACATGGGGGGTAATGGAGAGGAGGAGAGGCCACCGCCGCCCCCGTGAAGACGGTGCCTGGGTCATTCTGTCCCCCTCCCCCATCCTCTTATTACGCCACTGCCTGGATACATACCTCTTTCTGCGCAAAAAGCACTGTTGTGTACAAAAATGGCTTTAATGTTATCTTCTTAGCACCCGGCAGTCTGATGAAATAAAATGATATGGAAGAATAATTCCTCCCATTTAAAATTGGAATTGCTGATATTGGACACAGTCAGAAGCTCCCTCCTTTTGGCACTGGTACAATATACTTCTCCCTCCGTATTCGCTGTGATAGGGGATTAACAGAGCCGCAAATACTGAAAAACCGTGAATAACTTTTTTGGTGACGGGACAAAAGCACGCGAGACTTCAGCGCGCTGACATTGCAGCACCGACAATTTGGCGGAGAATAAATTCGAATCGCGAATCGGGCAGCACTACTATGAACCACTTTTTTTTATATGTTATTTGCTGTTTTCTATTAAGAACCATCGTGAATATGGTGAAACCGTGAATAACATGGTGGGAGATCTGGCCTGTTCCTGAAGGATAGGCAAAACACGGTGAACAAAGTGCTGGGAATCAACAATTTTCTCTGTAAACACTTGGAATTGGCGATTTCTCTATGCAAGCTGATGTCATTTTGGGGGGAGGAGCCAGCAAGCTAAAAAACGTGAATAATTGAAACCGCAAATGCTGAAACCGCGAATACGGAGGGAGACATGTAGACTGCATGAACTCTTGTTACTGGAGTTGCATAAATTGAGGCTGACAGTCAAACATCAATACAATACAATACAGTGGTTTACAAAAAAATAAATGATCTAATACAACAGGTTATCTTAAAGTTATATCTTTTTGAGTACAAATTCTTCAAACAGAGAGGTGTTTGGGTCTTTTTGAAACTCTTAAAGTTAATGTGTTAAAAAGTGGTGTTACATTAGTTAAGGAGTGGGGGGTATGTGGTTGTTTGTGAGAGGGGGAAGGGAAGTTACAACCTTTATTATTTAAATTAAAATAACTGGTGAAATACCATCTGTGATTAACTCTGTATATCTGGTGATTATTAAGATTGCTGGATGAAGTTCACAAGAATGCTAATGTACCCCCCCCCTTTCTACAAAACCGTAGTGTGGTTTTTAGTGCTGGTCGCGGAGGTAACAGCTCCGACCACACATAGAATTCCTATTAGTGTCGGAACTGTTACCGCCACAGCTGGAGCTAAAAACCATGCTGTGGTTTTGTAAAAAAAAGGGGGAGGGGGTGTACGGCACTGTCATTTATTTCATCAATTAAAAAAAAAGTTATAACATAAAATTGAAATTGCTGAAAACTCTGAAACCTTTGGAGAAATGTGAAAATGATACAATTGGCTTATTTTTGCAAATGCATTTTTCTGGTATGCCTATGTACTTCTTTGGAGCTAAAATGTCCTATCACCAGCTTGCCTGTCTAATAATGCAGCCAGCATCTGAAAACCACAAGTTTCTCAGCAGTTTTCATTAACTTTGGACTTTCTCATTGCAGTTTCTGGTCTGCTCACCCCTTGACCCTGCAAAAATATTAATGCTTCCATTTTAGTGTTCTCACAGAAGGGGTATGGGAAAAGCTCATGCCATTATTTGTCACATCTGATATAGTCTAGGGATGTACAGTCTAAACATTTTTGTTTTGTATTGTTTCCCATGTCATTTGTGGGAAGTTTTTGTTTTGTTCATTTTTTTTTTACAGTAGCCATATCTTAGTAATGTGCATTCTTCTGAAAAATATGCACGCTGTTCTAGAAGAGTGCACACAATGGTTTGCACATATGTGTACTCTTCACTAATAGTGTACACTGTTTTGGCGCAATGCACATGCTTTTGGAACAGTGTGTGCTGGTAATGACAAAATCTCCCTCCCCAAATTCCATGAATTTTAATTTTTTTGTTGTCATTTAAGGTAAAAACATTATATGAAATGGCAAAGAGACAGCGAGGGTAGGAGGTGCCCGGGGCAGTGGCTCCCCCAGCGCCCTCCTCTCCATCCTCCCCTCCGCTTCTTCTGTACCCCCTCCCCACTCCTTCCACACCCTATGCTCCTTCGTGCCCTCCATGCCACACTTATGCCCTTCCTTCCCACCCCGTACCTCTTGAAATCTTCGCCAGTGTGAGCAGCTTCTCTGGCCTGCTACTTGCACCGGTGTTGACTTTCCCTATGATGTCACTTCCTGGCCCTGCGACCCGGAAGTGATTTCAGAGGGAGCCAGGCCGGCATGAGCAGCTGGCTAAAGTAGTTGCTCACACTGGTGATGATTTAAAGAGGTATGGGGGGGGGGGGAAGGGATGATGCAAATGTGGCATGGGGAGGTGGAAAGGTGCTGGTGCCCCCACCAAGATACCACCCAGGGCGGTCCACCCCCCTACTATGCAACTGCATGGAGAGTATTGGTTTAAATGAATGCACATTCCTAATACATCCTTCCTCCAGATTTGCATCACTGTAGATCTAGAATTTACTTATACCCAGGGGAATACGGTAGGGAAGAACTAAGAAAAGTTAAAGAATGATCAACTATTTGGCATCTAAATTTTTATACCAAAAAGCGATGCAAAGACGCCATGGCAGAATCTATCCTCCCCATCATTAATTCCTCACTCTCCATGGGGACAGTACCACTCAGCTGGACGTCAGCTATTATCAAACCCACACTCAAAAACCCCGCCCTTGACCCTAACGAACCCAGCAACTACCGGCCAATCTCCAACCTCCCATTTGTCTCCAAACTTCTAGAGCGAATAGTGCTTCGCCGATTACACCCTTTCATAGAAGAACAAGCTGCCTTGTCCCCCGCACAATCTGGCTTCCAAATAGGCCACAGCAGAGTCAGTACTCCTGGATATCATAGATGACAGCTGACTGATACTCGACAAAGGCAGCGATGCCTTACACCTCAGCGCTGCCTTTGACACTGTCGACCACCACCTCCTCTTATCCAGACTCTGTGACCTCGGAATCAAGGACTCTGCCCTCCAGTGGTTCACCTCCTTCCTTCACCAAAGAACCCAAACAGTCCTACTAGGGCCACAAAAATCTGATCCCAAACCTATCAAATACGATGTTCCCCAAGGCGCCCTTCTATCCCCCCTCCTATTTAACTCTACATCAGACCCGTCATCGATATAGCCCAGAAGTACAACATTAAAATCCACTCCTACGCTGATGACATCCAGCTACTCCTCCCACTAGGCGAAAACCGATCATCCCAAATTGCCAACCTCCAACTCTGCCTTTCCGACATGAAAACCTGGATGACTAACAACAAACAACAGCTGAACGCCTCCAAGACCGAACTTTTATGGATCAGGAAAAAAACTACCAAATACACACACCCAACACTATCCTGGGATTCCACCTCACTAACAGCAGCAGATCAGGTACGCAGCATTAGGAGTAACTTTAGACGGCCACCTGTCCCTGTCCACCCACATATCTCAAGTAGTTTCCACCTCCTTCTACTACCTCCGCCAACTGAAATGGATCAAACCCTACATCTCCAAACCAGACCTAACCCAACTCCTCTATGCCTATGTTCTCTCCAGGATGGATTACTGCAACTCCCTGTTTAACAGAGTGGCCAAAAAAGATCTCAAATGCCTCCAGCGTGTACAAAACGCAGCAATCCGCCGCCTACATAGCTTCAATTACCGCGACCCCATCTTTCTATCCCTCTGCGCAGAGCACTGGCTTCTGATCAACCAACACTGCGCATTCAAGGCCCTGGTAATAGCGCATAAAATAATTTACGCCACCACCCCAGCCTACATAGGATCTAAGCTAACCCTATACATCCCCACCCGCCTCTTCCGCTCTGAAACAGAGAAACGCCTATGCATCCCCCCAGGAAGATCTCTCCTGTCAGAAAATGCCTGCAAATGCTCCTACAGCCACTTCATCCCCCAACTCTGGAACCAGCTCCCCCTGCAAATCAGAAAGCTGTAAAGACCCTCCTCTTCAACTGAAATTCCAACTGCAGTCAACCCGCACCGCCCCCTAAAATTCCCCCTTCTTCCTGCACTCACTTCTCCATTCTCAACCTACACTTAAGTTGCTGCTTAGTCTTTGCACTGTCCAAATGTATTCCACTGTGAATGTTTGCTTGTAACCCGTTCTGAGCTATTGGGAGGACGGGATAGAAATCGAATTAAATAAATAAATAAATAAATAAATAAATACTTTTGCCCCTGAATTCTATATATGCTGCTCAGATTTGCATGTGCAAATTTGGGCAGAAGCCCAATTTATGTGTGCAATTTAATTGAATATCGAGCCAATTAGTGCCGATAATTGGACCCTAATAATCAACTATTGGTGCTAATTGGTTTTGATTTAAATTTATGCACGTTAGGCACCGTGATCTGCGTGTAAATTTTACGTGTGGCTCAAAAAAGGGGGCACAGCCATGGCAGGGTCACGGGCAAATCAGGAGCGCTCCTACAACTTATGCATACTTACGGAATAAAGGGGATTGATTTATTTTAGTATTTATATACCACTTATAGCCTAAGTGGTTTACATTCAGGTACTCAAGCCTTTTTCCCTATCTGTCCCGGTGGGCTTACACACTGTCTAATGTACCTGGGGTAATGGGGGATTAAGGGCTCCTTTTACCAAGGTGTGCTAGCAGTTTTAGCACGCACTACAATGCCATGTGCGCTGAATGCTAACACCTCCACCACTCTGTTGTCATCGACCACAGACTACAAAACCTTCAAGAAAGAAACTGAAACCCTACTCTTCAAAAAAATACATAAAACCTATTTAACACGACCAGTTCCTACCCAAACCCCTCCTACCCACTCTACACCCTTAATATACTCTAATATGCTTCTAATTACCCTCATTTATCACCTTAAGATCTCGACAACTCTTTAGTAATTTCTTATGTGACTCTTATGATATCTCATATGCTATGTCACAATTCTTGTAATCTCTTGTAAACCTTTATGTAATCCGCCTTGAACCACAAGGTATTGGCGAAATAGAAATCACTAATGTAGTGTAATATTTTTCGTTTAGCGTGTGGTTTGCGTGTGCTAATCTTTAGCGTGTGCTAAAAACGCTAGCACACCTTAGTAAAAGGAGCCCTACGTGACTTGCCCAGGGTCACAAGGAGCAGTGTGGGATCTGCATGTAGTGCGGAGATTTATGCCAGGGTTCAGTTGGTGAAAATTATAACTTAGGCCCCCTTCTATCAAGCCAGCGTTAGGGTTGTTTTTGTGTTTTTTTTTTTATTGCTAGCTGCTGCAGTAAAAGCTCCACCACTCATAGGAACTCTGTGCTTTTCGGAGCTTTTACCGCAGCGGCTGGTGATAAAAATCCCTAACGCTGCTTGATAAAAGGGGGCCTTAGAGGGCTGTTTATAGAATAATGCTTAGCGCTTATTTTTTTTTTTCAGGACCAATTTTTCAGCACCATTTATAAAATTTGGTACTTGGGGGTGCAGAAATTCAAGGGAGCAGTACTGATGCCCACACAACATTTATTTATTTAATTATAAATTATTTTATACTGTCTACTTGTCTCAAATGGAATGACCAAAGGAGTGCATAGCAGCTTCCCAATACCATCTACAAATAAAAAAAAATGTAAATCTCTTCCCTTCAATCCCAGTTTCCCTCCTGGGTTTCATAAAAATCCTTCTATAACAGCAGAAACAAAAACAGATGCTCTCATACAAGACCCTTCCTTACTTAGAGAAAAGAACAGTCTAATTTTGTACAGAATGTTCCCTAATTTAATTGCTGTCTCAATTCACAAAACTGGACCTGCATCTGAGAAGGCCCTCGCTTTCCTTCTGTTCTTATCCACTAGAACAGTGGTCTCAAAGTCAAACCCTTTGCAGGGCCACATTTTGGATTTGTAGGTACTTGGAGGGCCTGAGAAAAAAGAGTTAATGTCTTATTAAATAAATGACAATTTTGCATGAGGTAAAACTCTTTATAGTTTATAAATCTTTCTTTTTGGCTAAGTCTTAATAATAATATTGTAATTTACAGCTAAAGAGACATATGATCAAGAAACTGTTTCATCTTACTTTTGTGATTATGATCAACATACTGAAGGCCTCAAATTAGTACCTGGCGGGCCACATGTGGCCCCCGGGCCGTGAGTTTGAAACCACTGCACTAGAACTACCTAAATGATGACACTTTCAAGTATGTCTCCTGACTAGAATGCGTCTGTCTGCCAAGGAATTAGCTGCTCAATTTACCTGCTAAATATCCTGGACCTTTGCCTTGCAGGATTCTGAAGACCAAACAAAGCAATTTTAAACACACCCTTGATTTTACTGGCAGCCAATGTAACTCCCACATTTGCCACCTGTAAACAGAAAAGCAATCATCCAGGCAAGCTGTCATATATCCTATTCCAATCGTCTGAAAGTGGAAGCATTGATGTTTCATCCACTAAATGGAAAGGAATGGAAAACAAAGATGAACATTTTATAATGTTCTTGAATCGCTCTATGGTGCGGCTGCACCTCGAGTACTGTGTATAGTTCTGGTTGTCGTATCTCATAAAAGATATAGCAGGATTAGAAAAGGCACAGAGAAGGGTGATAAAAATGATAAAAGGGATGAGATGACTCCCCTATGAGGAAAGGCTAAAGCAGCTAGGCCTCTCCAGCTTCGAGAAGAGGTGGCTCAGGTGAGATATGATAGAGGTCTATAAAATACTGAGTGGAGTGGAAAGTGTAGATGTGAATCGCTTGTTCACTTTTTCCAAAAATACTAGGACTAGGGGACATGCGATGAAGCTACTAAGTAGTAGATTTAAAATAAACCAGAAAAAATATTTATTCACGCAATGTGTAGATCAGTACAATTATTAATACAGTTAGGTCACAGTTTCAAATACATACAAGTAGGTCATTGTTTAGGGTTACCAGATTTTCGGGAATGAAAATGCAGACCCATTGCTCCGCCCCCAGGCATGCCCTGTTCTGCCTCTAGCCCCGCCCCCCTCAACCTGGTTGCTTGTCGGGAGGGCATCTGCACATGCGCTGGTGTGATGCAATGACATTGCATGCAGGCGCGTGACATCACCGCGTTGCATCCATGAATGCGCAGATGCTGTCCAAACATCGCTGCTACCTGGAAAGCTTTTCAAAACCTGGATAAAGTGCCGGGTTTTGAAAAGCCGTCTGGACCCCCAGATATGTTCTCAAAAAGGAGGACATGTCCGGAAAAATCCGTACATCTGATAACCCTATCATTGTTGGCTCTTCGTTTTGTCCCAGGGGTTGCATTAGACAGTTTAGGAATGGACTTTTGCTCCCATTTCAGTTACTTCCAGGATGGCTCCCTGACTAGGTAGAGAACAGCTTTTAAAAGTTTTCTGAACCTGAGGTAGTAGTAACAAGATCATAGAGTAATTGGTAGTTGGTTCAAGCATTTTGCTAATTAATACTGGATGGATAAGGTAATTTGCCTGGTAGACTTTATTAGTTCTTTTCCATTTTCCTGTTTTTATTTCTATTTGTTAATTTGTAAAGTGATGATTGTTATTTGTCAGTTTTTTCAAATTTACATCTGCTTTCTTTATATTTTGCACAGTATTAGGGAACGTGCTACTGCTTCTGTTTCTGTGGTGGTGCATTGTATGCAAAGTCTAGCTTCTTGGTAGTTCAATTTAACTTTTGTCTACATATTTCTATTTTTAGTTTATGATTACTTATTCCATACTGGGTAAGGGTGTATCTGTGTTCTGTATGTATGAAAAGACATGGTTTTCGTTTTGCATTGACTGTACAGGATCAGTCTGTATTAAGCGAGTTCCAGGTGTCCACCACCCATTGAGTGAAGAAGAACTTCCTTGCATTCGTTTTGAATCTGTCTCCTCTCAGTTTTTCTGAATGACCTCTTGTTTTTGTTGTCCCCGCTAGTCTAAAGACAACAAAAACAAGAGGTCATTCAGAAAAACTGAGAGGAGACAGATTCAAAACGAATGCAAGGAAGTTCTTCTTCACTCAACGGGTGGTGGACACCTAGAACTCGCTTCCAGGAGAGGTGATAAGACAGAGTTCAATAATGGGATTCAAGAAGGGACTGGATGACTTCCTGGAAGCAAAGGGGATAGCAGGGTACAGATAGAGGGTTACTTCACTGGCGAACAGGGTATGGAAGCTGTCGGTTAGGAGCACTTACAGGTCACGGACCTGGGGGGCCGCCGCGGGAGCGGACTGCCGGGCACGATGGACCCCTGGTCTGACCCGGCAGGGGCAATGCTTATGTTCTTATGTTCTTAAACTGACTTGTTTAGTTTTACAATGGGTGTATTTATATTCTGGTGCTCACTTCATTGTTTAAAATGCTGCCTTTTCCTAGGTGCACCCTCGTTGTGTGACTCATGAATTATTACTAAAAATAATATTTTTATATAGAGGAGGGGGGTGTTAAAAAAATGATCGACCCTGGGTGTCAAATATACTAGGTATGCCACTGGCACTAAGTGGCTTTATACTAAAGATTAGCACATGCTATCTGCAGCAGGTCTCATAGGAGCCTTAAGGAAAAATAACAGTTGAGACATTTAGAGAAGAATTGTGCTTTTCTTTTTCTCCAAATTAGAATGTTTGTTTGTTTCCTGGAAAGTTAACAATTTAAAAGTTCAGTCAGAAACCCAAGCGATCTGTTGCCATTTCATCCTGGTAGACCCTTCTCCTCCCTTTTATGTTTTAGGTCAGTCAGAGTCACTGCTGTGATCCTGGTGCCAGAAAACTTTATTTGCAAGGACTCCAGGGAGCCATTTCCCTCTTGTAATAGGCCTTCCCACGGTTCCTTGTCCAAAGACTGGGAACCCATGCACCAGGGCAGCTTCCGGAACCCTCTATTGTGGATACCAGTTGTACCATGACTGCCTCCTTCTCCTCAGGGGCTGAGTGTTATCTTCACATCATCTCTACTCCCACTGACCTGGGGTGTGGAAAACCTAATCTAGGAGTCAGCAGGCTGGCCATGTATCTGTGCACATTCTTTTTCTTTTAAATTAGGATTTGTATGCTTTCTTGGGAATTTCAGAATTCATTTGGATACTTCTCAAATAATTACACTCTTATCAATAGTGAGTGGGAGCTAATGGGAAACAGGGAGAAAAAGAAGAAAGGAGAAATTTTTATTTATTTATTTATTTTATTTATTTATTTAGATTTTTATCCCGTTCTCCCAATAGCTCAGAACGGTTTACAAATGAACATACACAGTGCGGAGTAACTAGACATATACGTAGTACAACAGGTTTAGTGGTTGGATTTATAGTTTTTGGAGAGAATTAAATACAGGGAGATTAAGCAGAGAGAGAGAAGGGGAAATACAGTAGTTTAATTTAAGGAAAGTTATAAGCGTATAGGTGCAATTTTTTAGTGGATAGAGTAAGAGAGGGTCATACTGGAAATGACTGGGATCCCTATAATTATCTTCTTAGGGTTCTTTCCTCCCTGTCTATAAAAGGCTCATGTATTATTTGTTAAGGATTTATCAGCGCTAATGCTCTTCCTAATTGCAGGTCATTTTTGAAGCTACGAAGCAAGGACTCTACCCTGTGGCTAATGAATCGCAGCTGGCTCAGCACAGTAACTGGGACTTCAGCAGCTCATTCTTTTTTGTGGGCTCCATTGTGACTACCATTGGTAAGCAGGCCTTTTACCTTTCTTCTGCACTGAGGATCTTTAAAATATGTGGGGCCTGATATTCAAAAGACTTATAGGGGCATAATCAAAAAAACTAAAATGTCCAAAAACCCGCCTTGGATGTCCTAATCGCCAGGACGTTCAAGTGCTAATAATTGAAACCATTTTCCTGGACATCTAGTGAAATGTTTCACCTGCTGTACGTCCATAGTTCAAGGGGGCATGTCACGAGGCATGTAATGGGCATGGTTTGGTCTGGCTAGACTTGGACGTCTTGCAGGGATAATCAAACCTTTTGCAAAATGTCCTGAACGGAACATAGACATTTTGAGCCAGACCTCTTTTGGAAGCGTCTAAGTGCCAAAAGGCTACCCATACTGATCAGATAGCCACTGGATATGTTAAGGTATGACCTCCCCACACTCTCCCACTGCTCACTGACCCCCCCCTCCCACCCACCCCCAAAAATCTGAATGAAAGAGTACATACATATCTCTAGAACAGCAGCACTTGGTATAGAAAAGCCTAGTAGAGCATCACACAAGTGTCTTAAGTAACCTGGTGGACGGGCTAGTGAACCATAGAGAGGAGGACCTAGGCCCATAAGCCACTCTAACTACTACATTTATGGTGTTAAGTATGAGCCCACCAAAACCCTACTATACTGCCATATAGGTGCCACCTGCAACCATAATATTATTGGAGTGATGGGTGAGTATTGTAGGTTTGGGGGGAGTTTTGGAGGGCTCAGCATAAATTATAAAGGGTACATGGTACCCTTTATGTGAAATTCACAGCAGTGCCTTTTAAGGTGCCCCACTGCTCTGTTGGCATGTCTATGTGGCCAGTCCATTATAATGATGGCCCCTCCCAGGTCTAAATGGTGCCGATTTCTAACTTGGACATTTATGTGGTTGAAAATGACAAATATAGTTTGATGTCCTGGCATTCTGGATGTTTTGGCAGCCAAGTCGTCCAAGTAGGTGATTTTTGGAAAAAAATAAAAAAAATTTGGACATTCTGTTTAAAAATGGATGCTACTGCCATCTGATCTTGGACGTTTAGTGGGAAATGTCCAAGTCGGACTTAGATGTCCTTTTTGAAAATGGCCCTCCACAGCTCCTAAGTTTGAGAATTATGCTCCTAAATTGGCCTTTTCAAAAATTTACTAGGCCTGAGTGTATAAATTTGTTGTCATAAATTTAGGAACACAGAAAGTAGGTGGCAAAAGGGGTGGATTTAGGGAGGGGAAAAGAAGTTAGGAACTTGGCATTGACTTTCAGCATAAGGGGGCTGATTCTCTGAAGGGCGCTTAAAGCTAGGTGCCTAACATAATTGGCAAAAAAAAAAAAAGATCATAAGAGGCTCAGTAATTGCTAAAAAAAATAATAATAATAATAATTTGATTGGGCGATAGGCTTCTATCTGATTCTATAAAAGATAGGTGCCTATCGCCTAATTCCTAAGTGGGCGTTTCTATGGATGGAGCATCACTTAGGCACCACTACGTGCAATTCTCCAAAAACTTAGGTACCTGAAATGTAGGCCTTTAAAACCCTCACCTACATTTCAGGCGCCTCAGTTTTTGCATAGCTGTTGCTAGCCACGGTTCTATAAACGGTGCCTAAGTGTGACCGACACACAGCCGGTGACTGTTTTTAAGACGCCGGCCAATTTATAGAATCAGCCCCTAGGCCCGTAAATCTAGACAAATGAATGGCAGGCCTACATTCATGAATCTAACTTTTAAACTTACACATTAAGATGAATTTTCAGCTGAGCACTTAGGGGCCTTTTTGCTCAGCTGCACTAGAAAGTGGCCTACACTATTTTTAGGGTGTGGTTTTTGCACGTGCTGAGGCCACTTCTAGCATGGCTGTAAAATAGTTGTAATTTTCTCATTAGATCGTGGCCATTAGCATGGGAGCCCTTATTGCCACCTATTTTGTAGGCAAGGATGCCTTAGCTCATCCGTGAGTAATACTTTTTTAACCAGCTGTAAGCATTCGTCAGTACTTACTGCAGCTTAGTAAAAGGTCTCCTTAGTTGTTGTTTATTTGATTTTTTAGCCTGTCCTCACAAAGGAGCTGAGAATAGGTTACAAATCAGGTGCTTAAGCATTTTCCCCATCTGTCCCGGTGGGCTCACAGTCTGTCTAATGTACCTGAGGTAGTGGAGGATTAAGTGACTGGCCCAGGGTCACAAGGAGCAATGCAGGGTTTGAACCCACAACCTCAGGGTGCTGAGGCTGTAGCTCTAGCCCCTACACCACACTGAAAAACAGGCACAAATTTGGGAGTATTGCCTAAAGCATAATATTAGGTGCTCAGCTTTCTTTGAATATTGAGCCCGTAGTTTTGTTTTCACGCCCACACTACATTTTACAACCAAATTAAATTAAAACCAAATATACATGTATTCCATTTTCTTTGTTTTTAAAACTAAATTTAAACGAAATAGGACATTTCTTTGACATTTGATGTGTCATTTCCAGTGAAAGCACAGCGGTCAGGTGAATTTTGTTGTTTTTGGAGATTTATGAACATGGGCAAAAAATTGTTTTCTGAGAATGATTAAGGTGTTCATTTTCAAAGCTGATAGAAGTCTCAAAATGGCCAAAGTAACGTCCAGGTCACAGTTTTCAAAAGGCAGAATTTGAGCAACCTGCACTTCAGTTCATTCAAATTGCAAGGGGTTTGTGTTTAGAGCAGGGAAGGGCCCAAATTTAGGATGTCCAACAGCGATAGTCAAACGGGAAGAAACATCCAGGTCAAAAAGAAGGGCGTCCTAAGTTAGATCTGTCTTGACCACATCCAGGGTATAGAAAGGCAACCTGATTGAGTAACTGACCATTGGATGGAGTAAGGCATGGCCCTTCCTTAATCCCCCAATGTTTTCTGAACCCCTTCCTGCATCCTTGAATGTGACGGTGGAATGAAAAACTAGGTTCCCTGACAACATCAGGTATCGTGGACATTCTGACCACAACAGCAAGCAGGTTTGAAAAGTAACCTGGTGGTCAGTTCAGTGGCATGTAAAGCAGGGGATCCAGGATGAAATATCACTTCAGCTTTCTCTTTTTTTTTTTTTTTTCTTTTAACCCTTTCAGGACCATAAGGATCGTAGGCCAATTTTTGTGGTTTTGACGACATTTTTATGGTAAAAAGGGCTTGCAGATGCCAAAAAATTGATTTTTTTTGTGAAATATCATTATTTTTATTTAAAAAAATCACACTTCTGGCTTATGGACAGTGTGGCAAGTGAATCTTCTCGTCAATCTAGCAACGACGCTAATGAATGAATGTCGGAACCAGTTTGTTTACATAAAGGCAGTATCATATGGAATCCGTACATATCAAATTTAGAACTGTAGACTATCCCAATCAAAATTTATAGGATTTTAAAGTTATGGGACAAATATGTCCCTTGGTCCTGAAAGGGCTAACCTTTAAAATGTAAGCCCTCCAGAAACAGAGACATACCTAAAGTACCTAAATATTAAAGTCACCTGTACGCCTGAGGGCTGTTGAGGAAGTACACATTCAGGGACAGTAGGTATTTCGAACAGATGAAGGAAAGAACACCTCGCCTTCACATATACAGTACTCCCCCAAAATTTGCGGGGGATCCGTTCCAGGAACCCCTGCGAATTTAAAAAAACCCCCACAAATGCATTTTTTCGCCTGTAAAAAGAAAGGGGAGGCAGGAGAGGGCAGCTGGAGTGCCGTCGGGTGAAGAAAATCACTCGCGGTCTGCTCCGACCGCCTCTTCCGGGAGTGAAGTCGGGCTACACCAATCAGGAGCTGCTTTGACACGCAGCTCCTGACTAGCGTAGCCCGACATTACTACAGGAAGAGATGGTCGGAGCAGACCGTGAAGGATTGAGTCCGTGAACAGCGAATTCGTGGGGGAACACTAAACAAAAAGGAAGGCAAGGAGGCGTCTACGGTAAGAACAGCTTTTGTTGTCGTTCCTTGCTGCAATGTTTTTTAAAGTTTGTTTCAACAGGTCCATTCTTTGAATATGCTCACGTTCTTTTAGTGTTTTCATTTTGCTCATGGCTTTTATTATGCCATTTCCACAGCGCCAATACAGTGTCCTCACTGCCCTCTAATTGATACCAACAAACAAGGTACATTATTCCGTTTTCTCTTCAATGACCGTGGGTCTTGTCTACATTTGGTTTTGCCAATCCGGTTTATCGGCAGCTATTTAGATTCCTTACCACTCCATGGCTGATTTTAGCCCTGTCCTTATTTCATCTGGCATCTTTGCATCTGGTTGTGCTCCACAACCTCAGCTTTGACTAGTTTACCTGTTCTGTATGGCAAGTTTAATTCGCTTTTGCTATGTACAACTATTGTCTATATCAGTGGTCCCCAACCCTGTCCTGGAAGACCACCAGGTCAATTGGGTTTTTAAGATAGCCCTAATGAATATGCATGAGAGAGATCTGCATGTAATGGAGGTGCCAGGCATGCACATCTGCTCCATGCATATTAGTCAGGGCTATCCTCAAAACCCAATTGGCCTGATGGTCCTCCAGGACAGGATTGAGGACCACTGGTTTATGTGCAATTCCTTATTTGATTGCTATGCATGTCTTTTGACGTACATGTTCACCGGCTTTTAGAATACTTTTTACAAGACCAGTTATTTTTTTTAATGTATTGTGTGTGTGTGTGTGTATATATATATATATATATATATATATATATATATATATATATATATATATATATATACACACAATATATATATAAAAAACCTGATTTTGTTAGTTTTATTATTGCTTTGTTTCATATTTTTTAGTTAGAAGCGTTTTATTGGTGTTTTTATTTATTTGTTAGTGTTCCCTAAGGAAGGCGTTGTTTTACATGCCGAAATTAGGATCCATGTTGGGACCATCTATTTCCAATAAAGACTGTTTTTTTGGCAGAATAGACGCCTCCCTTACAGTAGTTTTTTCCCCATCTCTGGAGGGCTCACCATTTAAAATAACAGAGTTGCACTAGAATATGAATGTGGATGCCTTGGACTAAAAATCCACTGCACTGACCACTAGGCTGCTCTGCAGAGACGTCTGTCTGGGGTTTAAAAAAAAAGCTTAAATGCTTTTTGCACCCGCATAGCATTTTGAGCGATAATTTTATATTTTTATTTTCCTTTCCAATCTCTTGCGTATTTGACTACACAAGAGTATTTCTTTTATTTGTTTCAGTGCCTCAGTGCCATCTACTGGATTTGACACCTTCACCCCTGAGGAAGGCTTTTTATTTGAAGCCAAAACACAGACCGTGTTGGATCTAGCAGCAAAGGAAAACAGTCTTCCTATTCATAGATATGATATATTTTAATGTACAATTATATTTAATTTCTTTTTTTTTTTTTTGCAAATGCTTTGAGACAGATATCCTTGTCCTTTTTTGGGGGCTTTCATAATTTGAACGTTTTATCTTGCAAACTGGCTTTTCATTTTGGACGTTTTCATGTATTTTCGAACAGAAAACCCCAGTGGTTGTGAGATAGGCAGGTTTTATGGATATTATGAGTGGGGTGTCCCAATTCTGACTTTGGTCATCCTTTCAGAACTGCCCCTCCACTTGTATCAAATTGACCAGGTTCCGGCAACCATTGCTAAGATTTGGTTGAATTTGTCAGTGTTCACTTACCGTATTTTCGCGGATATAACGCGCGCGTTATACGTGATTTTACATACCGCGCATACCCCTCGCGCGTTATATGCCTGAGCGCGGTATACAAAAGTTTTTAAACATAGTTCCCACCCCGCCCGACGCCCGATTCACCCCCCCCAGCAGGACCGCTCGCACCCCCACCCCGAACGACCGCTCGCACGCGCTCCCACCCGCACCCGCATCCACGATCGGAGCAAGAGGGAGCCCAAGCCCTCTTGCCCGGCCGACTCCCCGACGTCCGATACATCCCCCCCCGGCAGGACCACTCGCACCCTCACCCCGAAGGACCGCCGACTCCCCAACAATATCGGGCCAGGAGGGAGCCCAAACCCTCCTGGCCACGGCGACCCCCCTAACCCCACCCCGCACTACATTACGGGCAGGAGGGATCCCAGGCCCTCCTGCCCTCGACGCAAACCCCCTCCCCCCAACGACCGCCCCCCCCAAGAACTTCCGCCCGTCCCCCAGCCGACCCGCGACCCCCCTGGCCGACCCCCACGACACCCCCACCCGCCTTCCCCGTACTTTGTGTAGTTGGGCCAGAAGGGAGCCCAAACCCTCCTGGCCACGGCGACCCCCTAACCCCACCCCGCACTACATTACGGGCAGGAGGGATCCCAGGCCCTCCTGCCCTCGACGCAAACCCCCCTCCCTCCAACGACCGCCCCCCCCCAAGAACCTCCGACCGACCCGCGACCCCCCTGGCCGACCCCCCCACCCCCCTTCCCCGTACCTTTGGAAGTTGGCCGGACAGACGGGAGCCAAACCCGCCTGTCCGGCAGGCAGCCAACGAAGGAATGAGGCCGGATTGGCCCATCCGTCCTAAAGCTCCGCCTACTGGTGGGGCCTAAGGCGCGTGGGCCAATCAGAATAGGCCCTGGAGCCTTAGGTCCCACCTGGGGGCGCGGCCTGAGGCACATGGGCCAAACCCGACCATGTGTCTCAGGCCGCGCCCCCAGGTGGGACCTAAGGCTCCAGGGCCTATTCTGATTGGCCCACGCGCCTTAGGCCCCACCAGTAGGCGGAGCTTTAGGACGGATGGGCCAATCCGGCCTCATTCCTTCGTTGGCTGCCTGCCGGACAGGCGGGTTTGGCTCCCGTCTGTCCGGCCAACTTCCAAAGGTACGGGGAAGGGGGGTGGGGGGGTCGTGGGGGTCGGCCAGGGGGGTTGCGGGTCGGCTGGGGGGGAGGGGGGTTTGCGTCGAGGGCAGGAGGGCCTGGGATCCCTCCTGCCCGTAATGTAGTGCGGGGTGGGGTTAGGGGGTCGCCGTGGCCAGGAGGGTTTGGGCTCCCTTCTGGCCCAACTACACAAAGGTACGGGGAAGGCGGGTGGGGGTGTCGTGGGGGTCGGCCAGGGGGGTCGCGGGTCGGCTGGGGGACGGGCGGAGGTTCTTGGGGGGGGGCGGTCGTTGGGGGGAGGGGGTTTGCGTCGAGGGCAGGAGGGCCTGGGATCCCTCCTGCCCGTAATGTAGTGCGGGGTGGGGTTAGGGGGTCGCCGTGGCCAGGAGGGTTTGGGCTCCCTCCTGGCCCGATATTGTTGGGGAGTCGGCGGTCCTTCGGGGTGAGGGTGCGAGTGGTCCTGCCGGGGGTGGGGGGATGTATCGGACGTCGGGGGGGGCATCAGGCTTTCAGGATGGGGACAGACCTTCAAGGGGGGACAGGACTTCAAGGGAGGACAGTGCACGGAAGTCAGGGGGGGTGAACGGAGAGTCGGGACAGCGCACGGAAAGTCAGGGCGGGCGAAAGGAGAGTCGGGCAGCATGCGCGTTATATGCCTGAGCGCGGTATAGAAAAGTTTTTGTACATATCATCGTGATTTCTGCGCGCTATACCCCTGTGCGCGTTTTACAATGGTGCGCGTTATATCCGCGAAAATACGGTACATGGATTGGGATCTGACAAAAGTGTTGTGTTGCAGTTCTAGTTACCACGTTGAGTTCTGGAGTCTTATTCTAATCAGTGTGAGCTCTTTAAAATGTCTTACAGCCTTCAATCAATTGAGTTTATTATCTTTGCTGTATTGCTTCTAAGGTGAAACTGGAAACACATGCTCAGACATCCTGGTTTATTTGACAATTGCAGATTCAATAACAGTAAAGTCAATACAAATGCTTGTGGAAATCTGTAATCATAAATCCCCACACTACACATGTACAGCACTAGATAAAATCATTAAACAGTCACTTAAGATGATATAGCTGGTCTGATTTGAAATACTTGGATGAGTGTTTAAAATATAATCAGTGTTTGAGTATTTATAAATTAAAACATTTGAGTATTTTAATTGAGTATAAAATAATTGAGTATTTTAAATTAAAGGGGTTTTTTTTGACCAAAGATGGAAAACCTTGCTATTTACATAACAATGTGCTAGTTTCAAGCCTGGTGTGAGTAATTTTCCCTTCTGTTTAAGGATTAAAAAACAGACCTAATAATATCAGCATTTAAGCGGCCAAGTGCTGATTCCTCCCCCAGAGGTAGGGTTACCAGAGGTCCGGATTTCCCCAGACATGCCCTCCTTTTGAGAACTTGTCCGGGGGTCTGGACGGCTTTACAAAACCCGGCACTTTGTCTGGATTTTGAAAAGCCTCGTCAAAGCAGCAGGGGGCAGGGCTAGGGCAGGACTGCGGGGCCGGATTAGGGTGTTACAGGATGGAGATGGGTGGAACTGTGTGGGCCTGGGGACAGGTCTAGGGATCCAGATTTTCTGATTGGCCCAGCGCATCTCAGAGAAAGACACGGTGACAGAATTTGTCAGCATCCCCTTCCCTGCGGATAACCGCGTGAAACCATCCTCAAGCCATTGTTTAAGGTGAGAGGGAAGAATTGGAGTATGAATTGAAGAATGCTGCTGTAGAAGGACTGAGATTGAAACAGACACTAAAGAATGACAGTTTCTGGTACCCAGAGCAAATATTGTGATGTCATAATGCCTCATTCCACCAATGCCTAAGAGCCAATCACGTCAGTGATGTCACAATGGCTTCATTATCCTATACTTGGCTCACATAAGAATCAGAGTATGAATGGGCCCAGCCACTGACCCTCAAGCCTTGCATTGAAGAATGCTGGTGTAGAAGGACTGAGGTTGAAATAGACACTAAAGAAGGCATGTGATGATTTCCTGCGGTTATCCGCAGGGACAGTGACACATTCTGTCACTGAGTCATTCTCTACGCTAGCCGACTTTGTATTTGGTGCTAACTGTGATATTCAATGGCACTTAGCCAGTTAAGTGCCCTTGAATATTAGCCGCTAGTCCCTACTAAACGATTTAACCATTCAGTGGCTGGCTAAATAATTTTGAATATCAGGCAGTATATATTTAGCACAATAGTGTTTCATGTCAGGTCCCCCTTGATGCTGTGTTCTCTTTTTAAAAAATTGCTCAGAAATTGATTTGAATAAGTGTTTCATTTTCCAACAGGTTATGGAACCCTGGCTCCAAGAACTGCAGGTGGTCAGATCTTCTGTGTTTTTTATGCCTTGTTTGGAATTCCTTTGAACATAATAGTTTTGGGTCATATCAGTAAAGGTCTTTCATTATTCTGTGAAAGGCTTGGAAGATGCTTATCAAACAAGGGAATGAAAAAGGTAATTTTCCTCAAGGATAAGCGATTTTCTGTGATTATTGTGCATGTTAATATAAACTGTATAGAGCGGTTTTTGAGCATGCGATTTATAAATATAATGTAATAAATAAAACCTTAGATAAAATATGAAATCACAACCCCCCCCCCCAAAAAAAAAAACAAAAAACCAAAAAACAAGACAATCAGAAATGAGCAGTTTTACAAAGCTACGATAGCGAGTCCTGGCGTGGCAAATGTTATGCATGGGCTTCATTGCATTTGACATGTGGGACTCACTACTGCAGCTTTGTAAAAGGGACCCATAGCTATATTGAAGCTCACAGTTTTCCAGAATATAAGGTAACTTGGCACAACAGAAGCAAGCTCTTTTCATCTGATGTACAGATCAAGTCACCAATAGCAAAATACTTGGAGCGCAAAGTAAAAAATAAATTGCTCTGTAGTACTAGTTATATTACAAAGCACACTCAAATGAGTTAGAAAACTTAGACATACAGTAGATGGAAATATCCTAAAATGTGCTAAACTGATGCCTCAAGCCATCACTTGGATGGTATGTAACTGCTCCTTTGTGTATCCATACAACTGATTTTCCCACTTGAGTCTCACACCTCACAGACCGAAGAAATATCTAGGAAACTGGTCAAAATTGCTAACTGGCTATGTTCAAATAAGCTGAAACAAAATGCTTCCAAGATTGTCTCATTATTTTTTTTTCTACCAGTTGGACCATCTATTCTCCCACTATCTCCTTCTCTGTGTGGCCAGCATATTCCTTTAAAAGACAAGGCTAAGATCCTTGGAGTAGTGCTAGATTAATCAGCTTACTTTCAATAAATCTTCACAACACGCAAAAATTTTCTTTACTCTGAAGATAGATCGGGGCTGGTCAAATACTTTTTGATGTACCATCCCTTTGTCCAGTGGTACATGCATTAGTCATTTTTCATCTTAATTACTGCAGGTCCCTTTTTCATGATCTTCTTCTCATCCAAACACGTCTTCTGCAGTTACCGTAATACTTTATTGTTTATTATTTATACAAGGTGGATTTCAACATCACATACATCATTTAAAACAATCCAAAAGTAAAAAAAAACCATTCATGCATACATACTGCAAAACTGTCAGTGTAACATACATCAACAAGAACATCATAACATTAGTCTTTCAAAAAGTGAAGATGAGTTGATTGCCAATCAAATCAACAAAAGTCCGCATCATTAAGAGACATATAGGTGCCTATCTTTTGTCAATCACACTTAGGCGCCTATTGCAGAATTGCGCCTAACTTAAAACTTATGCGCCTGTAATGTAGACCAGGGTTTTAAAGGCCTATATTGTAGGCACCCAAGTCATTTAGAGAATCACGACTAGCAGCGCCTAAGTCCTTCTCAACCTCTACCCATGCCTACTTTGGAGTTAGATGCCACTAGGCACCTATCTTTTGTACAATCACACCTAAGAAGATAGGATCTATCGCTCAATTAAGTTTTTTATTTTTTTCAATTATGAACTTATTAAAACTCATAATTGGAGCCAATTTACTAATTAAATTTGGCGCATATCTTTAGGCGCCTCTTATAGAATTTCCCCCTAAATGATTAGATCATCCAGGTATGCTGTGGAAAACCCCTTAGACAATCTCAAATCTATTAAGCATTAACAGCCAAATGGAAGTGTACCATGAACTGGGAGAGGCCTTCAGGCATTCTAAAGCTGTTTTCTCCTCCACACTATGAGCTAATGGGACTTGCCAAGATCCTTTAGTATAAGATAGACATACAGTGGTGCCTCGCATAACGAACGCCTCGCACAGTGAACGCTGCGCACAACGAACTTCATGTCTTGCTTCCTACAACGAACTTCGTTTCACACAACGAAGTCGCCCGAGCTGCATCTTTCCGCGCAGGCACTGCTATTAACTGCCCTCTCTCCGCCTGGCTCCCTGTGCAGTGGCGGACCGTCGGCTTGCAGGGGCCCGGCGCCTACTGCTGATGCGTTGGGGGGGGGCGGAGCTACTCTCGCCGCTTCCCTGATGCTAGAAAAATAACAGCTTTGTTCTCTCTCACCATTGGCATTCTGTTTACATATTGAAAGAAACAGGAAAAAAAAAGCTTATCCATTAAGACCATTTTGTAATAAGTATAAACTAGTATTATAGACAGAATGATCTGCCCAAGGAAATGGACAACATTTTCAACCATGCAGGCATTTAAAAAATGAACAGTTAAGTCCCAGTTTTTGCCGCTGAGACTCTGCCCTCTCTCACTGTAAAATTAGACTCTACTTAGTCTGTCTTTAAATTTAAAAAATGTGTATTGTTTTAAAAAACAATTATGTTGTTAGATGTATCTAAATAAAAATAATAACCAAAAATTTATCTTTTTTTATGTCATCTTAGCATATTTTATGCTACAGAACGAATTATTTTTTTTTAACATGTATTGTTATGGGAAAACGCGTTTCACATAACGAACTTTTCGCATAACAAACTTGCTCCTGGAACGAATTAAGTTCGTTGTGTGAGGCACCACTGTATATGCGTTGGGCCTTCCCCAGGCTTTCTACAACTCACCACTCCACAGTTTTGGATTACTATCACATTTGAACACCTGCTTTACTTTCTAGTTTCAAGTTTCATTAAAATTTGATATAGTATCCTATTAAAAAATTTTTTCAGGTGAAATACAGAAATAAAAATTTTACAATATTAAAAGTATATGGACAATTCCAAACTAACTAGACATACTGGAACATGAAGGGAAGAGGGGGGAGGAACTACATTCCATATAGGATAAATAAACAATTAAGGTAAGAACATATTGTAATGGTAAAAAATTAAGAGTTTTTTTAAGTTCAATAAATTTTATTTTATTTATAAAAAAAAAATAGATCATGTGAAAACATATCACAATAATAAATTTGTTTACAGAAATCAATATAAAAAATGATGGTAGTAACAACAACAACAACAATATTCAGCACAAAACTAGCAGCATAGATGTACATTATTTATTATGAAAAGAGAATTTTAGGGCTCCTTTTACTAAGGTGCGTTAGGGCCTTAACGCGCAGAATAGCACGTGCTAGATCTTAACGCCAGCATTGAGCTGGCATTATTCTAGAAGCGTACCGTGCGGTGTAGCACGTGGTAATTTTGTGCGGGCGCTAAAAACGCTAGCACACCTTAGTAAAAGGAGCCCTTAATTAGAGATTTTTATTTAGTAAAATTAAAGTTATAGTGAGAAGGCAATGGCTTTTCAGTTTCCCTTTAAAGCGGTCAAATAATTTTTCCTCCCTTTATTCTAGGGGTCTGTATTGAATCTAATTATACCAACTGGTATAATTCTGGGGAATACCAGTTGCTTTCAGAGTTTTCTATGTTCCTTCATGGTTGCATGTCTTATTTTCTAAGATATATTTGCCTTGTTAGGTGTGGAAATCCTGAAAGAATTTTATTGCACTGTAGTTCCAGGTCCTGTATAAATGTTATCGTCTTTCAGATATTATAATGATAGTATTGATTTTATTCAAAATCTAGCTAAAAATATTTTGTTAAATTAAGGAGTAGGAGATTTGGTATTTTAAATGTGTTTTCTCTTTGTGTCATCTTGATTATGGAAATATGGTGTATGCAAGTGTAACCCTTGACCTCTGGTACCCTGTGGCTGGTTATATACTCGCACACAGGAGACAGCCCAGAAGACACTACATTGGTACCTTGGTTTGTGAGCCTAATTTGTTCCAGAAGCATGCTCGTAAACCAAAGCGCTCATAGATCAAAGTGAGTTTCCCCAAAGAAGATAAGGGAAACTCGGATAATTCGTTCCACATCCCCAAAACAGACACTCCCCCACACCCCCGAGGCCACTGGCGCTGCTGGCTTCCATACCACTTCCAACCGGCTTCTCTTCCCCTGCGGCACATCCTAAAAACAGCACATGTACACACACACACACACCCCGCCCAAGGCCACTGGCGCTGCTCACTTCACCCCACACCTCGGGAACCAGCTTCGCTCCCCAACGCAGCCCACCGCCAAACCCTTACTTGCAGTGGACACCGCTCCTGCCGCTGATCCATGCTGGGCTGCTGCGGGGCCTTGAGCATCTGCGCATGCTCAATGCCTTCTGGCTCCCACCCTCTCCAAGACACAGGTCTAACACAAAGCAGCAATAAACATTTGCAGACATTACAGAAGCCTCACCTGGCCACTTAAATCATTTTGAATATCGACAGGGTAGTGAGTTTTTGGTTGTTGTTTTTTTTTAATTTCTATTGCAAACCACCTTGATCTAAAAAGACTAGATGGTATATCAAACTTTTAATAAACTGTAAAATGTGACTGTAAACTGAATATAACGTGAATTGATTTTACTTCATATTTTTAAGTATGATATACCTACATGTGACATATTGTGGGTGAATCAGATTATATGCACTATTTCTTCATTTTTCAGAAAAAGGTAAAGGTACTGACTATGCTGTTTTTCCTGGTGACTGGGATCGTAGCATTTCTGGGCATACCTCCAATATTCTTCATGGGCATGGAAGGATGGAACTACAGGGAAGGGGTTTATTATGCATTCATCTCCCTAAGTACCATTGGGTTTGGGGATTATGTAGTAGGTATGAATATTAGTGTACATTTTTTTAACTGTTTCTAGAATTGTGATATGTATTATGAGATGTGAATTCTGGACCTCTAAAGAGATTTCAGTCAGTTTTTAAACTAGCCTGAAACAAAATTTAGTATAGATTTCTAGTGTGACAGAGTCAACCCCTTTCACTAGAATTCTTGTAGAGAGCCTCATTAGTATTCTTTTGCTCTGCCTCCCATCCCTCTGGGCTGTCCTCCAGTTCATCAGTTGTCTCTCTACAAACAAGATGGTAGGAGCCTGTCTTTTCTCTTCGTGTTTATTTTTCAATTAATTTTTTTTTTCCTAACCATTTGCAAGGCTTTTTGGTGCTGCAGAGGATCCTACTCTTAGGACATCTCTAGCTGTGGAAGAGCGCAGACTCTGAAGTCAAGGGTCTGCTTCCAGGAGGTAGATAGCTTTGCAGTACACCCACTTGGACAGCTTGCACTAAAAGTTCAGGGGATCAGGAAACGATCCCGTGGGAGCAGGGCTCACACAAGGTTCATTCACAGTGGACTTGAGCGCAGGCTGAGTGGCTCAATGGTGGTTTTTCCAGGATTGGGGCTGACTGCTTTCCTCCCTCCGTCTGCATGTGCGAGGTCTGGTGGGGGTTGAGGTCTCTGGCTGGTTCATTGGGCAGTCGGAAGACAAAAGCACTCTGGATTCCAGGTTTGTTTGCAGCTTCAGCACTTGCCGCTCCCAGCACACAGCATGGTACAGTGAGTAATAGGCTGACAGCCTGAAAAACAAAATTGTGAGTGTGTGTGGGATCTAGGGTTACAGTCAGGTTCCCCCACTTCTAAAATCACAAAATCGCTAGTTTTTGGCCCCCCAGAGTAGATCCCCAGGGTCATTTTTGGTGCTAAAATCACTGCCACGGTGGCCATCTTAGATTTCCCAATTTGAAAATAAAAGCCTCTATCTGCCTCAAAACACCTTGATTTTGCCTAAAAACAGGTGTAATGGACTCCACAAGCTAGGATACCTTGGATTAATGCCAGATTTGCAATGGATGGCTGTCTGAGTATCATCCGTATCCCACGAGCTGCATGGCGCATGAGGGGAGGAGCCGCTGACTTAGCTTCCTCTACTCCCCCAGGGGGTGTTAGTACCCAGATGGTGTGAGGGCCAGGAAAAAAATCCAGGTTTCAGCTGGGGAGCAGCACAAGTGTGTCTATGGTGAGGCGCTGCTGCAAAACCCCAGACACAGCCATGTGAGTGTCTGCAGGGGCTGTCTGGAAGTCCTGGACCGGGGTTTCCCCTCAACTTCATCAATATGATGTTTGAAGCTTACATGATAAGGGCTGCAAGGAACCCTTGGGGATCATGGTCATGCTGAAACCGTCGGTCCCCCCCCCAAGAGTGCAGTTCCCCAGCAACAGTACCATACGCAAGACGGGCAGGTCCAGTCTGAGGAAGGCTGAGATGAAGAGGGCTCTGTTTCAATGCCTTTATTCTCCCGGTCAGGAGATGATGCTTCATCTTTTGGGGAGGGGGGCTTCTTTAACAAGGATAGTTGACTTGACTGCCATGCTGAAGAATCTAGGGAGTATCAGTAGAATCTCCCACACTTAGTGCAGGTTGTGCTCTGGTTGATGACTTATTTGTTTTCACCTTGTTATGTATTGTAAATTGAAGTTTATCTGTTATATGTTAATGAAATGAGTAGAACAAACATGTTTCTCATGGAGAGTTCTTGCCCCTTCCCTATTCTTTTTCCTCTGGGCTGACCATCTGCTTTGGTATGAACTGAGGAACTGGAGGACAGCCCAAAGAGATGGGAGGCAGAGCAAAAGAATGCTAATGAAGCTCTCTACAAGAATTCTTGTAAGTGGGGGTTGAATACCTACAGGTTCAGGAATAAAGTGTCTATCTACTAGGAAGAAGATTACTGAGGTAAGAATCTAATCTTTCTTTATGCTATATTTACTGCACTATACCCTTTTCATGGGCTTTCTCTTTAATATGTTCACTAGAAAGTAGGGATATTACTGATAGTGGGCACCACTTGGTGCAGGCTGAATGATTTGAATGGGCAAAGGGAAGTATACTGTCAATATGAAATCTGCTCCATATCAATGGCATTGCAGTCCTAAGGTAACTGAGTAGCTATCCAAGTACTTCTGGCAGCCACTCTAGACCCAGATAATCATTGCTGGTCCCTGGACAGGGGCTATCTTTGGATGTCTGAGGCTAATTAGTCTGTGTAAGCTAGCATTTAAAGAAATGCTGACCACCACCATCTAAATATTGCCCTCAGAGTTTCAATAAATATAAAACTTTACTACCTACAGAAATAGCAAAATAACAGTAAATGACAGCAAATAAAGACCAGTTTGTTCCATCCAAAAAGATGCCAGTCTGTGCCCTATAAAGTTATTTTTTTTTAGATGTGTGAGTAATTTATGTTTTGCTTTGATTGGAATTACTCTATACCTTTATTCTATCCTGTTGCCATAAGGTATCTTCTGTCTTTATCCCATGCCTTTTTTGAATTTAGCCTCTGTTTTTGGCCCTACCACCTTATGTGAAAGAAATTCCAGGTAATCACCACCCTCTCTGTAAAGAAGTATTTTCTGGTGCTGCTTTTCCTTCCTTCAACTTCATTTAGGAGTGTAGTTACCAACGTGGGTTACCATTAAAACTTTTTTTTAATCACTAACTCATGCTAATTTAGCACAGGTCCCATTTTATGCAGTGATACCTATAATAACATAGTAAGTGATGGCAGATAAAGACCTGAACCGTCCATCCAGACTGCCCATTAGTTATACTCATTAAAAATACATGATTAAATTAACTTGTCTCTTTTCTTTGACATTTCCAGACCATAGACTGTAAAGTCCACCTGGTTCTGTCGTAGGTTCCAACTGCTGGAGTTCCGTCCAAGTTCACTCCAGCCTATCCAACCATCCCATTCTTTGCAGGACACCTACTGTAAAGTCTGGCCAGTAACGTCCTCGTATTCCAAGTTAGTGGAGTTCCCATTGATGCCCTCACCTGCCCATCCTACACCGAATCACCATATATGGGACACAGACTGTGCAAGTCTGTCCAGCACTGGCCTTAGTTCTTTAATTTATACCATTCATTTTCTAATTAGAAATCCTCTGGTTTTATCCCATGCTTTTTAAAATTCTGTCCCTGTTTTCCTCTCTATCACTTCCCTCTGGAGGGCATTCCAGGCATCCACCACGTTCTCCGTGAAAAAGAATTTCCCAACCGTGCGAGCAAGATTGGGCTTGTGAGCCTTGAAAATAAAGCCACACAAAGGTTTGAAGATGAAACAAAAATCTATTTATGTGCTGGGTGGGTGACCTGTTGCCTTCACAGGTTAAGGCAAATAAATAGTACATATATAAAGTTCTTTTTCTCTCTCTTGTGGCCTTCTCTGGTGTGATGTGGTGTGCTAGTGGTGCTTCTGTGAACTTATTAAAAAAAATGTTTTTCCTTATTTTATTTCTTTGAGGATATACTTTAAGATATTTTAGTTATGGAAGTTATTGACAGCAAGAGGCTGCATTTGAGAAAAATAGTAGCAGAGATACTGAACATCTGAGGCAGAATGCACAATGTTCCTCTGGTTTATATTTGAACTCTGCCTGCTGTATTATAAACATGCCAACTCTGCTAATGCTTGGAACACCATTCTATTTCCATGTTGTCTGATGGTGTGCCTAACGCTTCCAAATTCTCCATTAACAAAGCAGATGTTTACGTTTATAGGCCCCTGCTTAGAATTAACGAGCAATTAAGGTTACGATGAAAGAAATGCTGCAGTAGCAAAGGTTTCAGGTTTCTGTGGCAGGACTGTGTACTTAGGTATAAATAAACCAAATGAGAAGCATACCAGGTGATAGAATCTCCATGCCTGTTTGTGGTACATGTCAGTTTGATGAAGAACACCATTCACAGCCATCTTTCATTTGTACAGCTCTGTTTTTGAAAGGGAGCAAGAGAGACACTTGAGCAGTTGGATGCATTTTGCAGGATTTTGCATCTTTATTTTCTTTCATATTCAGCCAATGCTATCAGCGTTATTTGGCTTTATTTTGTCAAGTGTGGTAGTTAAATAAAATATGGATATACAGCATTGGTACCTGAATAGAATGCTGAGTGGCTACTTTTCCCAATTAGCCGTGATAGTCAGACCTGATAGCTAATCGGATGAAGTGTCCTAACTTATCCTGTTAGTGGTCTGAATATCTCCACAAATGAGATTTCTGCTCGGGCACTGTTCGGGCACATTCCAAATAGAGCTGAGGCTGTGTGTAAAAATATTCACTGGCACTTCCTGATTAATGCAGATGAATATTCATAGATTCAAAATGTGGCTAATAGAAATATCCAGATAACTGAAGCAGTTAGCTAGATATTTCCCTTTGAATTCTGGCCCATTTGTTGTAAAATCGTAACATCAGGGCATGCTAGGGAGATAAAATTCCTTATGAGGAATTTAGGAAACGTCTAAAAACACACCTGTTCCTAAAGCATCTAGGCAACTGATCCACTCATCTCTCTCCCCTCAATAGCGATTAACTTGTCCTATTGATCACTTTCTCCTCAACAATGGATTTCCTGTCCTATTAATTCTCTTTCTTCCACCCCTCTTAAAGTCAATCAATTTGTACCTTTGCTTAATCTTTTGTAAACCGCATAGAACTTCACGGTATTGCGGTATATAAACTGTTATCATTATTATTATTATTTAAGAAAGAAGATATCATCTTTCACCTCGATGCGGCCCGTGATATACTTAAATGTTTCAATCATGTCTCCCCTCTCTCTACATTCCTCGAGTGAGTATAGCTGCAATCTGTTCAGCCTTTCCTCATACGGGAGATCTTTGAGCCCCAAGACCATTCTGGTGGCCATTCGTTAAACCGACTCAACTCTCAGCACATCTTTTTGGTAATGTGGTCTCCAGAATTGTACACAATACTCCAGATGAGGTCTCACCATGGACCTGTACAACGGCATTATGACTTCGGGCTTCCAGCTGACGAAACTCCTACGGATACAACCCATCATTTGTCTTGCCTTTGATGAAGCCTTCTCCACTTGATTGGCAGCTTTCATGTCTTCGCTAATGATCACCCCTAAGTCACGTTCTGCCTTAGTCCTAGCTAAGGTCTCACCATTTAGTGTGTAAGTTCTGCATAGATTTCTGCTGCCAAGGTGCATTACCTTACATTTTTTTGCATTGAAGCTTAGCTGCCAAGTCGAGGACCAATGTTTCAATAGAAGTAGGTCCCGTCCTGCTTCATACTGTCGGGCAAAGTGTTCTTACTTACTATGTTGCATAGTTTGGTGTCATCGACGAATAATGTGATTTTACCTTGAAGCCCCCGAGTCAGGTCTCCTATGAATATGTTGAACAGAATCGGGCCCAAGACCGAGCCCTGCAGTACTCCACTGGTCACCTCCGACGTTTTGGACAGGGTACCGTTTACCACCACTCTCTGAAGCCTACCGTTTAGCCAATCCTTGACCCATGCAGTTAATGTTTCTCCCAGTCCCATCGATTTCATCTTGCTTAATAACCGGTGGTGGGGACTCTATCAAAAGCCTTACTGAAGTCCAAGTACATGATGTCTAGGGACTCCCCCGCATCCAGCTTTCTTGTTACCCAGTCAAAGAAGCTAATTAGATTGGATTGGCAGGACCTTCCCCTGGTAAATCCAGGGGAAGGTCCTACTGGCGGGGATCCCGTAGATTCTCCTCGTCTAGGATCGTATCTAATTTATGCTTGATTTAGTGTTTCCATGAGTTTACTCACTATGGATGTGAGACTCATCGGTCTGTAATTCGCAGCCTCTGTCCTGCAGCCCTTTTTGTGGAGTGGGATGACATTAGCTGTTTTCCAGTCCAAGGGGACTCTTCCTGTACTCAGGGAAAGATTGAAGAGCACGGATAGCGGCTCTGCCAGGACATCGCACAACTCTCTGAGCACCCTGGGGTGTAGATTGTCCGGTCCCATGGCTTTGTTCACTTTGAGTCTTGATAGTTCGCAGTAGACGCTGCTGGGTGTAAACTCAAAATTCCAAAACGGGTCTCCCGACCTTTCCCTTGCTTGCAACTGTGGACATATTCAGATAGGAAAGATAGAGATGGAGACTAGATATGTACATCCCAACAAGTATTCAGTGAGTAAATTAAATTAAAATTAGAATTAAAGATAAAATATAGAAAATATAGGTTACAGGTTAAATCTGTCATTGTTACAGTGCAAGATTTTTCAATACATGTTTTTTTTATTCTAACGTGACACATACAGAGGATCTTGCATCAATATATGTTTCTTTGTAATCTATCTGTTGTGGGTGGGGGTGTTAGGTGAAGAGGTATGTTTTTGTTGCTTTCCTAAAGTTGAGTTGTAACTATTTTGTCATACGTTACTTTTAGTAAGAAATTTTTGGACAAAGGAAGCCCCAGTTTAAATGCAAAGTTTATTTTATTTTTATTTTTCCTCTAACTCTACTTTTCACTTCTCTATTACCCTCCAGGTACTTTAGTTAGATTGTGAGCCTTCGGGACAGTAAGGGAATTTTTCAAGTACCTTTCTTATTTCTAATCTTAATGTATATTTTCTGTAAACCGCTTAGAACCTAACGGATGTAGCGGTATATAAGAAATAAATTACATTACATTACATTACATTACATTACATTAACAAGCTAAATAGAATTGTGGCTTGGATTGGTAACCAGTGTAGTTTAACTTAGAAAAGAACCACCCAAGACTATACCGTATACCGTATTTTTCGCTCCATAAGACACACTTTTTTCCCCCCAAAAGTGGATGGAAATAAGGGTGCAACTTATGGAGCGAATACCCCGTACCTTTTTAAAAATCCTGCCGTCCAGCGCTGTATGGCAGGGGCTTTCAGCACTCCTGCTTCCCTCAGCTGACTCCTAAACTCTCGCGGCAGCGTCAGAGCGGAGCACGAGGCAGACGCGAGCTTTTCATGCTCCTACCTTGTCCCGCTCCGCTCTGTGAGTGGCTGCCGTCGCGGGTCTGATGGCAGCCATTCACGGAGCGGAGCGTGACCAGGCAGGAAAACGGAAAGCTCGTGCCTGCCTCGTGCTCTGCTCTGATGCTCCTGCGAGAGTTTGGGAGTCAGCGGAGGGAAGGGCAGGAGCGCTGAAAGCTCCTGTCATATAGTGTTGGATGGCAGGATTTTATAAAAGGTACGAGGGGCCTGCCTGCCTGCTTGCTTTCCTTGGGGTGGAGGGCCCTGCTGGGGAGTGGGGGGCCCTGCCTGCCTGCCTCGGGGTGGGGGAATCTGTCTGCCTGCCACTAGGCCTGCCTGCCCTGTGCCCTGTCCCAGCCTACCGCTAGACCACTAGAGGGGGTACAGGGTACAGGGCAGGGCGGTGAAACAGGGTACACCATTTGATTCAGAATTTTTTTTTTCTTGGGTTTTCCTCTAAATGTAGGTTCATCTTATGGTCAGTTGCGTCTAATAGAGCAAAAAATATGGTAAATAGTGGCACTGAATATATGTATTAATTTAAGTACGTTGGTGTTTGCTGACCACTACTACTGAAAATCACCACCATGTGTCTTTTCACTGATTTTCCTCATGCCAAACTTGGGTTTCCATTAAATTTTTGGAGAGTTATTTTTCTCAGACATTCTCTACCCCTTATATATCAATTCTTTCCAGTGTTCTGTTGGTGAAAAAGAATTAAAATGGTA
The DNA here is from genome assembly GCF_902459505.1 of Geotrypetes seraphini. Taxonomy (NCBI): domain Eukaryota; kingdom Metazoa; phylum Chordata; class Amphibia; order Gymnophiona; family Dermophiidae; genus Geotrypetes; species Geotrypetes seraphini. The sequence continues at coordinate 144,142,332 of NC_047090.1, read as the reverse complement.
CAGTTTAATGATATTTTTTTCAATGCATTTGACTTTCTTCTCTTGCCTTTCAGGTTCACATCCACAAAGAGAATATTACTCCTTTTACAGAGCATTGGTTGCCATTTGGGTCATTTTTGGACTGGCGTGGCTTGCTCTTCTTTTCAATTTACTCATTGCATGTTTGGAAGACACTGAAAAGAAAATTGTGGAAGACTTCCACAAAAAGGTAAGAGCCGGTAAAGGAAAGGAGAGACTCTGGCATGCAGCTCAGCACGCTAGTTCCGGTCCTGTGAAAGATGAAGTGCTATTGGACGTTTGTCACACTACAACCGTGACAGATGTCGACACGGCAGACCCTTCAAGCACAAGGAATGAAGAAGAGACAAACTCCTAATGACACGGACCTGAAGCTTTGGACTATCGAGCGTGGGATTCTCACCGTTAACAACTATACATCAGAACTATAATAGAAACATGACGGCAGATAAAGGCCAACTGGCCCATCTAGTGTGCCCATCCGCAGTAACCACGATCTCTTTCTCTCTCCGAGAGATCCCACGTGCCTATCCCAGGCCCTTTTGAGACTCAGACACAGTCTCTGTCTCCACCACCTCTTCTGGGAGACTGTTCCATGCATCTGGCAATACTAAGAAGATTAAATAGGCATGGAAAATGTAATGCCAGCTTTTAATGTACTTCAGTTCTTGAAGGGCTTAATTGTATTACATTTTTTGATGGCATAAATGTGCAAACAGAAGAGCTTCTCCTGCCATGAAATATTGGTGGCAATTCTATAACTGGGTACCTCCTGTTAGCTGCCCCAATTCTGTATGGGGCATGCCCAGTGGCGTAGTATAGAGGGGGCGGGGGAGTGGTCTGCTCCGGGCGCCATGTTGGTGAGGGTGCGGCACTCCTCCTCCTCACCACATGCAAACCCCCCTTCCCACATACCTCTAGTTGTTGCCTGCTCTTCGCAACTGTGTCGTCTCTCCTGCTGATGTCATAGGAAGTGACGTCAGTAGGAGAGACGATGGGGTCACGAGGAGCACGAAGTTCTTGTTGCTCACGGCAGTGAACAACTAGGAGGTAGAGGGGAAGGGAAGGGGGGGGGATGCGCGTGTGGTGGTGTGTCAAAATTGAGGTGTGCCCAGTTACACCAGGTCAGTGCTGGGTGTGAATGGGGTGCCAGGCATCTCGTGTAACTGTAAGTTGTGCATATATGTAGCAGCCTCACCCATGTCTGTCCCATGCTCTGCACATATGTACACTCAGTACATATACATGACATTTTAGAATAGTGTGTAGTGCACTTATGCACCCAAGTGACACTTTTTTGTGCATTTATGTGCTCAAGTCACAAGTAACTGTGTGCACTTAGTTATAGAATTCACTTTATTGTGTCTAAGAGGAAGGCAACAGATCATGTTCCTGGTTTCCATGTACCTCAAGTGAAATGGTGCGGTGACCGGGTTAGTCCACTCTTCAAGGTAATATGTAGAAATAAAACAAACTCTAAAGAAAAAAATTGGCAAGAAATGAGGAGAGGTGGACACCTCAACCCAAGTAGATAAGGTTCCAAATAAAGTAAATTTTTCATTTTTTCACTTCATTATATATTTTTTTCATTTTGTGTTTTTTGAAATATTTGAGCACTTAAGAGATAATATGATGTACTGGGTGAATTAATTTGGGCTTTTTATAGCCTTTATAAATCATTTGGCCCGTGATACTGCTAAAGGGCGTCTAACATTATTGCAGTTCCCCGATACTGAAATCTCTAAAAGTTCTCTATTTATTTCATTAATTTTTTTCAGATTTTCTTATTTGTATTAGTCTCTTTTGTCCCTCTTTCCTTATCTACTTGGGTTGAGGTGGCCACCTCTCCTCATTTCTTGCTGATTTTTTTCTTTAGATTTTTTTATATGCGGCAATTGTTTTGGTTTTTTCTTATATCTTTGAAATAAAACAAAAACATGAAAGGAAAAAAAAATAATACCTTTTTATTGGACTAACTTAATATAGTTTATGATTAGCGTTCGAAGGTAAACTCCTTCCTCAGATCAGAAATAAGCAAATGTTGGCAATATCAGTATATATAAGGGAAACATATCGGTGTCCATCCAAAGTAAGTCAAATTTCCTTTATGTGTCCACTTTATGAAACATGGCTGGTAAAGACTTCAAAGTACTTTGAAGTCTTTACCAGTCATGTTTCATAAAGTGGCACATAAAGGAAATTTGATGGACACTGTGATATTGGAAATGTTTGAGCCCTTTTTGATTAGCACATTGGTATTTTTCATAGTAACATAGTAGATGACGGCAGATAAAGACCCGAATGGTCCATCCAGTCTGCCCAATCTGATTCAATACATGTTTTTATCCTAACGTGACACATACTGAGGATCTTGTATCACTATACATGTCTTTGTAATCAGTTGGTTGTGGGCAGGGGTGTTAGGTGAAGAGGTATGTTTTTATTGCTTTCCTAAAGTTGAGTCGTCCCTATTTTGTAAGACATCTTTGGACAAAGGAAGCCCCAGTTTATATGCAAAGTTAACAAGCTAAATAGAATTGTGGCTTGGATTGGTAACCAATGTAGTTTCACGTAAACAAGAACCACCCAAGACTATACTGTATAAATAGCAGTGCTGAGTACAGTATATGTATTAATTTAAGTGCATAGCTATTCGTGGATTTCTCCGGCATGCAGCTATTTTGACGGCATAGACTGCTAAAGTTATTGAAGTTCTCTCTTATTTCAAAACCATTGTATTGTTTATTATTTTATCCAGTGCCTATCCATTTTCTGAGTGATATAGAAGTTTAGTGTTTAGATCTTGGTTTCCATGTGACATAATAATGTAGGTGGCAATAGAGAAAGTTCAATTGTCCCAGGTAGTCCAAGTAGTTATTCCTCTCCACACAGATAAGGATGTATTGGTCGGTCACAGAGCTTGGCTGCTTATAGGATATCAATCCTTATCCAGGACAGTTTTTGCCATCTTTCTCCTTGTATTTCACTCTTTGGGGAGGATACGTCTGGTATATCTATTAGCTTGTTCAGCTTAGCACACCCTCTTCCCATGCACAACTAGAAAAGCTTGTAATAGTCAAAATAGCTACTGATTCCAGTGTAGATGATGCCCAAATATGCAGTATCCTAGCACATTTTGACTTTAAGATCTGTCCAAAGTGGCTGCAGTGATCTGGTTGGCCCCACAGCCTGCCAGATACAAACATTCAAATACTTAAAAGGTATTAACGTAGAACAAAATATTTTCCAGAGAAAGGAAAATGGTAAAACCAGAGGACATAATTTGAGGTTGAAGGGTGGTAGACTCAAGAGCAATGTAAGGAAATTCTTCTTTACAGAGAGGGCGGTGGATGCCTGGAATGCGTTCCTGAGGGAGGTGGTGGAGAGGAAAACGGTAACAAGAATTCAAAAAAGCATGGGATGAACACAGAGGATCTCGAATCAGAAAAAAATTAAGGCCAGCACTGGGCAGACTTGCATGGTCTATGTCCTTATATGGCCGTTTGGTTGAGGATGGGCTGGGGAGGGCTTCGATGGCTGGGATGGTTTAGATTGACTGGAGTGAGCTTTGATGGAGATTTCAGTAGATGGAACTTAAGCACAGAACTGGGCAGAGCTTTAGGTTCTGGCCCAGCAATAGCTAAGAAGAAGGAAAATTTAAATTAAATCAGTAATTTAAAGAGTGGGTAGGGTTGGGCAGACTGGATGGACCATTTGGGTCTTTATTTGCCATCATCTACTATGTTACTATGCAATTCTGTAGCCTAATGGTTAGGGTAGCAAGATGGGAGCCAGGTTCAAATCCCATTGTGGCTTCTTGTGATACTGGACAAGTCACTTAACCCTCTATTTGCTCAAATACAGACTTCAGGCCCCTTTTACAAAGCCGCAGTAACGCTTCTTCCATGGCAAATGCACTGAAGCCCATTCAATTTCTATGGGCTTTGGTGCATTTGCCATATGAGAAGAGCTACTCTGGCTTTGTAAAAGGAGCCCTTAGATTGTGAGTCCTTCAGGGACAGGAAAATATCCATTGTAACTCATCTTGAACTAAATCCCTTCCCTCCCCTCCCCTTTGTGTCACAGGTCTTATATAAGAATGCTCATAGTCTTGTATATCTTGTAACGATAAGTCTCATGTCATTGTAAAATATGTGTATTTAAGTCTTCCAGAGATATAAGAATTTTGATTGTTTGAAAATGACCCAACAGACATGACAACGCTAGGTCAGCTCTATACAGTATGAAAGTACACCAAACAGATGTTTAAATTGGAGGAGACTTGGAAGCTTATAGTAACCCTTGAACTATAACAAATCTGCAAAAGCACTGAAAACAACCCAGCCTGATAAATGCATCTCAAGTGGATTTGGTGAAGGTGATTTTTATTTTTAACTTGGATACTGACTTTCCAAGATGGCTACCAAAGGTTCTGTAATGCAACTACAGGTCTGACATCTGCTTTGACCAATATATTTTGACTCACTGTTTGATTGCTGGCACGCATTGTGAAACTCTGTTGATGTTTCTAATAAAAACCTCATTGAGGATTCCACATGAGCTGTGTGTGGATTTGAACTGTCAAAAGATTTGGTGCTCAATAAACTCCTTTAGAACCTTGGATACATATTGTACACATCTCCATATGTGGACTTCAAAGAAAGTCCAGAGTTTTATTGTGGTCAGGCAAACCAGACAGTAAACCGTTTTACATAAATCACTCACTCACACTAGACTTTATACAGCATGCTACTGCTGAGGCTAGCTTAAAGGCCTAACCCCATTCATCTAATGTTACATACTTGGTGTACACCAGGAAAAGAAAAAGCGACATGAGCTAGAAGAAGCAAGCTCTCTTTTGAATATGAAACTATGTGCTATATTTGTAACAGGAGTTACACTCCAGAAGGAAAAGAAAGCCAGACTTAAATTTTTTGTAAAGCTGTTAAAAGTGTGGGGCTAAGATTTTCTATAAAAAATATAAATGTATACAATTGAGATGGAAAAATCTTGGATGAAACATAAAAACATAAGAACAGGCTTACTGGGTCAGACCAATGGTCCATCAAGCCCAGTAGCCCATTCTCACAGTGGCCAATCCAGGTTACTAGTACCTGGCCAAAACCCAAGGTGTAGCAATATTCCATGCTACCGATCCAGGGCAAGCAGTGGCTTCCCCCATGTCTTTCTCAATAACAGACTATGGACTTTTCCTTCAGGAAATTGTCCAAACCCTTCTTAAAACCAGCTACGCTATCCGCTCTTACCACAACCTCTGGTAATGTGTTCCAGAGCTTAACTATTCTCTGAGTGAAAAAAAATTTTCATCCTATTGGTTTTAAAGTATTTCTCTGTAACTTCATTGAGTGTACCCTAGTCTCGTGAATTTATTGACAGAATTATGAAGAAAACAAGCTTAGTATAGCTTTTTTGAAACAGTATATATAAATGGAGAGAAATGTATTTACTACTTAATTAAAATATGAAACGAAGGACAATTATAACTTCATTCTTCCTGTCAGAACTTGCCAGCTCACAGCTCTGTCCTTGGAGATGAAGTGCAGGGTGAGAACAGGGTCATGTGACCGGTCACACAATTAAAGCAATGGAAATGCATTGGAGACCAATCACATGCTCTCAGTGCTAACAGAAGGACATGGCTCTTTTGGCACCAGCTCATGGGGCGGCATAAACCTGCCTTGCTGACCGCAGTAACTCAATTTACAGTTTAGATTTGCAAGCCAATCGTTCCAGGAGGGAAGTCATTCCATCCAGTAAGACCCCAAGAACAAGACAGTGAAATATGTTGGTGTTGATTAAGTGGCAATAATTCCATCTGCAGCATCTGTTCCAATTTTAAGCTTTATAATCTGCTCCCAGTGTGAGTCAAAAGCCATATCCTTTATAGGATCCCATAGTGCACAGATTTTACTAAAATAATCCATCTTTTTTTTCTCAGAAAAAACTTGGAATAATATTTGTTATTTTAAAACATGTATGCGTTTTGGAAGACAATGTTAATTGAATTTTAAAATAAAACGTGGTATATTCTACAATTAGAAGCTGTATCATAGAAGCTTGAGACCAAAAAAAGAAAAAAAGGCAAAAGAGAAAAAAAGGCAAAAAGGGTTAATTTCAAGGAAAGATGCTGACAGTTTGTGTTTGTATAAATGGAGGATGTAATAGCCACGCCTAGACTTTCTCTTTGAAAGCACATTGATTCTATTTCAGGACCAATATGGAATACAAATGCATGAAAATTAAACATGCCAAAAGTGAAAAGTTTAGCATTAGAAATGATTTGCAAAAGATATGATTTTCCCCACACCCTAAATTCCCTGACATGTGCTATCAGAGATCCACAGACTATGCACTTTCTACAGTTTTCTGCTTTTTTGGGACTTCCACTCATTTGGTAACAAGACTGGAAAGTGGCAGCATGCCATGCCATTTGCAATGACCTTGTGGCCAATGTATATGCCACCTTGATTGGGAGTCATGTCATTCCAAGTTTATTCTGTATTTGATATAACGACCATCAGCAAGTATCTGGTCGGTTTACAGTGTTAAAATTAATGTACAATTTTAAAAGAAAGGGGGACATTTCATAAATATAACATAAGTGACAGACAAGACATAGACAAGTTTGGTACGAGAGGTACTGGGGTTGGGGGCAATAAAAACATACAGCGAAATAAAAATAAAATTTAAGAGGAAGGTAAGGGAGGGCAGGGAAAAAACAAGAGGGAGGTGCCGCTTCTTAAAAGCGGTTCTCTTTCTTTACTGAGCTTTAATGGAGTGGGCAGGAGGTATGATCCTATTTCATATTGGATATGCATCCCTGAATAAAAATGTTTTAAGTTTGCTCTTAAATTTATCGAGGGATTCTTCAAGTCGAATGTCGGACGGGAGAGCGTTCCAGAGTGCAGGGGCCATAATGGAGAATATAGTATTGCGAGTATAGTAGAGCTCCTTAATCGGGGGAATAGTAAATAAATTCTGGTTAGTAGATCTTAATGTCCGTGAAGTGCCATAGGGAATCAGATATTTATCTAGGAAGGCTGGGAAGTGGGTAAGTTCAATTTTGAAAGCAAGTAGGAGTATCTTGTAAGTTGTTCAATATGATAACGGTAACCAGTGAGCTTTGCGAAGTAGCGAGGTGACTTGCACAAGGGTACCTCCTGGGCCCTTGCAATCCTAGATCCTAAATGTGACCACAAGGTGTCTCTGCTGCACGATGGCTGAGGTGCAGGCTGCCTCAATAGTAGAGGGCTAGATTCACTAAACCCCCTTACCGTTATGAACCGGTTCTAATCTGTGGCCGAGTCTTGCCGGGCGACCGATCCACTAAAGGCTCCCCATACATATTATCTGATCGGACACATGCCCACAAGCGATCCCACAGATCGCTGAAGACAATCGTGACGCATGTGCAGACCATCATTGTTGGCTGTAGATGTGATCCGTGCATGCGCTTGCTCTCCTGCACAAGCGAGGTCAAAACAAAGGGGGAGGGGTGGCATAGGAGGTTGCAGCTCCCAAAAGGAATCAAAATTAAACATCGCTTTGGGTCACAGCTCCCGAAAGTAATCAAATATTAAACAGCGCTTTCAGAACATGCTTTAAACCCACCCTGACTCTCCTCTCTGTCGCCCTTCCCTGCAGTGCGAACCCATGATTTTAACCCGCGGGTTTAAAGCAGGGCTGCACTTCGGCATGTTCTGGAACAGAACAGAACACACTGTAGTGCAGTCCCGCTTTAAACCCGTGGGTTGAAACCACGGGCTCGCACTGCAGGGAAGGGCGGCAGAGCAGGAGAGTCAGGGCGGGAAGAGCAGGAGAGCAGGGTTTTTGCTGCTGGGCTGGGATTTCAGGGCGGCAGAGAGCAGGAAAGGACGTGAGCGACTGGTCCTCAGGAGTCACTTCTTTTTTGATCAGCCAGCCCAGTCGGTGTTTGTAGGAATGCCACAAAGGAATCTCAAAACTTGTGTCAGGTTAATATGTGACAAGGGTCTTGTGACAAGATGCTAGCATTTTCCTTTACTTAGAATGGCTGCATGACAAGAAGGGAGAGGGAATGGGAATAATTCATAATTCTTTCACAGGGGCTCAGATCCTCACATGAGGCCTAGATCCATACACAGGGCCTAGAGCAGTGTGCTGGTCTGGCCTGGTTCAGAACTGCCTGTGTGCTGATGCCCTGGATCAGAACTTATCAGACCTCCATTCCTACAGGTGTTCCTGAATTTGTTTAGTGAATCGAGGCCCTTCCTACTTTGCATGCCGTTTCCCCTCATTTGCATGTGTGGATCGGATCGGGTGCGGATCGGATCGGGAGGAAGGTTAGTGAATCGGGTCGAGGTCGCAAACTGGTTGGGACACGATCGGTGGGCTTAGTGAATCTAGCCCACAGAATCTCATCCCCAGCAGCCCTTCTTATATTAGGGATATTACCCATGTACTGAATTTGTTAGCTGACATTCCTGAAGAAGATTTTCCTTTTATTTTAGTTTCATTCGATGTAACATCTCTTTACACCTCAATACCACAGTTTGAAGCATTGGGGGTAATAAAAGAATTCCTAGAGATAAGGGAGAGACCTCACCTTATCCCCACTGAATTCTTGATGAAACTAGCTACAATAACAATGAGAGAAAACTACTTCATGTTTGATGGAAAATTCTATATACAAAAGAAAGGGGTAGCGATGGGTGCTACATTTGCCCCCTCTGTCGCCAATTTGTACATGGTAAAATTTGAAAATGATTGGATAAATAAATCTCAGTTTTTTCAATACATCTACTTATGGCGTAGATTTATTGATGATGTGATTATGCTCTGGAAGGGCTCAGAGAATGATTTGATAAAATTTGGAATTTGGCTGAATTCATGTGATGAGAATTTGGTTTTCACCATGATGTAGTCTAAGACCAAATTAAATTTTCTGGATCTTGAGATCCAACAAGATCAGTTAATGTTCAAAACGGATATCTATGTTAAGGATACCGATAGAAACACTTTGTTATTGTATGAAAGCCACCATTCAGTCAAATTAAAAAACAGCCTCCCGTATTCTCAATTTATTAGATTGAGGAGGAATTGTTCGGATATACAGAAATTTAACAAGCAGGGTAAGGTTTTAGAACAAAAGTTGTTGGGTAGGGGTTACCCTAAAAAGATAGTTAGAAGAGCATTCAAGAGGGCTAAGTATTGCAATCGAGAATGGCTTTTACTGAAAACCAACAGAGAACCTATTGAAGAGGATATAGTGACTTGTGTACTAAGACAGAGCACACTGAGTGGTTCAATTTCTAGTTCTTTGTATAAATATTGGAATATTATCACCATTCATCCTGCATTACAACATCTGAAGCTAAGGATAGCTTATTCCAGAGGCAAAAATCTGAAAGAGATTTTAAGAGCGGGTGAAAATAGGTGTATGCAGAAGTCAAGTAGTTCCCCTAAAGGTTTCTTTAAATGTCTTTCTTGTAATATTTGTGGCAATTGTGTGCAAACAAAATCATGGAAAAACCCCATCAATGATAAGGAATATAATATTAAGTATTTCTTGAATTGTAAATCCACATTTGTGGTTTATGTCATTTGCTGTCCCTGCAATAAACTTTATGTAGGGATGACCACCAGAGCCTTCAGGATAAGGATGTTAGAGCATAAATCCAATATTAAATGCTCAAAAATTACTGAACCTTTGGTGGAACACTGCATTAAATATCAACACAGATTCAAAAGCCTACGTTGTTGGGCTATCGATCATGTAACGTCTGACAGGAGGGGTGGCGACAGAAAGAGAAATTTGCTACAGAGAGAAACAAAGTGGACATTTTTGTTAAATTCAGTAGAACCTAAGGGGTTAAATGGGTACATTGATTGGAAACCGTTTATATAATGCTTTTTGATGCTGTAGGAACATTGGCAGTCCCTTTTAGTAAATTAGAATGGCATTTATATACTGTGAGTTTGTTGCATGAATGTATTAGAATGTTGTTGGTTTAAATATGTATAAGTGAGCAGTTTGTTTTGAATCTGGAGTTTGGGTGAATGAGGATGTGTGTTTGTTGCATTAAGGGTCACTGAGTAAATTGTATTCTCTTGGTTTTGTGCATGTGCACAACTGTTTAGACAGTGCCGCGCTGGCGGGTTAATTATTGATAAAATGCTGGCGGAGTTGAGAATGTTATGCATGGTTTGAGTGAGTCGGTGTGCAGTTGTGATGGTTTTAAGTATTAAGGACAAAATGTGGAGGATATTTATACTTAACTGAAACGCACATTTTCTTTATAGCATGCGCATTTCAATGCCTGCTCACGAGTGTGTGAAAGGGGTAGTAAATGGTGCATAGCGCATGTGCGATTTGGTATAAATGGCGTTCTGTTTAGAAAGTTTCCTTGCAGCTGCTTCCACCCTGAGAGTGAGAGGACGTATGATTGTGGTGAGTCCGATTGATTTATTGACTTGGTGCGGTTTATGTTCATAGCTTCCAACAGTTGAGGGAGAGAACCGGAGGTGATTAATTTGCTTTTTTGAATTTTGTGTTTGTGTAGTGTTTAGGGTGATTTTTTCATGAGATTCAAGTTAGAATCTGATTGTCAGTTGGTTGTGATGTGAATGGATTAAGATCGTTTACTTTTAGTGAACACGGTCATGTAGACTTTGACCAGCACAGGTTTGTTCAAAGGGGATTTTAATAAATGACATGAGAGAATCTGCTTATCTGGTTGGTGTTTGAAGAGTTTCACGGAGATATATATTTTTTTAATGGGTTTATTCTTACTCTTCACGGGTTAAGTTATGTCTTAACATTATGTGAATTTTTGACACAGACACAGAGTGTATTTTAAGGAATGGACACAAGATTGAGTTTGTAGAGTTTTATTATTGAGTAAGGATGTAAGATGGAGTATTTAAAATGGCTTGCACCACAATGAATTGGAGTATTTGACTAGCAGGATGGTCTTAATAATTGAAACTAATGAATTTAATGATTTGATTATAAAACACATAAGTGTTCAATTTATTTGACGGTTAATTGATTAGGTTGTTAATTGGGTATGTAATTTTATTCAAGACTGTAAAACAGTATTGCCTTCATGATAATATAGACTATTCTTTTCTTTTTTTCATTGTGTACAAAAATTTATCAAGCTAAGTAAATGATCCAGATGGGATAATTATTTTTAAGAAAGTCTTAATGAATGAATTTATTAATTGAGTATAAAATATACAATTTGCGAATTGATCAATTAAGCTTATTTAAACTGTTTGGGTTTTAACAATTTATGTGGAGTGAGTGGTTGAGTAGTGTTCATATGTTTAAATGTTTTTATGAATAATGTCATTTATTTACTAATGAATACAGCAGAAGGGACAATTAATACAATGATGAATTAATGATTGATATGATGAAGAAAGTAGATTCATATAAATATTTTTAACAATTAATGAGTGTCAGAAAGAAAAAATTTTTTTGGATATTTAATGAGTATCATATTATATGATGAACAAAATAGTCAAGGTATAATAAGTGGTATACATTTTCAATAATGAGTGTTGTATGTATTTAAGAAATAATAATTAAGTTAATTTGTGGAGCTATTACACAGTTTTAAGGGTAACATGTGATCATGGTATTAAAAGTATTCTTTATATTTGTATTATACAGTGCTCCCCATGGTACCCTAGAAAAAGCCTTTTGAGGCGAAACGGGTCCCGTCGGGCCTTTAAGTTGGGGAAAGCCAGAATATAATAAAGAAAAAGATTAAGATTCATTATCCGTGTCTGTCTGGATTTTTTTGGAAAAAGAAAGAAATTAAAGTTGTGGAAGATTTCCCTTTATGAGTGAGGATTTGTCTGGATGCGAGAAGTTTCTTCACCTCACCTCCGTCTTCATCATCTTTGTTACCTGAGGACTTGAGCCAGTTTCCACTGCATGGGTGTGTCAACACTGACAGTCACACCTTTAGTAATAAGGCACAAGTGGAAAACTTTCTTAAAATGTATTGTATACCAAGAAATGTATAATCTTCATATTATTCAGGCACCTGGTCCTTTCTTGTGGCTGTAGCATCCCTGCTGTTACCTTCTGAAGAGCAAGACGTTATGGATAAATAAAGGCCTCTATAATTGTCCCCTTCTTCCCCTGGGTTTGTTCTGTAAATACACCAACCTTCTAGAAGCTGATATCTCATGACTTCCACTTCTAACAATTTGATTCCATTTTCTTTTGTAATGTTTATGAATTCTCTCCTCCCCTGCATACCCAACATATCTTTAATTCTTAAGGTTCCTCCTCCCCAGGCCATCTTAACAGAGCTAGGAAGTGTAGGCAGATCAGGAATAATAAAACTTTGTGAGTAAGGGAATATAAGGGAGGCCCCTGGAGTAGCTTTGGGAAGCCTCCAGACTCTTCCAGACTCAGTCCATCTTGCTCTAGGATCAGCAAGGCTACTGAAGTTGTGCACACTATAAGTTTCGTTTTTAAGGCACTTTGCACTAAGGAACTTTGTGTGTCTAAGTGCTTTGAAAATGAGTACCCTATACTTACATCACAAGATCAAGTGGCACTAGGATTACTAGATTTTACTTAAATAAAATCCGGACTCATATCCCCTTTAATCCTCTCCTCTGCTGTCTTGGTTAGGCTCTGCCCAGGCCAGATCTTCTGCTCTGCTGCCTTGCCTTGCCTTCACAGTAAATTTGGATCTGAATTTCTCTGGATCCAACTTGGTTAAAAATAAGCGTATTTGGGGCTGTCCAGAGGCAAGCTAAACGACAAAACAACAAAATGCAAATTGCACCAATCCTTAGTGGATTGCTTTGAAGTTTTTGGGACGCTTATTAAACTACAAACTGCTGCATCCAATTTTCTGTTCCATCATCTTTTGTTGTTTTGCAGAGGCAAGCCAAGACAGGATCAGGAGGAGACTTCTAGATCAGTGGTCTCAAACTCGTGGCCCGCCAGGTACTATTTTGAGGCCCTCGGTATGTTTATCATAATCACAAAAGTAAAATAAAACCGTTTCTTGATCATATGTCTCTTTAGCTATAAATGACAATATTATTATTAAGACTTAGCCAAAAGGAAAGATTTATAAACTATAAAGAGTTTACCTCATGCAAAATTGTCATTTCTTTAATAAGACATTAACTATTTTTTCTGAGGCCATCCAAGTACCTACAAATCCAAAATGTGGCCCTGCAAAGGGTTTGAGTTTGAGACCACTGGGCTAGATCCAACTTTTATATAAAGAAAAAAAAAAAAAATCCCAACATTTTAAAATAAAGGAAAAAAAAAAAGCATTCAGCGTACCAGCCAGCACTAAAAACCTCTTCTACACTTTGTAAAAAAAAAAAAAAGGGGAGGGGGGAGTCGTCTCTTTCCTATAAAACAACTGTAGTTCTTTTCTACCTAAATTAACTTATTTTAGAATGTGTGGTATAGTAAGGGTAAGTGGTGCCCCTCCCCGTCCTCTTACCCATCCCACCTGCCGCGCACATGCCCCCTTCCCTTTCCATGTACCTTTTCTCACGTCTGTGTCGACTCACCCTTTGACGTACCAGAAGTGGTCAGAAAGAGCGCCAACGCGGGCATCAACCTCGCGCCAGTGAAGTAAAAAAGGCAAGAGTGAAGGCAAGTAGCATGCACACATGGCAAGGAGAGGAGTGGGGGTGCCGCACCCTTAGGAAGACCGCCCCCCCCTTACTATGCCACTGTGTAAACCGCTTTGCTCTGTTTGTTTACAGTTAATAGTGGTATAGTAAGCACACAGCCAAACCACACTTTAGAGGGACAGCAAACAAATTATTCTTTGTCATTAGCTTCAGTTCACACAATGAGCCTGTCTTCTTTCTCAGGCTGGCTGGTAGCATAAGGAATATTATAATGCAAACAGAACAAAGCTCTGGTCCATAACAGGCCTAACCGTCCAGGCTCATAAGGTTCTCTAATCTCTGGCACTAAATAAAGAAGCTTGGCCTACCTTGCAAGCTGCAAACTTCTCTTTCCTCAGCAGTTTTTCAGCTCTCACTGGAAGAGTCTGGAGGCTTCCCAAAGCTACTCCAGGGTCACATGAGATTAGCATGAGAGCAATCCAAAGATAGCGTCCACGAAGTTTGAAGATCACGTAGGGCTCCATGTCATCTTAAGATGTCCCACACATCATCTTTTAGTATAACTATTCAAAAAAATCTTTGATACAATTCTGCAGCAATTTTTCAATTATCCAGCTAGTGACTACTCTATAGATAACTTCATCATTTCACCACCAGGGGTCAGTATGCACTCATTTATCTGCCTCAAAAACTAATTGGCGCACTAAAGTGTGTGGAATGATTCTGTATTAAGGCATTCAACAAATAATTAAGTAAATACTTCTAGTACCATGCCATTGGATGTATCAACAATTTCCTGGTTTCAAACAGACAGTTAAAATCATGATCTCACAAAAGATGCTATCCTAAAATGCGATTTCAGTTCCTCCATCCCAATCTGATGGCTGAAGTAAACTGTAAGACCCATCTCATTCTGCCCTTTTAACCTTTCCACTGCAGTTCTGGGCTCATTTCTGATTTTACCCTGGATTCCATGCAAGGCTATGCTTAGTCCAGTGGTCTCAAACTCGCGGCCCGGGGGCCACATGCGGCCCGCCAGGTACTATTTTGAGGCCCTCGGTATGTTTATCATAATCACAAAAGTAAAATAAAACAGTTTCTTGATCATATATCTTTTAGCTATAAATGACAATATTATTATTAAGACTTAGCCAAAAGGAAAGATTTATAAACTATAAAGAGTTTTTACCTCATTTAAAATTGTCATTTCTTTAATAAGACATTAACTATTTTTTTTGCGGCCCTCCAAGTACCGACAGATCCAAAATGTGGCCCTGCAAAGGGTTTGAGTTTGAGACCACTGGCTTAGTCTGTGCCTTCCCAAATTCAAGAACAGGGGAAACGAGCCAGTAATAAATATTCCCCCTCTTTTACAAACGCCGATAGTGCCGGCGCTAAAGCCCGCGCTATGCGTTCGTAAAAGAGGGGGATTGTTAATTAAATATAATAAATCGTACTCTTTCTCTTTCACCACTGTTCCCTGCTTCTGCCACTCTTTTATTTATTTATTTAATTAGTTTTCTATCCCGTTGTCCCCAAAGAGCTCAGAACGGGTTACAGGCTAAACATACATCATTTTCATTCCATTTCTTTTGTCAATAATGCACGTGAGAGAGATTCGCATACCGAGGAAGCAGTATCGTATTTCCCCACATATAGGCCGCCCCCCTCTGCATAGGCCACACCCATGCATAGGCCGCAGAAAAGGGAGATACCGGAAGATAAGCTGCCCACGGTATTAGCCGCGGCTTATCTTCTGGTACTTCCCGCTGAATGGCCAACGCCAACTCTCGCGGAACTCATGAGAACTTTCATCAGCCACTCAGTCAAGCGGTGCGGGGGCAGGCTGGATGCCGAAGAGATCGCAGCTGCCCTGCACCGCTGGAGATTCACCATCCAGGGGGCTTCGAAAAAGGTACCAGGGGTGGGTGGGGGGATGATTTACAATCGCTGCATAGGCCCCCCCCCAATATAACTAGGCCGCGCCCC
The DNA here is from genome assembly GCF_902459505.1 of Geotrypetes seraphini. Lineage (NCBI taxonomy): Eukaryota > Metazoa > Chordata > Amphibia > Gymnophiona > Dermophiidae > Geotrypetes > Geotrypetes seraphini. The sequence continues at coordinate 144,126,696 of NC_047090.1, read as the reverse complement.
ATTCACTGGTTTGTAAAACCCATGTATAGGCCGCAGCCTATATATGGGGAAATATGGTATATGCAAATTAATTCATGAACATTCATTGTGGAAATCCTGAAAAACATGACTGGCCGGGGTTTATCATTTTTGTCCAGTGTGTCTTTCATAATTAGACTGGAAGCTCCTTTGAGCAAGGACCATCTCTTGTGTGTTTAATGTACAGCGTTGTGTGTGTCTGGTAGCGCTACAGAAATAATAAATAGAAGTAGTAGCAGTAGAAGACAGGTTTGGGAATCATTGGTGCTCACTATGATGACAATGCTCCCTGAACTGAAAGCAGAGAAATTTTATAAACCCAAATAAAGCATAAAATCCCATTCGTGACCTGGGAAACTAAACAGAAAGACATTTTTAAGCCTACACACTCATACGCTATACTCCTGAGTTAAGTTCATTTTGTGACCTCTTAAGTGCTTGGCCCTTCTGCATTATTTAGATCTCTCAGGAATGAATAATGTATGTGCGGTGGTTCACTTCAGTAAAAGCAGCAGATTTTATGAGTGCCCAAGTGTCCCAGTCATCTTACAGCCCAATAAGTGGTCTGCCTCACCTAGCTCAAACTCGAAGCCCTTTACAATCCAGGCTCAAGTTTTCCAGGTAGAGTCCTTTGAGCCCATTTTGATATGCAAAATATTTGGAAGAGTTTATATTGGGGGAAAAAAAAGTTGACTAGAGTGGATAGGTAGATATGAATCACTTGTTTACTCGCTCAAAATATACTGGGTCTAGAGGGCATGCGCTGAAGCTAATAAGTAGTAGATTTAAAACAAACTGGAAAAAATATTTCTTCACTTAACATATAATTAAACTCTGGGATTGGTTGCCAGAGAATGTGGTGAAAGCAGTTAGCTTGGCAGGGTTTAAAAAAGATTTTGCTAATTTCCTAAAACAAAAGTCCATATGCCATTATTGAAATGGCTAGGGCAGTGGTGTAGTAAGGGTGAGAGGCACCCAGGGCATCTGTGCCCCTCCCCTGCCATCTTTCCTACCCTCCTACCATCTTTCCTACCCCACCTGTCGTGCATGTGCCCCTCTTCCCGTTCCCCATACCATTTTCACTTCTTCAGCAGCATGCCCACATTGGTGTAAGCTCGCCATTTGACATCACTTCCTAGGTGTGGGTCCCGGGAATGACATCAGAGAGAGCGCCGATGCTAACACGAGCAGCAACCTTGCACTGGGGAAGTAAAAAAGGTACAGGAAAGGCAAGAGGTGTGTAGCAAGGAGAGGAGCGGCAGGGGCGGAGGAGGGGTGCCATGCCCTCAGCAAGACTGCGCCTGAGGTGGATCGCTTCCCACCCCCTCTTACTATGCCACTGGGCTTGGAGAAATCCACTGCTTATTCCTAGGATAAGCAACATAAAATCTTGGGCTCTTGCCAGGTACTTGTGACTTGGATTGGCCACTGCTGGAAGATTATTTAATTATTATTTATTTATTAAAAAATTTATATACCGCATACAACTATGCGGTTTCCAAATGACATACATAGAATCTTGTTTCCCTCCGATTGTCACGTGTAACAGACATATCAAGAGAACATCGTTAATCATCCTTGTTATAATAGGGCAGGCCTGCACAACTTCGGCCCTCGCCAGGCCGGGTTTTTTAGGATTTCCCCAATGAATATGCATTGAAAGCAGTACATGCAAATAGATCTCATGCATATTCACTGGGGAAATCCCGAAAACCCGACTAGATTCGGCCCCTGAGGACCGGAGTTGTGCAGGCCTGTAATAGGGATAGAGCACACATTCGATCAGTTCAGAGGACAAACTAGCTTTAAATCATACTTTGATGTCAGAAAAATTCCAGAAGGCGATTATCAACTGAAATATATCTTAGCATAAGAAGGCATTAGCAAACAATTGAGTTTTCAGCATTTTCTTAAAATTCATCCTCCCCACACAAAACCGCAGGATACCAGGTAAGGCATTCCATAGTTCTACACCAGCCACAGATATCATTGATGCTCCGATCCTAGCATGCATAGTCGGCATTCTACCCTCCAAGCTTAATTTCAGCCCATTTACATCTCAAAGCTTTCTTCTTGGCTTATAGATCTGAAAGAATTCTTGTAAGATCTTTGGGGAAGCATAATACAATGTCTGATGTATAATCGCAACAGTCTTGAACTGCACTCTTTGTTGCATAGGTAACCAGTGTAGTTTCTTCAACACAGGAGTTATATGGGTACTCCTTGGAATCCCTGTGATTAATCTTGCAGCGGAGTTGATAAGCATTTGCAAAGCCCTCAACTTTCCTTTCGTAAATTACAATAATCCACCCTACTCAGGATCAACGTCTGAACCACAGTACAGAAATCGTGTGTTGGTAATATTGGCTTCAATCTATAAAGCATTTAAAGTTGCATGTATCCTATCCTGATTATTTTTAATATTTGGTTTTCCATTGTCAAACAGCTATCCAAGCACACTCCCAGGACAGTTATCTCCTTTTCTACCGGCAGTTTTTTCCCTATAACAATCACATTTTTAAACTCAAAATTGTCTCTTTGACCTTTCACCACCATTACCTCCGTTTTGTTAACATTCAATTTCAAATCATGTTCACTCATACAACTTCCGATCATTTCCATATACTTTTGCAAGCAAAGATCTTTTATCGTGCACATCCATCTCTCTAAATTTCTTCCCCAGGTCATATAGATGTTAAACAGCATTGTCGATAATGCAGACCTTTGTGGGACTCCTTTTTAACTTCCACTGTTCTTGACACCACACCCTTACTTCTCACCCTTAATGCTCTTTCATTTAGATAAGATGTGAACCATTTTAATACATCTTCTGCTAAACCTAGTTGTTTCAATTTCTCCAAATTTATAGCGTCAAATGCCTCAGAGACATCTAAGGATACCATGAGATATTTGTTATGTTTATCTATCCCTTCCCTCAAAGTCTCCAATACTGAGATCATTAACAATTCGACACTGCGCATGTCGAAATCCAAATTGGAACTCATCAAGGCAATTTTTTGTGGTATATAATCATTTACCGGGCTTGATGAACCTTTGGTTTGTCCCAGCAAAGCAACTCTTATGTTCTTATGAATGGGGAGTGTGTCTTTCATGTTGTAATGCAGGGGTGCCCATAAGGTTGATCGCGATCAACCAGTAGATCGCGAAGGCAACACGAGTTGATCGCATAACCCATCCCGGGTTCTGTGATAGACTCGCGTTGCTTTCGCATTCTACCTGCTTCCTGACACCGTAAACAGAAGCGCTGGGCTGACCAGCCTTCCCCCCAACATCAATTCTGACGTTGGAGAGGACGTTTCGGGCCAGCCAATCGCTGCCTGGATGGCCTGGAACTTTCTCTCCAACATCAGAATTGACGTTGGGGGGAAGGCTAGTCGGCCTGGTGCTTCTGCGTCGGGAAGCAGGGAGAGCTCACAATTCTGCGGCAGTGGCTTGGGGGCCTGTTCCCTGATGGTGGCAGCTTGGAGGAGGGCAGGGAGAAAGAAAGACAAAGAAAGGGGGCAGGCAGGGAGACAGAAAGAAAGAAGGGAAACAGAAAGAAAGAAAGAAAAGGGGGACAGGGAGACAGAAAGAAAGACAGAAAGAAAGAAGGTGAGAGGAAGAAAAAGTTGGGGGAGGGAATGAGGTCTGGAGGAGAGGAAGCATACAGGAGGCTGAAAGAGGGGAAGAAATATTGGATGCACAGTCAGAAGAAGAAAGTGCAACCAGAGACTCAAGAAATCACCAGACAACAAAGTAGGAAAAATGATTTTATTTTCAATTTAGTGACCAAAATGTGTCCGTTTTGAGAATTTATATCTGCTGTCTATATTTTGCACTATGGCCCCCTTTTATTAAACCGCAATAGTGTTTTTTTAGTGCAGGGAGCCTATGAGCGTCGAGAGCAGCTCGGGTTATTCAGCATAGCTCCCTGCATTAAAAACCGCTATCGCAGTTTAGTAAAAAGAAGGGGTATATTTGTCTATTTTCGTATAGTTGTTGCTGAGGTGACATTGCATAAAGTCATCTGCCTTGATCTCTTTGAAAAATCCCCGGAATATAAATGATACTTAACATTTTCTCTGTGTACAGTGTGCTTTGTGTTTTTAAAAATTTTACTGTCGGTAGATCATTTTGACTTGGTCATTTTAAAAGCAGCTCGCAAGCCCAAAAAGTGTGGGCACCCCTGTTTTAATGAGTGATCATCATCTGGTATCCAGTGATCGCCAGATAGTGTGGTTCAGCATTAGACATGGATGAAGATGGTTTACATAAATGTGAGAGTCTTAGTCTTCAGGAAATGAACTTTCCCAATATGACAGCTCTTATGTACATGCTACTTTGTGGGTGCTGAGTATTCTTGCCGGAGACGGGCCAGGTTACAATGAATACTCTTTATGTACACTTCTCCCTCTGTATTCGTGGTTTCAGCAATCGCGGTTTCGATTATTCACGGTTTTTAGCTTGCTGCCTCCTCCCCCCAAATGACTTCAGTTTGCAGAGAGAAAGCACTTATTCCAAGCGTTTACAGAGAAAAATCGCCGATTCACAGCACTTTCTTCACCGTATTTTGCCTCTCCTTCAGGAACAGGCCAGGTCTCCCACCATGTTATTCGCGGTTTCACCCTATTCACAATGGTTTTTAATAGAAAACAGCGAATAACATTAGAAAAAGTTATTTGCGTTTTTTCCGTATTTGTGGTTCTGTTAATCTCCTATCCCAGTGAATACAGAGGGAGTAGTGTAGCTGTCTTATCGATTTACCTCGTCCCATAAATACAGCCACTCCCTTCCAACCATATGTATTCTAAGGTATGCTGAACTAGATTCACTCTGTTTGTTAACTGAAGATGGAAATTACCATATGTTAACTTGACTTTCTGTATATCTAATGTTGCTTTACATGTGTCAATTCATAATTTCTTTGTCTATGCATTATCTATGTCAACCTTGTTACCTGTTCTGAGTTTGTTGGGGAGGATGGGATTTAAAACTAACCAAATCAATCAATCAATATATGGATTAAGTGAAACAGCCACTGTTGGCATTTAAATCCTGTGTATACTTTTTTTTCTTTTTCTAAATATTTAAATGCATCACATAAGTAATAGTGATTGTGATAAGCTCAGACCCAACAACCAAACTCAAGTGAAAGAACGCGGAGCTAGTTGTACAAGAGACCATCACCGATTATCACGGTCTCATTCCACCGCATAAACCATTCTCTTCAAAGGCTAAAAGAAGTATAAGCTCTTTGTTTTAGCCTTTGAAGAGAATGGTTTATGTGGTGGAATGAGACCGTGATAAGCGGTGATGGCCTCTTGTACATCTAGCTCCGTGTTCTTTCACTTGAGTTTGGTTGTTGGATCTGAGCTTATCACAATCACTATTATTTAACATAGAAACATAGAAGATGACGGCAGAAAAGGGCTACAGCCCATCAAGTCTGCCCACTCTGCTTACCCACCCCCTGTCTATGCCCTAATGACCCAATTTCCTTATCTTGACCCTCGTAGGGATCCCACATGGGTATCCCATTTATTCTTAAAGTCTGGCACGCTGTCTGCCTCGATCACCTGCACTGGAAGCTTGTTCCAATGATCAACCACTCTCTCTGTGAAGAAATACTTTCTGGTGTCGCCATGAAATTTTCCGCCTCTGAGTTTGAGCGGGTGCCCTCTTGTGGCCGAGGGTCCCTTGAGAAAGAAAATATCATCTTCCACTTCGACACGTCCCGTGAGGTACTTAAATGTTTTGATCATGTCTCCCCTCTCTCTACGTTCCTCGAGAGTGTAGAGCTGCAATTTGTTCAGTCTCTCTTCGTACGAGAGACCCTTGAGCCCCGAGATCATCCTGGTGGCCGTCCGCTGAACCGATTCAATTCTGCGCACATCTTTACTGTAATGTGGCCTCCAGAATTGCACACAGTACTCCAGATGAGGTCTCACCATGGCCCTGTACATGTAATGCATTTAAATATTTAGAAAAAGAAAAAAGTATATAAAGCAATTAGTTGGGTAGATATATGAAGTGATTAGTATATTCTGAGTTATGATTTTGATCACTCAGCTTACTGTGGGATTTAAATCCTGTGGCCATACCAGCAGAATACTGACCCCATAGCACCTTAAGGGCCCAAAACACTGCGCTCCAACCTTCTAAAAGTCGATAATGGCCAATAAATAAATATATAGCATCAAAAATAAGAAATCTCACTTGTTCTGTATAACAAAATAATCTTCGATTGCTCACAATCCTTACCTTGAAACGGGCTGCACAATTGAGAACCCACTGACGTGCTGTTCGTATCGTGCCCCAGCTCTCTGGAATTCTCCTCGTGAGAACTCGTCCTTACTACAGATTTGCATTTTGTCTAGACCTTTAGGGAAGGATCTCAGAAATGATTTTATTTGGCTTTGTTTAGGCTCCTGGGGTTAATTTTGGATTTGGAATTACAGTAATTACTTGCCTTTCCAAATGTGTGCTCATAGTGAGATACAATTTAGGTAGAGTAGGTAGATCCCTGCCCTAAAGGCATTACGAGCGAAATTGAGTTTTCATGCTGTTATTTGCTCTTTTATTTATTCACGTTGTGAGGGTGAAATCTGTCCACAGAATAACATTCCAGCACATGTGTAGAAGTGGGCAGACACTTTTGCTCAAAGTGGGCACAGTACTAGCTGTCCTTGGTGCAAATCCTTGTGTTCGCGGGTTTGTACAAGTCCTACATGCTTTTAATTTGCATATGAATATTTTACTGCATCAGTGGGCAAAACTTTGTCATTAAGTTGACATTAGAAGTCATGCGCTCGGCCGTCAGCACAAGGCTCGAAAATGTGGCTTTCCAGTTTCTGCATACTCAATGCCTAGAGTTTTGGTCTTCACTCTCGGTCCTAGATCAAGTTTTCAGGATATCCTTGGGGACTATACATGCCTTCTTCACCCATTGTATAGAAATCTCTCTCATCCATGTTCAATAGGGATATCCTGAAAACCTGGCCTATTGGCAAGCCCAGCTAAGGTATATTTAAATATCCAAATTAAAGCATCATACAAATGCAGTTGATTTGTCTATAAAATTGTGCTATCAAGGTGCTCTCTCTCTCTCTCTCTCTCTCAAGTGCAAATATTATAGGAACATAAGAATTGCCATACTGAGACAGATCGAAGGTCCATCATGCCCAGTATAACATAGTAACATAGTAACATAGTAGATGACGGCAGATAAAGACCCGGATGGTCCATCCAGTCTGCCCAACCTGATTCAATTTAAATTTTTTTTTTTTTTTTTTTTTTAATTTTTTCTTCTTAGCTATTTCTGGGCAAGAATCCAAAGCTTTACCCGGTGCTGTGCTTGGGTTCCAACTGCCGAAATCTCTGTTAAGACTTACTCCAGCCCATCTACACCCTCCCAGCCATTGAAGCCCTCCCCTGCCCATCCTCCACCAAACGGCCATACACAGACACAGACCGTACAAGTCTGCCCAGTAACTGGCCTAGTTCAATCTTTAATATCTTGTTTCAAACAGTGGCCAACCGGGTCCCAAGTACCTAGTTAGATCTCAAATAGTAAAACAGATTTTATGCTGCTTAACCTGGGAATTAGCAGTGAATTTCCCCAGGCCATCTCAATAATGGCCTATGGACTTCTCTTTTAGGAAATTATCCAAACCTTTTTTAAACCCTGCTAAGCCAACTGATTTCACCACAGTCTCTGGCAACAAATTCCAGAGTTTAACTACACATTGGGTGAAGAAATATTTTCTCTGATTTGTTTTAAATCTACTACTTAGTAGCTTCATCACATGCCCCCCTAGTCCTAGTATTTTTGGAAAGAGTGAACAAACAATTCACATCTTCCTTTTCCACTCCACTCAGTATTTTATAGACCTTTATCAAATGCCCCCTGAGCCGTCTCTTTTCCCAAGCTGAGGCAAACTCAGTAGAAAAGATGACTTTTTCCAAGGTTGTCAATCAAGCTAGAATTGTGTCCTGAAAGCTGGTGCAGTAAAAGGACAAAGCTGTTTTTTAATCTCCCAGGGTAATGGATAGACACCTGAAATGCCAGAGAATCACACCAAGAGAAAGGGAAAATGAAAATAATGGAAAGGAGGTAGCAGAATGACATCAGCACAATGTATGTGAAGTTTAATAGGAGCCCAAACGTGTTTTAGAAGAGGCGAGGAAGGGCAGGAACTGAACTTGCCTCTGGGAATGATGTCAACGGGACGCTTTCACCAGCAGTGCTCAAGGACTTTCCATGCAACCCGAGCTCCTGTTTTTATAGTGCACTTCACAGACTCAAGCTGCGTTTTTAAGTGTTTGATACCTAGACCCCTATCCCTGAGGATGCATGAACCACTGCGTCTCAAGTATCGAAACAAACCCCACATCTGATAATGTCTCTGAAGAAGGACAGTGATTTTGCAGTTTGCCAGTCTGGGGTAGATCTCGATCCTGGTTTCTTTGGGGGGTCCCAACATGCATTTTTTTTCCAAGTTTTCCAAGTTTCCAAGTTTATTAAATAGTTTGATTAATCGCCATATCAAAATTCAAGGCGATGTACAAAAAAATAAAACACATAGTTATGAGACATGGGTAAAATATTATATACAATACATACTGTTATAAACACAAATCACAATATTAAAATAAAAATAGATTATTGGACATTGTTAGAAACAAAAGGAAAGTTCATTAATGGTTACAATGCATATTAAATTCAAAATAATAAAAAAAAAAAAAAAAAAGAAGGTAATAACATAGGGGGAGGAAAATTACTAAAAATATAATATTAAAAGATCGTTAATCGCTAAAAGCATCATTAAAAAGGAAACTTTTAAGCTTACTCTTGAATTTATCTAGATTTTTTTCTTCTCTTATATATGTTGGAAGATCATTCCAGGATTCCAGGATTTCCAGCTCTTGAACAGGGCAGGGATTGTTCTTTGTACTGTAAAACGTTTCTGCTAAAATCATCATGTGCAGGGAGAGGACGTGAGCTGGCAATGACATTGGCCGAGCTTCCCTGGAAGAACCTAAGCACTTTCAGCTGCCAGAGTGTTTGCTGGATCAGCACAGAGCACATCTGCACAGCTGAAAATGAGCACCTATAAGCTTGTTATTTTACCACTGTCCTATATGATAGATGGGGGGGGGCAACTCAGGGCATGGCCCAACCACTGGTTTGTTTAAGACTCCCCCCCCAAAAAAAAGCTGTTCTGTTTTGCCTGTCATGTATCATAGCAGTAAGTGAAATATCACCACCTCCTGTAAAAGCCTTTGTTTGGAAGGAATTTTTTTTTTTGGTCCAGAAAGGTAGACTATCCTGTATAACTGTGGTTTCCAAACTTTTTTCCTTGTGAAATATAAGGAAAAACGTACAAAAGTTAAAATAAAAAAACCCTGCTTTCTTTTCTGCATTTTTTTCAGGGTAGGAAGCACAAAGAATTATTTTTGAAGGACCCTCACAAAATGAACCAACAAGTCATAAAATCACTGACTTACAGGGGTGCATGCTGATAGGAATGAATCATTAGCATTTCAAAATCAGCAAGAACAAGCAAGACTACACATATCATTAGACCTCTCAGCCGCATTTCATACAATTGATCACCACCACTAAAATCAATCGGAATTACCGACCTATCGCTCAAATGGTTTTCTTCTTACTTCTCAGACTGTACTTCAAAAGTCATCATAGACAAGGTCTCTTCAAGCAGTTTCACACACGAATACGGCATACCACAAGGATCAATCCTCTCTCCGCTCCTATTTAACATCTTCTTGGCCCCTCTTCTGACACTAGGGCAATCAATTGGCGTTACAATGTTCACTTGCACTGATGATATACAACTAATCCATCCGATTGATCCTGACAATCCAAATGACATTTCAGATATCAATCAAAAATTAGAAAAAAATCAATCAATGGCTAAATGATAACATGTTATCACTTAATATATCCAAAACTAAAACAATGCTCTTCCCCTGCAAAGAAGGTCATTCTTTGTCAGTACCCATCTGTCTTAGATTCACCCCTCTTCAAATTGTGACCACCATAAAACTCTTAGGCGTTACTTTTGATGACAAATTAACTTACCATCAACAAATCAGCTTTGTAGTACAAAAATGTTTCCATAGATTACGTATGATTCATTCCTTAACAAATCTCCTAGAACCATCATCTCTACACACCTTAATACATTCACTGGTCATCTCCAGAATAGACTATTGCAATATGTTATATAAGGGAATAACACAAAAAGAACTCAGATGCCTACAAATAATCCAAAATACAGCGATCAAACTTCTAACAAAAGCGAAAAAGTTTGACCGTGTAACACTCGTTTTGATCAATGCACACTGGCTACCTATCTCACATAGAATAACATATAAAATTTTACTCCTCACATTCAAAACCCGATCCTCTTATACCCCAGAATTTATTAACAGACTCTATATCCCTTATGCCTTCTCAAGATCTCTCTGATCAAATAATCAGCATTTACTAGTAATACCATCACTACGTCAAATATTCCCCATCTCCGGGAAGAATCAGTGCTAGATTGATTCAAATCTAACCTAAAGACATTCTTATTTAAAGATGCATTTGACCTATAGCATTCGATACGCTTGTCATCACACAGATGAATTCTTTCCCTCCCTAATGTACAGGGTGCCCACAAAAACACTCCTTGATTTTAAATGGTTACAAAATCAAAACTTATTGGAATATGCTTATAAATAAGATAACAGCAAATACAAGTCCCCAAAAGCCTTCAAGTTTCAAGTTTATTAAATTTTACTATACCGACTATCAACAAGTATTTAGCCTGTTTACAAGTTAAAATAAGATAATAGATAAAATTAATACAATATATAAGATAATTAAAAAGAAAAAGAAAAGGGGATTGTGAACATTTAGACTTTAACTAGACATACTGGAAAGTGATGGCAGGGAATAAAGAAATGGAAGGGAAAAAAATTACATTGTTCAAAAAAAAAAAGGAAATGGAAAAGGGAAGGATGAAACATAAGGAATGGGATCGCTTCCTAAAAGCAATTGAAGTATTGAAGAATAGATTATATTTGGAAGCAGGAAAACGCGTCTTGGAATAGGAAAATTTTTAATTTAGCCTTAAATTTATCAATTGATATCTCGTGGCGAATATGGGATGGCAATGCGTTCCATAGGGTAGGAGTGACTACAGAAAAGTTAGTCTTTCTCGTATAGAAGAAATCTTTGATTGTGGGGACAGATAACAGGTTTTGATCGGCTGATCTAAGGGTCCGTGATGAGCAGTAGGGAATTAGAAGTTGATCTAGAAAAGAAGGTTGGTGGGAAAATCTGATTTTGAAGACTTGCATAATTGTTTTATATGTGATACGGTGGGTTATAGGTAGCCAATGAGCTTCTTTCAGGAGAGGTGTAACATGGTCAAATTTTTCTAATTTGTAAATAAGTTTTATGGCTGTATTTTGTATGAGTTGGAGTCGCCGTAGTTCTTTTTTAGGGAGTCCATTGTAAAGAGAGTTACAATAATCAAGGTGAGAGATGACAAGTGAATGAATTAGAGTTGTGATAGCTGCAGTATCGAGGATAGATGATAGAGAACGTATAAGCCTTAGTTTGTAAAAACAAGTTTTTACAACTGTACTAATCTGGTCATGAAAGGTAAGATCCTTATCTAGGGTAACCCCTAGTAGTTTTATTTTGGTTTCCATTTTTACAGGATGAGTTTTGATGAGAATCTTTTCATGAATAGTATCGTTCTTCACCCTTATAAGCTGCAATTGGTTCAGAAGTTACAACCTTCAGACAATGCAATGTGACAAAATAACCAGGTGTTCTTCAAGTGGCTACCGAGTTCACCGGACATTACTGTTTGTGACTTTTTCCTTTTGGGGGTACGTGAAAGACAGAATGTACGTACCTCCACTACCCGCAACTATGGATGATCTGCAGGAACGCATCACTGAAGCTATAAATGCAATCACACTGGATATGCTTTGGAGAATCTGGTCCGAGCTTGATTATCGCATCGATGTTTGCCGAGTAACAGGTGGGGTGCACATCGAGTGTATGTAATCAACAGCTACCATATGAAACTTTATGAGTTGATGAAACTGTAGCCTCAAAGGTGAAAGAATATTCCAATAAATTTTGGTTTTATAACCATTTAAAATCAAGGAGTGTTTTTGTGGCCACTCTGTACTTCCCATCTATGTTTCTCTATCATATCTACTATTGTACTTCTGCCCCCTAACCTCTTGTCTGATAATGTATGCCTTGATATTCATATGCAAATCCCTGGTTTTAAATTTTTAACTTTGTGCGCCACTTAGATGTTAGATAAGCAGGATAACAAATGTTAAATAAACTTGAAACTCCACTTCTATTGTACCTCTGCCCCCCCAAATAAGAAAAACTCTTGAGCATGCATTCTTCAGTCTTTTAAGCATGACTGTGTACAGTATCAGTGAATCCATTATTTCATCGGTTACAAAAGCGTTAAGGCACTCTCCATCTCTTTACAATTATCAGACAGACAGAGACAAGGGGGCTACAGAGTTTTGCAAAGTTGTTTCTAATATCTGAAGAGCTGCGTACTAGAGAAATAATTCGCGTACTAAGGGCCCTGATTGTGCTCCGTCTTCTTTCATGTCTGTGCAGCTGCGACATGGCCACACAGCCCTGCCATTTTATTTTTTCTGTCAGAGCTTAATAATGCAACACTATAGCCTTTATGAATGGAGACAGTAAAAGAATAAACCGCAGAGGACGGGCAGGGGGGCTAAAAAGTTCTGAAGAAATTGATCACAAAACAGCAGATGGTAAAATTACTATAATTTCATGAAAGCATTAAAAAAAAGTGCTCATTTCAAGAGGAGCTCTACGGCAGCTTGCAAGAAATGAAACGAGTTCATTTTCACAGCTTCTGGCTCGTACGCCAGCATGGGGGCTGGGTAAAACACGGGTAAAAATCGGCTCACCTAAGAGGTGAGAGGTATCTGTGAGGTTCATGGGAGTTAAAACGAGGATCTCTGTGGACCCCATGTCACAGCCATTTTCTTTTTAAGGCCATGCACTTTTAGTTCTGTGGGGTCCACAAGATCCTCTTTTTAACTTCTACCTTTGCTAGCTTCTCTTCTGCTAGTGGTTGGGATTGCTGGTACTAAATACTTGTGAAAAAAATTAGCGTGATCTTAAATGGTATCACTTATCCCATTCTATCCACCATAAAAATATTAGGTGTCTATTTGGACAGGAATTTATCTATGATAACTCAAATTGATTCATTGGGTAAAAAATGCTTTTTTATGCTTTGGAAACTTATCTCACCTTTTACTAAACTGCGATAGCGGTTATTAGCACATGGAGCCGCACTGAATGCTCCGCGCTGCTCCCGATGCTCATAGGAACTCTATGAGCATTGGGAGCAGCGTGGAACATTCAGTGCTGCTCCCTGCACTAGTAACTGCTATTGCAGTTTAGTAAAAAGGGGGGGGGGGAGTTTAGACTGATTAGATCATATTTTGATGACAAATCGTTTACATTATTGGTTCAGTCTTTTGACCTGAATACTCTGGACCACTGGTTCCCAACTCTGTCCTTGAGGACCACCAGCCAGTCAGGTTTTTGGGATAACCCTAATGAATATGCATGCGAGAGATTTGCATATAATGGAACTGCATTGGCTCCCCATGGAAGCTAGAGTGCAGTTTAAGTTTGGTTGCCTGTGTTGCAAAGTAATATTTGGTATGGCTCCAGCCTATTTGGTTGATGAATTGATTTTTTCCCATCATAGATGTTCTACTCAGATAGCTTCCCTTTTTGATTTTCCATCGCCCAAAGGTTGCCGCTATAAAAGATATCATAATCGACTACTGTCATTTCAAACAGCTACTTGGGATGCTGATTTTCATCAATTATTCTTTACATCTATATTATATCATAACTTTAGGAAACTATTAAAGACTTATTTATTTAGGAAATTTGTGAAAGATTGAAAATGTATTTCATTCTTTGTTGTAGCAGTATTTTAGAACAAAAGAATAGCCTTACTTAGTCAGACCAATGGTCCATCAAGCCCTGTAGCCTGTTCTCACCGTGGCCAGTCACTACTACCTGGCCAAAACCCAAGGAGTAGCAATATTCCATGCTACCAATACAAGGCAAGCAGTGGCTTCCCCCATGTCTTTCTCAATAACAGACACACCCACTAGATACTAATACATCATTGCACATTAACAAACTTAGTTACCCTATCCAATCTACTATGAAGGTATTGGGAGTAATACTAGACCAGGGCCTAATCATGAAAGACCAGGTGGACTCTTTGGTTAGAAAGGGTTTTTTACTCTCTGGAACTTAGGTCCATTAGAGCATATTTTAATGCTTCGTCATTCAGAATTATGATACAATCCCTTATACTAAGTTAACTTGACTACTGCAATATCGCCTATCTGGCAATTACCCAGAAGAACTTGCAGTGATTACAACTGGTGCAAAATGCGGTGGCCAGGCTGATTTTTGGGCTGAAGAAGTTCGATCATGTAACTCCTTCCTACCAACTCCTGCACTGGTTGCCGATGGAGGCACATGTGAAGTTTAAGTTTGGTTGTTTCTGCTTTAAGTACTTTTTGGCCTAGCCCCCAGACATATATCTCTTTTCTCTTTTTCAACCAATCAACATATTAGAAGCTCAAACGTGAATTTCGTTTCCCCACTGGTTAGAGGATGTAAATTTAAAAGACATCATCAACATCTCTTCTCATATCAGGCAGCATTATGGGGTAAAGATCTGAAACAATTACTCATGCTTGCGAATACCTATGGGGAATTCAGGAAACACCTAAAAACATACCTGTTCCTAAAGTACGTAGGCAGCTGCACTGCACAATCTTTCCCTACAACTGATCGTTAAACTTCAACTCTGTTAGTACTAATCTGTTACATTTTTAATCATTGTAAACCACATAGAACTTCACGGTCCTGTGGTATATAAACTGTTATTATTATTATTACTATGGACTTTTCCTCCAGCAAGTTGTCCAAACCTTTCTTAAAACCAGCTATGCTATCCGCTCTTACCACATCCTCTGGCAACGCGTTCCAGAGCTTTTAACTATCTCTGAGTGAAAAAAATTTCCTCCTATTGGTTTTAAGAGCATTTCCCTGTAACTTCATCGAGTGTCCCTTAGCCTTTGCATTTTTTGACGGAGCGAAAAATCGATCCACTTATACCCGTTCTACTCCACTCAGAATTTTGTAGACTTCAATCATATCTCCCCTCAGCCGTCTCTTTTCCAAGCTGAAGAGCCCTAACCGTTATAATAATAATAATAACTTTATTCTTATATACCGCCATACCCAGCGAGTTCTAGGCGGTTTACATCACTTAGCAAATGACCTGCATTGACAAGCAGATTTACAACATGTCACAAGCAGATTTACAATGAATAACAACAATTTACAACAGTCTGCAAAGAAGGGTAGATTTACAACGATTTATCAGAAATTGCAGCTTTGATCGAACTAGACAAAGGATGTAGAGAGTAGGAAAAAGAGAAGGTCTAGTGAAGGAGGAGAGGAGCAGGGGTGGGCGAGGTGTTATGTGGGGTGAGGGGATAATTAAGGGTCGTGTTTGCTGAATAGGTAGGTTTTGAGTAGTTTTCTGAAGGCAAGGTAAGTGGGGGCCTCGAGGATCATTTGGGCTAGCCATGGGTTCAGCTTGGCTGCTTGGAAGGCGAAAGTTTTATCGAGGAATCTTTTGAGATGACAGTGTTTTAGCGAAGGGAAGGCGAACAGTTGAATTCTTCGTGATTTCTTGTTGTTGCAATAAAGGTTAAAGTGGGTGTTGATGTAGCTAGGAGAGGCACCGTTTACCGATTTGTAGCAGAAGCATGCGAATTTAAAAAGAACTCTAGATTCGAATGGCAGCCAGTGTAGTTGGTGGTAGAAAGGGGTGACGTGTTCCCATTTCTTTAGGCCAAAGATGAGGCGCACTGCGGTATTTTGGATTATTTTTTTTAGTCTTTCCTCATACGAGGAGTTCCATCCCCTTTACCATCTTGGTTGCTCTTCTTTGAACCTTTTTTAGCGCCACTATATCTTTCTTGCGATAAGGAGACCAGAATTGAATGCAATAAACCATGGAACGATACAGGGGCATTATAACATTCTTAGTCTTGTTAACCACCCCTTTTTAATAATTCCTAGCATCCTACTTGCTTTTTTGGCCGCCGCCACACATTGGGCAGAAAGTTTCATCGCACTGTCTACAATGACATCCAGATCCTTTTCTTGGGCTCTAACCCCCAAGTGGACCCCAGCATCCGGTAACTGTGATTCAGGTTATTCTTCCCAATTTGTATCACTTTGCATTTGTCAACATTAAATTTCATCTGCCATTTGGACGCCCAGTCTTCCAATTTCCTAAGGTCCGCCTGCAATTTTTCACAATCCGCATGCGTTTTAACAACTTTGAACAGTTTAGTGTCATCTGCAAATTTAATTACCTCACTCTTCGTTCCAATTTCCAGATCATATATAAATAAGTTAAATAGCACCGGTCCCAGTACCCCAGTACCCTGCGTGTAATGCGGTATACAAATGTTATGTTAATACTGGGGGTGAGGGTATATAATTTTGTTTTGGTTCCACAGTATGCTGTTGTAGAGGCAGCCTCTTTATTATTTGTGTGGGCAGAATTGTGAGATTTGCAAAATGCTGTTTTGTTGTGCCCAGCTTTTCTGTACCTCAGTGTCCCAAATGCTTTCTACCACGGATCCCACGAAGCTAAAGCGCAAGGCCTTAAAAAGAAAGCAGCCATGATGTGGGGTCTGCAGAGATCCTCGTTTTAACTCCCGCGGACCTCATGGATCCTTCTCGCCCCCCCGAGGTGAGATTTTTAAGCTCCTCAAGGTCCGTGGGGTCCGCGAGGTCCATGTTTTTATCCAGTCTCGCCAGCATGCACGAAACATGGCTCTGTGTCTCAGCACCCAGAAAAAAAAAAGATGCCTGAGAAAAAGTTAAACAAAATTGCCTTTATGTATTAAGCAATCCGCCAAGGAAAAACTCGAAAGGTATTCACAGACTTCATATAATACTTCTGCTACCTAACTAATCATTCTTTCCTCTGCTATATGGGACCTGCAGTGTAGGAGTTTATGCAGAACCTCTGCAACAGAGCCCCATTCACAGACTTTAAAGAAGAACTTCTGAAAAAAATCCCCTTTCCATTACCATGTGTCACATGCAAGATTTATAAAGAATATATCCCATTTCTGGCAGTGTACTATTGCCTTCCCCGCATGCTAAGCTGGGCCCTTTAGCTTCTGAATTCAATTGCCCCCGCTTTTGCAAGCATTAAATCATCTCTGGCTAGCTATTTGTTTAAGGCAAGTTCTCCGTTTTGTTTTCTTTTCTCGACGGCCATATTTTTACAGCTTTGACAAATTGATGGCCAAGTGAACCTTCCTGCTGTAGATCAGGATTCCAAGCTCTCCCTCTCGCCCAAGCCCTCACTATCAGCTGGGAAGCAGCCTTATCTCATCCTATGGTCCTCGAGTACTTCCCTATCATCATCCCCTCGTGTCGAGCATTGCAGACATATAAGATCACAGCTAGCAAGTCCTAAGATTTCTTTTCATGTTCTAGTTCGGGTGATTAATGCATCTGGGCTGTATTTGTCAACTGATAAGATGGCAGGTTCTATATTCATTAAATAAGTGTGGTAGTTCTGGCCTAGTTCATTTGAGTGATGTGAATGTGTGTGTCTCATTTTCTCATGGGAAAGACTAAAGAAGAAATTTGGAAGAAGATGTTCAGTAGGCAGCTACTGGTGTTTTAGATCCATACAAAGAGTGAGAGGGCTTGGACGGGAAGGGGTAAAACGCGGACCTGGCGGATCTAAAACCGCACGTCCTTAAAAATCTGAGGTCCGTGCCACTTGTAGTTAGTTTTTGGTTCTGACAGACCTCGATGGCAATTTAGCGCTGACGGATCCGTCTCAGCATAGGGAGGGAAAAGTATTAGGATCCGTCGGCGCTAAAATGTCATCGAGGTCTGTCAGAGCCAGAGACTAGTGCTGGAGCGGCTCTAAAACTAATCCTTTAAACCGGTTTCCTGCAGTCCCAGTAAATTAAAAAAATCTGAGGTCCGCGGCTCTGACAGACCTCGATGACATTTTAGCGCTGACGGATCCTAATGCTTTTCCCTCCCTATGCTGAGATGGATCCGTCAGCGCTAAATTGTCATCGAGGTCTGTCAGAGCCAGAAACTAACTACAAGTGGCACGGACATTCCTTCTCAAGATACAATTCAATAACTATGGTGGGGTTAACTTTCCTAGTTTAAAAAAAAAATGTTTTATTACTATATCGCATTTCTTCTATTCCAAGGCTTTCACAGGATAAGTTTCTTATCTTCTTTAATGTGCAGTACTGTGTATATCTAGCAGCACTATAGAAATGCTAAGTAGTAGTAGTACCGTATTTTCACGTAGATAACGCGCACCCGTGTAAAACGTGCACACGGGTATAGCGCGCGGGAAACCGACATATATGTAAAAACATTTTTATATACCGCGCACACCCGTATACCGCGCATGCTGCCCCGACTCTCCCGTCGCCGCCCGACTCTCCTTTCGCCCGCCCCAACTCTCCTCTGGCCACCCCGACTCTCCTTTTCCCCGCCCCGACTCTCCTCTCCCCCTTGAAGTCCTGTCCCCACCCTGAAAGCCTGATGCCCCCCCCCGACGTCCTATTCACCCCCCCCCCCCGCAGGACCGCTCGCACCCCCACCCCGAAGGACCGCTCGCATGCACCCGCACCCCCACCCTGAAGGACCGCTTGCACGCACTCCCACCCGCACCCGCACCCCCACCCTGAAGGACCGCTCGCACCCCCACAGCCTTCCGACCTCCCCCCTCATCATGTAGAAGCTCCTACCGGTGTCCTGCTGCTTCCTCTTGGCGGTCCCGGCCCTTCTGTGAGCCCTGCGTCTGCGCTGCTTTGTCTTCCGGCGGTCCCGCCCTTTCTCTGACGTCAGTTGCTCAAGCACCAGGGCTGGATTAAAGGGTAGGCATGTGCCTCAGGCAAGAAAACATCAGGGGGGCCCGCCGGTGTGGTGCTATGACCAGGGCTGGCATTAGGGGAGGGAAAACTGGGCAGTTGCCCTGGGCCCCACAGCTCCAGGGAGCTCCGCGGTCCAGGTATTTCTCTTGTTGGCCCATCTCCCTCCCTTTCACCTTCGCAGTCGCCTTTCAGTTTCTAAATGAACGTTTTCTTTTTCAGATGGGCCTGGGTGTGGCAGCCGTTCTCTTAAGTTGCAAGTTGTAGTGAGCACCTTTTATTTAATCAGTGACAATATTGTAGGCGTCATATATAGAATTTGGGGGTATGTGAAGGAGCTGCTAATCTGGCCATGAGTCCAAAAAATGTCCTGGTTTTAAAGCTAAACTAGACACCAGAGCTGCTCAGCCACTGGACAGCGAAAGCTTATTTGACTGGAGCAGGGGTTCTGATAGACCCAGCCAGTGGCGTAGCTAGAGTAAAAGGTGCTTGGGGCGGTGTCGCCCCTCTCCTGCCCTCTTCATCGCCCCTCCCCCTGCTCCTCCCCTGCCACGCACACGCCTCCTCCCATCCCCTGTACCTCCTTAATGTTCGCGGTGCGAGCAGCAATCTCAACATGCTGCTCGCTCCCGCGTCGGCTCTTCTTCTGACGTCGCTTCCTAGGTGTGGGTCGAGGAAGTGACGTCAGAGGAAGAACTAATGGTGGCGTGAGCAGCAGGTTAGGGTTGCTGCTCATGCCGCGTAGTAGTGGGGAAGGAGCAGGAGTGCGAAGAGGATGGGTGCTGGCGCCCCCACCAAGATGGCGCCCGGGGAGGACTGTTCCCCCCCCTTACTACTCCACTAGACCCAGCCAATTTGGTATTCAGGATGCCCACAATGAAAATGCATCTATATAAGAGAGGTTGTGCAAAGCAAATCTGTCTCATGCATATTCATTATGGTTATCCTAGAAACCTGATTAGCTGGGTGTGAGAACCAGTGGCTTGGACAGCTCTGCAGTTCTTGTGTTCTACTCTGACTCTTTGACACGTCTTGAGCGTGAAGCCTCTCTCTGTTCATCCACAACCTCACAATAAACAGTTCTTATCAGCCAGAACTAATATTCCTTGGCGTGCACAAGCCTATTGTTTTGGGGTCATATTCCACCGAGAGAGAAAAAAAGGAACACATAACACACTCAGCTTTGTGAACAAGACAATTAAGAATGTGAATCTTATCCTAAGTATACATATGAACAAACAACATCCTTTTTTTTGCAAAGGTTTTAATTTGTGGTCAAGGTTCTATGCAAACAGACTTACTCCATTCTTCCGACACTGGTGTTATACACCTGCACATTTTCAACTTTTGACTAACATAAGGAAATGCTTTTCTGAGAGGTGTCAAAGTCAGTCCTCGAGGGCCGCAATCCAGCCGGGTTTTCAGGATTTCCCTCAATGAATATGCATGAGATCTATTAGCATACAATGAAAGCAGTGCACGCAAATAGATCTCATGCATATTCATTGAGGAAATCCTGAAAACCCGGCTGGATTACAGCCCTCGAGGAGCAACTTTGACACCCCTGCCCTAGCCAATGTCCATATTGGCTGTACACATCCACTTATTCCTCTCTTCACAAGTAAATCCTATCACTACATGTAAATGAAGGCTCCCAGCAGCATTGCTTTGATCTGGTATCGGGTTAGTATTTAGCACAGGCTTTCACAGATAAGGGCAAAGGGCAGAGCTGCTCCGGGCCTACAGAAACGGTGCTCTTTTGGTATGATTGGAACAGCAAGGTCATTTGAAGCTTTAAGAAATGTATTAATGTATTGTTAGCTGCAAATACAGTGGTGCCTCACACAACGAACTTAATCCGTTCCAGGAGCAAGTTTGTTATGTGAAACGTTCGTTGTGTGAAACGCGTTTTCCCATAAGAATACCTGTAAAACAAAATAATTCGTTCTGCAGCCCTACATTTCCCTCCTTCCACCTCACCTTATATGCAGAGTTTGCCAGCTTTCTTTTTCACCCAGCCGCACGCTTTCAAAAAGCTGTGCACGCGCAGCTGCTGGAGTTGATCAATGTTCTCCTCTCCTGCAACTTCCGGTTTCCAGTTGCGTCAGAGGAGAAGATTGAACAACAGAGCATGAGCGCATGTGCTGCTCTTTGAAAGTGTGTGGCTGGCCGAAAAAGAAAGCCGGAAAACTCGGCATCTAAGGTAAGGTGGAGGGAGATGATGGAACACTGCATTCAGACAGGAGGGTGCTGCTGTTCCCGGCTTCGGCGAGAGTAGTTCCGCCCCCCCCCCCGGGCCCCTCGGGCGACTTCGTTGTGTGAAACGAAGTTCGTTATAGGGAGCAAGACAAAAAGTTCGTTATGCGCAGCGTTCGCTGTGCGAGGCGTCCGTTATGCGAGGCACCACTGTATTCTAAAAGCTCTCACTGAATATCTTGCTTGCAAGCATGTCAGTATAGTAGGTACTTTAAGAAAAACAAACTGCAGTGAGATAGTGGAAAAGGAAACCAAGTTGTTAGTAGCATCAGTAACCAGCTCTATGCCAACCACACAGGCAAGGCAGGATTAACCAATAGGCCAAGTAGGCACGTGCCTAGGGCCCAAAATGGTCAGGGGGGCCCGATGAAGGAGGGCATCAACATTGTTTTTTTCCAAATGGCGATGGGCCCCTCCAGCATCGATCGGCAACGCGGGCCCCCCCCCCAATTGGCAATACGGACCCCACCCCAATCGGCAACGCAGCCCTCCCCCATCGATGGAAAATAAGACAAGCAAGCAACGCGGGTAAGAAAGCCAACGGGAACTGTAATTGTGCAAGCGGTGCTGCTTGCCCAAAGCTTCCCTCTGACGCAGCTTCCTGTTTCCACCTGGGCGCATGGTGGGGTGGGGCGGGGCAGGGGGCCCAGTGTACTTGTGTGCCTAGGGGCCCTCAACGAATTAATCCTGCCCTGCACACAGGTTAGGCTAATCCTGGCTTTATACCAGTCCACTGGCATCTTTATCATTCCAGCATCTGTAAGAGAAGAAGACTCCCGTCCTAGACACAAGTGGATAAAGCCATGACTGCCTCAGCCTGTAGGGAGTGACATTAAGGGCCAGCTGCTCTAAAATTGCAGTTAAAAAATCCTGTGGGTCGCTGTGGTGCCAGTAAGTGGTCCAATTTGAAAATGGCAATTGATGCTGAAACAATTTTGCATGCAAATGAGTTTCATGGGAGAAATGCACCGAAGTCCCGACAACTGAACGGCAGGGGAAGGCCTGAAGTAGCCTCTTGCTGCTTAGCTGTTTGGGGCAATAAGAGTAGTTTTTGCTATTTTTTTTTAATGGCCAGAGATGTGCATGTATTACATACTGCTACTACTATTAATTGTTTCTATAAGCGCTACCAGATGCACGCAGTGCTGAACAGAGTCACAAAGAAGGCAGTCCCTGTTCAAAAGAGCTTACAATCTAAACAAATAAGACAGACAAAGAGAATGTCATGAATACAGTTAAGGGGAATGGTTAATCTTCTGGTTGGGTTGGTGGGCAGTGGGAAGTAGGCAGCGATGGAGAACAGCATTCTAGAGTAGCTTGGATCGGAATGGAAGAGGGGAGACAGGATGACAGTTGGACAGGCATGCAGGGTACAGGTTTGTTTGGTTTTTTTTGAGAAGCAGCTTACATACACACATCTGTGCCCATTAAAAGAAAATATGTCGTACCGGGATCCCCCCTCGATGATGGTCCCCCTCCCCACACCCTCAGAACTTAAAAATCATCAGGAGTGAAACCCACTCCTGCCTCAGCTACCCAGACTCCCCCACATCCCCAACCCTCCCACCTTTAAATTGCAGGAGAGATGCCCACTCCCTCCTGCAACAAGGCCCCGCCATGCTGTGATGTCACCATCGAATAATCCAAAATGTTGGCTAAGCAAAAATATACTGTGCTGCCATTTACAGACTTTCTTACCACCTAAAACTAGGCAAATCCGTATTGAAATGCTCCTTTAACTTCTGATTATTTGGTGCTCAGAACGTTTTATAAAACTCTGCATTCTTACTTTCCCTGTCACTTTTACCGAGAGATAGATTTATTCCACTTGTGCAGTTGGGTAGTGACGATCTTTGAATATGGCTGTTGTACAGGACTCTTTCATGATTCAGAACATGCTCCGTGGAAATTGGAGCACAGTTTGTCCAGGCTGCTCACTGTGGGTGTGCTAGCCAAAATGGTGGTGGAATTAGGATGAGAGAGGTATGTTAACATGGAAAAACGATGAACAAAATTCATTGCTACCAGATGGTCAGGATTTGGCCTCAGTCCGCTACAGCAGAGAACTCCCTTCTGCACTTGGTACTCATTAAACTCTGTGGGCAGTTTCAGGAACGAAGGCACAGTCTGATGGAACATAGAATGGAAAATACCTTTATACTGGTAAGAAAGGCCCATCTCCAGTGTACCTTAATGGTGGGTGCCACACTGTGGGAGAGGGGAGTGTAGCTCCTGTGTAAAACATACTGAGAATATTAAAAAAAAAAAAAAAAAAAAAAAATTCAGCTAGTAACAGAATAAAACTGGAAGTCATTCACTTATACCCACTTATGGGTTCAAGGCAGAGTGCAACCACAGTAATTCAAACAAAAAGCATAAACAGTAATATTATAGCAACAAATGGTAATAAACAAAGTAGGCAAAAATTAAATAAATAACTGACGATATTAAAAAAAATAACATAAAAGGAAAAATGCAATATAAAATAAGATAAAAATATAAACAGCCAACCAACCAAGAAAGTCAGTTTAACAGTTAATCAAATTTAATTATACACTATTACCAAGCCTCATCAATTTAAAGAGTCTCGTTCAGGGTCTGACTGCAGAGAAATGTTTATTTTAGCAAAGGTTTACTGTATCATTTTAATGGCCAGAGTTTTTTGAGCAAAGGAATTATGGTAAAATGTATCCTTTTCACTGTATTCAGACCCCCCCTTTTTTTCTTCTTTTTTTTTGGGGGGGGGGAATTTTTCAAACTTCTGGTGTTCATTAAGGGTGTACCTTCTAAAGCAGGGGTAGGGAACTCCGGTCCTCGAGAGCCATATTCCAGTCAGGTTTTCAAGATTTCCCCAATGAATATGCATGAGATCTATTTGCATGCACTGCTTTCAATGCATATTCATTGGGGAAATCCTGAAAACCCGACTGCATACGGCTCTCGAGGACCGGAGTTCCCTACCCCTGTAAAGGGTGTGAAGCCCTAATAATAACTTTATTCTTATATACCGCCAACAATCTTGCGACTTCTAGGCGGTTTACAGTGAGGTGAAACTGTACAGTCAGCGAATTACAGAGTATAACAGTGACCATCTGATATTAACAACATTAATGATAACAACAGTTTATGTACTGCCGGACCGGGAAGTTCCGTGCTATTTACAATGAGTTAGAAAAGTTTCATTAATTGATTGGGACATTCATAGTTTAGAGATTAGAGGTTAACAGTTTGCAAGATCAGATATGGGTGGAATTACGAAGGGGGCTATTGTCCTTGTTCGTCACCTATGTAATTCAAGAACAGGTATGTTTTTAGGTGTCTCCTAAATTCGCTATAGTTGTTTGAGTGTGTGATTAGTTTTCCTAGGTCTTTGCCCCATAAGGCTGCTTGGTACGATAAAAGTTGTTGATGATGTCTCTTATATCTGCATCCTCTAGCCCAGTGTTTTTCAACCTTTTTTGGGCAAAGGCACACTTGTTTCATGAAAAAAATCACGAGGCACACCACCATTAGAAAATGTTAAAAAATTTAACTCTCTGCCTATATTGACTATATATAAAGTAATTCTCTTGAATAGGAATCAAATAAACACAAAGAAAGTATTTTATAATTACTTTATTATGAAATAAAAATTATAAAATACTTTATTCAGTGCGAAACCTGGGCCTGTTTGGCTGAACACAAAGCTGATATTCTGGCTGGAATCGAAGAAAGACACACACGTAGCTCTTCGTCAACAGCTCTCAGTCTCTCTCTGTATTTGGTTTTTATAGCATACAAAAATAGACAAATATACCCTCCATCCTTTTTATTAAACCACAATAGCAGTTTTTAGCGCAGGGAGCTGCGCTGAATGCCCAGCGCTGCTCTTGACGCTCATAGGCTCCCTGCGCTAAAAACCACTATTGCGGTTTAGTAAAAGGTGACCATATTGTAAAATATAGACAGCAGATATAAATTCAGAACTGTGCATAGTAAGTGAAGGGAAGTTTTCATCTCTGGGAATTTACCCAGTTAACTATTAAGTTATTTGGGCAAATTCCTTTGAAAACTGTGGTAATACTGCCTCCACTTTGCTAAATTTAAAATAAAATCATTTTTCCTACCTTGTCTGGTGATTTCTGGTTGCACTTTCTTCTTCTGACTGTGCATCCAATCTTTCTTCCCTTCTATCAGCCTGTATGCTTTCTCTCCTCCACACCTCATTCCCTCCCCCAACTTTTTCTTCCTCTCTCCCTGACCTTTCTTTCTTTTTTTCTGTTTCTCTTCTTTCCTTCTGTTTCCCTGCCTGCCCCCTTTCTTTCTTTCTCCCTGCCGTTCCCCAAGCCACTGCCACTGCCGCTGCCATCGGGGAACAGGACCCACCAATGGATAACAGGCCCCAAAGCCGACGCCGACGCATGCTCTCCCTGACGTCAATTCTACAATCGGAAAGGAAGTTCCGCCCAGCCAGGCAGCGATTGGCTGGCCCGAACTTCCTCTCCGACTGTAGAATTGACGTCGGGGAGAAGAAGACTTATCAGCTCGATAGATTAGATCGCCAAGACAAAGTGAGTCCTGGGTGATCGACTCACTTTGCCTTGGCGAGCTACTGGCGCCCCTGCCTCGGGCCCCCTGTCAGCTCCGGGCCCGGCGGCCCTGCGGCACACCAGGCAACATCTCGCGGCACACTAGTGTGCCGCGGAACAGCGGTTGAAAAACACTGCTCTAGCCGGTGGGGAAACAAATTTCAGGTGTGTGCTTCTCTCATGTCTGTTAGTTGGGAATGAGAAGAGGTCTATTATATATTTAGGGGCTAGACCTGATAATACCTTAAAGCAGAGACATCCTAGCTTGAACTTCGTGCGAGCCTCCATTGGCAGCCAGTGCAGGAGTCGGTAGGAAGGGGTTATGTGATCGGATTTCTTCAACCCGAAGATCAACCTTACTGCTGCATTTTGTATAAGTTGTAGTCTCTGCATTTGCTTCCGAGAGATTGCCAGATGGGTAATGTTGCAATAATCAAGGTGGCTTAGTATTAGGGACTGTACCAGAATTCTGAATGCTGAGGTGTCGAAGTATGCTCTAATGGGCCTAAGTTTCCAGAGGGTAAAAAATCCTTTTCTGACTAGGGAGTCTACATGGTCTTTCATAGTTAGACCTTGGTCCAGTATTACCCCTAGAACCTTCATTGTTGGTTGAATAGGGTAATTGAGTTTGTTAATGCGTAGTGATTCTGTCGTGTTATGTGGGTGTGGCGAGGCTATAAAGAATTTAGTTTTATCTGAATTGAGCTTGAGTTTGAATTCTGTGGTCCATTGTTCCATCAGGTTTAGTGCTTCTGTTGCTGTGGGGGTGATTTCGGAGGGAGCTTAGCACATGTGAAAACGCTTACAACAAAGCATGTTCAAGCATTTTGTGGTAACTTGTTTGTGCATGCAAAGCACACGATATTTATGCCCTCTCTGGATGTGTAAGGAAATCTAATGAAAAAGAAAGATGCATGACCCTTACTGCAATGCAACAAATGCATTCAATTGACTCCACACTTTATTAAATGACTCATTAGTCCCTAAACATTCCGCCATCATTCTTTCATATTTAGATGTGGTACACACATTTACCCACTGAAAAGTGTAATTGATCCTGTCATGGTTCTTCCAATTATGTGTGACCATTTGAACTGCTATTTCCATCAGGATCAGGAAAAGGCGACTTTTGTATTTATCTAAAGTAGGCTAAACATGTAGCAACCGTACCACAAATTAAGGCTTCATAGGTTAAGAGAATAGATGACTCAAGAATGAGATTTATTTGTCCCCAAATTGACTTCCAGAAACAAGTATCAATGGACAAAATATAACAGATGATCACAATGGAATACAAGAGTGGTTTGCCAATGCCTTCTCCCGCTTAGTGTGCAACTCCACTATGCTATTGCTGCCAAACATAAGGCCCCTTAGCCTATAGCATCTGGTATTCCAAGGTAGTCTCCCATCCAGGTATTAGCCAGGCCTGACCCTGCTGAGCTTCCAGTAGTAAGAGCAGGCCTACTCAGGGAGGCCAGGCTGTAGACTTCCAATATTATGCACATGTGCAAACCATCACACATACAGAGGGTTGCCAGATTTTCCTTTCGGAAAATCCGGACCCCTAGCCCCGCACCCAGGCCTGCCTAGTTATGCCCACCCCAGCCCTAATTCCGCCCCCAAGCCCGCCCTAGCCCCGCCCCGCTAACTGCTCTTGTCGGGCAGGGAGGAAGTCTGCGCATGCGTAGACTTCCTCCCCACCCAACACAGCTTTTCAAAACCCAAAGTCCCAGGTTTTGAAAAGCCATCCGGACCCCCGGACATGTCCGGGGAAATCTGGACGTCTGGTAACCCTGCACATACATGAACCATTGCGCATGCATGCACTATTGGGAAAGAGTATGCACTATGGCTCAGATTCTTTAAACAGTGCCTGAAGTTAAACACCTAGATCGATGCACCTAGCCAATCTAGGACCTAACTTAATTTTTTAAATTGGCTCCGTTAATTGAAATGCCATTAAAAAAACAATTTAAAATGATTAAAAAGAATTAATTAGCTGGTAGGTTCATAACTCAGTAGGCGCCTACCATATCAAGGTAGGCATCTACACTGAGGCACCTACCAGAAAGTAAGTTCAGTTTAGGGCAGATTCTGGGTGGATTTTGGGTGTGGTTTGACTTAGACGCCAGTAGGCACCTAACTTAGGTACACTCATTTAGGCCAAGAAAACCCTGTAAATGGGAGGGCACCTAAGATTTCAATGCCTACTAGCGTCTAGGATTGCTTAGCAGTGCCACTAGGCACAGTTCTATAAATGACACCTGGCAGATGATTGCCAACTACACTCAATGTTGCATGCGATTTAGGCAAACCACAAAACATCACTGGCAAACAAAAGCCGGCAAAGTGGAGTGGATGAACTGGAAACTCCCAGGTTTATTAATCGCATAAAATAAAGCATTAAATTAAAAACAATTAAAAACAATTGCAGGTAGCACAAATGCAGATAAAAAGAAGCCAATAATCCCATATGTCCATTATTGAGAAAGAGATGGGGGAAGCCATTGTTTGCCCTGGATCGGTAGCATGGAATGTTGATACTCCTTGGGTTTTGGCCAGGTACTAGGGACCTGGATTGACTACTGTGAGGATGGGCTACTGGGCTTGATGGACCATTGGTCTGACCCAGCAAGGCTATTCTTATGTTCTTATATGAGCCAAGTACAGGACAATCAAGCCATTGTGACATCAGTGATGAGGCTGGCTCTTAGGCATTGGTGGAATGAGCTTAATGACATCAGAATCTCAGCTCTGGAATATTGCTACTCTTTGGGTTTTGGCCAGGTACTAGGGACCTGGATTGGACACCATGAGAACAGGCTACAGGGCTTGATGGACCATTGGTCTGACCCAGTAAGGCTATTCTTATGTTCTTATATGGGTATTACAAACTCTTATGCACTTAAACAATGCCCCCTTGATGATGACTTCAATTGTAGCAAATCAAATCAGCTGACAAATGGTACAGCAGTGGAATGTACTACAAATTGATGAGTGGAAACGTAGGACCCATGTGATTTAGGCACCATTTATAGAACCAGGGCCTATGTGCAAATAGTGTACACTGTTGAAGAAAAGTGCACACTCTTTCCTGATAGCGTCCACTGTTATTGATGCATGACCTTCGTTTCAATTGATAGCTCATCCCTATTTGAGAGCCACAAGCAGGTCTGGTTGCCAGGATACCTGCAGTGCATCCTCCTACCCCCAGATTCTATATATGGCATGTTGAGTTGCATGTGCAAATTAGGGTGCATCCAATTTGCGCATGTAACTTAATTGAAAGAACCAATTAGGACTGATTATTGGCATCCTAACAAGCACTTATTAGCACTAATTAGATTTAATTTAAAATAACGTGCATAAATTTAGGCACAGAATCTGTGCCTAAATTATATATGCAAGCCCAAAAAGGGGGCACAAACATAGGAGGGTTGTGGGTGGATCAAAGGTGTTCCTGCATGTTATGCATGCAATTCTAGAATAAGGGAGATCCAGATTTTAGTTGGTGCAAATGGACGTGCGAAATGTTAGGTGTTATTCCTGGGTATAAGTGCTATTCCGTAAACCATGCCTAACTTTAAACGCCATGGAGCTCATAATCGAAAGAGAAAAACGTCCAAAAACTGGTCTAAGTCGGCACTTGGACGAACATTTCTCAAAAACGTCCAAGTGCCGATAATAAAACTGGGTTTTGGACGTATTTCTAAACGACCTAGGCCTTCATAGTGTCGTTGAGCGACCAAAGCTAAACGGGGCATTTCGGGAGGAGTGTCGAGGGCGGGAGTTGGGCGGGACGTGGGCTGGCTTAGACTTAGTCGTACAGCATGTATAACTGAAAGTTTTACAACAGAGCCTAGACGGAACTTTGACGTTGTGACTTAGACCATGTAAAACATGGTCTAAGTCACAAAAACCCACCAAAAGTCACCAGATAAGCACTGATAACACATAAATCAGACCCCCATACACTACCCCAGTGATCAACGACCCCTCCACCCCCATAAAAATTTTAATCACAACTTTAAAATTCAGCCTCCTGACCATCATCACCTGGCCGCCTGGCATAGGAAAGCCTAGTCGTTCAGCACAGAGGCAGCTTAAGTGTCTTGGGGGTGGGTTAGGGACCCATAGAGAGGAGGACCCATGCCCATAAGCCCCTGTAATCACTGCACTGATACTTAAACATGTGCACTGCCCTATATACCCCCAAAACCCTTTTTTACTGGCATATAAGTGGCTCCTGCAGCCATAAGAGCTATTGGGGTGGTAAATAAGTGGGTCTAGGGGATTCTGGAGGTGGTTTGGGGGGCTCACCATAACCTATAAGGGAGCTGTAGGGAGGAGAAGCCATGGCACCCTTTTTGTGAAGTTCACAGCAGTGCCCTGTAAGGTACCCCACTATTTAGGTGGCATGTCTGGGTGTGCTGTCCATCACTTTGCAGACCCCTCCCACGTCCAACAGGGCTTGTTCTAGGCGTTTTGGACTTGGACGAAAAGTTGGACGAAAATGTGGTATAAAGATGGACGATTTAGCGACTTGGATGATCAGATCGGAAGGACGTATAATTAGACGATTTTCAAAATGAAAAAAAAGTTGGACGTATCTTTCGAAAATGTGTCTTAAGCTGTTTTTTTACTTTGGATGACTTGCAAGATGACTTGCGAGATGGACGTAAACGTACTTAGACGTCCCTTTCAATTATGACCCTCCACATGTAGAATAGCTTTTTTTTGGTGCCAATTTTTGTTGCTCCATATCTAATCTCTAATTTAGTGTGTCGCAAACTTTTTAAACTGCAGCGCCCGGAAATGCGCGGATGTCATCACATTGATGTCCGCAAATGCGCTTATGTCCTCCAGCCATGGCCCTGAACCTCCTATTACCACCGGTTGGGGGGTTGCTGCGGAAGGAGAGGTGATGAGAAGGAGCAGAGGTGCCAGCGAGGAGAAGAGGTGTGGGTGCCGGCTGACAGACTACAGGATGTGCCTCTCACTGCGAGAGGCACATCCTGTAAGCAATCAGCCGCTGCCGGCACCCCTCCCCTTCACCAGCATCTCAGGTCACACCTGGAATCTACCGGGGCACACAGTTTGTGATACACTGCTATAATCTATTAATCTCAAGATTTCTAGATCAATGATTCCCAATAAGGTCTGAAGCAATTTACAATTGCAATAAAAAATATATCTCAGTTTATTAAAAAAATAAAAAAATTACATACTACGTGATGATTAACAATCAGTATCGCATAGATATTTCTGGAATAAATAAGTCTTCAAGGTCTTTCTGAAAAGCAAGTAGGAAGAAATTTATAACAGAAGGGAGGATATTCCAAATCAGTACTGATTGATACAGAAAGGAGCTTTCTAAGGCCTTTTTATAATGAATAGCATTAAATGAGGGGAAAAATAACATTCAGTGATGAAGTGTGCAATTTCCACGAGCAGTTGAAGAAGTAATATTTTGAAGGGTCAAAAGATCAGGAGCTTGGCCATGTAGTATCTTAATAATGATACAGGAAGATTTCAATTCGATATGTCCTTGAGTTAGAAGCCAATGAAGGTCTTTTAAGAGCAGTGATCAAATCTGTGCCTTTTGAAAGACAAAGAGGCTGCAGTTATTTATTTATTTATTTATTCATTCATTCATTCAATTTTCTATACCATCCTCAGAATAATAACTACAATTTGTTTTGAAACTTTACTGAAATTCCAAGGTACAATGAGTTACAATAGCCCAATTAATGCAAAATGATCTGAAAAATAAGACCATGACCTTCATAGGATGCTTTACAATGCGGTTGAGGTACTTAGGCTTGAACTCCTCTCCAGAAAACCACCTCGTGTGGGTTTGAGCCTGGTTACCACATAGGCAGAAGATGTTTTCATTGCTGAAAAGCATCTTTTCTCATATTTCACATGTCCAGCTTGTGCCTACTCACACATACATTTCACATGTCCAGCATGCGTCTTCTCAATCTAGTTGCATCTTTGGACGTCAGTCATCAGTGGCTTGTTGCATGCTTTGAAGCCCTGCAGACCAAACTGCCAGCATTGGCAATGAACTGCTGATGAGCTGACACTGACATGACACTCATCTGACCATTCACACAGTAGCTGAGGTGAGGTCAACTTGCAATTGGTCAATGAAATACGTCAAAGTACATAGTCTTGGTGTGATGTTGATGCACATGGATGACTAGACCAAGGCTTGTCTACCACTGAACTCATCGCTTTCTTCTTTTGTACAATCTTTACTACTGCGCTGTGACTGCAGCTGACTTTGCTGGCGATCTGGTGGCACAAAAATAATTCCTCGCTCATCACTGACACACAAACAAGATCCTCCAACTTTAGGTTCCGAGTCATGTTCATGGTTGATGCAGAAAGTGTATGAGACCCAAAACACCTGCGCTTTTTATAGGACTGTAATTGGCTGATGAAAGCAGCCTCCTGATTGGTCAGAAATAACACATGCTGATTGGACAGTCTCGATCCAGTTTTGAAGCATGATCTGTAAAAGTTATAGTAGCTATATCCCTTATAATGTGGTACACAGACAAATCTATTGGGTCAACAAAGAAATTAAAATAAAGGTCAGAAAGTTGAAAGAATGCAAAATTCACAAGTGGTTCCAGACTTTTGCACACCACTGTATTTATTTATTGGGCTTTATTAACCGCCTTTATGAAGAGATTCACCCAAGACAGTGTGCAGCAAGTACAATTCAACATAAAGCTCACAATTTTGTTAGCAGCATAATAGTAGCATAAAGACCAAATATAAACATAAATACAGTGAACAAGGTAAACTCAAAATCAGCAAATTGAAACTTAATTATAGGACTACCATGAAACAGTTTCAAATAAATACTTAGAACTGCACTGAAATTTAAATAAGAGAGATATAATACAATTAATTTATTTATTTATTTATTAAAAAATTTATACACCGCATACAACTATGCGGTTTCCATATCACATACATAAAATCTTGGTTCCCTACAATTATCATATATAACATAGACATGTCTAAACAACATCATTAATTGTCTCTGTTATAAACAGGGATAGAGCACAAATTCAATCAATTCAGAAATGCAAGCAAGCTTTAAATCATACATTGCTATCAAAAGGAATTCTAAAAGGCGATTATCAACTGAAATATACCCTAACATAAGAAGGCACTGGCAAATAATTGAGTTTTCAGCATTTTCTTAAAATTCATCCTCCCCACACAAAACTGCAGGATACCTGGCAAGGCATTCCATAGTTCTAAGCCAGCCCCGGATATCATTGATGCTCCGATCCGAGCATGCAAAGTTGATGTTCTACCCTCCAAGCTTAATTTCATCCCATTTACAACTCTAACTTCTCTTCTCAGTTTATAGATCTCAAAGAATTCTTATGAGATCTTTTGGGAAGCATGATACAATGTCTGATGTTAGCATATTTATGAAACACCTAATAAGCACACATTAGAACAATGAAATAACATATACGGTATATGACACTAATGCTTTTCTAAAATACAGCTTATCATATAGCTGAGGGACCAAGTGCAGATATTAGATGGGAAAAAGATGGGTGGTATAGACTTCGTTGGGTTAAGCAGATGGGTGGCTAAACTCAAGGCAAGTTGTTTATTTCATTTATTTGGTTTTATATCCTGTCCTCCCAGGGAAGCTCAGAATGGGTTACAAGTTTACATACATATGAAAGTGTTTTTATACAAGGTGCTGGCAAACATGGCATGGCAAGGATGGCAAAACAGTCAACAAAGTATGGTAAAACACAAAACAATACAACATGGCATGATGAAACAGCATGACCAGCATCCTATATAATAAAAAGCTAGCCGCGCATGCGCACTCAGACCAGCGTGATCTGTAATCCCTGATTCGTGATCTGTAGGTCCGTGGCCAGAGTGCTTCTGCGGCGGACAGATCGGGAAAGCACAGCACAGCCGGTGACTCCCTCCCTCCCGCCCTCACTCACTGCCCCCTCCCGCCCTCACTCACTGCCAAAACCACCACCTCCTCCTTCTCGCCGGCTCACCCGCTTTTCAATGAAGAGAAAAGCGCTGCACTGCGCTAACGCTGGCTTTGCTGTCTTCTGTCCACTGCGGCCCGCCCTCTCTGACTACTTCCTGTTTCCGCTAGGGTTGGCCGCAGTGGATAGAAGACGCCGAAGCCAGCGGCTATAGCTGCAGATCTCCGTTCCTCCGGGGGGGGGGGGGTTCTGGGAGAAGAGGGTTCGCGGCCACTCAGCGCCCCCACCAAGGAGCCCTGCAACTTTCCGCTGCCCGGGACCCGAGTCATTTGCCGCCCCCCCCTCTTCCCTTATCGCGGGCCCGA
Organism: Geotrypetes seraphini; assembly: GCF_902459505.1. Classification (NCBI taxonomy): domain Eukaryota; kingdom Metazoa; phylum Chordata; class Amphibia; order Gymnophiona; family Dermophiidae; genus Geotrypetes; species Geotrypetes seraphini. Next base: position 144,092,412 of record NC_047090.1, on the reverse strand, counting down.
CTGGCGATTTAAGCAGCGTGTCAGCAGTCTTCACACGCTGCTTCGGGCTCTTCTACTGCCCTGATTTGCTCCGGACGTGCCAGAGTAAATCAGAGCAGTAGAAGGACCCGAAGCAGCGTGTGAAGACTGCTGACGCGCTGCTTAAATCGCCAGTCGGGCCTAAGGGAAGGGAAGGGAAGGGAAGGGGGGGGGGGCCGCAAAGGATTCGGGCCCGCGTTTGTAGTCGCGACTGTGGGAAGGGAAAGGAGGTAAAGGAAACGCTACAAAAAGAAAGACACAGGGGAAGGTGCACAGGGAACTGGTGTGGGGGGAGGGAAATGGAGGGGGAGGGAATGCTGCTTCGGACAGACAGACAGAGGGAGGAAGGGAGACAGAAAGAAAAGAAGAAAGACACAGGGGCAGGGAGATACACAGAAAGACAAACAGACAAAGGGGGCCAGGGATAGAGACAGACAGAAAGAAAGACAGCGGGAGTCGCGTCAGGAGGGGTGCGGGATACCGCTCAGGGAACTTTTCCAATGGGTGCAACTGGGCGGCTGTCGGGAACCTCTGATCAGGGGCAGAGCAAGGTAAGTGTATCATAGGTATAAGAAGGAGGAGGGGGGAGAAAAAGGAAGGGACACCTACTGCTGGACAGGGGGAGAAGGAAAGAGGTGCTGATGGACAGGGGGGGTGAAGAAAAAGGAACGGAGGCCTAATGTTGGACAGGGGGAGAAGGAAGGTGCTGCTGGACAGGGGGGAGGTAAAACAAAGGGAGAAGGGCTGCTGCTGCATAAGGAGAGCTGTGAAGGGGTGGTGGTGGACACAGGGGAGGTAAAAGGAAGGGAGAATGGACAGGGGGGCAGGCAAGGGGTGGTGATGGACAGCCAAGGAAAAAGAAAGAAAGAAAGCGGCTAAGGAGAGAGAGAGAATGAAATAGAGAGACACACACACATATATTCTAGCACCCGTTAATGTAACGGGCTATAAGACTAGTTGTATGATAAAACAGAACATGCCAAAATTGTATTAAAAGTATGGTTAACGTAGCTTGACACAGTATTATACAGTATATGCAAGCTTAGCATGGTCTACTTATCATGGTAAACCTAGTATTAAATATACAAACCATTGCATGGCAAACATAGCATGGTAGATATAGTATACAAGTGTGGCTATCCTAGTATGACATGACAGTATGGTATATTTCTAGTAAGGACCAAGTGTGGTAGACATGAGATGGCAAACATTATGTAGTGGGCATATCATGAGAATGTAGCACAGCAGACATAGCGTGGTAATCACAGCATGAAAGATACAGTGTATAGTATAGTAGAGTGAGAGAGAAAGATGACAGTATGACAAAATGTGGCAAAGCATTGTCTGACAAAGCGTGGTGTGGTTGGACAATGTATATAGTAGAACTGTAGGCTGCATATTATACCACAGGAGGTGACTTGGTAGGGTAGAGCATTATATGATGGGTAATATAAAGTGCAACAGTTCATGGTATGGTGGGCGAAGTGCATCAGCATTTGAGACTTGTGACGGTGAAGGGCTGGTGCTCTTCTTTGTAAGGTTTGGGAATTTGAATAGGTGCATTCTTAAGGGAAGAGGTGGGTTTTTATTGCCTTCCTGAAGTTCAGTAGACCTTCTAATGATCTTATATGGGTAGGTAGCTTGTTCCAGAGGCATGGTAGGTAATGCATGTAAGATCTTTTTTTGGGCAGTCTCAAGGTGGGTGGTTTTCTTCTTGCGAGCGGAGCAGTCTATTCAGGGTATAGGGTAGTAGTATATTTGCCATATACTATATTTTTTGGACCATAAGACCTATCGGACCATAAGATGCACCCACCTGTAGAGGAGGAAAAACCAAGAAAAAAAATTTGGTTCAGAATTTTTTTTCTTCTTGGTTTTTCCTCCTCTACACATAGGTGCGTCTGGTGGTCTGGTGCATCTGGTGCTGGAAAGCCCAAAGCCCAAAGCTGCCCACAGCCACCAGAAGCCGCCCGAAGCTGCCCGCAGCTGCCAGAAGCTGCCTGCAGCCCAAAGCACCAGAATCCACCCACAGCCCAAAGCCACCCGCAGCCTCCCTGGTACCTTTTTTAGTGGCAGTGGTCCAGCGCAGTCTCCTGGATGGCTGCCTGTGTCTTAGAAGAGTGACGCAGAATGCAGGTGCATGGCCTTTGCGATTCCTGCCTGGTCCCACGCCACTCTATGATTAGCTGCAGTGATGGTGCGCGCAGTGTATTCAATCCATAAGACGCATCCCCTTTTCCACACACCCCTTTTTGGGGGTGGAAAAAGTGTGTCTTATGGTCCAAAAAATACGGTAGGCTGGTACCAAGCCATGGAAGAGTTTGTAGGCCATTACTAGGCCTTTGAATATACATTGTTTGTCAATGTGAAGATTTTTCAGGAATCGGATGGTGACATTTTATACGTAGTCGATAGGTGTTTTTTGTAGTGAGCCCATTTAGGAGCACGTTGCAATAGTCCATGTGGGAGAGGACTGCTCCGAGAAGTATCGTCTGATTTTTCGTAGCTGCCGGAGGTAGTAGAACAAGATGGATACTACCTGGGAGATATGGTCGGAGAGCGAAAGGTCACTGTCAAAGATCACCCCTAGGCTGCGTACTTTGTCTTTGGCCATTAGGGTGGCAGATTTCCAGGAGATCAAAGGGGCTGTGAGTTTGGGGTCATACAGTTAAACAATATCTTCAACAGTCCCCACACATTCTGTTCCCCATTCCACGTTTGCCAGTTAATGCAGGAATTAAGACACAAGAGCGTATGTTAACAGCTCATGATAATTTCTGCATTAGCTACTAAACACACTTTAGCGAAAAGGGCTGTAAATAGCCTGATAAACATTGAGCCTAGCTTTTCACTCAGTATCTTTATTTAGGAATTTTTCATTTTGCTATAGCAAAATATCCATTTCTGTCATCAATGAAGCTCTTGTTTCTTTCATGTCTTAGCAATCCTTTCTTTGCTAACACACTAAGAGCTTCGTTCACGGTGAAGGCCTGCCCTGGAGCGACATGGGGCACCCGACACTGTCTTCGCTCCCCCCCCCCACCATTCCAGCAGGGGAGAGCCAATGGAGGAGGGCTGCAGTCCGGCCATCGGACCAACGGTTGGCTTGGGGACCCGTTCAAGCTGGACTTCAGTTTTGACTGTTTTGATTTTATTTTCACTTCTTTTTAGTTTATGATATATTTTTTAATCTCATTTATTGTTTTACCACTTATTTTGTTTTATTTTATCATTCAAATTTCATTTAAATTTCCCCAGAATTCTATTGCTTCAACGGTTCTCCCTCTGCATCTATTCTTATCTCCCCTCTTTTTAACCTTTTTTGATCCTTTAGATCATTGTAATCTTATTAGTATGTTTATTTTCTTATTTTTCTCCTCTATCTCTATTTTCTTTCTTTATTACTCTTCTAATTGTCATTTTTCCTGGTACTTTAGTTAGATTGTGAGCCTTCGGGACAGTAAGGGAATTTCTAAGTACCTATCTTACTTATAATTTTAATGCACCAATATATTCATTGTAACCCATTCTGGGCTCTTTTGGGAGGACGGGTTAAAAAAATTGAATAAATAAATAAAAAAGCAATACACTCACTGATCCAGTAAGGACTTCTGGTGCCCAGAATCCCAGGTGGAATACAGCTTTCAAGAAGGGAAAACCATGAACCCCTAAACTGAAGATATGTTTGACAGAGCAAAGAGGAGCTTTGCTGTGGATCCACACCACATAAGTTTTATTGAGCAAGTATAGAGGAATGGGGTTTCTTCAAGTTTATCTGAAAAAGCAGTGCAGATGGAGTGTACAGTGTATATGTTTTTGCTGATTAGTCAGTCTCTTTCACCTTGCTGATTGCTTTCTTTGAAACAATTATATCAACCTTCTTTTTACCAGCAACACTAAGAAAAACACTGGTTTATTGGATCGTATTTCATCTCTGAAGAAAATAGGATTGACGACTCTCTCTGGTGACAATTCTACAATGTGCTGCCTTGATTTAGGCATCACAGTGGGGGGGAGGGGGTGCTTAGTATTAATTCTATAATGACCAAAAAGCATACCTCAGCCATTCTAGAATATTAGATCAAAGCTGCATTAAGGGTGACTTGGGAAAATCCACTGCTTATTTCTAGGATAAGCAGCATAAAAACCTGTTTTACTCTTTTGGGACCTTGCCAGGTGCCTGGGACCTGGGTTGGCCACTATTGGAAACAGGATACTGGGCTTGAAGGACCTTCGGTCTGTCCCAGTATGGTAATGCTTATGTTCATATGTTACAGCCTGAGAATCGGGAAATTAGGTTTGATTCCCACTGCAGCTCCTTGTGACTCTGGCCATGTCTCTTTACCCTCCATTAACCCAGGTACGAAAATAATACCTGTAGTACGTAAGACGCTTTGATTGTAACCACAGAAAGGTGATATATCAAATCCCATCCCCTTTTCTTTTTCCCTCTCTGAGGTTCAAAATAGGGGTGTAGCCAGACACCCATATTTGGGCAGGACTGGACCTCTGTTGGGTGAACAGAAGATCCCAGCTCTCCCTCTCCTACCTCATAGATGTGCTACCATTGGGTGGGCCTGAGCCCATATGTCCCTGGTCCAAAACTCCATCAGGTGCAAAATGCTTGCTTTTAAATATTATCAGAAGTAGGAGATCAACTGCTTTTACACCTAAGCAGCACCAAGACCAGCCGCCACTATCGAGAGCTTTTGTCCCAATCCAACCAGACGTGTATGCTCTTCACCATACAATTTTGTTGGAGAGATCAATCTGCCTGCTTTTAAATATCAGCAGCATTGGGAAAACAACTGCTTTTACACCTAAGCAGCAGCGGGTCCATCCGCAACCACCAAGAACCCACAGACCCGAACCCGCCAGGAATGTGAGATCCGCCCCCCCTACAATTCGATAAGAAGATCAACTGTTTTTACACCTAAGCAGCAATAGGACCAGCCGCCACTACCGGGAACCCTTTGCCACGATCCAGCCAGACATATAAGATCTTCCCCCAGCATTCCATTGGATAGATCAATCTACCTGCTTTTAAATATCAGCAGCAGTGGGAGAACAACTGCTTTTACACCTAAGCAGCATTGGGACCAACCGCAACTACCAAGAGCCCATAGACCAGATCATGACAGGAGTGTGAGCTCCACACCTTCTGCAGTCCGCTAGGAAGATCAACTGCTTTAACACCTAAGTAGCAGCAAGACCAGCTGCCTATAATAGGAACCCTTGCCCCGATTCAACCAGGCATGTGAGCTCCTCCCCCTATATCCCGTTTAAGAGATCAATCTACCTGCTTTAAATATCAGCAGCAGTAGAAAAACAACTGCTTTTACATACAAGCAGCAGCGTGACCTACCGCAACCACCAAGAGCCCACAGACCCGATCCTGCCAGGAGTGTGAACTCCTCCCCCTGCAGTCCATTGGAGAGATCAATCTGCCTGCTTTTAAATATCAGCAGCAGTGGAGATCAACTGCTTTTACACCTAAGCAGCAACGAGACCAGCCACAACCACCGAGAGCACACAGACCCGATCCTACCAAGAGTGTGAACTCTTCCCCCCATGCAATCCGCTAAGAAGATCGACTGTCGGCTCCGGGCGGCTTTCCCGCAGAGGAGAGAATCCTGCATTCACCGTGGGCCTCATCTGGGGCAGCCTCCTTGGAGCGGCTGGGGCACGGGCAGTGTGTCTGGGAGGGAATGCATGGATGGGAGAACATCGCAGGGGAGGAGACATAGGCATCCTGGGACTGTCTGCCAAGTCTCTTCCCTGAAGAAGCCCTTTCTGGAAACGTCAATCGCTCCTCCTAAACTTACTTGCTCCACTTCATCACTGACGCTGAAACCGTGGATTGAAGACAAAGTTTTATTTTATTTTTCTTTCCAGCTTATGATTTATCTTTAATCTTATCTATTGTTTTGCCTTTTGTCTTTGTTTTGTTCTATTTCTATCATTTAAATTTCTCCAGAATTCTACTATTCAACGGCTCCCCCTTCTGCTTCTATTCCTTTCTCTCCTCTCTTCTACCTTCCAAAGTATTTAGATCAATGCTGTCTTGTTAAAATGTTTATTTTATTTTTATTTTTCCTCTAACTCTACTTTTCACTTCTCTATTACCCTCCAGGTACTTTAGTTAGATTGTGAGCCTTCGGGACAGTAAGGGAATTTTTCAAGTACCTTTCTTATTTCTAATCTTAATGTATATTTTCTGTAAACCGCTTAGAACCTAACGGATGTAGCGGTATATAAGAAATAAATTACATTACATTACATTACTTTGGAGGACGGCTTCTCAATCAGTCAGTGGTGTAGCGAGGGTGAGAGGTGCCTGGAGTGGCGTGCCCCTCCACTGCCCTCTTCTCTGCCCATCCCCTCCACATGTTCCCTCTTTACCCTTCTTGCTGCGTGCGTACCACTTCCCTTGTACCCCTGTAATGTTCCTGGCGCGAGCAACCCCCAACCTGTAGTCGTGCCAGCATCGGCTCTTCCTCTGACATTGTGGCATGATATATTAATTGTGCTGGAGTTTAAATATGTTTAAATGTTATAAATGTACCCCAAGCCACCACGGTTACTTTTCTTTTCAAATTCAAGCAGGTGGATTGATACCGACGGTTGTGGGAGGGCCCTTGAAACAGCAATGGGCGAAACATGTCGGGTTTAACCTCCTGAACCGAGTTACTTATTTAAAGAACAATGAAATGCTGAGTGATGAACTGAATTCAAAAATTGCCAGAAAGCTAAGTTTTTAAAGATTTCTCTATTATTAATTTATTTCTAAAGTATTTATAAACTAGGATAAATATGAACTGACATAACACTAAACACTTTGATAGATCAATGAAGTTAATGTAGCACGAAGCACTGTGCACTTTATAAAAATTAGAAAAAGTAAAAGTTTAGGATTAATAGAAAAGAGCCGATGAGGATATTACCACATAAAGCTCCCGCTATGATAAACACTTGATGCGGTGGAGTGGTGGGGCTGAGGCTCTTAAAACTCTCTAAACTGTTTGAAAAGAAAAGTAATTGTGGTGGCTTGGAGTACATTTATAACATTTAAACTGATTCTGGACAGCATCATATAACCATGGAGTTTAAATATGTGGCATGATATGATTTTTAGAATTCCGCTTGGAGTTAAAATATGTAGCAGGATGTATTTAGTTTTGTTGGAGGTAAATTATTTAAGTTTGCTTAAAATTATGGACTTAAAGTAAAAATGATTTCTAACTGGGATTCTGAAAAATTTTGAGTCCAGCCCTGCCTCCAGCCATCTTATCCAGGTGTTGTGTTAAATGCACCTATTACAAAAGAAATGACTGAGCCATCTGCCTTCAGAAAGTGTTAAGTACACCTATTCAGATAAGACAAAGACATGGTCAGGGTGGACACCAGAGCTAAACAGAACTTTAACAAGATGTAGGCCAGCATCTCTTCACACCAAATTCATCTCTGGACTACTCCAGTCTGCAAAGAACAATAGAAGCTCATCACACCATTTTAAGCCACTCAAATAAGATTCAATCATAAGAACATAAGAATATAAGCAGTGCCTCTGCTGGGTCAGACCAGAGGTCCATCATGCCCAGAAGTCCACTCGCAGGGCAGCCCATCAGGTCCAGGACCTGTAATTCTATATCTATATCCTTCTATCCCCTTTTCCTTCAGGAAATTGTCTAATCCCTTCTTGAACCCTTCTTGAACTGATGGAATTGAAAGACTGCTGTATGATTGGATGCAATGCCAGCCTCAGGGACTGCTTTCCAGCCTCAGAGATGGGACAATTGCTATGTATCATGGGTTCAGTTTTCAAGCCAGCCACATCTGTAAAGCTTGACACACGCTCTGCCTTCTCTTTCTTTTTTCCTCTTTTGCCCTGGATCACCATGCTGCAACATCTCTCATTGACCATGTGCTTAGCTCTCCAACTAGGCTATGCAGTCTTCTAAGGACTTTTCAACCAGCATTTGTGAGTAAATTTAATCATTTGACCTTAGCAAAATTTTGTCTTGTGTGGTACTATTTATTATGCTTGCTTAATGACCCTACTTGCTTTTCCGGCTTGATTTTAATGCTTTTAAATAAATTTTCAGTTTGTTTATAAATGTTCTGAGTCTTAGTTCTTGAATAAATATTCACATATATTATACTTAATTATTATTACAGAGCTAAGTTTTAATCTAGTGAGCTAATTTTCCCCATATTAATATTTCTTTATAAATTATATTCCTCTCTTTGAGAGTGATATAGCTTATTGTAATAATTTTGTAACAATGTCACTTCCTAGGTGTGGGTCCAGGAAGTGACATCAGAGGAAGAGCCGACGCTGGCATGACAGCAGGTTGGGAGTTGCTGCTTGCACCATGAACGTTACAGAGCTACGGGAGAAGGGAAGCGATATGCACCCACAGCAGTGGGGGTGGGGAAGGAGTGGAGGGGGGTTGGTGAGGAGGATGGGTGCCTGCACCCTCACCAAGATGGTGCCCTGTTGTAGAACGCCCCCCACCCCCGCCCCTCCCTATACTATACCACTGGATTTTCAGAAGGTGTTCGACAAGGTTCCACATGAACGACTAATTTGGAAAATTGCATACCATGGAATCGAGGGTGAAATACTCACGTGGATTAAAAATTGGCTGGAGCATAGGAAACAGAGAGTAGGGATAAATGGACAATTCTCAGACTGGAAGAGCGTCACCAGCGGGGTGCTGCAGGGCTCAGTGCTTGGACCCGTGCTCTTCAACATCTTTATAAACGATCTGGACATTGGTATGACAAGTGAAGTGATTAAATTTGCGGACGATATGAAGTTATACAGAGTAGTGAAGACACAGGGGGATTGCGAAGATCTGCAACGTGACATAATCAAGCTCGAGAAATGGGCATCGACATGGCAAATGAGGTTCAACGTGGATAAGTGCAAAGTGATGCATGTCAGAAACAAAAATCTCATGCATGAATACAGGATGTCTGGGGCGGTACTAGGAGAGACATCCCAGGGAAAGGGCTTGGGAGTTGTGATCGACAATTCCATGAAATCACCTGCACAATGTGCTGCGGCAGTGAAAATGACAAACAGAATGCTAGGAATGATCAATAAGGGGATCACGAACAGATCAGAGAAGGTTATCATGCCGCTGTACTGGGCCATGGTGTGCCCTCACCTGGAGTACTGCATCCAGCACTGTTCACCGTACATGAAGAAGGACACAGTACTACTTGAAAGGGTCCAGAGAAGAGTGACTAAACTGGTTAAAGGGATGGAAGAGTTGCCGTACAGTGAGAGATTGGAGAAGCTGGGCCTCTTCTCCCTTGAAAAGAGGAGACTGCGAGAGGACATGATCGAAACATTCAAAATACTGAAGAGAATAAGTAGAGAAAGACAGACTGTTCACCCTCTCCAAGGTAGGGAGAATGAGAGGACACTCTCTAAAGTTGAAAGGGGATAGATTCTGTACAAATGCAAGGAAGTTCTTCTTCACCCAGAGAGTGGTAGAAAACTGGAACGCTCTTCTGGAGTCTGTTATAGGAGAAAACACCCTCCAGGGTTTCAAGACAAAGTTGGACAAGTTCATGCTGAACTGGTGAGACTAGACTCATTTGGAGCACTGGTCTTGACCTAGGGACCGCCGCGTGAGCGGACTGCTGGGCTGGTCTGACCCAGCAGCGGCAATTCTTATGTTCTTATGTTCACTGCAATCAGTTCTTCATATGTGTTCAGATTTCCAAAACTTGCCACTTGCATACATAACAGGGAATTCTGTAGGTAAAGTTTGTTTTATACTCAGAACAGAGCAGCTGTATACTCTATATGTGCACACACAGGATTTTGTATAGGAACACAATGCATAAGCATCCCTTTTTCAGTTCAAAAAGTTTTATTTGTTTTCAAATAAGAGAACAGTATAGTTATATATAAACATTATCCACACTATCCAATAAATTTCTTACTTCAATATTAGGTAACTTCCAATCTGTAAACCGTATATACTGATAATCTCCACTATATTCTGTTATCAATTGATTCCCTTGATATGTAATTCTCAAAATTGAATCCTCTACCACACCATGTAATGTACACGAATCACTGTTATGTAATTTATCTAGATAATCTTTATTACGCAATTCTTTTGGTAATTCCTATAATTTGTATTCCGCCTTGAACAATATATAATGTATTCGAAATTAATTTTCCTATGAACTGTTTTCCTACCTTCTTCTACTCTATGTTTATAACCTAACTAATTTATTTTTCTCAAGTACTTTAGCAAGAATGTGAGCCTTTGGGACAGTCAGGGAACTCTAAGTACTTTCTCTTCATCTTAATTAATCTTACTTAATGCATTTCTTCTATTTCTACTGTAAACCGCTTAGAACCTCACGGTACAGCGGTATATAAGAAATAAAATTATTATTATTATTATTATTATTATATGAACAGGTGCACACAAAAGGCAGATAAAGATACAACCGATATTCCTACGGATGTGTTTTGAGTGGAATGGGGCAGATTTGAGATGTCAGTGTGTATTTTATACAAAACATGGGTATACAATTAGATTACATGCATACATTTCTATCTTCATCATAGCAGTAAGAACATTTGCACATTATTGAAAGCAATGGAAGTAAAACCCAGTTGTCTCAATCCATCCTTCTTTTTCTGGAGCCATATGGTAACCCTCGTTGGGGGTCTTACTTTATAAAGGCACATAAGTAGTTTCTAGAAATAGAAGCTATATTGCAGATTCAGCTAAGTGCCGATGGGTTTTGATTTATAAGTTAAGTTACAGGTTTTGTTGTGCATCATTATATATATTTCATATTAAGAGCAATTGTTACACTAACATAGGTGTTGCCTTATACAATTACCCATACGTAGCACTTAAATATGCAAGCTCCCTAAAGGTGCCACTTATTTTTTTTCTAAAATGGCTGCTTTCATTGTGTGTGTCTCCACCTGTATGTGTTTCATTGGTGGTACTATACTTATTTTAGAAAAGGGACTGCATTTGCCATTCTTTTCTAAAATGCTAGTTTTGTCTTTTAATGCACAGACCTAAACATCTGTTTTATGACCTAGGCACCCTATACTAATTTATTTCCCACGTTCCTACATTGAAATGCTCAACAGCCTATAGTTCAAATGAAAGGCAAAAGAAATATAATTAGTGGTCAGTGTAGGAGAAGAATAATGATAACAATCCACAAGTATGGCAGGTGAAAGTTTATTGAATGCTATAAACCCGGTGGGGCCATGTTATAATTATGATTAGTTTTGGGTTTGTTTTTTTTAGAAATCACACCCCTGATGCAGGCACTTGCGAAATGTGGCCGTGTCAGGTGTATGTGTTATTTAATAAATTTTCATCTGCCATATTACTGGTGCATTTAACCATATAGATAATTAATAAATTCCAATAAATAAATGTGCAGCACTTTATATCCACGAGTTTGAGACCACTGGATTAGAGTGTGGAGAGCTGATTTCTCCAGAATATTTTTAGAGGTTTTAACAAATAGACAAATTGTCTATTTGCCAAAAGAGGGGAAGATGCATATTTGCCACAGACACTATAAGTCGATTATGCACTGGCCTCGGGGGACACCATCATCTCCAACCAACTAGAAATCTGCCATACTGTTTTTTTAAATTTCTGTTTACAAGGTAAAAATAAACAAAAAGGTGCAATGTTTGTGTCTGAGAGCATGAGGAACTGTTTACTTTAAAATAATGGAATCAAAATATTGTACAGTCATTTTGGTATTTTTAAGTTCAGAAGCACTGCAAATCAAAAGCAAGGCAAAATAACTCAATGAATCAAGCCTTTTACTCTCTCTGATCTCTGTTCAGAACCCAGTATTGCCTGTCTCTTGCTTATAAGGCAAAGGTAATTTAACACGTTTGTGTTTTCAGAGACTTTGGATCATCTATGTTATTCTTCCAAAGACTTGCTCATATTTTATCTCATGATATAATGCTTATTAAATGAATCAGGCTATGTACTCGCCTTTCACTTGGGAATCACATAATCGATTAAAACACTCAGGGCCAGATTTTATACATGTCACCTATATATTGGTGCTGACTAGTGTGGCGCTAAGCATGAATGTATAAAAGTTAGGTACACTGTATAGAATCATGCTTAACACCACCTAAATGCTAATATGCATCACTATAAACCATTGAAAAGTTCCATACTACCAAACTAAGGGAGAGATTCTCAAAATGGTGGGCTTTCCCCTCCCCAGTGCATCCTGGGATGCGCTGGGGAGGGGCCTAAGGCCTAAGGCTCTGATTGGCCTAGGTTACTAAGGCTCCTGGGTCAATCAGAGCCTTAGGCCCCTCCCCAGATGTACCGGGGAGGAGCCTAAGGCTCTGATTGACCTAGGCTCCTAAGGCCCCTTCTATAGGAGGGGCTTTAAGCAACTTGGGCCAATCAAAACCTTAAGTCCTTCCCCGGCACATCTTGGGATGCACCAGGGAGGGGAAGACCCACCATTTTGAAGAGGTGGGCCTGCTGGCTGGAGGGAGTAGGTATCATAAACAAGGTAAGGTAGGTGCGGGGGGACGTCGGAGGCATGACAGTGGTTGCGGGAGGGAGTGGGCCTCTCTCCTCCTGCCAGGTGGGGATGGCGGGGGGGGGGGGGGGGGGGTTGCGTGGTGGCTGGAGAAAGTGGGCATTTCTCCTGCTCCCAGGTGGGGGATGGCAGGAGGGTTGCTTGGTGGCACGAGGGAGTGGACATTTCTTCTGCCGATCTTTGATTTTTTTGTGTGCGTTTATTCTGTGCATGTGCTGATTACTATTACCAGCGATGGGCACATGCAAATTTACCGCGACTCTCTGTGAGCCTCATTTGCATGCACGGTTTTTAAAAAATGACTCATGTTTTTGAAATCGTTATAGTAGCAAACATGACAGTGGTCCGTCAGATTTTACCACGAACATTTGAGAATCTTCCCCTAAATCTATTTTCAGGATCTAACAGCCTCAAGCCAACTTTCACCTTGTCATCAGTCCCATGTATTTTGTCAATTGCTCTTCTTTGAAAAGTTTCAAACACAATTCAGTTTTATTCTTTAATCTAAGGTTCTGTTATAGAATATGGGCCTATGGGCTAGATTCACAAAGCACATCGATCATGTACCGATCAGTTTGCGACCCCTTTGCGACCAGATTTCCTTTCGGCCCAATTCACTAACCTCTCCTGCGATCCGCCTCAAATCGGTGCATGCAAATGGGAAGAAACACATGCAAAGTAGACAGGGACGCAATTCACTAACCTTAAAAAGGAAGACCAATTGGACTTGCCGATCAGAAAGTGAAGCGACTTCTGAGGACCAGTTGCTTCAATTTTTATCAACTCTCCTGCCCTTTAAAACCATAGGCTGGAACTTTTTACAGAATTCATAAAAAAAGAATTATTCCTTTTTTATATATTCTATAAAAATTGCCAGCCTGTGGTTTTAACCCACCCCCCGCGCCAATGCCCCCCTGCGTGCCGATGCCCTATTGAACACAAGGCAGGAGGGATGCCAACTCCCTCCTGCCATCTCAAATGCCTTCTGACTGGGCCCGTCCCGGCCCACCTCCCTCCCTGTAGTAAGCCTTCCAGCTGGCCGGCCCACCCCCTCCCCATACCTTTAGAATTGTTGGGAGCAGGAGGGGTGTCCAGTCCCTCCTGCTCCTCAGGCTTTCCGTGATCTTTGGGAGCAGGAGGAAGCACAAAGTCCTCCTGCTCCTGCTGCTCTTTTGCAATATCAGCCTTAGGCCACGCCCTGATGCATCATCTGATGCATGGGGAAGGGCCTAAGGCCCTGATTGGCTGAGGCACCTCAGCCAATCAGGGACTTCCTTAGGGAGAAGTCTAAGGAAGTCCCTGATTGGCCAAAAACAATGGCCAATCAGGGACTTCCTTAGACTTCTCCCTAAGGAAGTCCCTGATTGGCTGAGGCGCCCTAGGCTTTTCCCAAGGGAGGAGCTCGAGGCGCCTAGGCCAATCAGGGCCTTAGGCCCCTCCTCGTGCATCAGATGATGCATTGGGGTATGGCCTAAGGCCGTTATTGCAGCAGAGCAGCGGGACCAGGAGGACTTTGTACTTTCTCCTGCTCCCGAAGATCACGGGAGGCCTGAGGAGCAGGAGGGACTGGGCACCTCTCTTGCTCCCAACGATTCTAAAGGTACAGGGAGGAATTGGGCCGGACCCGGCCAGCCGGATGGCCTACTACAGGGAGGGAGGTGGGCTAGGCCCGGCCCGGCCCGGAGGCATTTCAGATGGGAGGAGGGAATTGGAATCTCTCATGCCTTGTGTTCGGCGGGGCATTGGCACACGGGACATTTTTTAGTGGTTTGGGGAAGGAGGAGGCACTTTGGGGGGGGGTATTTTTTATTTTAACTGAGCAGTTATTTTGCATATATAATATATTAAAAATTTTTTTTTTTTTTTAAAGCTGGCAGAAGCCCTGACAGTAGTGACAGGAGGCTGCTTCTCCTGCCACTATTGTCAGGGTCTGCACATGCTCCAGGATCACTCTCTAGCAATCCGTGCTGTGGGTGGGGTACATGTCAATCATCATCCCCATTGGCATGCAGGCCTTTTGTGAATTCGCCGGCCTGCATGCAATCGGGAACGGATCGGAGACAGAATCTGTTTTAGTGAATCTAGCCCTAAGTGCCTAATTTTCAATTAACTCCAATTAACAGGTGCTAATGGCCAATTGGTGCCAATTAAGCCTATTATGTAATTAAATTAGGCGCATACTAAGCACGCTGATTTATGCACATAACTTTATGTGCCATATAAAGAATCTGGGGATCAGCACCCCCCAGTTTTGCTTACTCGTTTCAATAAATCAAGTATTGGTACACAGCTATGGCAATTTCCACACATTAAATCTACTTAACTATGGTTTTGTGGGACTTCCTTGTCTCTTGGATTTTCATGACTTTAAACACTGCTTGCATTGTCTCTATAACAAGAGGCACTTACTCTCACGCCATCTATTTATCTGCTTTATAGGCAACCGTATTAAATCTCGGGGTTCGGAGCATGCAAATCCTAGTCAAGCTTTTCCTTTGATTCAATCGCGGGCTGTTAGAGTAATGTTACAGGCTGTCTGGCAATGTCTTTGGATTCAGTCAGAGCCAGATAGTGGCCAGTTGCAGCTGCTATAATTGCATATCATCATATTTACAGTGAAAATCGACTCTTCGGTCCTATTTCGTCTGCTACTAACTATAGGAAACTGTTCAGTCCTGCTTAGGCATGTTTCCCTTTTCTCAGTTTCATCTTAAGCTGTAACATGGCAAAGTCTCCAAGACTTGTTCATTAAAACACACACACACACACATTGTAAAAAAAAGCCAGACCCCCCTTTTCTTTATCTTTATTTAAAAATCTCTATATATACAGTATAACACTATACAAAGAATACTGCTGCCCATTCAAAGTGGTATACAGAAGCACATTCATAAAAATAATGAAACCAAACATAAACATAACACTTTCCTCTCACAACACAACCCACAATATTGCTACCACAACAATTCACTGCAAGGAAATAACCTGGTTTTGAGTAGTTTTTTTTAAAAAAAAATTTTTACATCAGTCTCTAATATCAATTCCTGGAGTAAGCTGCTCTGACAGATTGTTTTCTGTGATTGCGCCATTCTTGTTCCGTTCCTCTTCCCTTTCACTTCAGCGACAGAGGGGAGTTTGAATCACGCTCTCAACTTGATCTCAACTGACATCTTGAGGAGTTTGTACACAACCTAGATCTGAAATAATTAGGAGTCTCATTTTCAAAATATTAAATGTTAGAAACAAGATCTTGGGAAAGGGAATGAGGACTTGTGTACTGCCTTTTTGGCATTTCAATGCAGTAAGAACATAAGTATTGCCCCTGTCGGGTCAGACCAGAGGTCCATCGTGCCTGGCAGTCCGCTCATGCGGCGGCCCCTCAGGTCCATGACCTGATAGTGCTCATACCCTAAAACTCTCATATGCTTTCCGTTTAATGTCCTGTAGAGTAACCTTCTATCTGTACACTTTGCTTCCAGGAAGTCATCCAGTCCCTTTTTGAACCCCGGTATTGTACTTTGTCCTATTACCTCATTTGGAAGCGCGTTCCAGGTGTCCACCACCCTCTGAGTGAAGAAGAACTTCCTTGCATTCGTTTTGAATCTGTCCCCTCTCAGTTTTTCTGAATGACCTCTTGTTTTTGTTGTCCCCGCTAGTCTGAAGAATCTGCCCCTCTCCACCTTCTCTATGCCTTTCATGATTTTATAAGTCTGTATCATGTCTCCTCTCAATCTCCGCTTTTCCAGGGTAAAGAACCCCAGTTTGTCTAACCTTTCGGCATATGAAAGGTTCTTCATTCCCTTTATCATCCTAGTTGCTCTCCTCTGGACCCTCCAGTAGACACTGGAGAATTAAATGTCTAGCCCAGAGTCACAAGGAGTAGCACTAGGATTTGATCTCACAACCTCTGGGTACAGAGGCAGCAGCTCTACCAGTGAGCCACACCTTCCACCTTAACATTCAGTCTAGACCAGGGGTAGGCAATTCTGGTTCTCGAGAGCCACAGGCAGCTCAGGTTTTCAGGATATCCACAATGAATATATATGAGATGGATTTGCATGCACTACCTCCTTGAGATGCAAATCTATCTCATGCATATTTAGTATGGATATCCTGAAAACCTGACCTGTCTGTGGCTCTCGAAGACCGGAATTGCCTACCCCTGCTCTAGACCAATAGTTTTCTATGCAGTCCTCGGGATACACCTTGCCAGTCAGGTTTTCAGGCTACCCACAAAGAAAATGCATGAGAGAGATCTGCATACAATGGAGGCAGTGGATGCAAATTGATCTCATGCATATTCATTGTGGAAATCCTGAAAATCTGACTTGCTGGGTGTGTCTGAGAACCGCTGCTCTGGACAGTACCGGAAACCAATGGGGTTCAATTAGTAGCAATGCCACACTGTCTCTTCTCAATGTACAGTAGTCGAGAGTAGACTGCATAATAGACATCAGCACCATTTTCAAAGCGTGAACGGACAAGTAATGTCTCAATGTCCCATCCAGTTAAGCTTTCAAAACATATTGCACTTATGATTAAGGTCTTTGGTCTTCTATGATTTCACTGCTGCTGGTGGGGACGCAAAAGCTGGCTTTTTCATGGAATTACTCATTCCACAAGTAATTGACATGGGAAACACTGGGGTTTGGATGAAAGGATGACTAAATTCCCATCCTGGCTGAATCCTTGTCTCCTGAGCCGTCTGCATGAAGAGGAGAAAGCGAATAGCAGCACTTTAGGCCACAGCCTGAAAAGGAAGACAAGAGCAGAGGAGGCAAGACACGACCCTTAGGGTTAGCAGAGGAAGCCTGATTGCATTGTAGATGCTGCTCATGACCTAGGCAAGTATAGGAAGTGGCTAGAAGGGGAGAAGGGATGCTGGACCATGGGAGCTGGGGGGACGGGAGACTGTAGGCTTGGTGGCAGCTCTTGGCGCTCCCTGCCACACTTATCATGCTTACTGCGTTGCACTGGATCTGGCACAATTAAAATGTTTTATTGCACAGAAAATTAACCTGTTAATCGCATGAGTTAGCATAATTAATCCACAGCCCTATACGTACATTCAGTAATTTCAATTGTACTTTGCCCTGTCTATGAAACTGCAATAAAGGTATCTCAATACAGTTTTGATCATAGAAATATTCACTAAGGCTAAATTTTGGAGCCCTTAAAAGTGGGGCCCCAGTTTCCCATCTCCTATTCTCGACCACTAGAAGTTCAATCCATCTATGTAAAATAAATCATTTTAGTTAAGTGATTGCATAATAACAAACGGCAGACTGGGGTTTTTTTTATTCTTCTTTGTTTCTTGTTCTATTTATGTCTCTCAGCACCATTGGTAAAGGAGATCTGAGATCGGCATCCCAGCCTGAAGGACTTCCTGTATGCTGAAGACTCCTCCAGTAAGCCTGTCTGGCCATTAAAAGTCAAGCAGCTGCTCAGGAGAAGGTGCCAAGCACAAGATCGTCGGTGCCTTCTTCTCAGACAGACGCTTGGCAGCTTACAAAACAAATTGCAGAGCCTCGTAAATATTCCATTTCTGCAAATAGCATGCAAGGAAAATCACACACAAAATATATGACCACGCAAAGTCCTAGCAAATCATTGTTTCAGAAAAGGAATCTTTGGTCATATTCGTGATATTAATAAGATTACTGTGTAAAGTTGGAAGGAAGAAGCAGTATGTTTATTGACCTATGCTGGAAACAGAGACTTTCTATTGGCACAATAACAATCAGTTTTAGGACGTTATCTCTGATTCCAGTGGAACAGTAAGGAGGGGGGAGGGGCGATCCACCCCTCCTACTCTCTGCTCCCTGCTTCTTCCCACTTTGCCCCTCCCCCCCCACCATACCTCTATCTCTTCTCTGGCGTGAACAGCAACTCCAATCTGCTGCTCACACCAGTGTCGGCTCTCCCTCTGATGTTACTTCTGGGTCCCACATCTAGGAAGTGACATCAGAGGGAGAGCCGACACTGATGCGTGCAGCGAGTTGGTGATGCTGCTCGCGCCAGGGAAGTTAAAAGAGATACGGGGTAGGGAAGGGGCGTGCACACACAGTGATGGGGGAGGGGCAGGGAAGGAGCGGGGGGACAGAGAAGAGGGCAAGGGAGGGGCGCCACTTCCCCGGGTGCCTCTCCCCCTCGTTACGCCACTGTCTAATTCTATACCCTTTCCTTTTCCTCCGGGAGGATCAGATTCTCTTTTTTATTTTATTTTATTTATTTATAAGTTTCAACTATCAATTCAAGATTAACTTGTACAGAAAGTTAATCTTGAAAGAAAAACAAAACATCTTCCAATTTTATATAAGGACATAAATATTGCTTAATCACTCAAGTCCACAAATAAGATCCATGATGTAGTATAAACGGAATAAGAAGAAATTAATAACTAAGATACGTGGAACACGGTTAATTGATATTCAGGCGTCTAATATCAAAGCCCTCATTTCTTTTCCTTCTCCAGGGGGGACATAGAAAGAAAAGCTCAAAGAAAACATATTTCTGAGAATTATATTGTACTATACATTTGCAAGGATGACGGAGATAAAAAGTTCCCCCAAGAGCCAAAACACCAGGTTTTAATAATAAGAACTCTCTTCGACGCCTCTGTGTATCTTTTGCCAAATCTGGGAACATAAGAACATAAGCAGTGCCTCCGCCGGGTCAGACCATAGGTCCATCCTGCCCAGCAGTCCGCTCCCGTGGTGGCCCAAACAGGTCACGACCTGTCTGAATCACCAGAAGGGGCTCCCTTGCCACCTTGGTTTCTCATTGAAGTCCTATCTTCCCATCGTAGTCCTAACATTTGCATCTTAAAATCAAGAAACTTTTTCTCTTTATTTTTCAAGAATAATCTCAGAAGCCAGTTTTTATCCAATGTAATAGCCAAGGTCACAATCAGTGTTGCAGGTGTTGCACTTTCTTTATCTGACAATTCAAGTACAGCAGAAACATCAATTGGACCTTGGTTCCTTTCCTGGTGATCTTGATTTTTACTCGGTAAATAATAGACCTAAGTGAAAGGAGGAAATGAATTTTCCGGTACTTCTAGTACAGTGGTCTCAAACTCAAACCCTTTGCAGGGCCACATTTTGGATTTGTAGGTACTTGGAGGTCCTCAGAAAAAATAGTTAATGCCTTATTAAAGAAATGACAATTTTGCATGAGGTAAATCTCTTTATAGTTTATAAATCTTTCCTTTTGGCTAAGTGTTAATAATAATATTGTAATTTATAACTAAAAAGACATATGATCAAGAAACTGTTTGAATTTACTTTTGTGAGTATGTTAAACATACTGAGGGCCTCAAAATAGTACCTGGCGGGCCGCATGTGGCCCTTGGGCCGCTAGTTTGAGACCATTGTTCTAGTATCTCCAACAAATAGCGTTTTAACATTTCTCTTGGGGTAACTGTTAATATTCAGGGAAAATTAATCAATCTAAGATTATTACTCCTAGAGAAATTTTCAAATGTCTCCATCTTCCAGGGAGGATCTGATTCTCAACCCAAATCATATTTGCACCTGGCTCCAGTGGGTCACACAAAGGTTCTGCCTGGGATGGGCTCTTCCCTGAGAGCGCAGGTTCCTCCATCATGAGAAATGCCAGTTCTGGGACAGACACTTAGGGGCAGATTCTGCAAACGGCATTGTAATTGGCAGCTGCCTACAAAATTTGCACAGTTCGGCGTGTCAATCACGCTACACACCGTTTGCAGTATTGTGGCTCCCGTTAAAGGCAGGCGCCGGTAATGTAAGCCAGGGTTTAAAGGCCTACATTACCTAGGGTTAGACGTCCGGATTTCCCCGGATATATCCTCCTTTTGAGGACATGTCCGGGGGTCCAGATGGCTTTTCAAAACCTGGCACTTTGTCAGGGTTTTGAAAATCTTTCCACCACATCGTGGAGGGCAGGAGGGCACCCGCACATGCGCAGATGCCACGCGATGACATCGAACACATGCGCACGTGTGCATGATGTCATCACGTTGCATCCACGCATGCATGGATGTCCTGCCTGGCGAATGCAGGCAGCAGGGGGCGGGGCTGGGCATGATGGGGCAAGGATGGATGGAACTAGGTGGGCCTGGGGGGTGGGTCTAGGGGTCCAGATTTTCCAATGAAAAATCTGGTAACCCTGCCATTACCGGCACCTACTTTCCACAGAGAATCACACCTAACGGCACCTAAAGTCATTTTCTGCCCAAACCATGCCTACTTTGACCTTAGGTGTCATTAGGTGTTTCTGTAGACGTGATTTGGGCGCCTTTTTTAAAAACTAGATTTTAATTGTTTTTAATTGATGCAGTTAATTAGTGCCATTAAGTTAGGCAGCTGTAGGGTGCCTACCGCCGTCTAACTTACGGCGGCGTTTGTAGAATCTACTCCTTATTGGCCAGTCCTTGTTTTGGACTTGCACCCCAAAACAGTTTGGGAATTATTGTCGCTGGTACTCTCTATTGAAATCCATGTTGCATAATGAGTCATGAGATCAAAGAAAAAAAAACTAGTGGGAAACTAGAGATGTTTCCAAAAACATAAACTTTTATTAAAAGCAGAGATTCAGTTCTGTAAATGTAAAAAAGACTCAACGCTGCATTACACCTTTTTTTTTCATAACGAACTTAAGAAACCCAACCACATTGGTTTATTGAAAAATCTTCTGCAGAGTAATCACAGACTCCTGAAGAAGGTACAGTTTTCTGTACCGAAACACCTGTAGCCTGTAGCGTTGAGTCTTTTTTTACATTTACAGAACTCAATCTCTGCTTTTAATAAAAGTTTGTGTTTGGAAACATCTCTAGTTTTCCACTTGTTTTTTCTTTGATCTATGTCTTTGTGGGAACATCGTGTTGCTTTATGTGAGTCATAATAGTACTGACAAAGCCAGGACTAGCCTAAAATTTCCCTCTTAGACCTGGATAACTTGGCAGCTCTGTGTAAGGTAAATCAAAAAGTTAAGGCAAAAAATATATTTAACGGCTTTAATAGAAGTAACTGTGAGCTGCTAAACATATCACTTTTCCACATCGTTCCCATGCAAGATGACGCATTTGTTGTATTGTTCAACTAGCTTCTGCATTCCTGTAGAGTAGAAGTTTTTCGCCTGCTCCCAAAACCAGGTGAGCACCGCTTCCTTTACTACATCATGCTTTATCTTTTGCTCTCCGGACCGCAGTGATGTACCCATGTCTCATCGCCGATGACAATTCTCTCCAGAATACTCGGATCTTCTTCATACCATCTCAGGAACTGGGTTGCAACTCCACACGCTGTTTCTTGTGCAGATGAGTAAGCTGTTTGGGAATCCATCGTGCAAAGACTTTCCCGAATCCTAAGTCATCGTGCATTATAGCAAATGCAGATCCATAGCTGATATCCAAATTTGCAGCCAATTGATACACTGTTATCGGTCTTCTCTAATCAAGGCATCCACCCTGTCAATGTGCTCATGTGTGTGCGATGTTGATGAGAGACCAGAACGACCTTTGTCAGTTACACCTGTTCTTCCCACTTTAAACCTTTGTACCCACTCATAAACCTTTCATTGATTCATGGTGCTATGTCCTTACTGAGTCAATATCCGACAGTGAACTTCTAAGGGCTTCAATCCCTCTACCCATAGAAAGTGCAATAATGCACTTTGATTTTCGATGGTGCAATCTTGCAGTGGAGCATCCATGCTTCTGACCTCATCAGGGCCGGATTAAAGGATAGGCCCAGTAGGCACGTGCCTAAGCCCCAAAATAGGCCCCTCCTCAGACATCAGGGGCAGGATCGCAGCAGAGGGAACGACAGCTCTGGAGGTCGATGGCAGCCTGCAAGGATCACTACAGTACCGATGATCCTCTCTGTAGGCTGCTCCGCTGCTGTAATTAGGTAAATATAAGAGTGGGAGGCCAGTGGGGAAGCTGAAGGACACTGTCTGCAGCACTTCCCAATTGACCCTCCCCTCTCGCCCCCTAAAGCAGGAGTGGCCAGTGGCCGGCCAGCAAGAGGCACCACTGCCGCTCCTGATTCAGGGGGTGAGGGGGAAGGTCAGTCACCGAATTGGGAGGCCAATTTAAAAAATAAAAATCAATTCCAATCGATTTGAATTGGAAATCGGGTAGCACTAGTCAATACCACTCCACCAAACACTCTCTAATAGGTCTAGCAACAAAAATCCTATACTACATTGATCACCATAAATCTGCTTTATTTATTTCCGTAGATCTTTCGGCTGCCTTTGACACAATCAACCACACCCTATTACTGCAAAGACTCCAATCTATTGGAGTAACTGATCAGGTCCTCAAATGGTTCAGATTCTACTTCGCAAATAGGTCTTTCAAGATAAATAGCAACAACACAAAATCAGAAAGTTGCACCTCAAATTACAGAATTCCCCAAGATTCCATCCTGTACCCCCTATTAGTCAATATTTTCCTGGCTCCGTTATTAATATTATGTCAATCCATAAGTTTCACCCCATTCGCTTATGCTGATGATCTTCAGCTTCTTCACTCCCTAGAAACAAACGACTCAACTAAAATAATAAGCATTAACCATAAAATGGAAAAAATAAGGCAATGAATCCAAGTTAACATGCTAGCTCTTAACATTGCAAAATCTTCAACAATACTATTTCCATGCAAGGTTTAGATTCAATTACAATCCCCCATTTGTCTTAATTCTATACCATTTCACATAATATCATCAATGAAGCTCCTAGGTATTATCTTGAATATAAGAACATATGAATTGCCATTGCTGGGTCAGACCAGTGGTCCATCATGCCCAGCAGTCCGCTCACACAGTGGCCCTCTGGTCAAAGACCAACGCCCTAACTGAGATTAGCCCTACCAGCGAATGTCCTTATTTAGCAGGAACTTGGCTAACTTTGTCTTGAATCCCTGGAGGTTGTTTTCCTCTATGACAGACTCCGGAAGAGCGTTCCAGTTTCTACTGTCTGGGTGAAGAAGAACTTTCTTACGTTTGTACGGAATTTATCCCCTTTTAACTTTAGAGAGTGCCCTCTCGTTCTCTTTACCTTGGAGAGGGTGAACAACCTGTCCTTATCTACTAAGTCTACCCCCTTCAGTACCTTGAATGTTTCAATCATGTCCCCTCGCAATCTCCTCTGTTCGAGGGAGAAGAGGCCAGTTTCTCTAATCTTTCGCTGTACGGCAGCTCCTCCAACCCCTTAACCATCTTCGTTGCTCTTCTCTGGATTATTTCGAGTAGTACCATGTCCTTCTTCATGTACGGTGACCAGTGCGACAGTACACAGTACTCCAGGTGAGGGTGCACCATGGGCCGGTACAGCGGCATGATAACCTTCTCTGATCTGTTCATGATCTCCTTGGATAGCAAATTAACATTTCACCACCAAATCAGTTCCGTCGTTCAAAAATGCTTCTACAGGCTATGCTTAATACATTCTCTATCCAAAGTTCTTGAGTCTTCTGCATTGAACACTCTGATACATTCTCTGGTTATTTTGTGTTTAGATTACTGTAATTCGCTATATAAAGGAATCACACAAAAAGAGATAAGACGCTTGCAAATGATACAAAATACTGCAATAAATCTTTTATAAGACGCAAAAAGAGTAACCATGTTACATCACTACTAATAAAAGCACACTGGCTTTCAATGTGTCACAGAATAACTTACAAAATGTTGCTCTTAACATTCAAAACATTCTACTATAACCAACTTGAATTCCTAAATAATAATAATTAATAATAATAATAATAATAATTTTATTTATTATATACCGCTATACCCTAAGTTCGAAGCGGTTTACAGTGAAAGTCGTGTCTGGAGAGAGTACAGTGTTAACAGTAGGATACAGGATAATACAAAATGAATAGGTACTGGGGTGTTTACAATGGTACAAGATGTTAACAAGAGAACAGTTACAGGATGTTTACGATATGATACAGGATACTACAAAGAGAGCCGGTACAGGGGTGTTACAATAAAGTACAAGATAGAAGCAAGGGAACAGTTATCGTATGTTTACAATAAGGTACAGGACCCGATACAATACAATACAATATGATACAATATGAACAGTTACAAGAGATCAATGCTGTTTACAGTTAGATATCTACAATGTGCGTGAGAGAGGTACAGCATAAGCATTGGGGGAAGGGAAAGGGGAGGGAGGACTTTCGGGGAGTATTATAACTGGTGGGGGGGGGGAGAGATTGGGTGGAGTTGAAGAGACGGGTCTTCAGAGATTTTCTGAAGTCAGCGTATGATGTGGCTTCGAGTATTGGTTTTGCTAGCCATGTGTTCAGTTGGGCTGCCTGGAAAGAAAGCATTCTGTTTAGGTACTTCTTGTAGTGACATGATTTCAGGGATGGGTAAGTAAAGAGGTTTGTTCTGCGGGAGGTCTTTTTTGGGCAGGAGGTGAGGAATTGGGACGCTTGCATCTTAATTCCCTATAACCCTACTAGAATACTCAGATCACAGCCACAAAATCTTTTAACTATTCCATCTATTCTCATCCTTAGTACTACACGAACAACAAACTTTTCAGTCATACCCCCACTCTCTGGAACGTAATGTTCCTGGATCTATGGGACGAAGCAATATTAGAACGTTTCAAAGGAAAACTAAAAACATTCCTATTCAAAGATGCCTTTAACCGCTAATACACTTTTATTACTAGAGCTTAGCTCTCATTTCAGCCTCGGTTTACAGATGGGATCCCTTCCCTTTTTTACTTCCCTTAAATGTCTCTCTTTCCTATCTTGAAATGTATTTCATACCGCCATCCCTATTGTCGTAGTATGTCTTTTTTGTCACAATGTTCGTTACCCCAATTTTATAATTTTAAATATGTATAACCGCCTAGAAGTTTGATAGGTGATATATCAAATTTTATTAAAACTTGACACTAGTGCTCATGCCCAAAGTTCGATGTGAAGGTGCCTAAATATTGGGAGCCTTTGAGATCAATTATCAATCATCCACTAGACGTCATTTATAGAATCACGCCAAGTGGTGCCTAAGCAGTCTTGGGTGCCAGTAAGTGTTGAAACCTTAGGTGTACTCCCATTTAGGCCAGGGTTTTCTTGGCCTAAATGAGTGCACCTAAGTCAAACTGCACCCAAAATCTACCTCTAACCATGCCTACTTGCTGGTAGGTGCCTCGGAGTCGATGCCTATCTTTAAGTGGTAGGCACCTACCAAGTTAGGCACCTACCAGCTAATTAACCCTTCTTTTTACAAAAACGTAGCATGGTGTTTAGAGCCGGCTGCAGCAGTAACAACTCTGGCGCTCATAGAATTCCTATGAGCGTCGGAGCTGATACCGCCACGGCCAGAGCTAAAAACCATACTACAGCTATGTAAAAGGGGAGGGGGTAATTTTTTAATGGTATTTTAATGTTTTTTTTTTTCTTTTTAATGGCACTTTTGATTAACCACACCAATTAAGGAAATTAAGTTAGTTGCTTAGATTGGCTAAGCATGCCAATCTAGGCACCTAACTTCATGCACCGTTTATAGGATCTGGGCCGAAATATGGATCCTATCAGTGCAGATCATGATAGTGCCAAGCTTAGGGCACCATTTACTGAATTTGGCCCTATCACGAATCACATTTGACACAACCTAAAAGTAACCCCCTTCCACAGGGTCCTCCCTACGAAGATGAAATAGTTAGTCCTAGAAAAACTTGCTGCAGCCCCAAAGAAATGGTAGCAGTGTGGGGGGGGGGGGAGGATAAATAATTGCTCCAAGGCCCAAAGGGTTTAGTAACTCAGATACTCAAAGTCCTCAGACAAAATGGTTGCTCTTCTCAAACAAAAGCAAGTTTACTGACACAAGAGTGATACAGGGTTGTGGTACCAAAATATAAACAACACTGCAGAAGGTCCATAGACAAAACAAAGTCAAAAGATACAGTTCTTCAAGAAACATGAGCAAGCTGGCATAGATTAGGACTCCCACAGGTCCATGTAGGTCTCCTTTCCTCTCCGAGATCTGGTCAGGAACACACAGAGATTCTTTGTTCCCATTCAGATTGTGTCACACAATACCTTATTAGTATAGCAGCTCCCTGGAGAGGTCTTCCAATTTCTTGGGCTGAGCTGTTTGCCTCTACGGCTGCGGAGTTTCTTTCATTGAACCTTGGCACCAATGTTTCAATAACACCAACTAAACAAATCTTTACCTGTTTTGTCTGGAGAGAAATGGAATCCCCTTTCTTTCTTCAACATTCAGATTCTGCTGCCTCTCCCTAACACTTGGCTCCCCTAGTGACTCTTTGAGCAGTTATTTTGAAGAAAAAGACACTCCCTTTGAAGATAAGCCATGATAATCAAAAATGTTCCTTCTAAATGTTCATTGTCCAGAAACTTCTACTTTAAGATGTAGAGATGCCAAGTCTCCCTTATTAGGAGTGTATCACACTTATTTAAGGTTCTCTCACTCACACTGGGAGATCATTCAATCACTCATTGGAGCCTCAGTGCTAGGGTTACCAGACGTCTGGATTTCCCTGGATATGTCCAGGGAAGTCCGGACGGCTTTTCAAAACCTAGAACTTTGCCCAGGTTTTGAAAAGCCTCCTCAAATGCACGGATTTCCTCCCTGCCAGACAAGAGCAGGCAGCAGGGGGTGGGGCTCGGACAGGACTGGGGACGGGAGTAGGGCGTTACAGGGTGGGGATGGGCGGGACTGGGGGAGGGTCTAGGGGTCTGGATTTTCTGATTGGAAAATCTGGCAACCCTACTCAGTGCCAATAGAGTGATCACGATCATTTCTTTCATGAGCAGAGATCTAAGAGGAGAAAAACCAAGCACCCCAACAGTAGGAACAATTCAGAACACGCCTTCCTCCACTCTATGGACTGAATTCTATAAATGCTACCAAAATCTGGGCCCCCCTCCCCAAAAAAAGGTGCTCTTTACAAAATAGCAGTTAGCGCAGGGATCCACGCCCAGTTTTAGGCAAAGATGTACATCAACGGCACCCTGGTGTAAATCTCAATGCCTAAATTAGGTGTGGACAGTGACATAGTAAAGAGGGGGCAGGGGATGGTCTGCCCCTTAAGCCATCTTGGTGGGGGTGGCAGCACCCGTCGGCATTCATGTGAATTCATGAGGGATGTCCTATTCATAGAATTCTATCTGAAATAATATGTGATGAGTCAGATGTTTTTATTTTTTGTATGTTGATTGCACACTGCTTTGGTTTAAAGCAGTATATATATTTTTAAATAAATAAATCTGCATAGGAAAATTAGAAGTAAAGGCAGTGTTCAAAACATCACCAAGACAAGAACACATTCAGGACTGTTGTGTTTCTCTTAAGTTGCAGCAGCATTCGTTATGCCTGCCAGGTAGGGAACACTTTTATCATATGAAAAAAATCTATCTGGTGCTGAAACATAGCTCATGCCTATCACTTGTCTCAACTGCCTGTATATACTTGCCGGAAAAGCATCATTAGACATCCAAAGAATCATGGTCATTTTGAGAAAAAGCAGCCCTCAACTTGTGTACCTGCTTGCAATTCGCCTTGAGCTCAGATTTGGAAAAGATGAGTAATAATATCAAAATCTAAACAGAGTCGACCAGACATGCTCTGCACAGTAGGCACCATGCTCGGAATACACTGAGCCAATTTCTCGTGAAAACAAAGCTAAATGAACACCGTGGTTGTAAAGGCCGGTGAGATGTTGCAGGCATACAATAATTTGGAGATCTAGCTGCCAGGATTTGCAAGGTCATCAGAGCAACTGCACAGCTTCCTATAGGGCAGTGGTCTTCAATCCCTTTCACGTATAGGGCCGAAGTGTGAATATGAGAATCTGAGGGCCACCAAAAGATTTAAAACTTACACAAACTATTGATTTTGTAAAGTACTTTGACCTACTTGTTCAGAATGGGTATTAAACACTAAAAATGAATATTAATATTGATTCTACAACACTTCAAGCTAGGGTTACCAGATTTTGCAACAGTAAAACCCAGACCAAGGCCCATCTCCAGGCCTGCCCAGGTCCACACATCCCCCTCCCCGTTACACCCCAGCTCTGCCACCCCCCTCCCCCCGCTGCCTGTTTGCCAGGTAGCAAGGCCACCGCGCATGCGTGGATGCGAAGCGATGACATCATGCACATATGTGATGTCACCGCATTGCGTGCACGGATGCCCCCTCCCAGCACGATTTATTTTCCAAGCCTGGACAAAAGTGCCGGGTTTTGAAAAGCCGTCTGGACCCCCGGACATGTCTTCAAAAGGAGGACATCCAGGGAAATCCGGACCTCTGGTAGCCTTACTTCAAGCATATATTTGAAAAACTCGCTCTGTTTTAGCAAATTCCATAAATGACATATTGGAGTAACATGCTTAAGAGACTGTTTGAGTTACTATATTAAGTGGGCAAGATTGAAATGAATGCATGTACAGGATTTGAGAAACATTTCTGCTGACTTTTGAGGGCCACAATGGAAGGCTTTGAGGGGCTGATTGCGGCCCTGGAGCTCCGCATTGTAGCACAAAGAACAAAATCTGTGGAATAGATGATCGTGTTGCAAAATCTTTATTCCAAATTCTTCACATAAAAGGTGCAGTTCAGTCATCCAAAACAATAATACACGGTAGAAATATTGTGGTGTGGACCAGCCACAGGCCGTTTTTCAGTCACTGAACACCTTCTTCTGGGGGTCCTATGTGGGTGTGTAAACATAAAATATATACAGTATGTAAGAAGAGAACCAAAATGAATAGAGTATGTGTGAAAAGGGGGGAATTTCAGAATTATGGTGCAAATTACTACCACCAAGTATGCCGTGAATAACAATGCTGCTAAAAATCAAATTGATGAGTTTACATACGTGACAGCTATAAATCCATGGTCATGGCAGGTGATGCTGGTAAGTATCAAAAGATACAGGTGTTATGTAATATAAGGCGATGTGACGAAACCAAAATGACATGGCCAAAATGCACAAATGGCCAGACAAGAGTGTGAAAATTGAGGCAGTGAAGAAAATAAGAAAAAGTGGCCATGAAAATTGAAAAGCTACCTGGGGTGAAGTGAAACTGGATGTGGGGGCGAGGTCCTAATAAGCTTTGGTGAATTTTGTTGCTTTGCTCCGCATTGTGTAGACCACTGCTATGGGGGCAGGGAAGGAATGGACCGCCTAACCAACCCTGCACCCAAGTTGGCTTTAAAGCCAACAGGGCACACTGGGGATATGCTGCCAAACTTGAGACCTACAATTGTAGCAAGAGACAGAACATACAGCATCTTTTGGTCTCCCCATTGCTTGAAGATGTGTGGGATCTTGATAAGGCTGATTTATGAACACTGAAATGCCCGAAAACTAGTCTCGATGGGCACAGGAAGTCTAGGAAGGAGAAGAAGGGAGGGGTGCAGGCTCCAGGAGATAAGGTGAGGGGGAGGGGGGCAGGGCGTAGAAAATGAAAAGGAGCAACTTTAAATCTGACTTTCTCGCCAAAGGTGAGGAGCAGGATAGGACAAAGTAGTTTGGGGAGGTGGGCTGGCTGGGAGTGTATCTAAAAGAACAGTTCCTGGGGACACAGGTCTTTTACCCTTTCCATCGGAGGCAGATCAATGCCCGCTTGCCCACCCTAGCTAGCATGAAGGCAGTAATAAAGGGGTTCAGAGGGGTTTATAAGTCACAGCTTGCGGTATCGAGTGATGAGCGATATTGGATCTTAAAGCTCACTGAGCGCTATCTTGAGGGTCAGGTGACCCAAAACGGCATAGAGGTCCATGCTAGCCTCAGGCCCTATCTGTCAGGGTGGGGCCCGGGGGGGGGGGGGGGCAGACCAAAAGGCAATGTGTGGATTATTGTTGTAGCTCGGAGGGGATAGGTGGTTTAACTGTTGGTAAACTAGGCAGTGTTGTTTCTACTCAATAAACAAAGCTGCAGCCTGGTTTTACATCCACTGCGAATGTGTCTGTCTGGTCAATAATTAATTCTGACATCAAATGAGTATTATGAAGGGATAAACAGAAGGGGGGGGGGGAAGGTGAGGAAAGGGGTGGCAGCAGGGCCAGTCCAGATCCAGATGTTAGATATATGACAAAGACTAAAAGACGTAGAACAGTAAACTGCAGACCTCAGTCTTTTTTTCTAAAGGAAAATATTGCTGAGACTTGAAGCTTTGCCCAGCAAGAAGTGGCTAAAAGAAGGCATAAGAGAGTGAGGCAAAGAATTGTCACAATAATTAGCTACTGGGCACCATTTTTCTAGTTTAATGCTAGGCAGAGAGAGGTTGAAAATGCCACTCAGTTTGAGATTTTAACCCATCACTGAATTAGGGTGTCTCATTAAAGCTCACACTAGTAAAGCCATACTACTGTACACTAGAGCTTCCCAGTCCAGTCCTGATGATCCCATCACCAGTCTAGTTTTCACAGTATCCACAGAAAATATGTTTGAAATACATATACAAATATTTGGTCACCTGTGTATGCAAATTAACCTCATGCATAAGAGCCGGCTCTGTGGGTGCTTGAGCACCCCCAATATTGAATAAACTCCATAATTATGTTAGCTTCTGTGACCTCATGCATAATGCCATGATGGAGCCCCCCTACCTCAGCTTTTTGGGACTGGAACTGCGCACTAAATAGAGAATGACGCAGGAACAAATATGTCTCCGTTCCCGCAGGAACTCAATTTCCCGGTCCTGTCTCCGCGAGTTTTTTTCGCTATCCCTGCCCCATTCCTGCAAGCTCTACCTTAACCACACAAGCCTCTAATACTTATGATTTTAAAGGGTTTGAGGCTTGTGCAGATGAGGACGGAGCTTGCAGGAATGGGGCAGGCCCAGGAAAAGAACTGGCGGGGACGGGAAAATGAGTTCCCGCAGGGACAGAGAAAAATGTGTCCCCGTGTCATTTTCTAGTACTAAACTCTTTCATCATTGATGAGCAAGACATTACTATACTATTCAGAACCTTTATTTACAAGGGAATAGTTTCTCCATATTTATTTATTTATTTTAGGTATTTATGTACCACTTATACCCTAAGGCTCCGACGGGGGTTTTTGTTGGGGAACCCCCCCCACTTTACTTAATAGACATCGCGCCGGCGTTATGGGGGGTTTGGGGGGTTGTAACCCTCCACATTTTACTGTAAACTTAACTTTTTCTCTAAAAACAGGGAAAAAGTGAAGTTTTCAGTAAAATGTAATGTAATGTAATGTAATTTATTTCTTATATACCGCTATATCCTTTAGGTTCTAAGCGGTTTGAAGAAAATATACATTAAGATTATAAATGAGAAGTAAGAAGGTACTTAAAAAATTCCCTTACTGTCCCGAAGGCTCACAATCTAACTAAAGTACCTGGAAATTAATAAAGAAGAGAAAATAAAGATGGTTGAAAAAAGAAAAATTCTATGTGAACTTATAGGATGGAAATTAAACTGACAGTGAAGAACTGTATGAAAAATACATATGGAATGCAGTTAGAGAGGGTAGGTTACAATCTATTTATGGTATTTGTTTAATTGGAAGGTGTTAAGGTGGGTAATTTGGGGGAAGGTTATCTGAAGGTAGGTGAATCTTCTGGAGGTAAAAGAGGAGGGGTTAAAATATTTGGATGAATTTTTTGAAAAGCAGGGTTTTGATTTCTTTTCTGAATGTTTTGAGGTTGTCTGATATTGTCATAAGATTGGAGATGGAATGGTTGATTTTTGCTGCTTGTGTTGCCAGAAGGTTGTCAAACATTTTCTTGCGTTGTGTGCCTTTGAGTGGGGGGAAGGCGAAAGGGTTCGAGGTTCTTCTGTGTCTTGAGGTGGAGATTTGGTTTAAGCGGTTGTTTAGATAGGAGGGGGAAGAGCCGTGTAATGCTTTGAATATCAGGCAGTAGAATTTGAATTGGATTCGTGCTTGTATGGGTAGCCAGTGAGAGTCTAAGAAGGCAGTTGTTTACAACCCCCCACACCCCCCACAACGCGGCACGATGTCTATTAAGTAAAGTGGGGGGGTTCCCCCCCACACACCCCCGTCGGAGCCCTGAAAACATGAATTTTGAGCAGCGCGCGCCTTCACGCTGCGCTCAATTGTCTGGGCGCACCTTTGTCCCACCACGCTTTTGACCTGACACCGTTAGGGTCCGTCGGAGCCCTGAAAACATGAATTTTGAGTGGTGCGCGCCTCCGCGCTGCGCTCAATTGTCTGGGCGCACCTTTGTCCCGGCGCGCTTTTGACCTGACACCGTTAGCAAGACTTAATTTTTTTTTTTTTGGGGGGGGGGCGACGGCCTGGAATGCAGTTCTACCACTTATTTTCAGAATCCAGTGCAGCAGGGGCGTCCTACCATGTCCCCTCCCTTCCAAGCAGTCTGCACTGGAGCAGAGAACAGTCACTATTCCCTAATCCGTCCCCTCTTCTCTTGCTGCTCCTGCCCACCCAAGCCTCTCCCAGCTCCACAGTTCTATCTTCTTTTTAATCTACAAATTACGCCCTGGGGCTTATTTAATATGTATGTGAGGGAGCCCTCACTTGAGAGGTTCCTGTCCCCTTGAGCTTACAAAGAACAGAGGGACTGATGTAGAAAGCCTTGGATTAAAGCCATGTGCCAATGGCTGATCTCACAGCTTCTAACACCAACCTACTATAAAAGTTTTGTTCTCTAATTCAGGGCTTCTTTTACAAAGCTGTGTGAGAAGGACTCTGATGTCTATTAATTCCCTAAGGACGTCAGAAATGTGTTATAAAGATGGACGATTTAGCGGCTTGGACGATCAGATCGGCAGGATGTATAATTAGACGATTTTCGAAACCAAAAAATTTTAGACGCATTTTTCAAAAATGTGTCCTAAGCTGTTTTTTACTTTGGAAGGCATGAGAATTGGACGCAAACGGACTTAGACGTCCCTTTCGATTATTCCCCTCCACGTGGTTTCCAACCAAACTTTACAAAAATATAAAATTAGGGTAGACTTACAATGATATTTAGACACTATTGACGGACAAACTGGACACAAAAGGGAAAAAACGATTTCAGGATACATCATATTAAAATAAAAGGAGAAGGGAAGGGACAAACCAAGAGGGTGGAAAAGAGCAAAAAGTAGAAGAACGGAAAAGAAGGTGAAGAGAAAAGAAAAAAAAAGTCTTAAGAATTAAGTTCGAGCATAAATATCAAGATCTAGGTATCGAAAGTATCTTTGAATAGTAAGGTTTTGAGACCTGATTTGAACTTTGAGACACAATGTTCTTATCTGAGGTTAATGGGGAGAGAGTTCCGGATTTCTCCCAGTGGTAGATATAGCTGGATGTCATCAGTGAAGGAATAAATCTGGATTTGGTGTTTGTGGGCTATGTCTAGGATGGGTCTAATGTAGAGAATGAATAATAGAGGGGATAATGAGGTCCCTTAGGGAACACCATTTTTGATTGT
Source organism: Geotrypetes seraphini (assembly GCF_902459505.1). Classification (NCBI taxonomy): domain Eukaryota; kingdom Metazoa; phylum Chordata; class Amphibia; order Gymnophiona; family Dermophiidae; genus Geotrypetes; species Geotrypetes seraphini. The sequence goes on along the minus strand of NC_047090.1, from coordinate 144,058,394 downwards.
TTTAATATGGCTGTGTTGAGCAGTGTGTTTTGAGATCTATTACTCAGGAAGGAAGTGAACCAGCTTAATGCTGTGTCTCCCCTGGGAAAGCAGTATAGAAAATTGAATAAATAAATAGTGTGAAACCTTTCAGCCTCTGATAACCAGAGCTGGTATTGTGACATCATAATGCCTCATTCCACCAATGCCTAAGAGCCAGCCTCATCAGTGATGTCACAATGACTTCAATGTCCTATACCTGGCTCACTTCACCTACATTTTGATTTCTACAGTGGTGCAATGGTTAAAGCTATAGCCTCAGCACCCTGAGGTTTTAGATTCAAACCCATGCTGCTCCCTGTGACCCTGGGCAAGTCACTTAATCCCCCCATTGTCCCAGGTACATTAGATAGATTGTGAGCCCACTGGGACAGACAGGGAAAAATGCCCGAGTACCTGAATACATTCATGTACACTCAGGGCAGGATTAATTCATCGAGGGTCCCTAGGCACACAAGTACACTGGGCCCCCCTGCCCCGACCCACCCCACCATGCACCCAGGCGGAAACAGGAAGCTGCGTCAGAGGGAAGCTTTGGGCAAGCAGCACCGCTTGTACAATTACAGTTCCCGTTGCCTTTCTTACCCGCGTTGCTTGCTTGTCTTACTTTCCGTCAATTGGGGGGGGGGGGGGGGCTGCGTTGCCGATCAGGGTGGGGCCCGCGTTGTCGATCAGGGGGAGTCTGCATTGCCGATCGATGTTGGAGGGGCCCATCGCCGTTTGGAAAAAACAATGTTGATGCCCTCCTTCATCAGGCCCCCCTGACTATTTCTGGCCCTAGGCACGTGCCTACTTGGCCTATTGGTTAATCCTGCCCTGTGTACACTGCTCTGAGCTCTCCTGGGAGAATGGTATAGAAACATGAATGAATAAATAAATGATATATTCCTTTGGTTCAGCTAAATCTCCAAGGGGTGTGTTAGAGATGTGATGTAGGTGGTTCTAGGGTGGGCTTATGATTTGGATATTTTCTGCCATAATCAACCATTTAAGAATATCTCCAGGGCACAATTTAGACATTTGAGCCTAGACCTGTTTTAATAATGAATAAGTGCTAAAACCTGAGACCAGATGACCACTGGAGAGATGAAGGCATGACCCCCCCATACACTCCCTCAGTGGTCACTGATCCCTTCCTATCCCCCAAAGATGTGAATGAAACAGTACATACTTGCTTATATGACAGCTTCAGATGGATCAAGCCAGTCCTATTAGAGCATCAAGTAGGTCTCTGGGGTAGCCTGGTAGTTAATGCAGTGGACTCCAGAGAAGGGGATCCAGACCCATATCCCACGCTAACTAATACACCTGCAGGTATAAGGGCTAATAGTGTGGTGAACAATTGGGGACTGTATAGGGTTCCCGCTCCATTCCCGCCCGTCCCCGCCCAGTTCCACATGAGTCACGCCCCATTCCGCCTCAGCCCCGCAGTCTCAACCTGTTCGCTTGGGAGGGCATCTGCGCATGTGCTGGTGTGATGCAATTACATCACACGCATGCTCGGGACATCATCGCATTGCATGTGCAGATGCCGTCCCGACATCGCTCCAAGCTGGAAGCTTTTCAAAACCCGGACAAAGTGCTGGGTTTTGAAAGCCATCCGGATGTCCAGACATGTCCTCTACAAGGAGGACATGTCTGGAGAAATCCGGATGTCTGGTAAGCCTAGTACAGTAGGTTTTGGGTGGATTTTGGAGGGTTCACCATACATTAACAGGGAGTTATAGTGAGCTGTGTACCTGGGCCTTTTTATATGAAGTTCACTGCATCGCCCCCTAGGATATCCCACTGCTCTGCTGGGATGTTTGTGTGGCCAGTCTACTAAAAATGCTGACCCCTCCAACATCCCAATGGTTTATATTGTGCATTTTGCTTTTGGACTTTTTTTTTTTTTTTTTTTCAAAAAAATGGTCAAAAAAGATAAATGGTCTTTTTCGGAGCAAAGATAGGCATTTTGCTGTTTCAAAACTGGCATTTTCTCTTTTCGGTTTTTGAATGTGCTCCTAATACTGTCTAAACTCAAATTTAGATGTCATATCGAACAAGGCCCTCCACTCCTCTGGTTTTCTCTCCTTTCTTTCAAGTCAGCCAATTCCTCTGGATCTTGTGCATAGTTTAAATGTATTTACTATGTTAATTTAATAAACCAACAAATCTTTCCATAAAAAGGGGAAAACATTTTCCAGTTTGTCGTTATTTCTTCCTTTTCTCAAGAAGTTTGAAAAGAAACTTTTTAATTAGACTTTATTGTTTTTGGTTAACTAAATTACTGGAGCCAAGAGCCTGACGTTTGGAGTCCAAAGGATGTCTATTTAGTATGATATGAATTTGTGATCCGATGGGAGCAAGTAATGCAAGACATATGTTTGCTGAGGTGTTTTACTTCTTAGCATATAGATTTCAGCTTTGTTTTCTTTAGGCTATTTGGTTTAATTTCAGAAATATGGTTTGCTTTTTTTTTTTTAACAGCAATTGTGACAATTAACATTCCAAAACAGAACAAAAATGGCACAGAGACTCACTAGCCCACATCAAAAAGAGGCCTGATCACAAAAATAAGTGCCAACATAAAGAAAAACAAAGAGAGACGGAATCAATTCCCCTAAATAAATAGACGTAAACATATAAACAAGATGGCGTCAGTCCAGATGTCATCGTCATAAAGATCTCAATAGGTATACTTTGGAGGAAAGGTGGGAGAGGGGAGATATGATAGAGACGTTTAAATACCTCCATGGCATAATTGCACATGAGGTAAGTCTCAATTGAAAGGAAGTTCTGGAAAGAGAAGGCATAGGCTGAAGGCGAAAGAGGACAGGCTCAGAAGCAACCTGCGAAAATACTTTTTCATAGAAAGTGTGGTAAATTCAGGGAACACTGGAACGGCCTCCCAGTGGAAGTGGTGGATAACGAAAACTGTAACTGAATTCAAGAAAGCAATGACACGGTGACAAAATTCATCACCGTTCCCGTCCCCGCGGAAAACCGCGGGAAACCATCTTCATGTCATTCTTTAAGGAGAGAGGGAAGAATCAGAGTATGAATGGCCACAACCACTGACCCTCAAGCTTTGCTTTGAAGAATGCCGGTGTAGAAGGTCCGAGGTTGAAATAGACACTAGAAAATGCCATGGGATTATTTCCCACGGTTATCCGCGGGGACGGGAATGGTGATGAATTTTGTCACCATGTCATTCTCTACGAAGGCAGTGATAGGAAGAGTAGATGGCATGAATGGGCAGACTGGATAGGCCCCATGGTCTTTATCAGTCTTCATTTCTATGGGCCCCTTTTACAAAGCCACAGCAGTGATTCCCAGTGGGGCAAATACAAAGAAGCCCATTCAATTTCTTTGGCATTCGACACATTTGCCGCGCCGGGACTCACTACTGCAGCTTTGTGAAAGGGGCCCTATAGTCCTTATTTCCCTGATTCAAGACACTTCAGAAACAGAAAATGGCCGGTACTCAAAAAGATTTTCAGAGACTACGTATAATTCAGAATGCAGCTATAAGCTTGATCTTTGGGTTAAATAAAGTACAATCACATTACTCCATTTATATGTGAGCTGCATTGGTTGCCGGTGGAGGCTCGTTTGATGTTTAAATTTGGTTGCATCTGCTATAAATTACTATTCGGTCTTATTCCCAGCTATTCAGTAGATTCTTTTACTTTTGTTAATGTAAAGCGTCCAAGACGATCAGTTACATTCTTCTCGTTCCCTTCTGTCAAAGTATGTAAATATAAGAAATACCATCAACATCTTTTAGCTTATTGAGCAGCCTCTTGGGATTAAGATTTAAATTCCCTGATCTCTAATGCTGGGTCGTATCAACATTTTAGGAAAACACTATTTGCTCACTAAATTTCTAGATAATTGATTGTATCCATCTTGAATGTCACCTTACTTTTGTAAACGGCATGGATCTTTACTGTAATGCAGTATAGAAGAAGGCTTTTATGTTATGTTTTCTTGGAGTTCAAAAGCTGCTAAAGCTGGATCAGTGAAAATATATCTATATATCTATCTATATATATTTATATGTATATGTATATATATATATATATATATATATATATATATATATATATGTGTGTAATGTAATGTAATGTAATGTAATTTATTTCTTATATACCGCTAAACTCCGTTAGGATTCTAAGCGGTTTACAGAAAAATAGACAATAAGGTGCATTAAAATTATAAGTAAAATAGGTACTTAGAAATTCTCTTACTGTCCCGAAGGCTCACAATCTAACTAAAGTACCTGGAAAAATGACAATTAGTAGAGTAATGAAGAAATAAAATAGAGAATAGATGAGAAAAATAAGAAAATAAACATTCTAATAAGACTACAATGATCTAAATATATATATGTATGTGTTTGTGTGTGTGTATATATATATACACACACACACACACATACATATATATATTTAGATCATTGTAGTCTTATTAGAATGTTTATTTTCTTATTTTTCTCATCTATTCTCTATTTTATTTCTTCATTACTCTACTAATTGTCATTTTTCCAGGTACTTTAGTTAGATTGTGAGCCTTCGGGACAGTAAGGGAATTTCTAAGTACCTATTTTACTTATAATTTTAATGCACCCTATTGTCTATTTTTCTGTAAACCGCTTAGAATCCTAATCTTTCTTAGATTTCCCTGTAAATACTAGTTATGATTTCTGGTAAAATTATATATATATACCTGTATATATATATACACACACACACACTGTATATACAGGTATATATATATAATTTTACTAGAAATCATAACTAGTATTTACAGGGAAATCTAAGAAAGAATATAGCCATAAGAGCAACAAACTCAGGGGTTATAAAATTAAGAACACTTTCCTGTACATTTGAGTAAATCTCACAACATTTGGGAAGGTTTGAACTTTAGCTCCACAAAACACCGCCTCCCAATATTCAGCACTATTTAACTGGTTAAATAGCAATAAGCTGGCTAGCTGCTATTTATTGGGAGATAACCGGTTATCTCTGCTGAATATTCAGGGTTAGTGGCTAGACGATAAATGTCTATGTCACGACTTAGGGCTCCTTTTACAAAGGTGTGTTAGGGCCTTAACGTGCGGAATAGCGCCCGCTAAAATGCCATATGCGCTAGCCGATACCGCCTCCTCTTGAGCAGGTGGTAGTTTTTTAGGTAGTGCGCGGTGCATGCGCTAAAAATGCTAGCGCACCTTTGTAAAAGGAGCCCTTAGTCAGGTAGCCATGAATAATGCGTGTTGGCAGGCTAAGTTTAGTGGCAAATCAGACCACATCATTTTAATTTTACATTTCTAGACCGCAAAACCTCGAGGATCGATGCCGTTCACAAAAATAGAAAACTGGACATTCCCAGTGAACTACAAAGTAGACATCAATCAATTCAATTCTCTAAAAATTTTACAAACAAGAGTGATTTCAGTAACTTTCTGTAATGTAATCTTCTAAATAGAGAACATAACTCTTTATCCCACATAAACAGCAGTCTTATCTTTGCCTGCTATTAACGTAGTTGGGTGGGAGGGTGGTAATACTATCAGGAGACTTAACCGTTGCGAGCTCCGTTGGATGTTTAAACTTAACTCCATGTCCCCTAATGGTTTGAATGAAACCTCGGATTGGCTTGCCCAAGCAGACTTATAGGAAGTGTCAGTTCCCCTTTAAAGAAATTTAGGTAGTGTCAGCTTTTTGTTCCAGGAAATGACGTCATAGGGGTGGGTTTATTTAAAGCCTCAGATTCAGTCAGTTACTACTTTTGGATACGGGTAGACGGTATGCTGTTCTTTGTTAACTTTAAGGTAAGACTTTAGATAGTATTATACTTGGGGTCAGTGTATTTGGAATCTTTCCCTGACTCTTGCTTAGTTTTTTTAATCATGTTTTTGTTCTTTTTGCTTCTAGTTCCCCTTGTCGCCTTGACAAAGATCTCGAAACGCGTTGGCGTTCGGGGAAATAGTTTGCAGCTGAATGCTAGCAAAAAAAGCTAAGTACATCTAATATGCTTAAGAAAAATAAGTTATAAGATTAAAAATAAGAAAAATATATATCTAAGAAGCTAAGCATAAGAAGAAAAAAATATATATAAAATGGTGGTGGAGGTACCTTGGGACAAATGAGGAATTTACCCATCCAAACTATGCTGTTTGGAGGGCTGTCTGATATCCCTTAGGTCCTCTTTTAAACCTTTAGCCTGTATAAATGAAATTTTGGCTATGGTATATGGACTGAATCTGTTGCTGTGAGAGTTTGCTGTATTAACATACCCTGTCAGAACTGAATATTTGCTTACAGTAGTTGGTTTTGTAACAGCTGTCCCACCCCCCCTCCCCCGATATTCAATGTCAGTCACCGGAAATGGCTCAGGCAGTGAATATCCAGGTTGAGCACCAATTTTGGGCAGATAGCACGCTGCCCAGCACCGGCTGAAAATTACCTGGTGCATCATTATTTTAAAAATAAAATTTCAAAGCCAACAAACATTTTATCCTTTCCAGAGGTAGCCCTAATGGAAATATAATCCCTACGAGTCCTTCAAAAATCCTTTGATATTTGTACTCTCCTGAGGCATCAACACTTTACCGTTTGCCCCATCCCCACCAAGGACACAAGGCTTAATAGAAGAATACCTTCAATTCCAAATAGAAAATTGTTCAGCATTATTGAAAAATATTATCTCCTTAAGATACTCCATAAGGAGAATTTCATCAGATAAAAGCTTAGCACAGGGAAAATTCTAAATGCATAAATTTCTAGCTCTAGACTTATTTTGAAGGACTTCCAACTTTAAATGTATAGATAAAGAGTCCTTAATATAGGAGATAGAAACTGCCTGGCCAATCAAATGCCAACAATCAGTTATCGGTGAAAGCCAAATTAGAATCTACATTATTGAGTTTAGTAACAGTCTCCCGTGTAAAACTGCATAACTGAGAGACTGCCACTGAAGCATAGACTCTAATCCATTAATAGCATGCCAAATATCAGACAAAGAAATGTGTTTACTTTCACTAGAGTCCAACCTCTAGGGCTTTTTCACAAAATTAACCACAGGAACCTCCAAAGGTGGAGGCGAAAATACCATCACCATGAATTTCTCACTTGGAGTGGAAACATCCACAGACAGCAAAATAAGAAACTGACACTGCGGGCAATGGCGGAGGATGGTGGGCAATGGCAGAGGATGGCGGGCAATGGCAGAGCTAAACTTAAGGCACACCTGCTCTATTGATTAGACATGAATGCACCTTGTATAAGTTAAATTCAGTTTCACCTAGTAACATACAAAGGCCTAGATGCACAAAAGTCAGTCGGTATTACCGACTGGATCGCTGCTGGCTGATTTCGCTGGCAGATTCCCCAATAGCAATCAATGCACAAACAAGTTTGCATGCAAATGATTTGCATGAGGTACAAATCATTTGCATGCAAACCGACCAATTCTTTTTTTTTTTTTTTTTAATGGGGCAGATATTTTGCATGTGTAATACACACAAAATATCTGTGCCACTGAAAATTAAAAAACAAAACAAAACAGGCAGACCAGTCGGTAACACAGTTACCGACAGGTCTAGAGCAATCGAGTTTTACAATCGGTAAAACCCGATGCTACATAGCCAATAGTTTGAGCATCAGTCGCTTGGCTATTTTGCTTGGGGTTTTAAACTAATTTGCATGGGTCAGATGGGATCGGATCATTAAATGGGCGATTGGGGGGAAAAACACACGGTGGGCAGTTTTGTGCATCAGGGAATCTGATCCGATCGGAAAGTTTTGTGCATTCCCCAGATAGTAAATGACAGCAGAATAGCAGATAAAGACCTGAATGGTCCATCTAGTCTGCCCAATAGTTACACACGTTACAGTATAAATTCATGATTTAAATTAAATTGTCTTCTTTCTTTGATATTTCATATGAGGGAACATCAGTGTCAAAACGATTAGCTAGGATGCTCACTGTCAGTTTAGACTCTGCACATCAGCGAAATTGGTCTGTAAGACTTTGGATTAAATACATCTTTCCCTAGCTTGGGTAACACAATAATTTGAGCTTTTTTGAGCGTCTGCAGCATACTGCGAGTAGCAATCAGTGTTATACAAAGCCATTATCTTCAACTATTTTAATTTGAACATGGTTGTTCAGGGTCAGCTTCAACCTGGCTTCCATCTGAAAACTGTGAATTTAAAGTGTTTTAAAAAATTACACAGAAAAACATATGCCAGGATATTTTAAGAAGAGGCCATGTGAGAAGTCTATCTATTTTAAGTGCTGATTCTACCTTTATAAAATATACAACTATAATCACTTCTTTCTTCTCACAGTATTCCAAAATAATTGGTTAGTGGATTTCAATGGCTAATTTCAGATTGGATATTACAACTCTGAAAGTTATTTAGCCAAACTCTTCATCAGTCCAGACCAAGGGCCCGATTCACGGCAGGCCGACTGATCCACAATGGGTCAACATGATAATGGAGGCGATCGGAGGAACGCCCCCCACTGACTACACGGATCACTAGTGAACTATCCTGACGCATGCGCAGACCATCTTCTGTGCCTGTAGATGGTCTGCGCATGCGTTTTTTTTTTGTCCATGAACTGCTTTTTTATTTTTTTGACTTTTTTTTACTCGCAAGCCCATGGTTTCAACCCGTGGGTTAAAACCATTGGCTTGCGCTGTGGGGCGGCCAGCATTATTTTTCAGGGCAGAGAAGAGAGCAGAGCGGGGCGGAAAACAGGAGAAAATAAATAAAATAAAATCTTACGGGCGGGGGAAGGTAGAAGAAACTCCTCATTACTTTGAAACTCATAACTTTTGAATAGTAGCACATGATATGGTCAAACCACCAATTTTAAGCAATCTATCCTCTGGTTTCCAATATTAATTGGGGAAGAGAGCAAGGTTTTTGCTCAAGCGACTGGTCCTCACCAGTCGCTTGTATTTGGATCGGCCAGCCCAGTCAGTGTGCCTTCTTTAGTTTAGTGAATCGCGTCCTTCCTACATTTGCATGCCATTTCCCTCATTTGCATGCGCAGATCGGATCGGGTGTGAACAGGATTGGCACAGAGGTAGTGAATCGGGTCGGAGGAAAATCGGGTCGCAAAAGTGGTCGGGATACGATCGGTGACCTTAGTGAATCTAGCCCCAAATATCTCTTTTGGAACTGTTTTTTAGTCATTCATAAATAACTTATCAATTAAATACACTGATCTTATTTATATGCTTCAAAAAGGAACTCCCGACATACCATCACATTTCACCGGAAGGATGTTTCAAAGCTTGTTTCCTACAATGATAACAACATTCAAAGAACATCAGTCTAAATAACATCACTAATCCTTTTTTTAAGCACCAAAGCACAATCAGCCTACCTTGTACTGCACACAGATCAACTTCTAATCAGTGTCTTTAAACTTTCATCTTTAAATTAAGTACAACTAAATTCATTAACCAATCACACAGTATTTAAGGCTCAGAGTCAATGACGTCCCTCCATTCATACGCTCCAGCATTAAACTAATGTCATCTATTCAACCTCAGCATTCAAACCACATGGGATCACTGTGTTTAATTTAAATATCCATTGTTGCTCATGGTAATTCAGCCATCACCCTCCCACCCTACTTTTATACAATTGATGATCCACCATCTCATATCATCTACAGAATGATTATTTTCAAGCTAATGTGTCACTATAAGTGCCTGGATATTTATAGTCGTGATACGTGATTTATACTCAGTTGGTCTCTGCCTTTTCAGATGGTTGCTTCTCCCCACAAATACCAAGTTATGCAGACATACAATTATATATACCACTAGTGCACTACTGCATGATGTCATATATTTAGATTTTATCTACGTGGGTGTAGTCTACAGATCGCCGACTCATTCGCAGCAAATTGATAAGGATCTGATTGGGGATATCCAAAAGTTTGGAAGGAAAGAAGAGGTTCTGCTGTTGGGAGATTTCAACCTGCCAGATGCGGACTGGAATGTTCCGTCAGCGGAATCGGAAAGAAGTAGGGAGATTGTGGATGCCTTTCAAGAGGCTCTGCTCAGACAAATGGTGACAGAACCCACAAGGGAAAAAGCGATATTGGGTCTGGTCCTCACAAATGGAGAGAGTATCTCTAATGTTCGAGTGGGTGCTCACCTGGAAAGTAGCGATCATCAAATGTTTTGGTTTGATATAATGGCTAAAGTGGAGAGCGGCCGCACGTTACTTAAAGTCCTAGATTTCAAACGTACGGACTTTAATGCAATGGGAGAGTACCTGAAGAAAGAGCTGTTAGGATGGGAGGACATAAGAGAAGTGGAAAGATAGTGGTCTAAGCTGAAAGGAGCGATAAAAATGGCTATGGACCTTTATGTGAAGAAAATCAATAAAAACAAGAGAAAAAGGAAGCCGATATGGTTTTCCAAACTAGTGGCAGAGAAAATAAAGGCGAAAGAGTTGGCGTTCGTGAAATATAAAAAAACCCAAGAAGAGGAGTGCAGAAAGGACTACAGGGTGAAACTGAAAGAAGCCAAGAGAGGGATACGTCTGGCGAAAGCACAGGCGGAACAAATGGCTAAAAATGTAAAAAAGGGAGACAAAATTTTTTTCAGATATATTAGTGAAAGGAGGAAGATGAAAAATGGAATTGCTAAACTAAAAGATGCTGGGAACTGATATGTGGAGAGTGATGAGGAAAAAGCAAATGTACTAAACAAATACTTCTGTTCTGTGTTCACAGAAGAAAATCCTGGAGAAGGACCGAGATTGTCTGGCAAAGTTACATGAGAAAATGGAGTAGATTCTGCGCCGTTCACAGAGGAGAGTGTTTATGAGCAACTTGAAAAACTGAAGGTGGACAAAGCAATGGGACCAGACGGGATCCATCCCAGGATACTAAGGGAGCTCAGAGAAGTTCTGGTGAGTCCTTTTAAAGACTTGTTCAACAAATCTCTGGAGATGGGAGTGATTCCTGGGGATTGGAGGAGAGCGGATGTGGTCCCTATTCATAAAAGTGGTCACAGGGATGAAGCAGGAAACTACAGGCCGGTGAGCCTCACTTCAGTTGTTGGAAAATAATGGAAGTGTTGCTGAAAGAAAGGATAGTGTACTTCCTTGAATCTAATGGGTTACAGGATCCGAGGCAACATTACAAAAGGTAAATCGTGCCAAACGAACCTGATTGAATTTTTTGATTGGGTGATCAGAGAGCTGGATTGAGGACATATGCTAGATGTAATTTACTTAGATTTCAGCAAAGCCTTTGATACAGTTCCTCATAGGAGGCTGTTGAACAAGCTTGAAGGGCTGAAGTTAGGACCCAAAGTGGTGAACTGGATTAGAAACTGGCTGTCGGACAGATGCCAGAGGGTGGTGGTTAATGGAAGTCGCTTGGAGGAAGGAAAGGTGAGTAGTGGAGTCCCTCAGGGTTCGGTGCTGGGGCCGATCCTGTTCAATATGTTTGTGACTGACATTGCTGAAGGGTTAGAAGGAAAAGTGTGCCTTTTTGCAGATGATACCAAGATTTGTAACAGAGTAGACACCAAAGAAGGAGTAGAAAATATGAAAAAGGATCTGCAAAAGTTAGAGGAATGGTCTAATGCCTGGCAACTAAAATTCAATGCAAAGAAATGCAGAGTAATGCATTTGGGGGATTAATAATCGGAAGGAACCGTATATGCTAGGAGGAGAGAAGCTGATATGCACGGACAGGGAGAGGGACCTTAGGGTGATAGTGTCCGAAGATCTAAAGGCGAAAAAACAGTGTGACAAGGCAGTGGCTGATGCCAGAAGGATGCTGGGCTGTATAAAGAGAGGCGTAGCCAGTAGAAGGAAGAAGGTGTTAATGCCCCTGTACAGGTCATTGGTAAGGCCCCACTTGGAGTATTGTGTTCAGTTTTGGAGACCGTATCTGTCGAAGGAAGTAAGAAGACTTGAAGCGGTCCAGAGGACGTATGAGGAGAGACTGGAAGCCCTGAATATGTATACCCTAGAGGAAAGGAGAGACAGGGGAGATATGATTCAGACGTTCAAATACTTGAAGGGTATTAACGTAGAACATAATTTTTTCCAGAGAAAGGAAAATGATAAAACCAGAGGACATAATTTGAAGTTGAGGGGTGGTAGATTCAAAGGCAATGTTAGAAAATTCTACTTTACGGAGAGGGTGGTGGATGCCTGGAACGCTCTCCCGAAAGAGGTGGTGGAGAGTAAAACTGTGACTGAGTTCAAAGAAGCGTGGGATGAACACAGAGGATCTAGAATCAGAAAATAATATTAAATATTGAACTAAGGCCAGTACTGGGCAGACTTGCACGGTCTGTGTCTGTATATGGCCATTTGGTGGAGGATGGGCTGGGGAGGGCTTCAGTGGCTGGGAAGGTGCAGATGGGCTGGAGTAGGTTTTAACGAAGATTTCGGCAGTAGGAACCCAAGCACAGTACCGGGTAGAGCTTTGGATTCTTGCCCAGAAATAGCTAAGAAGAAAAAATTAAAAAATTTAAATTGAATCAGGTTGGGCAGACTGATGGACCATTCGGGTCTTTATCTGTCGTCATCTACTATGTTACATGTTATCCAGGATGAGGGTCAATCCACTCATTACCCTGAATCACACTTATACACCATTGGCAATGCCCACATACAGTGTGTGTGGCCAAAATATTGTGCAAATCATTCCTAGCTCTATTTTTCAACATCTCACCAATATTTCTACCTCACTGGTAAGCTATCACTAGAAAATCAGTAAATATTGTATGCAACGGTACCACACATCAATATTTATAAATAACTTCTGCAAAGGATTTTGATATTGAAGAGTACAGGCATACACATGCCAAAACTTCTCCCTCCCTCTTCTCTTTTACATTCAGCAATAGTTCAGCCGGGCAAACATTGCACACAGGTAAGCCCTGTGTATACTGTAGATTTATTGAGATAGCCCTTTCTGCAAAATGCATTTTGAGGGCTTGTGCTTGGATCTTAAATTCAGTCAAATTGGTGCAAATCCATCGATGTTGAAGGAACTGACTGGTTGGTAAATTATATTTCAGGTGATAAGGATGGAAACTGTGAAAGAATAATGGATTGTTGTTATCCACAGGTTTACAATATAAGGATGTACAGTAATGAGTCTTTTCTCGCGTTTAATAATAAGTAAGTCCAAAAATTCAATAACGGTTTGTAATGAAACACAAATTTCAAAAACGGATTCTGTTCATTGAGCCAGATTTTGATGTTACTAAGTTCTTCCAGTGATCTGCACCGAAAAAGAAAATATCATCATGGAAGCATTTCCATAATAATATTTTAGTAAAACTAGCTGTTTTATATACTTTTGAGGCTTCAAATTCATCCACATATAATGCAGCGATCGAGGGAGCTACGGTAGCACAATCCCATGTCTCTGCTCATTAAAAAAAACCCCTTCATACCAAAAATAATTATTTGTAATAACCAGTTGGGCTAATTCATTCCCAAATTCTGAAGACATTCGACTCTTTGAGATCTCTCTCAAATTCACATAATATTCAATTACCTCAGTTGCCCCTTCTTGCAGGACTATTTGTAAAAGTGAGGTGACATCAGCTGTCACCAATCATGTTGTCCCCTCAATATGTTCCACCAATCTGAACATGTGGGATGAGTCTTTAATGTTTGATGGAATGCCTTTAACATGTTCTTTAAAAAAAAAACCAAAAAAAAAACCACCCCAAAAAACAAACCACAAATTGTAACAGAATAGAATTCCTTGTCGAAACTATTGGCTGACCTGGAGGTGACTCGGCATCTTTTTGTACTTTTGGAAGAAATATATGTAGGGATGCGGGATGAGAAATATTATAGACGATTATTGGGTGATCCAGTGACTGAACCAAGAGCAGCAATATTGGACACTGTGAATCCAGCATTAAAAAGTGGGTGGTGGACACATGGAATGCGCTTCCGGAGGTTGTGATAGGCCAGAGCACATTACAGGGGTTCAAGGAAGGTTTGGATAGGTTCCTAAAGGATAAGGGGATTGAGGGGTACAGATAGAAGTAGAGGTAGGTTATAGAAATGGTCAGGAAACACTTCACAGGTCATAGACCTGATGGGCCGCCACGGGAGCGGACCTCTGGGCGCGATGGACCTCTGGTCTGACCCAGTGGAGGCAACTTCTTATGTTCTTAAGGAAGCATCTTTTTTTGGTACATGAACATTTTGAAACCCTCTATATAGACATGGATACTGAGAGCCGGCCCCTGTCCAGGAACTGGTACTGAATATGCAAGCATAATGCGACTGCCATGAATTATTCAGGTACAGTGTTAACTAGATAGCTACCTACTTAATCTAGGACAGCCCTTTTTCTATCCAAAGTAACGTGCTGTTGATTATCAGCCCCATCAGCTCTGGTTAACTGGCTAAGAGACTCTCAGTGTTAGAGGGTTGCAAATAGTTCAATTGCTCCAGGCTTCCATGCTCCAGGGGACCCCCAAACCTGCCTAAAGTCGAAGGAGAACTTAAAAACATAAGAGTTGCCATCCTAGGACAGACCAAAGGTCCGTCAAGCCCAGTATCCTGTTTCCAACAGTGGCCAATCCAGATCACAAGAACCGGGCAAGACCCCAAAAGAGTAAAACAGATTTCATGTTTATCCTAGAAATAAGCAGTGGATTTTCCCAAGTCCATCTTAATAATGGCTTATGGACTTTTGCTTTATGAAATTCTCCAAACTTTTTTAAAACCCTGCTAAGTTAACTGCTTTCACCACATTCTCTGGCAATGAATTCCAGAGTTTAATCATAGTTTGTTTTAAATTTACTACTGATTGCATACTTCCTAGCCCTTGTATTTTTGGAAAGAGTACACAAGTGATTCACATCTACCCGTTCCACTCCACTTAGTACTTTATGCTGCGGCTGGGTTTTGGAGCTTCCTACCAAATTTGTATCCTAGACCCTATCATGTTTAATACTAGCTCTGCTCCTACCTGGTTAACCAGTGCTGAGTGTTTATGTGAATTATGTTCTATATTAGAAATGTATAGGAGGAGATATTCAGACATATTGATGATGTCATCTTACATTAAAAAAAAACCCCTGGGGTCCTTTTACTAAGGCGTGCTAATCGATTTAGCTCGCACTAACTGAATTAGTACGTGCTAAAGATTAGCGTGCGCTAAATCAATTAGTGCATGCAAAATCTGTTAGCGCACATTAAATTGGTTAGCGCGCCTTAGTAAAAGGAACCCCCTGTTTGGGAAGGATCTTTTGTTTTTCTGCCCTTCTTGCAGAGCTGTGAAAGCTCAAAGAACATATCCTGGTCTCTTAAAATGTAATGTAATTTATTTCTTATATACCGCTACATCCGTTAGGTTCTAAGCGGTGTACAGAAAATATACATTAAGATTAGAAATAGGAAAGGTACTTGAAAAATTCCCTTACTGTCCCGAAGACTCACAATCTAACTAAAGTACCTGGAGGGTAATAGAGAAGTGAAAAGTAGAGTTAGAGGAAAAATAAAATAAACATTTTAATAAGACAGCATTGATCTAAATACTTTGGAAGGTAGAAGAGAGGAGAGAAAGGAATAGAAGCAGAAGGGGGAGCCGTTGAACAGTAGAATTCTGGAGAAATTTAAATGATAGAAATAGAACAAAACAAAGACAAAAGGCAAAACAATAGATAAGATTAAAGAGTTCTTAAGGCAAAGGGGCCTGGAAGCGAAAGGAAAAAAAGTCCTTGCCTTTCTTTTCTTGAGGAGAAATCAAGGCTCAAGATCATAGCTGCTGGTGTTCTAGGAGTATGGCTCTTGAACTAGGAGGCCTGATGTTTGAAGAAGGTACCAAATGCTACTACGACAGTACTCCCCCGAAATTCGCGGGGCTTCTGTTCCAGGAACTCCCATGAATTAAAAAAAAACTGTGAATATGTTTTTTTTGCCTGTCAAAAGGCAGGAGAGGGTAGCTTGGGCTCCGGCAGGTGCAAAAAATCACTCGCGGTATGCTCCGATAGCTAGATAGCGTGTCAAAGCAGCTCCTGATTGGTGTAACCATGACTTT
The DNA here is from genome assembly GCF_902459505.1 of Geotrypetes seraphini. Classification (NCBI taxonomy): domain Eukaryota; kingdom Metazoa; phylum Chordata; class Amphibia; order Gymnophiona; family Dermophiidae; genus Geotrypetes; species Geotrypetes seraphini. The sequence goes on along the minus strand of NC_047090.1, from coordinate 144,042,299 downwards.
AGTATAAGGAAGTAGCGGTCGGAAAATACCGTGAATTACTGAGTCCGCGTTTCATAAACCGTGAATTCACGGGGGTTTACTGTACTACTATTTATCACTTATGTAGTGCTGACAGGCATATGCAACGCTGTACATTTTGACATTTAATAGAAGGTCCCTGCTCGGAAGAGCTTACAATCTAACTTTTTTTTTTTTAAACCTTCCTGGAAACACTCAGGGGGAAATTCTGTACATGGCATCTACAAAGATAGGCATCTATAATATAGGTGCTTATCTCTTGTCAATCACACTTAGATTCCTATTACAAAATCACACCTAACTCACCCCCCCCCTTTTTACAAATCCGTGCAAGAGGTTTATAGTGCTGGCTGGCACGCTGAATGCTCTGTGCTGCTCTGACGCTTATAGGAACTCTATGACCGTCAGAGCAGCGCAGAGCATTCAGCGCACCGGCCAGCGCTAAAAACCTCTTGCATGGTTTTATAAAAGGGGGGGGGGTTAATGTAATGTAGGCCAGGGTTTTAAAGGCCTACATTATAAGTGCTTAATCTTTTAGAGAATCACACCTCAGTGTGGTGCAGTGGTTAAAGCTACAGCCTCAGCAGCCTGGGGTTGTGGGTTCAAATCCACACTGCTTCTTATGACCCTGGGCAAGTCACTTAATCCCCTCATTGCCCCAGGTATATTAGATAGATTGTGAGCCCACTGGGACAGACAAGGAAAAATAATTTCATGTAAATAATTTCATGTAAATTGTTCTGAGCTCCCCTAGGAGAATGGTATAGAAAATTCAATAAATAAATAGTGTATATTCAAAAAATAGTGTAAATAAATAGTGTAAATTCAATAAATAAATAGTGTATCTAATTTTACCAGAAATCATAACTAGTATTTACAGGGAAATCTAAGAAAGAATATAGCCATAAGAGCAACAAACTCAGGGGTTTTAAAATTAAGAACACTTTCCTGTACATTTGAGTAACTCTCACAACATTTGGGAAGGTTTGAACTTTAGCCCCACAAAACATTGCCTCCCCCCTCCCAATATTCAGCACTATTTAACTGTTTAAATAGCAATAAGCTGGCTAGCTGCTATTTATTAGGAGATAACCGGTTATCTCTACTGAATATTCAGGGTTAGTGGCTAGACGAAAACCAGAGCTGGTATTGTGACATCATAATGCCTCATTCCACCAGTACCTAAGAGCCAGCCTCATCAGTGATGTCACAATGGCTTGATTACACTGCACAACAAAGTTTTTGCTTCCTGAACACTGCTGGGTGTTTCTTATAGAATTTTGGGTGCTGATCATGAATATTACATCAAAAATTACCCATCACGTACCATTTCAGAGAAATCTTCAATTTTGTCGTGATTTTTTCTTATATTTGGATGCAAACAATTTTTTCTCCCATAAGTGTCTTATCAACAACGGTTTGTGCCGCCTGGGTATGTCCATGCATAAAATCTAGCCAGGTTGGAAGCTGTTTTATGGAAGATGACATCCTGGGCATGTCTGGGCAGGTCTGAACGAGCTTGCGCTGTCTCACCATGCTATAATGGTGGCTTCCATACACCGATCCTGCTCATTTGGTTAATATAGATAGTCCGTGTGTGTATATAGTATCAGTATAGTAAAGTATAGTAGTATAGTAGCTGTAGCAATATAACAGTAAGTAAGCTTGATGCTATAGACGTTTTGGTGTCGGGCAATATGTCTCGTCGGTGTCGTAACAGCCGCGACACATTCTGCTATATCTGTGGGGAATATACACTTACGCCTCAGAGACGTTCGATGACTGCCCTTGTAAAGAAAGCCTATCATCTGTATTTTGGCTGCAAAATAGGTGATCAAGACAAGCAATGGGCGCCTCACATTTGCTGTGCGACATGTGCTGTTAGTCTGAGAGCCTGGCTCAGAGGTACTCGAAAGACGATGCCATTTGCTGTTCCGATGATATGGCGAGAACAGAAAGACCATGTGACGGACTGTTATTTCTGTTTGACTAATGTGTCTGGTTTCTCTGCCAAAAACAAGAAGTCAATTGAATATCCTAATCTGCCTTCAGCAATGAGACCCATGCCACATGATGACAGTCTTCCAGTTCCGAAACCACCAGAGGATTGGACCTTAGACGAACCAGATGAAGAAACTGCAGTGCAGGGTTCTAACAGTGACATTGACCCGGATTTTGAACCATCCTCATCAGGCGATCCACATCTGATAACACAGTCCGAATTGAACGATTTGGTCAGAGATTTGGGTCTGTCAAAAGCAAAAGCTGAGCTGCTAGGTTCGAGACTGCAGGAATGGTGTTTGCTATCACCAGGTACGAAAATTTCTGTGTTTCGAGACCGGCATCATGATATAACCAAATTTTTTGCACAAGTCGACAGTCTCTGTTTCTGTTGTGACATTGAAGGATTGTTCTCGGTCTTTGGTTGTGATCACAACCCGGAAGAGTGGCGTCTTTTCATTGATTCGTCAATGTTAAGCCTGAAAGCTGTTCTGTTGCACAATGGCAACGTTTATCCTTCAGTACCTGTTGGCTATGCAGCACATATGAAAGAAACATATGAGAATATGGAAATGTTACTAAAGTATGTCCAGTATACCAGGTATAACTGGAATATCTGTGGAGACCTCAAAGTCGTTGCTCTGTTACTAGGACTGCAGCTTGGCTATACAAAGTACTGCTGTTTCATCTGCGAATGGGACAGCCGAGACAGAGAGTCGCACTATTCTAGAAAGAACTGGCCACTCCGTAAAAAGTTAGTTCCAGGACAGAAAAATGTAGCACATGAATCGCTTGTTGACCCGACAAAGATATTTTTGCCTCCTCTTCACATTAAACTGGGACTCATGAAGAATTTTGTGAAAGCAATGAACAAGGAAGGGGAAGGTTTTCGTTATTTAAGACAGATGTTCCCAAGAATAACTGATGCCAAGATCAAAGAGGGTATTTTTGTTGGCCCCCAGATCAGACATGTTATGAGTGACAAGCGATTTGAAGATCTGTTAGTTGGGCCGGAAAAAATTGGCTGGAAAGCCTTGAAAGACGTTGTTGACAATTTTCTGGGCAATTACAGAGCCCCAAACTACATTCAGCTGGTAGACAAACTTCTCAAAGCATACAAGAGAATGAAGTGCAATATGTCACTCAAGATTCATTTCCTCCATTCACACTTGGACTTCTTCCCCGCAAATCTCGGTGCTGTGAGTGACGAGCACGGTGAAAGGTTTCATCAAGACATAGCTCCGATGGAGAAACGATACCAGGGCAATTGGAATCCGTCAATGCTTGCCGACTATTGTTGGATGCTACAACGTGATGCACCAGACACTGAATATAAAAGAAACTCGGGAGCAAAACACTTTTAATTCTGTTTCATTTAGTCGCTTGTGCGAAACGTAAACTTGACTATATATTTTATTGTCAGTAAACATAAAAATGTCTATTTCTCATAGTTCTTACGTGATGCAGTAAAACCAAAACCATATTTGAGCATACCAAGTTGGTACCTGTCATAATCACCAAAAACTTTTCAGGAATCAAGACTTAACCAAAAAATTGTTGTGCAGTGTTATCCTATACTTGATTTATTTTTACTATATTTTGATTTTTAGAGTGGTACATTGGTTAAAGCTACAGCCTCAGCACTCTGAAGTTGTAGGTTCAAACCCACGCTGTTCCTTGTGACCCTGGGCAAGCCACTTAATCCCCCCACTGCCCCAGGTACATTAGATAGATTGTGAGCCCACTGGGACAGACAGGGGAAAATGCTTGAGTACCTGAATAAATTCATGTAGACCATTCTGAGCTCTCCTGGGAGAACAGTATTGAAAAATGAATAAACATGCCTACTTTGAAGTTAAGTGTCGCTAGGTGCCATGCAATAGGTGCCTATCTTTTGTAGATTTACGCCAAAAAAGATAGGCGCCCACCCAATTAATTTTTTTTTTTCAGTTATGAACTTGTCAGACCTCACGATTGAAACCAATTTACTACACTCTAGGTGCATCTTACAGAATGTCCCCCTCAGAGTTCAGAAGAAGAGTGCTTAGAAATAGAGGAGAGGGTCCTGGGATCGAGGGTGGCCTAAGAGGAGAAGAGAAAGGATTTGGGGATTGCTTGTACTTCCCCAAGTGACTCAGAGACTTTCACCATCCCTTTTCCAGTTTCCATGCGTTGTGCTTAAGGGTCTAAAGTTCTGGAGAAAACCAAGATGAGCGTTTGTGAGTGGGGCTTAAGACCTTTTTTCCAGTGGTGCCACTTTCTCTAGGGTGTGGGATTTGAACTCTGGATTCCCTGGTTCTCAACCCAACCATTAGGCTAGGCTACTCTGCTCTTAAGAATGATTTACCTGGAATTTGGATGTCAGCAAATCAAAACCCTGCCACTACGTATGTGACTGCTGTACAGTTCTTGCTTTGAATTGCTGCTTCTGAAAAGCTACAAGGATCCTGGTACGTGAATATGAAGTCTGCTTTAAATAAATTATGCTGTTGTATTTGCTTTACATATACATTTGATTTTGATGTAGTTCAGCCAGTCACACCTTAATGATTAGCAGCGGCTAAATGACAATAAAATAGTGTGCCATTGAAGCCAGGGACTTCTGATATCGAGAAGCGTGGCTTCATTGCGCTGAGGGATTAGCCTTACACATTCTTGTGACAATCTCTACCTGGAGCAGATCAGGTCAGGATGCTGAGCCTTATGAGTCATAACTAGAACAGGGCTACCTGCCAGCCACCCTGAAGACAGATTAAGTACAAAGGATTCAGAACTGACAGCAAATTAATTTCAGTAGCCAACTTCTGTCAGCTAGCAGCTATAGTCATTGCCATCCAATGATTCTTCTACCCAACTTCAGTAAGAAAGGATCTGAGGAGAAAGGGTGGGAGGTGGAGTGGAAATAAATGTCAGTACGGCAAATCAATCCGATAGTCTCTGTTCAGCATGAGATACTACATAACATAACATAATAGCAAATTTCTAGACCACATAGCCTTAGTTCAATGTGGTTAACAAAAGGTTATGCTATGAGAGAATACAGGAATAGTATGATATACAGAAATCTAATTGATCAAGAATTTGGAAAAAAGAAAAGTTTTCAAGAGTTTTCTGAAATGTTCATAGGACGTGGATCTAATTTATAATGTTTAAATCTTTATTGATTTTCAAACTTTGATAATGCAATACAATTGGTAAATTATAAATACTGCATGGAACGCACTAATAACTATACAATTATTACATTAAACAATCATTTATTCCCATCCACATCTTAATTATTAATACAATAATATATATGATGTGATTTTAATATTATAATTAAATATTTTTAACTCCTCAATGTACATTTCCCTCCCCCCACCCACCCTCTCTGGATGTGTAAAGAAATCTAATGAAAAGGGAAGAAACATGAACCTTACTGTAATGCAACAAAAGTAGTCAATGGACTCCTTACATCATTAAAGGACTTACTAGTCCCCAAACGTTCCGCCATCATTTTTTCATACTTATACGTGGTACACACATTTACCCACCAAAAAGTGTAATTTTATGGTAGGAGGGTGGACGTGTAAATGGATCTAATTTATAATAGACGGAAATCTTTGTCATAGTAAGCTGCTTGGTAGGAAAGACACTGCCCATGATGTTTCTTACTTTTACAACCCTTGGCTGAAGGAAATGTAAATAGGGCATGAGATTTTCTACTATTCTCATGCGCCATAATAACAAATCTGTCGACAAGATATAATGGGGCAACACCAAAAGCAACTTTATAGTATAAGCATCCCAACTTAAAGATCACCCGGGCCTCTACCGGAAGCCAATGCAGCTCACAGTAATAGGAGGTAACGTGGTCAAACTTCCTCAGACCATAAATCATTCTTACTGCTGTAATCTGAACCAGGGTCAATCTAGCCAAATTTTTCTTAGTACTTGTCAAATATACAATATTACAATAGTCCAGTATATTCAGAAGTAGTACTCCAAGTTATTTATTTTATATGTAAAACATTCTGAGTGCGGTATACATATCACATCATATGAATATTCTTGAAGTATTGATGAATTAGTTAATTGCATTTGGGTCTGACAGAAAGGAAGTGAACAAGAGAGGGCGTCAGGGGCAAAGAGAAGACAGAGAAAGAGATTGTGGGCCAGATTCTGTAAACATCCACAGGTAGGTCTACAAAAAGGTGCTGATCGTGTCAATCTTGCTTAGGCACCATTTAAAGAATCATGGCTAACACCTAGAACAAAATTTTGGTGCCAGGGTTTTACTGGCCTACATTGCAGACACCTAAGTTCTTTTGAGAATCATGCCGAGCGGTTGCTAAGGTCATCTCTGCTCCTAATCATGCCTACTTTGACCTCAGGAGCCACTAGGTACCTTGCTGTAGATGTGATTTTGATGCCTATTGTAGTAGGAGACAGGACACGATAACTAAACACACGATCAAGACAGACCTAGAGAAAATCTTTGGATGGTTTCAAGCAAATGGTCTAGTAGCTAACAAAGAAAAGACAGAACTACTTCTCATTAAAAAATGGGGAGGAAACAGCCCTGGATTCCAAATAACACTAAACGGCAATACCACAGAACCATCCAAGAATAGGGTGAGAAACCTAGATGTATGGCTGGACCCAAGCCTAGACATGGCAACACAAATCCAACGCATAGTCAAAAACGCTTATGGAAAACTCTACTGGGTTAGAGGTCTGAAACCCTTCTTCCCTCACCACGCAATATCCAACGTAGTAATATCCCTGGTACTCACAATCTTTGACTACTGCAATGCAACCTTGCTGGGTTTAGCGAAATGCATGATTAGACAGATCCAAACAGTACATAAGTTTCAAGTTTCAAGTTTATTGTATTTTGATTAAACGCTTAATCCAAATTCTAAGCGATTTACAAATTGCTAAAATTACAAATTTGAGGGAAAAATACATTAAAAGACAGACAATACATTAAAAACAAGATACGTGAGGAAAAATATGGGGAAGAGTTACAATATGTTTAAAGAGTAAGGAACAAATAAGGGAAACACAAAAGGGGAAAGGGAAAGAATTAAAGCTTCAATGAAGCTTATGAGTATATAATATATTGTGATAAAAAAATTAGATGGTTAATTAGCAAAAACATCGTTAAAGAGAAAACTCTTCAGTTTACCTTTGAATTTTTCTATATTGGATTCTTCCCTCAGCTAGGTAAATCGAGACACACAAGTGCTACTCCGCTACTAAAAGACTTACATTGGTTCCCAATTGAGAGCAGGATGAAATTCAAAATCTTATTGCTGATGCACAGAACTGTTCACCTCTCAGAACCACAATACCCAGCAGCCAGACTACAAAACCATACACTCCTACGTGCTCTGAGTTCAAGCCAAGAGTCCTTACAACAAATACCCTCCTTCAAAGACATCAAATAGAAAAGCACCAGGGCAACTATGATCTCAGTAATGGCCCAACGTGGTGGAATGCCCTACCGAAGGAATTGAAGCTAGAAAAGGACACCAGAAAATTCAAGAAAGGGATAAAGACCGTCCTTCTCTCAGACTACTTCAACTGAAATTATGAGGTTGACAGAGAAAGGGAATTAGAACTTTCAGGGATGCATGTAAATAGATTATAGTTAGTTGAAATGGCCAACCTCTTCAGTGTATTTAGCTGCAATAGTAAACCTAATTTATATATGTATATACAGTGCATAGGACGATTGATTTGGTAAACGTGTGCATATAAGTAGGATGATCAATGTGCCAGCAACATAAGTAGGATGATTGATTAAGGCATAATCATGCCAGTACTGATAACTCTGTATCGTAACACCACCGCCGTGTATTTCAGTATAGAGCCCAAGTATTGTAACACCTCACAGAAGTTCTTTGCAACTGTGTTGTAACATCTCTACAGAAGATCATGTATTGTAACACCTTTACAGAAGCTAATTTAAACTGCTCTGAATTGACTTCCCATTCATTAGCAGTGGTATAGGAGCTCTCAATAAACATAAACATAATTGTTTTTTAATGGTGTGGCCAATTACTGCGCTAGTTAAAGCAATTAAGTTAGGCAGTAGTAGGGTGCCTAGCACCGCCTAACTTATGGCGCTGTTTACAGAATCAGGCCCTGTATGTATGCAAGGAAGAGATTTTGAGCTGGGTGGACAACAGTGTGGGTGTGAGGGAAAGGGCAGAGAGGAGACAACAAGAGCATATATATGGGCAGACGGAAGAGAAAGCAAGAAAGGGTGTGCATTAGAGACAGAAGAGAGATCATGAATGTGGGGGTGAGCAAGAGAGGAGGAGTAAGGACGGAAACAGAGGAGCAAGCAGGAGAAGGGAGAAAGAGTGGTGGAGAGGGAGGAAGGAAATAGGAGAGAATGGGATGAGGACAACGGAGAGAATCAGGAATCGCAGGAAATGGAGAAGGAGACAACCCAAGTTTGGGAGGGGGATGATGAAGGGGTGGAAAAGAAAGCCTTGAAATATGTGGTGCTAAAGACAAGACCTTACGAAGGAAGAGAGAAAAGAAGAATAGAAAAGAACAAGGAAGAGAGACCCCAAAAGAGATAGAAAAAAAAAATGGAATGGAGACGAGCATGGAATATGAAAAGAAAGACACAGAGCCAGAAAATCAATCCACAGTTACCACAGTTGTGTAACTATTTTATTATCTGAAAGAGAAAAATTAAGTAGAAACTATTTCACTGTGGGGAGGGTTGAAAGCAGAGAGGGAGCCTATGCATTCAAGTCCCCCCATCAGTTCCTGTACTTCAGCTTCCCTGGGTTACCAGACATCCAGATTTCCCTGGACATGTCCTTTTGAGGACATGTCTGGGGGGTACGGAGAGCTTTTCAAAACCCGGTTTTTGAAAAGCCTCCTCTCAATTGCGTTGGACAGGAGGCAATCTGTGCATGTGCGGGTGCCACATGATGATGTCACACACACGCATGTGGGTGACGCCATTGTGTGGCATCTGCGCATGCGCGGATTGCCTCCTACCCAACCACAGCAGGCGGGGGGGGAGGGGGGGCAGAGCTGGGTGGGCCTGGAGGGCGGGTCTAGGGTGTCCGGATTTTACAATCGTAAAATTTGGCAACCCTACAAAGAGGGCACCAACCACTTGCTTACCGCCCCCCACCCTAGAAATTCCTCTTCTATATGTGGCTAAATCGATGTGTATTGTGGAGCACCACTGGGTGAAGGCGGTTTTCAGACAATCAGTTTACATGCATGAATGGCTTTTGAAATGTGTCCTCTGTGGTATTTGCTGATTAAATCTAATGCATTCCTGTTATTTACCCCCCTCCCCTGCAATCATTTACTTCCATAGATCCAGCTGCTGGGATGGGCAGTGTTAGACCCATTTAACTTAGAACTTTTGCTCTTTCGGATTTTTTCTCATGCTCTCCTCCAGAACTAATTTCATTCCTTCAACCCACTGACAAGGAGTGTATCCTCGGGAATCAATAACTTTAGCTTCTAGGAGCCTGTACAGGGTCAGTTCTGGATGTCTGCCATTGCTTCCTGTGCTGCAGGCTAAGAGCTGCGTGTCCAGAGTCTGATCCTACAGATCGTGGGTGGTTTAGCTAAAAAACCCTCAACATCTGCACTTACAGATGACCTTTATGGAACCTGCGCTTTGGCAGGAACAGAAAGCCATCCAAGACATAAAATGCTCATAAAATTATGATGACTTACTAAAGCAAAAATGTATTCTACTTCAAGTAGTCTGTCACTAGAAACTCACCCTGAGAACTCAGAATGAAAAATCTCTTGCTAAGGAATTTTCAAAGTAGATACCACTATTCAGTCATTCCCAACCCAGTCCTCAGGGCACACGTAATCCCATTGGATTTTCAGGACACCCACAATGAAATGCATGAGATAGATTTAATTGGAACTGTGGATTCTATAGATAGACAAAAAAGCAGATAAGAGAAATGGAAAAAAAAAGTGAAATAGATCCGTTTTTTAACACGCAGTATGAGAGCAGCTTGTTGGGGGGTACAAAGCACTGTGTGGGTCTCCCGCCCCCTTCCTCCTTAATGGCTGCCGCCACTGGGGATTCCATGCCCTCCTTCCTGCTCGCCCCCTTCCGCTGACACCGACCCAGAAGGTTTCCCTCCGATATCAGAGCTGACGTTGAAGGGAAGCTTTCCAGACCAGCAGGGGTTCCCATTTACCTCCTTTCAAGTGGGCTGCTCCTTCCTGCCTTCAGAGGGAAGGCTTGTGGGTCAGCCACCTTCAATGTGTAAGAGTTGCTGCCCAAGTCCCTGCAACAAGTGCTGCTGAAGGCAGGAAGGACCAGCCCAGCTGGACCGCCCTGAAGGAAGTGAGTGTGGCCCTGGAGCGAGCAAGTATGATCTGGGACAAAAGGAGAAAAGGGGGGAGGGGCACATTGGGACATGGGAGGGGCACAAATTTAGGACAAAGGCTGGAAGGCAGGGAGGGGGCATGAACTTTGGACACAGAAGGAAGGGACACAAGGGAGGGTGGAAGGGGGCACTAACTTGGGACATCGGAGGGAAGGAATAGAAAGAATTGTTGGGTATGAGTGTGTGAGTGAGAGGGAAAGAGATGGTGCAAATGGGGAATGAAAGAAAGAGGAAAATTGAGCAGAGAGAGGAGTGAGTTAGAGATGCATGAGGAAGAGAAGGATGAGAGGGAAAAATGTTGGATAGGTGGAGAAGGAACAGAGGGACAGATTGAAGGGGAAGCAAGGTGGAGGAATGTTGGACATAGTGATGGAGGGAAAGATGTGGCATGATACTGGAAAGGGGTGATAGAAGCTTGGGGCTGGTGGGCAATGGTGAAAAAAGCTGCACATGATCTGGAGGATGAGAGAGGGAGAAATGTTAGATGTGGCAGTAGAGGGGGGTGGGAGAAATGTATCCTGGATCTCTCTCTCTTTCCTCATTCCCTATTCAGCAAGGGAGGGAATGAGAGAAAGACAGATGGACAGTGAGAGAGAGAGGGAGACGTTGCCAATAGGGGTGGAGGAGAGAGGAAGAAATGTTGAACTCATGGAGGGACAGAGAGAAATGTTGGTTGGGGAAGAAAATGAGGTCCGGAGGAGAGGAAGTGTGCAGGAGGCAGAAAGAAATATTGGATGCACAGTCAGAAGGAAGTGCAACCAGAAACTCATGAAATCACCAGACAATAAAGGTAAGAAAAATGATTTTATTTTCAATTTAGTGATCGAAATGTGTCAGTTTTGAGAATTTATATCTGCTGTTTATATTTTGCACTATATTTGTCTATTTTTCTATAGTTGTTACTGAGGTGACATTACATATTTTAAAGTCATCTGCCTTGACCTCTTTGAAATCCCCCATATATAAATGATAATTAACATTTTCTGTGTGCACAGTGTGCTTTGTGTTTTTTTTAATTTTGTGGTTACCATTATATATTAATAAGATTATATTGTGTGTATATGAAAAATGGATGGAAGAAATTGCATTACAATTAGTACTATTATTATGGGGTGGGATCAGGGGCGGAGATTGGGCGGGGGTACTTGGTTGATATTGTTAGACTTAGGGGGTACTTGGCTTGAAGATGTTGAGAAACTCTGAAATAGATCAATGTCAGTGAAGTACGAGAGGAGGGGGATGAAGACAAGAAGAATGAAAATAAATGGAATTGAGATCCTGAAAAAGGAGAAAAACAATAAACATAACTGGTAGAAAGAGAGAAAGGGCAGGATTAACCCGACTGTAAAAATAAAATGATCAAAATAACATAATATTTCAAATATGAGAGAATAAAATATGTCAGCTTTGTAACTGTGTATTTCTTATATTTTGTTCTATATAGAAGGATATGAATTTTCTGTTTCTTTTTGGTGTTTCATAGCTCATAAGATCTGCTTTTTTTGTTGTTTCCATTTCATTTTTTTGCCTGCATATTTCAAATTTATGGTCTCCTATTATTTATTAGATAAAGGTCTTTATTTTAAGTGTGTAACCGACATGAGGGATTATGTTAACAAGTACAGTAGGTTCTCTGTAGGAATCCATAGTGAGTCTTGTTCTCTTTCCCAAACTAGAGTTGTGTAGCTGTTCTAAAATATTTGAAGTACTAACTTTTCATAGGTAGGTTTGGTGCAGTTTGAGTTCTACTTCCAGATCATTTATAAATATGTTAAATAGCACCAGTCCCAGAACAGATCCTATTGGAACTCCTCTATTAACCCTCCTCCATTAAGAAAAATGGCCATTTAACCCTACCTTATACGGGTAGGTATGATGCTGTTTTGTATGTCTGGGTTACGGCTAATGTTTTAAACAATTGGCAATAGCTGATACAATTATGTAGTAACATCATGGTCAAAGTTGGAATTGAATAGAATGATAGTTCTATGATAGCAGGTGGCCAAACAGGTTGAAAAAGTGATGGCAAAAGCTAGAAGGATGCTTGGGTACATAGGGAGAGGAATGGCCAGGAGTAAAAAGGAGGTATTTATGCCCCTTTGTAAGAGTCTGGAGAGACCTAAACTAAACTAAACTAAACTAAACCTTGGGTTTATATACCGCACCATCTCCACGAATGCGGAGCTCGGCACGGTTTACAGGAAGATGGATGAGAGAGGAACTACAGTGGAGAGATTAAAGAGTTAGGTGTAAAGGGGGAAGGTGAGAGGCCTAAGAGGGGGGAAGTGTTACAGTTTTGAGAATAGCCAGGTTTTTAGGTGTTTGCGGAAGAGTTGGAGGGAGCTTGAGGTTCGGAGAGGGGAGGTGAGGTTATTCCAGATCTCAGTGATTCTAAAGGGGAGGGATGACCCAAGTTTGCCTACATGGGAAATACCTTTTATGGAAGGGAAGGATAGTTTAAAAATTTGGGAGGATCTGGAGGAAGTAGGGGTTGGGGAGTTCCAGGATAGAGGGATAACGGCAGGAAGGATGCCATGTAGGATCTTGTAGGCCAGACACGCACATTTGAAGTGGATCCTGGGGATTACTGGGAGCCAATGGAGCTTAGACAGGAGTGGTGAGACGTGATCAAATTTGCTTTTCGCGAAAACAAGCTTAGCTGCGGCGTTCTGAATCCGCTGAAGTCTGTGGAGGCTTTTCTTGGTTAGGCTGAGGTAGATAGAATTGCAATAATCCAATCTGGAGAGGATGATGGATTGTACTAGGACTGCGAAATGTTTTTGGTGAAAATAGGGTCTGACTTTCCTTAGCATGTGAAGGCTGAAGAAGCATTTCTTCACCAGGGATTGGAGATGTTCGTTGAAGGATAGAGAAGAGTCTAAGGTGACACCCAGAACTTTGCTTCAGAACTCAAGCTGTAATGGGGGGCCGGAGGACAATGGGATGGAGGAAGGTAGATGGTCTAATTTTGGGCCGAGCCAAAGGAGTTTTGTTTTGGACTCGTTTAGTTTCATATGCATTGTGAATGCCCAGGATTGGAGGTTCTTTATGCATGAGGATATGTTCGTGGAGAGGTTAGTGAGGTTCGAGTCGGTCTCAAGGAGGACGAGGATTTCATCAGCGTAAGTGTAAAGAGTTTCAAGGGGGGATAGTTGGAGTAGTTTCAGGGAGGACATGTAAATGTTAAAGAGGATTGGGGAGAGGGGTGAGCCTTGTGGGACACCACAAGTCGGGGTCCAGGGGGAGGATGTGTAGAGTTCTGGAAACTGCACCTTCAAAAAGATATAAGCAGGAAGGAGTCGGTCCAGAGGAAGGCCACTAAAATGGTCAGTGGGCTACGTCATAAGGCGTATGGGGGACAGACTCAAAGATCTGAATCTGTATACTTTGAAGGAAAGGTGGGAGAAAGGAGATATGCTAGAGAGGTTTAAATACCTACGTGGCATAAATACGCATCGTGCGAGTCTCTTTCAATTGAAAGGAAATTCCAGAGTGAGAGGGCATGGGATGAAAAGTGGTGATAAGCTCAGGAGTAATCTTTTCTTTTTTGTGTAGTATTATGTAAACCACTACGAAGATGTATCGAATAGTGGTGTATAAATACTAATAAATATAAACGCCAGAAATTCAATAAACAGAAAAATGCCTATTTTATGGCCACACTAGAAATATACTTGGTACGCATGAAAGTCCTGTTGTAGGGCACGCTAATACCATTTACTAACACAGCATAGTACAAGGGCCTCTTTATGAGTCTTTTAGGAAAGATATTGTGTTTGTATATGGAGAGAAGAGGGTTTAATGCCACAGAACACTTCAAGCCTCTTAAATGCATTACTGTATGAAAAACACCAGATTGTTCCTTAACACTAACTCTGCAAAGCAAAGCAAACAAAAGCTCTCAACTGCTGGAGCCTTCTGCAAACCACAGAAATGTACAGACTGCACAGCTGTAATCCATTTAAGGTGCACACACAGGGCTCATGTAAAGAAGATTAAAATGGTGTCTTCAGTAAACTTGAAGGATACGTGCTTTGAATTCTATGAATATTGTCCTAAGCAGTAGGAGGCAATTTCTAAATACATTGGCTGCATTTTCAAAGTCATCAGCTACCAACTGCATTTTAAAACATGCTGCGAATATTCCCTGTGATGAAACAAATATCTCACACATGCAGAGGCAGCCCAGGGAGGCAGGATAATTAGACCCTCTGGAAGACAAGAGGGAGTGCTAGAGAGATTTCTAGGGATAACCATGATCTAAAGGGAAAAGAAAACGTGAGCAAGAGTTGACTAAGGGATCAAAAAGAGAAACGGAAGGAACAGGAAGTGTAGGGGTTCTGGGAAATATAGTTCAGAGTCTTTACAGCAAACCAATTATGAGGAGGTTAGAGCCTAAAGAAGATGGTAACAATAGTTCTGAAACACAAATTAAACTTTTTATTCAGTGTCTTGCCTTCTCAAGGACACCCAGCACAATGATTAGCAATGTTGTGTTAAACCGGTATCTTAACACCATCATGAGGAGACTCAAGATTCTAGTTCCAATTATTTTTTTTAATGCAAATAAGCCAAAAATTAAACACTTGCAATCAGTGGCTTAGTAAGGGGGGAGGCAGACTGCCCCGGGCGCCATCTTGGTGAGGGTGCTGGCACCTCTCTGCCCCCCCATGCCACATTCGCGCCCTACTTTCCCTCACATAACTCGTTAAATCTTCACCAGCACAAGCAACTTCTCAGACCTGCTGCTCACACTGGCCTGGCTCCTCTCTGAAATCACTTCCGGGTTGCAAGGAGAAGCTGCTCACACTGGTGAAGATTTAACGAGGTACGGGGTAAGGGAGGGTACGAGTGTGGTGTGGGGGGCAGGGAAGGAACAGGGGGATATGGAAGGCGTGGGGGCACCACTACTGCGGGTACCTTCTACCCTTGCTATGTCACTACTTGCAATTGAAATGTTGCTCTACTGGAGCACTGCCAATACAGAGAGAAGTCGGGTTCTTCAATCCAGCACCCTCAAAACAGAAGGAGCTAGGAGATCAGTTACTGAAGCTTGCTGGTGAATTATTGTGGGACTCTGGTGAAAATACAATGCAGCCTCAGAGGAATCTGAAGAGGGCTAAGAACAAAGGATAGTAGGGCTAAGGCAAAAGATGACATCTGCTTCTCTCTCTTTCCCTTTGCACATGATGAAAATCAGTATCTTAGCCAATGAGACAGTCGGAGCAGGGATCACACACTCAGGAGGAACCAATAAGAGCAGAACTACAACTTGCAGGAAGTATGGCAAACTGGTAGTTCACAGTACCCCTAACCTGCACACACGTGGAGTCATAGCAGAACATATAGGCCAGTAGTCTAAAACAAGCAGCCCATCAGGTACTATTTTGAGGCCCTCGGTATGTTTATCATAATCACAAAAGTAATATAAAACAGTTTCTTGATCATATGTCTATTTAGCTATAAATTACAATATTATTATTAAGACTTAGCCAAAAGGAAAGATTTATAAACTATAAAGAGTTTTTTTTTACCTCATGCAAAATTGTCATTTCTTTAATAAGACATTAACTATTTTTTCTGAGGCCCTCCAAGTACCTACAAATGCAAAATGTGGCCCTGCAAAGGGTTTGAGTTTGAGACCACTGATACAGGCCTAGTTTGAAAACTTACCGTGGGATCATTCTCAAAGCACTTTGATATCCAAACTACAATAGAAACCTATGGTACTTTGTGTGTCTAACTGCCTTGAAAATGAGTCTGCATGTCTCTTAAGACCAGAGAATGCTGATTTTTAGCAGAAAAAGGTGGGGAAGTTGGAAAGATGACTTACCTAGACTAGGGCTCCACAACCTTAACTGGATTTGCATCAGTGAGGGTGGCTGGGCAGAGAACAATAATCCTCTCTGAGCCCAAGGATGTCAGATGATGGGGGGGGGGGGAGGGGGAGTCATGCTATAAGAAATGCTGTTTTATTTATTTCCTACCTTTTTGAAGGAATTCACTCAAGGCGGTGTACAGCAAGAATATGTCAAACATAAGCAATAGACAATTACAGCAATTGGGGCAGGAAATTTTGCCGTGAAGATTTATCCGATCTAGGGTTACCTTATGGCTCCAGAAAAAGGAGGACGGATTGAGACATCCGGGTTTTACTTTCACTGAAAGCAATAGGACAGATTGAGACATTTATTTATTTATTCAATTTTCTATACTGTTCTCCCAGGAGAGCTCAGAACAGTTTACATGAATTTATTCAGGTATTCAAGCATGTTTCCCTGTCTGTCCCGGTTAGGCTCACAATTATCTAATGTACCTGGCGCAATGGGGGGATTAAGTGACTTGCCTAGGGTCACAAGGAGTGATGTGGGTTTGAAACCACAACCCCAGGGTGCTGAGGCTGTAGCTTTGTAAGTTTTGCTTCCATTGAAAGCAAAGGAAGTAAAACCCGGTTGTCTCAAACCGTCCTCATTTTTCTGGAGCTATATGGTAATCCTAATCCAACCCTAAACTGTGTAACCCCCTCCTTTTTTTTTTTTTTTTTAATCAAGCCACACTGTCAAGCGGCATGAGCTCAATGCCATCTACCCATTCTATTCCTATGGGTGGCTTGGCATTTAGCTTGTGCTGCTCAGCAGTGTGGCTTGATCAAAAGGGGGTAGGGGGTAGGGTTACCAGATGTCCGGATTTCTACGGACATGTCCTCCTTTTGAGGACATGTCCAGGGGTCTGAACGGCTTTCTAAAACCCGGCACTTTGTCCGGGTTTTGAAAAGCTTCCCCCTATACAGCTCTGGTTAAGGTTACCAGACGTCCAGGAAAACCCAGACATGTCCTCTTCATAGAGGACTGTCTAGGCTCCCGGATGAACTTTCCAAAACCTGGCATTTGTCCAGGTTTTGAAAAGCCCCGACAGGCTCTGGCCGCATCTGGAGGCCGTCTGAGCATGCGTGGATGACATCACACGCATCCACACATGCTCTAGGCCCTCCAGACGCAACTGGAGCTCGTCCAGAAGAGAAGAGGCTTTCTGGGGCTGGGGCTGGAACAGGATGGGGCTGGAGGCAGAATGGGAGTAGGGTTTTGTGTCTGGGGTTTCCCTGAGAGAAATATGGTAACCCTACTTCTGGTAGAACATTTGTTTGTAGTAAACAAATAGTTCTAAAGTATAGCAGCTTAACAAACTGTGTGGCACATACACTATATGTGAAAATATATATTAAGAATTTTTGTGAGAAGACCTCAGTGCGGATTGATAAGTCAGACAAACGTGCAAGACGTTTAATACCCATGTACGAGACCCAGCTCGATACACAGCACCATCATAGAGCCTTCTGTGCATATAACGTGAATAGTGCATACACACTTCATAAATAATGAAAAAAGTAATACATAAGAAAGTGATGCGCAACACAATTTGAAAATACGCCAGACTGCGCAGCCCTAACAAAAAATAATTTGAAAAGGGACTTATCTCAATGTGGAGACCCAAATAGTGGACAAGGTACTCCTAGAGAAAGCATCAAATCGGCTGATTCCATTCAGGCAACTGTTCATCTGCGACAATGATCTCAAACGTGCGGCCCGCCTAGTACTATTTTGAGGCCCTCGGTATGTTTATCATAATCACAAAAGTAAAATAAAACAGTTTCTTGATCAAATGTCTCTTTAGCTATAAATGACAATATTATTATTAAGACTTAGCCAAAAGGAAAGATTTATAAACTATTGAGTTTTACCTCATGCAAAATTGTCATTTCTTTAATAAGACATTAACTATTTTTGCTGAGACCCTCCAAGTACCTACAAATACCAAAATGTGGCCCTGCAAAGGGTTTGAGTTTGAGACCATTGATCTGCGAGAAATGGTAGTAGCTCAACTGAGCTTCAGTTTTGGAAAACAAATCATTCATCAGGAACCTCCTCTTGCTGTAACAGTTTTTTCCAATAGCAGGAACAGGAAAGCTGAAAAGTGCGTGAGACGCCCAGCCCAGTGGCAGCAGAACATATATTACAGCTGTCCAGAGGTTAACCAGACAATTTTATTTGCTTAACCTTGTTCCAGATATTCAATGCATGGATAAAGCCTGAATAACAGAATAAAATTAACAGACAAACTTTTCTGCTTTTCTTTCATGCTCAGTGGCTTTTTGGATATGAACCTCACTGTAAATAACTTTTCTCTCACACTGGTTTTCCACCACAAAGTGTTTCTTGTGTAAGTAACTTTAAATCCTTTAAGCAGGTTTTCTAGAAACTGTACTAGGAGAGAATCATTTCAGTTTTTTTCAGCTGATGAAGCTAAAAGACCTCTAACCAATATGTAAACTTCTGCCAGCTGGATCCCTGCCTAGCTTGGATGATCAAACAAGCAGATAATAACTTGATTGACCTATTAACCAAGATCATTAACGCTTCCCGTTTAGAGGACTATTTGGTCTTAAATGTTCCAACATTTATCCAGTACCTAAAAAGTCCTTGTTTAACACTCTGATCTGAGAAACCCATCATCATATTTCTAACTTGCCTCTCATTGCCAACATTATTGAATGATTGGTATCAGTTCAACACACTAAGTGATTCAGCAAAAGGCAAGACTGAACATTTGTCAATCTGGTTTTTAGCAGGGTCTCTGGAACTGATCCTGGAATGCTGGTGATTACGGATAACATGCATTATTTCATTGATAGTAATGGAGCAGCACTCAATTTATTGAGTGCCTTTGATACTCAAGATTAAACATGATTCTGACTAGAATAGCATACCACAGCTGTGCATACACCACATTCAAAATATAACATAGTGATTTTGGACCGTCAGAGGTATGCACGGTATACTGTTCAGCATAGCAAAATACATGAACATCACTTCTTCATCAGTCCATAATTGTAGCTCTGAATTCTTAAATATAAATCTTTTGAATTTTAGAAAATTTCCAGCACTTATCTTTAAAGCCGTATCGGTAGGGGAGGGGGAAAAAGAGGTGTTAATGCCGAAACAAACCCATGTTTCGCCCTGACCAGGCTGTTTCAAGGCAGATCCACCTAGAAAAATGTAAAAAATAGATTAACAACTACAATTGTCCTAAAAACTACATATATCTTATGTGCATATCATACGCATACTTCTCTATAGATTCAGCAGTGTGACTTGCCAAAGTGCACGAGTTACAAAATGGCCACAGCATTTTTTTAACCTTTCAAAACGTTGAGGTCATATGATCACCTTATTAACCTTATCAGTAGTTGATAAGGTGATCATGTGACTGCAACATTTTGAACTGTTAAAAAAATGCAGCGGCCATTTTGTAACTTGCGCACTTTGGCAAATCACACTGCTGAATCTATAGAGAAGTACGCGTATGATATACACATAAGATATATGTAGTTTGTAGGACAATCTTAGTTGTCAATCTATTTTTTACATTTTTCTAGGGGGATCTGCCTTGAAACAGCCTGATCAGGGCAAAACATGGATTCGTGTCTGCATTAACCCTCCCGATACCGCTTTAAAGATAAGTGCTGGAAATTTTCTAAAATTCAAAAGATTTATATTTAAGAATTCAGAGCTACAATTATGGACTGATGAAGAAGTGATGTTCATGCATTTTGCTATGCTGAACAGTATACTGTGCATACCTCTAACCATCCAAAATCACTATAAGTCAGGGGTGCCCAATATGTCTATCGCGAAGGAAAGGGACCTTGGCGTATTAATCGATAGGACCCTGAAGCCGTCGGCGCAATGCTTGGTGGCAGCGAATAAGACAAATAGAATGCTAGGCATGATAAAGAAGGGAATCACGAGTAGATCGGAGAAAGTAATACTACCGCTATATAGAGCGATGGTCAGACCACACTTGGAATACTGCGTCCAGCACTGGTCTCCATACCTAAAAAAGGATTTAAAAGTACTTGAGAGTAATTTGCGAGCTGTTCTTTCTTAATTAGCTATGCCACAAAAGTATAGAAAATGGCTATCATTCCCCTCAAGCATTGCATTTGTGACCAGGACATTGATATTTTGAAATTTATCATTTATGCAGAACATTCCAAACTGATTCATTTTTTATTCAGAATATTCCAGATTGATTCCAAGCTGAGTAAACTTTGAGGCCCTTTTACTAAGGCGCAAACATCAGGCAGATGCATTTTGCTATGTTTGTGGCCAATTTATCATGACGAGGGAAAAATTACTCCATAGAAGCATCTGCTAAGAGACGAGCAATGAAGCTAATAAAGGGCATGGAGAACTTGGAATATGAGGAACGACTTAAGAGACTGGGATTGTTCTCCCTTGAGAAGAGGAGTCTGCGAGGGGATATGATCGAGACTTTCAAGATACTGAAAGGAATCGACCAAATAGAGCACGATAAAAAATTATTTACAATGTCTAATGTGACACGGACAAGAGGACATGGACTGAAGCTAAGGGGGGACAGGTTCAGGACAGATATCAGGAAATTCTGCTTCACGCAACGAATGGTGGACACCTGGAATGCTCTCCCGGAGGAGATAATTGCGGAATCCATGGTTTAAAGGTAAGTTAGATGTACATCTCCTTATGAGTGGCTTAAGGTAACATAGGTAAGGTTAAGCTAGATGCACATCTCTTATGAGAAGCTTAGAGTATGGGGACTAATACTATGCCAGGGTACACCTGGCGGGGCCTCCGCGTGTGCGGATCGCCGGACTTGATGGACCTAGGGTCTGCTCCGGAAATGGCACTTCTTATGTTCTTATGTTCTTAAGGCAAAGTGAGTCATCGCGGAGCCCATCCTGGGCTCCATGATAGACTCGCATTGCCTTCACAATCTACCGGGCCGATCAGCTTTCCTCTCCACGATGTCAATTCTGCTGTCGAAGAGGAAGTTCCGGGCCAGCCAATCGCTGCCTAGCTGGCCCGGAACTTCCTCTCCGACGGCAGAATTAACGTTGGGGAGAGGAATGCTGGTCGGCCCGACGCAGAGTAGAGGGAGAGCTTGGGGCGGCGGTGGCTTTGGTGCCTGTTCCCCGATGGCAGTGGCAGCTTGGGGGCCTGTTCCCCGATGGTGGCAGCAGTGCTTTGGGGGAGGGCAGGGAGAAAGAAAGAAAGGGGCAGACAGGGAGACAGAAGGAAAGAAGGGAAACAGAAAGAATGGGGGCACGAAGAGAGAAAAAAAGAAAGGGAGGCAGGGAGAAAGAAAGGGCAGGGAGAGAGGAAGAAAAAGTTGGGGGAGGGAATGAGGTCTGGAGGAGAGGAAGCATACAGGCTGAAAGAAGGGAAGAAAGATTGGATGCACAGTCAGAAAAAGAAAGTGCAACCAGAGACTCATGAAATCACCAGACAACAAAGGTAGGAAAAATAATTTTATTTTCAATTTAGTGATCAAAATGTGTCCGTTTTGAGAATTTATATCTGCTGTCTATATTTTGCACTATGGTCCCCTTTTACTAAACCACAATAGCGTTTTTTAGTGCAGGGAGCCTATGAGCGTCGAGAGCAGCGTGGGGCATTCAGCACAGCTCCCTGCACTAAAAACTGCTATCGCGGTTTAGTAAAAAGGGAGGGGGGTGTATTTGTCTATTTTTGTATGGTTGTTACTGAGGTGACAGTGCATAGAGTCATCTGCCTTGACCTCTTTGAAAAAAACCCAGAATATAAATGATAATTAATATTTTCTCTGCATACAGTGTGCTTTGTGTTTTTTAAAAATTTTATTATTGGTAGATCATTTTGACTTGGTCATTTTAAAAGTAGCTCGCAAGCCCAAAAAGTGTGGGCACCCCTGCTAACATTATATTTTGAATGTGTTGTATGCACAGCTGTTGTTTGAGATATCAGGATGCTGCACACTTCTGAAGAGGATACATCAAGTTGAGTGCTTTTTATACTATCTTAGAACAGCATATGCACATATGAGGGTTAAATGAAAAGTAATGCCTCCACAATTATTTACTTTTAGCAATTATATACCACTTATAGCCTAAGTGGTTTACATTCAGGTATTCAAGTGCTTTCCCTTTCTGTCCCAGTGGGCTCACACTCTATCTAATATACATGAGGCAATGGGGGATTAAGCGACTTGCCCAGGGTCACAAAGAGCTGCTTGGGATTTGGACCTACAACCTCAGGCTGCTGAGGCTGTAGCTCTAACCACAGTGCCACTCTCCCCCATCAACAGGTGGCAGCATTGATGCACTGCAGATGTCCATTTGCTCTCTGAAACCTCTTCCTTCACGTCAGTTGGTGAGAGCTGTCTGTGTGAAGAGACTGTTTTGCTCTTGCTTGTGAAATGGAAGTATGCCGTGAGCACTCGTCGGTGCCATGTAAGCAACACGCTATGACAGAATTTCTGACTGCTGAAGGAGTCCCTCCAATTGAAATTTGCTGCAGCACGCAGGTTGTTTGTGGCGTTGATGCGAGTACTGTACATCGTTGGGCCCAAAAAAATGTAAAGATTATGGCCTGAGAAGAACTGATTTGTGCGACCAAAAATGAAGTGGATGACCCATGACAGCAATGGATAAGAAAGGTTAACAAACTTGTAAAGAACAACTAGAGAATCACTCAAAGGGAAACTACTGACAAACATGGCGTTTCACAAGAACGACCAAGAAGAGCTCAGAAGCACGAGAAATAAATTCCCTTGAAACATGACAAAATGAGCATTACTTAGTATGAAACACCACAGAGGTAATTGTGAAGATGGGGTCTCACTCTCCGCCTTACTCTATTTGCCAAAGTGGACTCTTAAGTAAACAAAAATATAAGAGAGTTACTGTACCTTTGGATTAGCAATTGCCTGAATCCAGCAGGATTCCCCATTCTCTTGGCTGAGAGCATTCTTTGTGTAATTGAAAAACCAAACGTAAGCTGGAATCTCCTTTACTGATGGTTTCCCAGATTCTGCAGTTGCTCAAAAGGTCTTCGTAAAAGTAAAGCTTCTTTATCAAATCTGCAATTTATTTATTTTTTTTAACAATCTGCCTTTAAAGTCCTCGCCCTTTCCTTCATTATATCTAGGGCTTCTGATATTGTTTTAACAAAAAGTCTTGATAAATAATAACAATCATCCAATGTAAATAGTGGTCAAGGATGTAATAAGGATCCAACTTGGTCCATTTTTCGTCAGTAGTTGCTTCCTCAGGTGACACAAGATAATCGATTCCACTGTTAAGGTAACCACTAATACTGTAGTACCTTTGGCATGAAAACACCAGTATTTTGCACCCTCAAAGAACCTCTACTTAGCTGGAAAATAAATATCTAAGGATCTGATGTTATATAAAAAAAAAAAAAAAAAGCAACAAAACAACTGAGTCCCTAAATTAAGATCTTAAATTTGTGCCCTAATTTTAGCCATCAGCACAAATTTTCAGCTAAAAATTAATGTTAATTTGCGAGCTGTTCTTTCTTAATTAGCTATGCCACAAAAGTATAGAAAATGGCTATCATTCCCCTCAAGCATTGCATTTGTGACCAGGACATTGATATTTTGAAATTTATCATTTATGCAGAACATTCCAGACTGATTCATTTTTTATTCAGAACATTCCAGATTGATTCCAAGCTGAGTAAACTTTGAGGCCCTTTTACTAAGGCGCAAACATCAGGCAGATGCATTTTGCTATGTTTGTGGCCAATTTATCAAGACGAGGGAAAAATTACTCCATAGAAGCATCTGCTAAGAGATGTGATACCTACAAGGCATTTTTTGGCATGCCTTTTGGGGATCAAGACAAACCTTGGGTATCTCACTTCACATGCAAGCATTGCCAAAAAAAACTCTGGAAGGTAAGACAATCTTGTTCTCACTAGGATGATGTAATTTCTTTTTGCTATAAAATGCCTTAGAAAATTTTAAAAAATATATCCTATATGAAATATGTTGTAAGAATCTCATACACATTAGTCATAGGTGAAATTAATTTATTGTTTTCATTGCCACAATTTCATTTTGTTCTTCTACAGCACATGGGTCAAACACAAGGCCCGCAGGCTGAATCCAGCCCGCCTGGGCTTTTTATGTGGCCCTCAGCAATGCTTCCGAACTGCCCCTTTTCACAGCCCAGCATGTCCTCCCTCCTCACTGGTCCGACGTCGCTGTCACGTCAGAAAGTCTGCCGGCTTCGGCAGTGTTGTCTGTGGCTCTCCCTCCTGCCTTCCATCCGCCGTGGTTCACCTGGGCAGAAACAGGAAGTTGCGTGTCATTGGAGACAGACGCAGCAGGTGAAAAGCAGGAGGGGGAGCCATGTATACCACTGCCGAATCGCTGAGGCCGGCAGACTCCTTGGCTTCGCGGCGACATCAGACCGGCGCTGGAGGGAAAGACATCGGGCTGTGAGGAGAGAGGGACTGGTGCTGGAGGGAAAGGCAAGCTGGGCTGTGAGGAGAGAGGGACTGGCGCTGAAGGGAAGGCATGCTGGGCTATGAAGAGAGCGAGATGAAGGGAGAGAGGTTGGACCTGGGGTAATGGGGAGAAACAGGGAAAAAGATACTTGAAGGGAGAACCGTTGGCAAGATAAAGGGAGAAATTATGGACCTGGGGGGAGGGAGGGAGGCAGGTAGGCAGACAGGAGGAGAGATGGGATGAGGGGCAGTTGGGAAGAGAAAGGGAGAGAAGTTGGATCTGGAGATGTAAAATTGATAGGTAGCTGAAAATTTTAAAAGGAGGATGATAAAGAAGGCAAGATTTGAGTTGACAGAGGCAAAAAAGAAAAAAGGAGAAAAGTTGAAATGGAAAAATCAATATGTTGGAGACAGGGACTGGAGCAAGAGAGAATAGGAGAAAAAAAATGGACAGCAGACACTGGAAAGAGAATTAGAAGATAGACAAAATCAGAGAGAGAAACTGGGACCAAAAGCAAAATGACCAGACAACAAAAGGTAGAAAAAATAATTTTATTTTTTATTTTGTGATTACAATATGTCAGATTTGAAATGTGTATCCTGCCAGAGCTGGTGTTAAACAGCAAGCGTGAACTAAGACCTAAAAGAGAGGACAAATCTTTTTTATTTATTTTGTAGCCGGCGTGAGGTTGGACAGGGTGTATCCCTATACTTCTACTAAGATTAGTCCCCTCCTTTGCTGGTGCACAGCGTGGGTTTTGGTGACGGCGATTGGTCAGACACTCACAGAAATCTTGTGAGCGTCGGAGCAGCCGCCGGCACTGGGGCCCATGCTGTGCATCAGCAAAGGGGGGGTATCTTAATAAAAAAATCCGGCTCGCAATTTTTTAGATTTCGGCTCTTTATGTGATTTGAGTTTGACACCCCTGTTCTACAGGATGATACAAAGGGGAAAAGAGAGCCATGAAATTTTCTATTCCAAGAATTTGGCGGGAACCCACTGACCATTCAAGCAACTTCTACGTCTGAATGGTAGACCCTTCCAAACTCCAAATGGGCAAGCATGCATCTGCAATCTCATATGTGGGGAATGTAAGTAAGAGAGACCAGAAATTTCCTATACAGTCGCTCATGGACAGTAGACTGATCAGAATGAGGCTGCATTTTAAGAAAGCGCTTCGGGAAAAAGTTTTGACTTTGTTGAGGGAGTTATACTGGTTGATTATATCCTCAAGATTAAAGTTTAAGCTCCTTATTCATGTGTTTAAAGATTCGTTTCAAGTTTATTAAAATTTTGATAAAACGCTAATCATGAATTTTAAACGTTTTACAATTTCTATTATTTTTTTAAAAAGGGGGAAACATTAAATAGATAAGTACTGACTAAACAATACTTGACAAACATAAAAACAATAGGAAAGTGGGGAGAACTACAATTTTAAAAGCAAAGGAAACATGAAAGGTAAACAACAATAGGGAAGCTAGGGAATAAAGATTATTAAACAATCCTGGCAGTCACTAAGTCTATTCAACAATCATATGCATCTTGGAAGAGGTAGCATTTTAGATGTCCCTTAAATTGATCTAAGTTTTGTTCAGCCCTGATATGAAGTGGCAAGGAATTCCATACTGTGGGGGCCATAATTGCAAATGAAGTGGCCCGACGCGTGCTAATGATTTTCAAGGACGGTGTATGAAGAAGATGTTGAGAGGAAGATCTTAGGACTCTTAAAGGTTCATGTGGAATAAGAAGCTTGTGAATGAAGGCCGGTTCTTTAGCATTTTGGGACTTGAAGGAGAGAATAGCTATTTTGTATATAATTCGGTGTGGTATTGGTAACCAGTGCGCACTTTTTAGCAGAGGAGTGACATGGTCAAATTTCTTTCTGTTTGTGATAATTAGATCCCTAATACAGGTCAAATTAGGATCAAACTTGTATTGAAAAACCTTGCTCTGTAACTGTGGCAAATTGTAACCTGTAAATTCTATACTATCGTATACTAGTATTAGATCCCTAGTATATGTAGAATTAGGATAAAAACTTGTACTGTAACTATGGCAAATTGTAACCTGTTAACTGTACATGATGTATGTCAACCTCTAACCTGTTCTGAGCTCTTTGGGGAGAAAGGGATAGAAAATGAAATAAAGTATAGTAACAGAGAAATCCTGGTTCCTGTTCCTTGAGGTAGCAGGGGCTGGAGATGTTTACAGCATTTGGGAGGGGAATTCTTGCCATCTCTCAATAGCACTAACTATGGACCGGCTCAAGGCTGCACTTGAGCAAGTACTGAAGAGAACCATGATCTGTGTCTCAGGCAAAGGACTGTCAAATGAAATAGCTGGTCTAGGAGGCGTGTAGGAGAAAGAATAACAGGGAAAAAACCTTTGCGGTTGCCAAGACAGGCTCAAGACACAATAACCCCAAGTATGGTGGGTTCAGGTTGGCTGAAACTTCAAAGGGGCAGGACGAAGCTGTCTTGGGCATAAAAATAAAAATGTAGGCGGGTTATAAAACCTTCTAATAAGTGAAGGTCTGAGCTTTGGAATCCAATTTCAAATGGACTCAAAAGAAATTCTCAGCTAAGCTGGGTATTATCTCAGTTATCTGCATACTAAAGTGTTTTAATATGCATTTTCTAAAGCAAAATATGTTAAAACCAATGCATAATAATTATCTGATATGCTTGGGGAAACAGGATATTTTCAAAGGAGTTTCACGCAGCTGAATAGCTGCTTCTTCCCTAGTATCAAACTTAGAATTATTCCTACAATACAAAAGTGGGAAAAGGAAGGGGTCGATGGGGGGAGGGAGATGACGATTAATTGTGATGCTGCTTTAGAAAGGCCATAAGTCAAGATGCATGCTCAGTGAAGTTTGTTTCAAGCCACTCAACAAAACCAGTAGGTTTGGAGACACTAATCACTGCTTCAATAACACATTTAAAAAGGGTTTCTAGGTCTCACTGGGGGGAACCTCTGAAACCTTAAGGAAAGCATCCCACAATGAAAGGTTTGGCTTGTGGTCAGTACTGATAGCTGGGGAAAATTATTTTAACGACTCCAGAGAGTCTGTAGAACCAGAGTCTCAAGGAACCAGGGCACTGGTTGACACTTTGCTAACCCTGGCTGTGTGTACATTGCAGACAATTATGCGGAAAATAATTGCTGAAGTCTAGGTTTATCCTGGTCATAGTGATACCGTAGCTATTTTAGTAATGGTCTAGTTCTGGGTGGTGGGGAAACCGCTAATGATGGGTGTGCTGCAATCATGGTGAATTAAGTAGTTAGCAACCAACGTGTTCAGTAAATGGGAAGCTTGCTCCCTGTCTTCCCTCATACGTGCTGTGAGGTTGACTTCAGGGGAGAGATGACTGAAGTCTACAGAATCTTGAATGGTGTAGAACTGGTACAAATGGATCAATTTCCAGTCAAAAATTACAAAGACGGGGGGGGGGGGGGGGCGTGGTGACCAGACATGCTGCATAAGCTCTCCTTTACAACGGCATGCTAAAACTGCTTAAACAGCTTCACACAGCGATCTTTACTCTTTATCCACGAACAGCCTTTCATCCCTGTTGGACCATGTCTTTAACTAAAGCTGCTAAAGGGGAACAATCATCGTCACCGGTGCCCAGTGGTAAGCAGCCTAAACACGAGGTCTCCTCCCCTGAAAAACACCTGACAAAAACCATTGAGTCTTAATTAGACCTTCTGGTGGCTGAAATGCGAGCTTTTAAAAACATTATGTCTAAACAGGTGGAGGAAGCCCAACTAATCCTAACGGAAATTGAAGCAATTAATGCTCAATTTACCGATGCCAGACATAGAATAGACGCTCTCAAAGGCTTTCAAGCAAAGCATGCTCAAAGTGTTGCTCTAATACCTCAACATGAGTGCGATCTAGCTGCCTTGAAACTTGATTTTGAAGACCTGGCAAACAGGAGCCGAAGAAATAATGTAAGAATCTTGGGCATACTGGAGACGTCGGAGGGTATGGATATGATAGCCTTCCTAATCCAACTGCCTCCTATCACACTGGGCCTCACATTCAATCCCCCCTGGAAATTGAGCGGGCGCATTGCGTTCTGTCGCCACCTCTCCTGGAAAAGAAACACCAAGACCTATAGTTCTCAAGGTTCTACGTTATCAGCCACCACTACAAATCTTCACCACTGGGAAAGAAAAGAAGCAACTCCTATATCAAGGGAGGAAAATATTATTTGTTCCAGATTTGGCAAAAACCACGGCGGCTCGCAGGAAACAATTCCTTCAACAATGTCAGGATCTGAAAGACATTGGGGCCTGATTTGGCCTTCTTTATCCTGCCAAAATGTTGATCATGCACAACAACAAGACTACTACATACCTAGATCCAGCCAAACTTCAACTGTACATTGACTCCATCAAAATGCAATGACTGCGTCCCACATCCTCCACCTTTCCTCTTCCTGCTGCTGTGTGAGGTCTATAATCATATGTTCACACTATCTTGTCATCTGGGGAGACGGCATTCAGTGCGGTGGTCAGCCACTTGAGGCTTCAATCCCACCCTGATTTTTCATTCCACATTGATAATGACATATCGCTGGCACTGTTTGCCTTTTTTGGATATGTCATTATGTTGTTTTCAAAGGTTCAGAAGGTTTATATGTTGGTGTTCTAATATGCATTTGTCTTTTCAAGCTTGCTTATCTTTGATTACTGTTTTCTTGATATTTTCTGTATTGAATGGTATTTATCAACTGCGTTTCCATGACTAACTTACATATTCTATCATTTAATGTCAATGGCATGAATCACTGTATTAAATGCAAAAAAGTAACTAATTACTTATGTTCCTTACACCCCGATATCATTCTTTTTCAGGAGACCCATTTCTCTTTCTCTGACAGCTGTGTGAGGGGACAACGGGACAGGCTATCGCAAAGAATGAGCTCTCTCCATGCTTCCTGCCCGCCACCGCAACAACCACAGGAAAGGCATGGCCAGGTAAGAAGTAAGAACGGGAGATAGCCAGTTATAATACTTCTGAATATCAGGGTGGATAGACTCTTTTCTCTGAAGGACTTACCGTATTTGCAGCTAGAGTATCATCAAAGTGAGGGCAGGGCCAGACGGGAAAAAAAGCTTCAAACATGTGAAAAACCCCATTGCCAGCTGTGAACAGAGGTTCACATGTTGCTCTGGCTGGAAGCTCTAGGGACCTCTTCAAGTTTCAGCATTGCTAGCCTAGTCTCTGCTCTATAAGGGAATGTTTTTCTTTTTTTTCCTGGCCTTGATTGATTGATCCTTTCTTTTACATGCATATTCATAATTAAATTTGCAGGTAAGTAGTCTTTAATTTTTGTAAGTATTCATAGATGCAGACTTCATATAATTTTTCAAAGTAAGTAACCTCTAGCATTTTGATTGGAAATACCAGGATTAACTTCCTGAAGACTGCTTTCAAAATTTACCCTATAAAATTTAAATAATTTATCGTCATTTTACTGCTTAAGTACAAGATAAACATTTGCATGCTGCATTTTAGTAAGTTATGCGGGTCTGGTAAATAGAGGGCAGATGTGAAAAGGCAGGAAGAACTACAATCAATAAATGCATGGATGAGGAGATGGTGTGAGGAAGAAGGGTTCCACTTCGTGAGGAACTGGACAACGTTCTGGGGCAAGAGCAAGCTCTACAGGAGAGATGGACTGCACCTGAGCGTGGCGGGAACAAGACTTCTAGCAAACAACGTCAAGAGAGGAATAGAACAGGCTTTAAACTAAGAGAAAGGGGAAAGCCGACAGTCGACCTAGCGTCGATGATTCGGAAGAAGGTATCCCGTGAAGATACTAAGGGGAAAAAAGGCAGGGAAGAAACAAGAGACAAATTACAGGAGTCAACTAACCCAGAAGAGGAGGTTAGAAAGATTGTAGCAAAAGAGAAGACACCAAAGACTGAAGCACAGGGAAAAGAAATGAAGACGACAAAATGCCAGGATCTAAACTGCATATATACTAATGCAAGGAGTTTAAGAAACAAAATGGGGGAGCTAGAAGCCATGGCCAATGCAGAGGACATAGACATCATTGGAATCTCTGAAACGTGGTGGAATGAGGAAAACAAATGGGATACAGCACTGCCGGGGTACAAGCTCTATCGCCGGGATAGGTCAGGTCAGAAAGGAGGAGGAATAGCCCTATACGTAAAAGAAAGCATACAATCGACAAGAATGGACACAGCGGAGATGATCAACAAACTGGAATCGCTATGGGTTAAAATACCGGGTAGGAAAGGGCATGAAATAAAGATGGGCCTATACTATCGTCCACCCGGGCAAACCGGAGATAGCGATAAAGAAATGGATGCCGAGATGAAGCGAGAATGCAAAAGTGGTTACACAGTTGTTATGGGAGACTTCAACTATCCTGGGATAGACTGGAGTCTTGGAAGCTCAAGATGCGCTAGGGAGACAGAATTCCTGGAGGCTATACAAGATTGCTTCATGGAGCAGCTTGTTAGAGAACCGACGAGAGGAAATGCCACTCTGGATTTAATCCTAAATGGACTAAGGGGACCTGCAAAGGAAGTGGAAGTAGTGGGACCGTTGGGAAACAGTGATCATAATATGATCAAGTTCAAGGTTGAAGTAGGCATACCGAACGGAAAGAGAACCATAGTGACATCTTTCAACTTCAGGAAAGGAAACTATGAAGCAATGAGGGAAATGGTAAGGAAGAAACTTAGGAACACTTCCAAAAAATGGCAAACAGTAGAACATGCCTGGTCTTTTTTCAAAGACACAGTGAGCGAGGCACAAAATCTGCACATCCCCAGATTCAGAAAGGGGTGCAAAAAGGGTCGAACAAAAGACCCAGTATGGATGACTAAAATAGTGAAGGAAGCGATAGGCAATAAGAAAAATTCATTCAGGGAATGGAAAAAGGACAAAACTGAAGGGAACCAGAAGGAGCACAGGAAGTATCAAAAAGAATGTCACCGTGTGGTTCGAAAAGCCAAAAGAGAGTATGAAGAGAGGCTAGCCAGGGAGGCACGAAATTTCAAACCGTTCTTCAGATATGTTAAAGGGAAACAGCCAGCTAGGGAGGAGGTAGGACCGCTGGACGAAGGAGACAGGAAGGGAGCGGTGAAGGAGGAGAAAGAAGTCGCAGAAAGACTCAACATGTTCTTCTCGTCTGTATTTACAAACGAAGACACAACCAACATACCGGAACCTGAACAAATATTCAATGGAAATCAAGCAGAAAAATTAACATCCATGGAAGTGAGCCTTGATGATGTACACAGGCAGATAGAAAAACTTAAAACTGACAAATCCCCGGGTCCGGACGGAATCCATCCCAGGGTTCTGAAGGAATTAAAGGAGGAGATAGCGGAACTACTGCAGCAAATTTGCAACCTATCCTTGAAAACAGGCATGATCCCGGAGGATTGGAAGATAGCCAATGTCACGCCCATCTTTAAAAAGGGATCAAGAGGTGACCCGGGAAACTACAGACCAGTGAGTTTGACTTCGGTTCCGGGGAAACTGACGGAAGCACTGATTAAAGAACACATCGATGAACATCTGGAAAGAAACGAACTTTTGAAAACAACCCAACATGGTTTCTGCAGGGGGAGATCGTGCCTAACGAACTTATTGCACTTCTTCGAAGGAATTAACAAACGGATGGACAGAGGAGACCCCATAGACATCATATACCTTGATTTCCAAAAAGCCTTTGACAAGGTGCCTCACGAACGTCTACTCCGGAAACTGAAGAACCATGGAGTGGACGGAGACGTACATAGATGGATCAGAAACTGGTTGGCGGGTAGGAAACAGAGGGTAGGGGTGAAGGGCCACTACTCGGACTGGATGGGGGTCACGAGTGGTGTTCCGCAGGGCTCAGTGCTCGGGCCGCTGCTATTTAATATATTCATAAATGATCTAGAAACAGGCACGAAGTGTGAGATAATAAAATTTGCGGACGATACAAAACTATTTAGTGGAGCTGGGACTAAAGAGGAATGCGAAGAATTGCAAAGGGACTTGAACAAATTGGGGGAATGGGCGGCGAGATGGCAGATGAAGTTCAACGTTGAGAAATGTAAAGTATTGCATGTTGGAAACAGAAACCCGAGGTACAACTATACGATGGGAGGGATATTATTGAATGAGAGCAACCAAGAAAGGGACTTGGGGGTAATGGTGGACATGACAATGAAGCCGACGGCACAGTGCGCAACAGCCGCTAAGAAAGCAAATAGAATGCTAGGCATAATCAAGAAGGGTATTACAACAAGGACAAAAGAAGTTATCCTGCCATTGTATCGGGCGATGGTGCGCCCGCATCTGGAATACTGCGTCCAATATTGGTCTCCGTACCTTAGGAAGGATATGGCGTTACTCGAGAGGGTTCAGAGGAGAGCGACACGCTTGATAAAAGGGATGGAAAACCTCTCATACGCTGAGAGATTGGAGAAACTGGGTCTCTTTTCCCTGGAGAAGAGGAGACTTAGAGGGGATATGATAGAGACTTATAAGATCATGAAGGGCATAGAGAGAGTAGAGAAGGACAGATTCTTCAAACTTTCGAAAAATAAAAGAACAAGAGGACACTTGGAAAAGTTGAAAGGGGACAGATTTAAAACGAATGCTAGGAAGTTCTTCTTTACCCAACGAGTGGTGGACACCTGGAATGCGCTTCCAGAGGGAGTAATAGGGCAGAGTACAGTACAGGGGTTTAAGAAAGGATTGGACAATTTCCTGCTGGAAAAGGGGATAGAGGGGTATAAATAGAGGATTACTGCACAGGTCCTGGACCTGTTGGGCCGCCGCGTGAGCAGACTGCTGGGCATGATGGACCTCAGGTCTGACCCAGCAGAGGCATTGCTTATGTTCTTATGTTCTTATATCACAAGAACAGTCATATTTAATCCTGTGTGTTATTTCTCTGTTTTTTCTCTCACAACTTTTAATTCCAGGAATGTTTAATTTCTGGGAATAGGGCTATGGGAAATAGAAACCATGCCAAAATAACCACAGGAGAAAATTTAGCTCTCACTTTGTTGAAATATGTGCTTTCTATTAAAGCACAGAAAGGCTTTATTCAGCAAAAATGCTACAGCATGTGGGCCTTCCACAAGCTTCAGGCTATGGAAAAAGTTTCCTTATCCCTTTAGCCAGCTAAGCAGGAGAACCTTTTTTTTCCAGGAGGTCTAGTGGGTTTGCTCTCGAAAACCAGCTCAGAACCAACTATCTACTGGGCGAATAATATTCAAAGAAAGTGGCATATGAGGGTGTGCTGAAAAGTTTTCAGCCCAACCAACTTCTTAAATTTTGAACGTTATTTTGCCACTGTAGCTGAGCAGAGTGTTATTTTATTATGCAAAATGCCAATTTGCAGAATCGTAATTCTATGTTTTGACTTTACGCTCTTCCTATGTCCCCCATCATCACCATAGAAACATAGACACATGATGGCAGATAAAAGCCAAATGGCCCATCTAGTCTGCCCATCCTCAGTAACCATTATCTCTTTCTCTCTCCGATAGATCCCATGTGCCTGTCCCAGGCCTTCTTGAATTCAGTACACCAGCAATGCACTCCTCCCTTCCCCTCCTCTTCTCCCCCCCCACCCCCCCCGGTATCTCATCAAATCTTCACTGGTAGCAAGCAGGATCTCCAACCTGCTGCTTGTGCAGCTGAGCTTTCTCTCTGACATAACTTCCTGGTCTCGCGAACAGGAAGTGACATCAGAAGGAGAGATGAGGCCAGTGCAAGCAGCAGTTAGGTGATCCTGTTCGCATTTAAGACACCACTTCCCATTGCCGGGAAGAAAGAGGAGAGGTGCTGGCACCTCCATCAAGACAGCTCTCCATCTCCACACCCTTTTTTATGCCATTGTTGAAGACTGGTGTTTGTAATGGAATCTCCAACCAAAAAGGTGTTCTGCTATCCCTGAACCAAAGATCCTTCTCTGATAACATCTAGGTTGCCACCCTGAAAATGTCTCCACACCTACCTCACACTGTCATCTTACACTCACTGGGAATGACTCCAGCTAACCTCACAATATAACCAGCGCTCCTCGTGACTTCTCAGCACAGGTTCTCCCTGTTGGTTGTGCAGTTTTGAAGTTCTAGTTTTCATTCACAAAAATATACAGTTGGGATAACCCTTATCATTCAATTAGCTTTATTCTGTGCCAGGATCTTTATTACAGTGTTGCTCTTCCTTAATGTGTTTTTAAATTAACAATATAGATACTTTTGTATTTTCCTTTATTTTTCTACTGAAAAATTTAAAAATTGTAACTTTTAACCTTTTTTCCTCCCGACTCATGTATGTATAACATGTAACCACTTTGTATATTGTTAGTTTCTTTTATTGCTCTTTATTGATTTTGTACATCGCTTAGTAATTTTAATAGGCGATTAATCAAATACACTAATAAACTTGAAACTTGAAACTTAAATGGTATTATCACCAACATGGGTAATTATTAAAGATAAAGTCTTGATTTTATCCAGTCAGTGAATTTTGCTTAAACGGGATCTGATGCAATGTTCCCAAATCAAACAGAATATGGAGCATATTAAGATTACCCTGTGCTTTGAGCCTGCCTCTGTAAAATTTGCTTCCTACTGCATTTTAGTTGCATTTATTGGTCTCCTGGAGGAGCGAAGAGAGAGGGGGGATATGATTGAGACCTTTAAATATATCACGGGGCGTATAGAGGTGAAAGATGATATCTTCAGTCTTACAGGGCCCACGGTAACCAGAGGACACTCGCTGAAAATCAGGGGAGGGAAATTTCAAGGTGATGCTAGGAAGTACTTCTTCACCGAAAGGGTGGTTGATCATTAGAACGAGCTGCCTCAGCAGATGATTGAGGCCAACAGCGTGTCAGATTTTAAGAGAAAATGGGATATTCATGTGGGATCTATAGGAGAGTAAGAATCAGGGAGTGGGTCATTGGTATGGGCAGACTCGATGGGCTATGGCCCTTTTCTGCCGTCAATTTCTATGTTTCTATGTTTCTATTCAGTTTACACTTCCAGTAAAAGGTAATGTTTTCGTAGCATCTCTAGTGCAGTAGACACACAAGGTTGTCCACAGCAGACAGAGCTGTTATCCTTTATAATGTGTTTACCTTTTATGGTCCTTAATCTAAGATAGTACAATTTAACACATTCTTCATGCAATTGTGAGTTGTTAAGGGAAGAAGTAATTCATGGTCTCTCTTCTCCAGTCACAGGGTGTTATGAGCCACAGTGTTTGAGGTGCATTGTGGGGGTGGGAGTATCTCATAAGAACAGAACATAAAAACATAAGAATAGCCTTACTAGGTCAGTCCAATCATCAAGCCCAGTGGCCAATCCAGGTCACTAGTACCTGGCAAAACCCCAAAGATTAGCAACATTCCACGCTACCGATCCAAGGCAAGCAATGGTCAGAGTACATCATAAGATGTCAAAAGACAACAGGGAATGCGTCTAGAATTGTATTATTTTAACCCTGAAGGGAAACTCGATGAGACTGATTTTTTATGATGAATTTTCATGTACTGATACTGAGGTGTTTCCCTCAGCATTAATCTTTACTCTTGTACCGAAATATTTTTGTGGAAGATCCCAGTGAGTTTGGTAAACTTCACCTATTCACTGACATCAAGACTGGGCACTTTTAGAAAGATTAGGTTCTTACCGCGATAATCTTCTTTCTTGTTGATGTGTCTAGTAGTCTTGAATGCTAGGGTTATGCATCTGAACTTGCATGTTGCTTGCAGAATGATAACACTCATCTTTCAACTCCACCTCCTTCCCAATAGGCTTGCTCCTGCCCCCTCAATTTGTACAAAAGCAGTCAAGAATCACTTCACTGGAAGGAGGGCAAAAGGGAAAACTCTCCTTCTGTTCTGTTCTGAAACAAGTATAACATTATCAAAATCATACAAAACTGTGTGCAACCGGTACTAACATTTATGGAGCTTGTAGCTACTCGTATGTCCTGTTAAGAAGCAGAAACTCAGAATTGATATCCCCATAGGAACCAAATTTCAAAATGATTGGGGATGCTTAAAAGCTCCGCCCCAGACCCTGCCCCCCAAATAATAGTACTACTGTCATTGTAATGCCATTTTTCCCTTTCATTTTTCAAATATACACACAATATAATCTTATTAACAATACATAATGGTTAACCAACAAAGTAAACTACACTTTATGCTTCTCAACATTCATTTCTACCAAAACACATGGCCTTGGTCACATTTGCAGAACACAGATAACCCCTATGCAAATATAGGACCACAAACTAAAAGTACTAATATATACAAATGAAACCCTAAGATGCCAGACTCTACATGCAGTACAACACCAGAGAACTAGAAAGAAAATAATTTCTCCCTAAACAGTGCAGGGCAGATATAGTTCACAAAACTGACACATTTCAGTCACTAAATTGAAAAGAAAATCATTTTCCCTACCTTTGTTGTCTGGTAGTTTTATTTCTCTAATCATCTTTTCCCAGGCTCCGGTTGCACTTCCTTCTGTCTATCTGTCCGTGCTCTTAACTTTGTTTCCAGGGCCTTCTTATCCATTTGCTGTTTTTCTCTCCTTCTTCACTTTCGGCCATACATTCATCTTTAAATAAATAAAATATACAACGTTTCTCCTATTATTCAAAACCAGAATCTTGAAAACAGTCAAAGATTGATATGCTTCCGTATGCTCAGAGGTGTGTAACTCTATTGGAGGGCTTGTCTACCCTCCTCTTGGAGTTTATTGTCCTGTCATCGCATATAGTATACGGTAGTTTGCGTATTCAATCAAAAGCTGTATTCCTTTCTATAGACTGGTTTAATTATCAAACAAGTTTACCGTATTCTGAACACTGATTTTACACTGACCAACAGATAAGGTAAAATACACTTATCTCAGATAGTATAGGGGTCCACATCTGAGATAAGTGAATTTTACCTTATCTGTTGGTCAGTGTAAAATCAGTGTTCAGAATAAACTTGTTTGATAATTAAACCATGGCATTAAAAAATGGCATTACAAAGATTGTTAGTATGGGGTAAATCCATGGGGTAAATGAAGAGTGAAAGACTTTGCTAAACGTGGAACTTCAGTGCATTGTTTCAGATTGGTGGGAAGATAGTGTGGTCCCAGGCTGAGGGAAGAAGGTGGGATCTGGAGTTGCTTAACCACAATAATTTAAAGATTGGTGTGAACATAAGAATAGCTATATTGGGTCAGACCAATGGTATATCCAGCTTGGTATTTTGTTTCCACAGTGGCCAATCCAGGTCACAAGTACCTGGCAAAAATCCAAATAGTAGCAACATTCCCTGCTACCAATCCCAGGGCAAGCAATGGCTTCCCCCCATGTCTGTCTCAATAACAGACTATGGACTTTTCCTCCAGGAACATGTCCAAACTTTTAAAAACCCATTTATGCTAACCATTGTTATTCTTTAAGTGAAAAAAATTTCCTCAAATTGGTTTTAAAAGTATTTCTCTGTAATTTCACCGAGTGTCCCCTAGTCTTTGTAATTTATGAATGTACATAATAAAGAACAGGTACATAATATGAAGCACAATACAGGAAAAGGTACAAATTAGATAAATAAGCAATTGAAATTTGATGATGCCATATCGTAAAGAAAAAAGTTGAGGGGAGTGGCCAACATGATGGGCCAACATGCTGGGCGTGTTGAGATCTGCTCTCGTTTGGAGGAGTTTTTCTACAAGTTGTAAATATGCCGCATACCAAAAGAAAGGGTACCATGAGGGTGCATTCCTCCTCAACACTCTCAGCTCCCTTAAATCAACCTATGATTGAGCAATGCCTAGCAACACTTGCCTTGAGATCGGGCAAGTTAAGCCCCGCAGCGGGGGAGTCAGAGGCACTCAATCCTGCAGGGGCATGAGATCTCGCTCTCGCCCGCACCGGATGTCCCGCCTCCCTGTCCGGCTAAGGCAGCTGGAGATGCCCCCAATGCTTCTGTGGAGGATGGATCCATTGCAGAGGATAGATCCATTGCAGAGGAGCCCCTGCCGGTGCTGACCAGCTTGGGGAACTCATTTCCTGACAGAGAGGACACTTTAGGAGTCATCTTGAAAATGCTCCAGAAGATCAATGTAGCGACCAGGAAGACTTCAGAAGAGATAAAGATTTTGGGGAAGATGCTGGATAACTTTACAAATTTGAACAGACGAATGCTGACACAAAAAATTCCTTAACTAAAATACAAAATGAAGTCCAGTCTTTACAAGCTTATAGAACCGATGAGGCAAAAGACAGTGCTATGTTACATCGAAAAATAAAAAATATAGAGAACTTCAATCGCCAATAAAATGTAAGAATTTTAAACTTCCTGAAAACTCCTGGGTTTTCCTCATATGAAATGTTCAGAAAATATGTGGTGGAAATTTTGAAATATTCTCCTGAACATATACCTCCATTGAACAAAATGTATTATCTTCCACCATCCATAAAAAATCCCCAGGAGTCTAAGGAAGGAGAGGGTGAAAATAAACATGCTCCGCAAATTGATAAGGAAAATATATCTGCTTGCTTGGAAGAGCTCTATCTCTGAGGTGGCGGAGAGAGCTACATTATTAATTTCCTTCATTTTCCAACAGGAGCTTTATGAAGCAGTACTTTAGATTTTCAAAATCTTTATTTTATGGTAAAAAACAAAAAATACGGGCATATATGGATGTTTCAAAAACCACACAAGAAAGACAAAAACAGTTCTTATCTTTAAGGCAGGAAACAATTGCTTTAGGACCCTCTTTCCTGTTGGCATACCCCTGTAAATGCGTTGTAAAGTATGCACAAGTTAAATATGTATTTTTTTCTTCCTGACCAGCTAATGTCCTTTCTGGAGTTGTAAAAGATGACTTGAAGTTTTGACCCAGTGTTAATAGAATGGCAAGTTAAATTGCGTTATAGCCTTTCTTTATTTTTATATATATATATATTGCGGCCGGCCCAGGCCGCTTTTCAGTCCCTTCAATGTCCAATATTCTCCCTTCTCAGGGTAGCTGGCTTCTATTAGCCATAGTTCTTGTCAGCACAGCTGAGCACTGCAGGTGCCAGCCCTCCTTTCCAATCTTTCCAGTCAGAGAAAAAAAGAAATGTCTTCTCTCCCACTATTTTCCCTCTTTAGCACTTTGTCACCTTTTAGGATGCTCACAGCCC
Source organism: Geotrypetes seraphini (assembly GCF_902459505.1). Lineage (NCBI taxonomy): Eukaryota > Metazoa > Chordata > Amphibia > Gymnophiona > Dermophiidae > Geotrypetes > Geotrypetes seraphini. Next base: position 144,002,357 of record NC_047090.1, on the reverse strand, counting down.
TGCCTTGCAGGCTGTGTGGAGCAAGCCTCCCTTTACCAAGGTCTCCAGTCCCACCCAATATCACCCCTAACGTCCTTTAGGTTTAGTTCTTTGGGAACTTGATGAAATGAGGTTTAAAGCAACACTGTTTTAATTAGACACGGCTGCCTTATCACTACCTGCAGCCTTACTCTAGCTCAGGTTTCTTTGGCAGAGACTTGTCTCATTACTGGGAGGAAGATAGTAACTACCCACTGTTCAATTATATGTCCATGTCTTCCTCTAGCACTACTTTCTACTGGGTCAGCTTCACTGTACATTTCCCATTCCCATTCCCTGGGACTGGAGGTTTCCATTAAGTCCTCCACTTCCTGCTTCACTTCCCATCCCCCTCTCTGAGTGCCTGGGAGCTTTCCTGAACAGTTTTTTTTATCATCATAATAAACTTCCAGCCCTTCACCCCAAGGCTTAATTGGAAAGTTACTGTACCTCCCTGAAGTCAGGCTTTCTTTCCTTGCTGGCTGGCCCTGTTAAAACTCTCTTTCCTGGTAGATGGGAGAAGTTTGGAAACTGCCCTCCTTGTGTGGTGCCCTGCTTCTCCAATTGGGATCAGCTGTGTCTCCCTGCTCTCCCTGCAGTCTTGCTACTTGAGGCTTTCGAGCCTGCAGATCACGGTGGCTGACTCCACCCCCTTCTGGGTTGGTTTCACGTTTCTCTCTAGCTCTGGGAAAGACTCTGTTTCCTGTGCCCTCCCTGCCTGAATTCCTGGCTGTGACATCACTCGACTTTTCTCTCCTCTTTCTTGCTGTACTGAACTACAGCTGTTAGCAGGGTGTCCAGGCTTTATTCTGTGGATTACAGGTTTAAGGGCTGCCCTTTTGACTGGGCTAGCAGTCTTTTTACCCGCGACAGGAGCTTCCCTGTCACAATATAAATATATATATAAATATATCCTTATGTTCTTATGTTTGTAGGCTTCAGTCGTATTTCCCCTCAGCCATCTCTTTTCCAAGCTGAAGAACACTAACCTCTTTAGTCTGTCCTCATATGAGAAGAGTTCTAACTCGTTTCTCATCTTGGTTGCTGCTATATCTTTTTTGAAGAGGTTGGGAAACATGATGAAGGCATCAACGATTTGACTGTATTAGAACAGCTTTTACCAATTTCTGTACCATGAACTCAAGATATAAATAGTTAGTTGGAATTACAATTGAAAATTAAGTAAAGTTTGAGTTATCAATTGCACCACAGTTTCAGCCTGAATCATTCTATTTGAGTGACGGAGTGGAGGGAGTTATTGAACCCTAGGGAAGATATCCTCCGGCCTACTGGGACATATCCCTTCCCTGGCCTTTGCCCAGCTTGAACTATGACTTTCTTTTTCTAGCCTTGGTTGCAGGTGCCTGACTCATAGAGCAAGATGGCGCCCCGAGACTGAGTGAGAGTGAGACCAGGGTTACACCTGGAATTAATATTGCATGTATTGGATGTAATTTTATAATAAGTAAACCCATACATTTAGCAAACACAGGTGTAAGTGTGTTCAGGAGCATAGATTGGGCAGGATAAAGATGGTATCATAAATTACATATATATTTTTTATTAAATACAGCAAATACAACAACAAAGGTGACCAATTGGTGTTCAGTTTCTTTATGCTAAATAGACTCGACACGATCGTGTTTCAGCCCACAAGAGTCTGCAGCTCTAACGAATGGTGTCTGCTGTAGCCCCAGGTTTTATACTGGTATTTTATAAAAACAGAGAGATATCTACCCCATCTAAACTACATAAGAACATAAGAATAGCCATACTGGGTCAGACCAATGGTCCATCTTGCTGAGTATCCTGCTTTCAACAGTCGCCAATCCAGGTCCCAAGTATCTGGCAGAAACCCAAATAGTAGCAACATTTCATACTACTGATCTCAGGGCGATCAGTGAATTTTCCTATGTCTATCTCAATAGTAGACTGTTGGCTTTTCCTCCATGAACTTGTCCAAATCTTTTTTTTAAACCCAGCTACGCTAACTTCTGTTACCACATCCTCTGGCAATGAGTTCCAGAGCTTAACTATTCTTTAAGTGAAAAAATATTTCCTCTTATTTTGGGGGGGAAGTACTTCCATGTAATTTCATTGAGTGTCCCCCTTGTCTTTGTAATTGTGTTATAAAATTCCTTTATCGGGCCTGATTCATCGAGGTCTTTTCCCATTGGCACAGCCTGGTTTGGTTTTAGATCTTTTTGGCACTCTTGTCAACAAATTGAGTTGGTCAAGCAATGCAACCAACTCCATGAATGGTGCTGGTAATCTTTTGGAAAACAGCGCTCCTAGCCTTATTAACGACACAGACACAATACAGGCAGACAGTATTCAATCATTTTTGCTATTCATCGTTTCCATCCTTTGTTTAAATAGACCTAGACTCTGAACAAAGAGACAGAAGATAACCTAATTTATCTGGCATTTCCTTTGCAATATTGCATAGATTTGAAGCCCTTCCTCCCAGTGAAGCTGGAAATAAGGCATGCAGCCAAGACTTCGACTGCATTTTAATTTCTACCATTACGTCTGTAACATAATCCTAGTATTTGTGTTCTCTCTATAGAATGGAGCTGTGGTTTTCACGTTCATCAGATTTAGAGCAAACACCTCCAGTCTGCATAGGCCAGTTCCGCTGCTATTTCTGAAAATGTGTGTTTGACACAGGATCCACAGAGCTAAGAAAAAATGCAACATAAACAGAACTACTAGGTCTGGGTAGGGTACTGCGCTGGGGTGCGCTGGCGCTCAAAATATTACCTCGCAGCGCACAAGTTTCTCGTCACAGCGCACACAGTGTAGAGCACAGTTCTTCAACCGCCGGTCCGCAAACAAAATCTTGCCGGTCCGCGAAGGATTCGGTCCCCGCCGCAACGAAAGGCCGGCGTCAGCTGACTTGCAACTTCCTGTTGTAGTCGCTGTGCCGGGACTCCTGCCTTCGCCGGGACTCCTGCCTTCCACCGCGTTTGCCTCCTGCCTTGTCTCCGCACCTCCAGACCAGCAGCGGCAGCTGTGTATGCTTTTAACTTCGGCACAGAGCTGCCCCTAATCAATAGTTTAGCGCGGTTTCATAAGGCAGCCTCGGGGCCTTTGCTAGGCCGGCCCACATCGCATCATCGAAGCGGGCCGGCTATCAAAGGCCCCGAGGCTGCCTCATGAAACCGCGCTAAACTATTGATTAGGGGCAGCTCTGTGCCGAAGTTAAAAGCATACAGAGCTGCCGCTGCTGGTCTGAACTCTTGGGCCGCTGAAGGAGGGCAAAAAGCAGCTGTCCTGGAGGTTTCCCTTCCTCTCGCCTTTACAGGTTCCTTTTTTCCACCTTTTTTTTTTTCCTTCAAACGGCAACGGGCCCCAGCATCGACATCAATCAAGTAAGTTCCACTGTCAATCAAGCGGTTCTGCTCGGCCAAAGCTTCCCCTGTGACATGAGCCACCCTCAGGGGAAAGAAAGTGACCCACAAAGGTGAGGGGAAGGGGGGCAGATGATGGAAGTTGGGGGGGGGGAGAGAGAGAGAGAGAGAGAAGGGGCAGATGATGGAATGGAGGAGATGAGAGAGAGAGAGAAGGGGACAGATGATGGAAGTGAGAAGAAGGGAGAGAGAGCAGAAGGCAGATGGATGTCAGTTGAGAAGGGAGAGCAGATGCTGAATGGAAGTGGGGAAAGAACACATACTGGATGGAAGGAGGAGATAAATAAAGGGGGAAGAAAATAGTAAGATAATGGAGGGGTGAGGGAAAGGGGTGACAAGCTGTGTGTAGACACAGTGAAAAGAGGGAAACGGGACTAAATAGTAAGAAAGAATTTAATTTAGATGGAGGCAGAAAATAGAGAAGGAAGACCAGAGAAGAAAAGGGAAGAGAGAGCAGAGAATGATCAGATCTGAGTGGAGGAAATGAGAAGAGAGATATGCTAAAAACCACAGGGGGGAGGGAAGGATAGAGATGCCAGACCATGAGGGGAACAGAAGGAAGATGATGGATGCTAGACCAAATTGGGGGGGGGGGGGGGGCAGGAAGAGAGATGGCAGGGAAAGACAGACAGTGAATGGAAGGGGCAGATGCTGGACTGAAGAGACAGAGAAGGTTATCATGCTGCTGTACCGGGCCATGGTACGCCCTCACCTGGAGTACTGCGTCCAGCACTGGTACTTTAAGAAGGACACGGTACTACTCGAAAGGATCCAGAGAAGAGCAACTAAAATGGTTAAGGGGCTGGAGGAGTTGCCGTACAGCGAAAGATTAGAGAAACTGGGCCTCTTCTCCCTTGAGCAGAGGAGATTGAGAGGGGACATGATAGAAACATTCAAGGTACTGAAGGGAATAGACTTAGTAGCTAAGGCAGGGAGAACGAGAGGGCACTCTCTAAAGTTGAAAGGGGATAGATTCCATACAAACGTAAGGAAGTTCTGTGGTAGAAAGCAACATATTTATTTGGCTCATAACTTGCTGGCGCCCGATATTTTTAGCTCACAGTGAAAAAAGTTTGCTCACAACACCCGCCCGCTTAGAGGGAACACTGGTTACCAGATGTCTGGGGAAACCTGGACATGTCCTCTTTAGACTTTTTAAGCTTCTTGAGAGGGAATATAAACTGCAAAGTAGACGTCATTATCAATGGATACAGCTAAAGGATTGCTTGCAGAGCATGTAGGCAGCTGCTTGACTGCTTGGAATGGCTTCTGAACCGACTGATTTGCGTTTGGTGCTGGTGGACTCTCCCCAAAAGATATCTATTATATACAAGAAGATGAAGTGTTGGGGGGGAGGGGAGGGTTACCAGACATCTAGGAAAACCTGGACTTTCCAAAACCCGGCTGTTTGGCTGGATTTTGGAAAGCCCCGACGAGCTCTGGCCACATTTGGAGGGCATCTGAGCATGCGCGGATGACATCACACACATCTGCGCATGCTCCAGGCCCTCCAGACACGGCTGGAGCTTGTCAGGAAAGAAGAGAGGAGGTTTGTGGGGGCAGGGCTGGAGGCTGAACTGGGAGGGACTGGGGCAGAACTGAGCAGAGATGGAGGCCGAACTGGATGGGGTGGAACAGGTTGTGGCCATGTGTCTGGATTTTTGCAGCCCAAAAAATGATAACCCTAGGTCTGGGGGCCTTTAACTAAGCTGTGTTAGGTGCTAACGTATGCCTACCATAGCTGAAAATGGAGTACCATGGGGATGCGCTCAGGTGTCCTGTGGTAATTATGCCGGCAGCAATGGCCCTCTGGGCATGCCACTGGTAACATGGTGGCTGCCTGGAGGGAGCTCTGCCCCATTTCCCGACTCTCCTCAGGACTCTCGGACATCACCCCTGACATCAAAGGCATGGGCCGTGCCCTCATTGGGTGGGTCGGGAATGGGGGCGGAGCTTCCCCGCCACCGGGGGATTCAAATACTGAGCGTCGGGGAGCATCAGAACCCTTTTCCTTCTTGCTCCCAGCACTCAGGCTGCTTTCGCGGCACAAAGGCTCTTTTAAGAGCTTCAAGGGCTTAGCGGCACCAAAGGCTTTGTAAGAGCTACAAGGGCTGCTGACTGGGAGTGCTCAGCGCTTCCTAAATTGGAGCATCCTGCACCGCCTGCCGCTCAGGCTGCTTTCATGGCACAAAGGCTCTTTTAAGAGCTCTTTCTCTCTTTGTAAAGCACAAAGCACTTCTTCAGGCTCCGTTTCGCTGGGACTGCTCTTTCTCCTGCAGTGTCCGTGGGACAGCAAAGCAGCCTTATTCTGACCCATTCGAGGCTTCCTCAACTTCCTGCCTGGCCTTAGCAACCCAACAGCAGCTCAGACAGCAAAAGTCCTTTGAAGCCTGGTAACACGCTTTTGCAGTGGCAGGAGCAGTTGCTTTTCCCCATCAGGAGAATTATGCCTAGGAAGAGCAAGATGACCAGGCAACGTCAGGCTGCAATGCAAGAGTCTTTAAATCTACCTAGAGAGCTGCCTTGCCTCATCATTCTTCAGTACAACCCAGAAGGCAGCCAGAGAGGTACATCAATTCCTTTGCCTAGGTCCCTCCTGTGCGCCTGCACATGCCCTCCCGCTCCATCCAGGGAGTCCCAGGGGAACATAGTAACATAGTAGATACGGCAGATAAAGACCCGAATGGTCCATCCAGTCTGCCCAACCTGATTCAATTTAAATTATTATTATTATTATTTTATTTTTTCTTCTTAGCTATTTCTGGGCAAGAATCCAAAGCTTTACCCGGTACTGTGCTTGGGTTCCAACTGCCGAAATCTCTGTTAAGACTTCCTCCAGCCTATCTACACCCTCCCAGCCATTGAAGCCCTCCCCTGCCCATCCTCCACCAAATGGCCATACACAGACATAGACCGTGCAAGTCTGCCCAGTAACTGGCCTAGTTCAATAGTTAATATTATTTTCTGATTCTAAATCTTCTGTGTTCATCCCATGCTTCTTTGAACTCAGTCACAGTTTTACTCTCCACCACCTCTCTCGGGAGCGCATTCCAGGCATCCACTACCCTCTCCGTAAAGTAGAATTTCCTAACATTGCCCCTGAATCTACCACCCCTCAACCTCAAATTATGTCCTCTGGTTTTACCATTTTCCTTTCTCTGGAAAAGATTTTGTTCTACGTTAATACCCTTCAAGTATTTGAACGTCTGAATCATATCTCCCCTGTCTCTCCTTTCCTCTAGGGTATACATATTCAGGGCTTCCAGTCTCTCCTCATACGTCTTCAGGCGCAAGCCTCCTATCATTTTCGTCGCCCTCCAACCAACAACGCCTCACCCCAGCTGAAGAGCGGGCATCTGACATCGTGCAGAATGGTTGCGGGCCGTCCCAGTCGGAGGAGAGAAACAGTGAGGCATCACTACAAACTGACCCCCCAGCCTCATCTCTGCACCATTAATCCTACTCAAAGAGTGCAACCCGAGTCTGAACATCCCCCTGGCAGTTCTCCGTTTCAGAAAATCACTGAAACACCACTTCTCCACAGCAGCAGGCACCGTTCCCCAGCGTCCCATCAGGTGTCCTTGGCACGCCGTGGACCAAGCGAATCTGACGCCAGATCTACCCGCAGCAGGTCCAGATCATGGAACAGATGGCGTACGCACAAGGGCCCCTGGCAGGACCGTCTTCCCAAGTCTCGTGACAAGCGACGACGATCCCGTTCCCACTCTTTCCAACAGAGTTTCCTGCAACGGCGGTCAGGTCCGCCCCACGACCAGTCAAACGAGGGGAGTGCTAGATCTGTCTCTCGCAGCAATCCAGCATATGCTGAACAACAAAGAACCAGAGAGATCTCCATCCTTCCTACTTGTTTTTGGTTTTTCTGATGTCCACAGTTCTAATGACTTGACAACCTTAGTATATATTGCATCTATTATTTCTCTTTGTGAACTGTTAAGATCATAAAAAAAGCCTTACTGGGTCAGACCAATGGTCCATCAAGCCCAGTAGCCCGTCCTCACGGTGGCCAATCCAGGTCCCTAGTACCTGGCCAAAATTCAAGGAGTAGCAACATTCCATTCAGAATCCTAAAGAATAGTAAGATTCTAGAACCCCAAAGCGTAGCAAGATTCTAGTATCCCAAGGACTATCAACATTCCATGCTATGAGAAAAAGTTAGCACAAGAAGCCAAAAACTTCAAACCCTTTTTTAGATACATAAAAGGGAAAAAACCAGCTAAGGAGGCAGTGGGCCCTCTAGATGACCAAGGAAGAAGAGGGTGCATTAAGGAAGATAAACAGATTGCTGATAGGCTAAATTCATTCTTCGCGTCTGTCTTTACCAAGGAGGACACTACATTACTGCCCGAAGCAGAGAAAGTATTCAAGGGAGAAGATGAGGATAGCCTCACCACAGTGAATGTGGACTTGGACATGATATACAATCAGATCGACAAACTAAAAAGTGACAAATCCCCTGGACCGGATGGAATTCACCCGAGAGTCCTAAAAGAACTTAAGGTAGAAATAGGAGAGTTATTATAATCCCTTGCTAATTTGACAATCAGAACAGGTCAAATACCAGACGACTGGAGGATAACAAATGTCATCCCAATCTTCAAAAAAGGATCGAGAGGTGAACCAGGCAACTATAGACCTGTGAGTCTTATGTCGGTTCCTGGGAAGATGGTAGAAGCACTAATCAAGGATAGTATAGTGCAACATTTGGATAATCATGATCTGATGAGAACCAGTCAACACAGCTTCAGGAAGGGAAAGTCATGTCTGACGAACTTGCTACAATTTTTTGAGAAGGTGAACAAACACATCGATAGAGGAGACCTGGTGGACATAATATACTTGGACTTTCAGAAAGCATTTGACGAGGTCCCACACGCGAGGCTTATGAGAAAACTAGAATGCCATGGAATAAAGGGGGACATCCTAAGATGGATAGGTAGATGGCTGGAGAACAGATTGCAGAGGGTAAGCATAAATGGGAAGTTCTTGGACTGGGAAAAAGTGACAAGCGGTGTGCCCCAGGGCTCGGTTCTTGGGCCCATTTTGTTCAATATCTTCAAAAATGACCTGGAAGAGAAAACAACGAGTAATATAATCAAGTTCGCAGATGACACGAAACTATGCCGGACAGTAGGGTCACTAATGGACATTGAAGAACTCCAAAGAGATTTGAACCAGCTAGGGAAATGGGCGGAAAAGTGGCAGATGAAGTTTAATATAGAGAAATGCAAAGTGATACACCTGGGAAAGAAAAACAAGGAACATGAATATAAAATGTTAAGTGTGACATTGGGCAAGAGCGAACAAGAAAGGGATCTGGGGATACTGATTGACAGGACCCTGAAGCCGTCGGTGCAGTGCGCATTGGCGGCGAAGAAGGCAAACAGGATGTTGGGCATGATAAAGAAGGGAATTACGGTAGATCGGCGGACGTCATAATGCCGCTTTACAGAGCAATGGTCAGACCACACCTGGAGTACTGTGTCCAGCACTGGTCTCCCTACCTAAAGAAGGATGTGACCCTGCTGGAGAGGGTGCAGAGACGAGCTACGAAGCTAGTAGTAGGTATGGAAAATTTGAGCTACAAAGAACGCCTCAGGAAACTGGGCTTATTTACCCTGGAGAAGAGAAGACTGCGAGGGGATATGATAGAGACTTATAAAATAATAAAAGGATTCGACAAAATAGAGCGAGAAGCATCATTATTCACGTTGTCAAATGTGAATCAGACAAGAGGTCATGGACTGAAGTTGAGAGGCGACAGGCTCAGGACAAATACCAGGAAGTTCTGTTTCACGCAGCGAGTGGTGGACGCTTGGAATGCTCTCCCGGAGGAGGTTGTAACAGAAACAACCATTCTGGGTTTCAAGGGCAAGTTGGATGCACACCTTCTTGCAAATCACATCGATGGATACGGGTAAACAGGTTTTCATCGGGGAGCACCTGGCTTGGCCTCCGCATGTGCGGGTCACCGGACTGGATGGACCAAAAAGGTCTGATTCGGTGAAGGCGTTTCTTATGTTCTTATGTACCGATCCAGGGCTAGCAGTGGCTTCCCCCATGTCTTTCTCAATAACAAACTATGGACTTATCCTCCAGGAACCATTTTAAACAACTCAATAAAAATATAGATTAAAAAAAGTTCTCATGCAGTGATTTTTAAAAACTGGTCGCACACTAATGGCAGTGCTTGTCGCACACTACCAAGGCACACTAATGGCAGTGCTTGTCAAGAATAGAAAAAAATTGAAAATACAGAAAAATGGCCTTAACGCATGGGAAAGCCCTGTGCAAGGGTGTGCTAAGGCCACTTTATGCTGCAGCTTAGTAAAAGGTCCCCTCTGTATCTCATAATATGGTACTCCCTGCTGCTCAACGGAGGTGTGGCCTACTGGCTAGAACTGCTACCTCCGCATCCTGAAGTTGTGAGTTCAATCCCAGCAAGTCACTTTATCCATCCATTGCCCCAGGTACCATAGTTAGATTGTGAGCCTGCCGTGACAGATAGGGAAAAATACTTTATTTATTCAATTTTCTATATCATTCTCCCAGGGGAGCTCAGAACGGTTTACATGAATTTATTCAGGTATTCAAGCATGTTTCCCTGGTCTGTCCTGGTGGGCTCACAATCTCTCTAATGTACCTGGGGCAATGGGGGGATTAAGTGACTTGCCCAGGGCCACAAGGAGCGGCGTGGGTTTGAACCCACAACCTCAGGGAGCTGAGGCTGTAGCTTTAACTACTGCGCCACACTCTCCCCCTAAGAGAGTACTTGATTACCTTGCAGTGTACTGTAAACTGGTTTGGGGGAATCTCTTCCCAATAAATACATTGTCATTTGGGGGTACCTTTATGCACTAGTTGCAATAAGGACTAATGCATGCTTGTCACTGTAAATAAAAAAAGCCACGGGACATACTGAGGCATTCCACTTGTAAATTTTGCATGTGCGTGCGTGCGCTTCCCACATGCTAAAAACAATAAATTTTATTAAAAATAAACTGTATTTTTTTTTAGTGCTGGGGGAGGGTCGCAGGGCAGAGAGTCAGTGTGTTCCATTCTAATTGGTTAGTGCAGCCTCATTGCTATTCACTAGGTCTCTGAATTTGTAACAGCACCTAAGACATAGGCGCCAAGAACACAGTGCAATAGTGCTCGTCAATCTTCTGTTAGGCGCCTTTTATAGAATCGTGCCTAGTGGTGCCTAAAATGGACTTGGATGCCCCCTTTTTATGCCAGGGTTTTCTTGGCCTAAATACCAGCACCTAAGTCCATTTCAGGTGCCCACATGTGACAGACGCCCAAGAGCCACCCACGATCCACCCTAGGCGCATTAGTTTAGACGCATACCCGAAAGCTGCAGGCGCCTACCAAGTTAGGTGCCTATTATCCAATTAATTTTAATTTAAGCTATTTATAAAGTGCTAATTGTCAATTATCAGTGCCAATTAAGTTTATTACATAATTAAACCCTCCCCCCCTTTTACTAAGCCAAGGTAGAGACGTCTACCGCGGCCCAGAGTGCTAAACGATCCGATGCTGCTCTTACACTCACAGAATTCCTATGAGTTTCGGAGCATTTATTGCTCCGGGCTGTGTTATAAACCTTGAACAAGGCTTAGTAAAAGTAAATTAGGCACCTAGATTGGCTTGGCCTGCTGATGTATTGGTCGTACCTTAAGAAGGATATGGCTTTACTCGAGAGGGTTCAGAGGAGAGCGACACATCTGATAAATGGTATGGAAAACCTTTCATACGCTGAGAGATTGGAGAAACTGGGACTCTTTTCCCTGGAAAAGAGGAGACTTAGAGGGGATATGATAGAGACTTACAAGATCATGAAGAGAGTAGAGAGGGACAGATTCTTCAAACTTTCGAAAAATAAAAGAACAAGAGGGCATTCGGAAAAGTTGAAAGGGGTCAGATTCAAAACGAATGCTAGGAAGTTCTTCTTTACCCAATGTGTGGTGGACACCTGGAATGCGCTTCCAGAGGGCGTAATAGGGCAGAGTACGGTACTGGGGTTCAAGAAAGGATTGGACAATTTCCTGCTGGAAAAGGGGATAGAGGGGTATAGATAGAGGATTACTGCACAGGTCCTGGACCTGTTGGGCCGCCGCGTGACCGGACTGCTGGGCACGATGGACCTCAGGTCTGACCCAGCAGAGGCATTGCTTATGTTCTTATGTAGGCACCTAACTTTAGGCATCTTTTATAGAATCAGGGCTAACTGAATAGCGCATAGTTAGCGAGCAAGCCCTTACGAAATAGGTGTAGGTAGGTGCTCATGCGCTAATGGGAAAATTAGAGCATGGCCTTTCTTTAAAAATTTGGCCATTTTTCCTGTGCTAAGGCCTCTGTTTACCTCAGCTTAGTAAAAGGGGGCCTTAATACGGAAGCGTTAACCATTGCTTACTGGTTTGCAGTAGGCCAGATAAATAACAGATCATTTTCCCCTTTGCTAGTACCATTTGACGAGCCTGCTGCTACTCTTCCTTGTTTACTTTTAACATGTAAGCAAAAAAAATGGGATGGTCATTAAAGCACTTCAGATTCTCTCTGTCCTGTAGTTTTTTCTCTTCACAGTAAGCTCACTGATCCATAGTTAGCATCTGTGTGGGAACTGCTGCAAATTGGTGCCTTTGTCAATTTACTAGCAGGATGTCCTGATAATGATTTACCAATTTCTAGATAACAAATGCAGACAACACCTCAAAGGCTTTATACCTCTCAACAAATGACCAGGAGGTGTTCAAGAAAACTCCCTTAAGTGTCCTAATTGGAGTATGGTACTAGGCCTCTAATATTCAAGAAATAATAACATTCATAGATATTTCAACTTTGGGATTTAACATATTCAATAATTTAAAGTTCTGAAATAAATAAGGGCAAAAATACCATGTATAATGTAATATACATGTAACTAGTTATCAAGAAGGATGCTGTCTTTATACGGCCTGGCAACCTATTTAAGTGGATTAAAATTACAACCACAATACGAATATAAAGACTTTAGAAATAAAGATCAATAAAAAAATATATATAGCAAAAGCAAACATAAAATCCTACCTTTTCATTTTAGCCATGATTTATGCAGCCTTTCTGTGATAATTTTATAAAGACACATTGACGTCAATGTGCCTTTATAAAAGAAGCTTAAGGTAGGCACCTGCTTGACTTCTTTTTTCATTTTAAAACATACACTAAGTGCATACAGAAATGCAATTGGCACCAAATAACAGCACTTATTAATATAGACATATTTTTCCCCCTCACAACCCAGATGTGTGTAAAACTCAATAAAATATAAAGCTTGGACTATTACTTGGTGGGATACAAAATTTGCTAATGGGCCCCACATCACATTGAAGTTTTTACCATGAACCTTTAGTTCCAAATTCATACGTTCGTATCAATAACATAAGCACAGGGATTCCCACCAAAAGGTGTGATTCAGTCTATCACAATTCTTCCAGTTTTTGGTGATCATTTGTTTAGCAATCCCAGTCATTACAAGAAGTAATCTATTCTTAGCTGCAGAAATTGGAGACTTGGGTTGTAACGTAGTTCCAAAGAGCACCGTATCGTATGATAAAGGAATGGAAGTTTCCAGGATCCTATTAATTTCCCCCCAGATAGACTTCCAGAAGCCTAATATTAAGGGACAAAAGTACAATATATGATCCAGCGTCCCTATATCAAGATGACAGTGCCAGCATCTATTAGACTTTGAACTATCTAATTTTTGCAAATGAACAGCTTGACTTCTTATGTTCTTATGGGGCTCATAACCAAAACACCCAAATGCCCAAAAACCCACCTAAGTTGTCACTTTGACGTTCTAAACGACAGGATGGACAAGTGCCAAGTTTCAAAACCAAAATTATGGACGTCGAGTAGGAATTCTAAGCCGCTATGCATCCAGAGCTCAAAGGGGCATATTTGGAGTGTTATGGGTGGCATTAGGGTGGGCTCTGGGCAGGCTTAGACTTAGACTACAAAATGACCTTAACCATGGGTAGCCGCGGGTAACCCACAGGAACAAGGAAAACATCAACTAGTTGCCGCGGGTATGGGAACAAGGTCATTCACCACCCCGTGAAGTGGTGAATGTCCTTGTCCCCACAGTAAAGGATCTGCCATGAGTTGCCTCCCTTCCCACACCTCCCAATTGTGGGTGCAGCAGCAGTCCCCTCACCTCCCAGTCAGCAGCCCCCCTCACAATCACGCTTCCAGTAGCCCCCCTTGCAAATGTGGGTGCAGCAGCAGTTCCCCCCTCATGAGTCCAACAGTCCCTCACCCTGGCACCTTTCCTCACGATCACGGTTGGCAAAACTCCCCCCCTAAAACAAAAGAACAAACCTGCGACAATCCTGGATCGGTCCCGTTGCACTTCCCGGGGCGGGCCTACCAACCTCTTAGAAGCTTCCTGCATGTAGGTCTGTTCTGATTGGAACCTTCCGGCTGGAAGTTACATCGGAAGGAGGGACTCGGCTACCGCACCTTAGTAAAAGGACTACCTAATGCAGTTTAAAATCGTAGAAGTCCTATGATAACTTGCCAAATCTATGTGTGCTAACCACATGCTAAAATTTTTATTTTTTAGAGAGAATGTGTCAAAGGATGTTAAGTGGGCATTCTGCACTAACCAGTTAGTGAACCTACATTACCGGTACACCGATGTTTGAGTGCAGGACAAAAGCGCTCCAACAAAGCTGCGCTGACAATTGCGCCCAGGAAAATTCAGGCTTTTCGGGGTGCAATTGAAAGTGTAGTGGGGGGGTTTTCAGCAAAGTTAAAATTCAAACCGCGTCGGCATCCCCTGAACGAGAGGGTGATTGTAGTGGGGGGAGAAGAAGAGGCTTTGGGAGGAGAATGCGACTTTTAGGTGTATGGGGGATCCCCCCCCCACATTCCCCCCTCAACATGAGCATGAGGATTTTTAAGTGTAAGGGGCTTCGCCCCACACCTCCTCAGAGCACAAACGGGAACAGTCAGAGTGGCTTCAGGTGGCGGCACGCATTTGTCCTGCGTGCAAGAGTCAGAGCATGACTGTCGGCACGCCAATGTCCGGCGCGCTTTTGTCGGATCACCACATTATCACATGCTAACTGGTTAGTGCAGGTATACAGCATGAGCCCTTACCGCCTACAAAATGGATAGTGGTAAGTAATCACATGGTTGATTTTTTTTAATGGCTTAGCACATAGCCATTAATATAAAGAAATAGAAAATGAGCCATTTTAGGGCTGCAGTAAAAATGGCCTTAATGCATGGGAAAGACCCACGTAAGGGAGCACTTAGGCCACTTTATGAAAGGACCACAAAATAGCACTCTTCCATTTTTTTGCTTGTATTTTGTTCCCCCTTTCTCCTTCAACAACTGACCTGGATGCTTAATATGAAAGTTACCTACAAGCAAAATGCAATCAGAAGGTGGAAAATGATAAGCTTTGGTGCATTTACCGATGAGGGGCCTTTCTTGGTTAGATGCCTGGTCAGCTTTTTTTTAAGTAATTACTTTGGTCATCACACTTCCCTTGAATAAAAACCAATTTTCAAAAGCAAATATTAGCTTTCATGAGAAGATTTTCATTAAAGCTCTCCATCTGAAGCACTGGGGCTCTTGATTCAAGTTTGAAGTGCTATGAAGCGACAGGATGCAACGGCAGCTTTTGCTGGCTATTGCTGAGTTTTCAGTGAACTGTACACATCTTCACCTATCTGAAGTGCGCTGTCCTTTGAACGCCAGTTGAAAGAGGGGTTTCCCCACGCAGATTAAATTGCCCCAGGCCTATACTGCTCCCACAACTGGCACTTTCTTTCTATCTATAATGAACCGGATTTAACAAAACTGAAAACATCTCTCTGACTTAACACTGTAGCAAAAAGGAACTTTTAAAAAAAGGTACATACAGATCTTGAAGTAGAGGAAAGAGTAAACATCAAGCACAAATTAGTGAGGGAAAAGACCAGTAAAGATTCTACAGGAGATTAAAATTAATTTTAAAATATGCTTTAACAGCATGGCATAAAATATAAGCCATCAATGAGCTTGCTTTTTCTGTACACTCACACAACTTTGGAAGTATAGACATGGCCTCATAAAAACTTTGAAAAACTGGATGCATGAATTTTAAAAAAGTGCTCTGTACGTACAAAGTAACCTATGAGGGGCCGATGAAAAGTTCTCAGCCCAACCAACAAAGTTGGGGCAGCTCCATCGAGGGCTATAGTGTACACGTAGTCCAGAAATTTTCTACTTTTTTCATTCCAAATTTTTCTGACGGAACAAAAAAAGTGGAACATCACTGGACCAAGCGTATAGCCCTCGATGGATACTGCCTCAACTTTGTTGGTTGGCCTGAGAACTGTTTAGCAGCCTTTTGTATAACAATCAGTACATATTAAGAACCTACATACATCTCAGGAGCTGAAGGAATAGGTTATACACATAGGCTTACTTTCATTGACTTCCAAGCAGACAATAACGTCAACAGACCCTAATGCGCAAAAAGTGTTGAAATATGAAGGAAAACATCAAGAATCAGTATCCATTCTTATACCTCAGCAAGCATTCCAATGAATAAGAACATAAGAAGTGGTCCATCGTGCCCAGCAGTCTGCTCTTGCGGAATCTACTAGTACATGCAGGAAAGGAACCAACAGAATGTGTAAAACAAGAGAAAAAAAATCAGTCAACGAGGAAAAGCAAATGGCAAACACGCAAGCGTAGTGAAAAATACAAACCCCCTCTTTTACGAAACTGCGATAGCAGTTTCTAGCGTGGGGAGCCGTGCTGAATGGCCCGTGCTGCTCCCGCCGCTCATAGGAACTCCATGAGCGTCAGGAGCAACGCGGGCTATTCAGTGCAGCTCCCCTTGCTAGAAATTGCTATTGCAGTTTTGTAAAAGGAGAACAGTGTCACTCCAGGAACCACATGCCAATGAAAACTGGCCATATGAACGCTTAGGTCTACATGTAGTTTGCCTGCTTTGGGGGTGATAGAGAAAGCTTGTACAGATGTGAACCCCCCCCCCCCCCCCCCATGGGGATGGGTTTCTGACAGCTTGAAAAGAAAATCTTTTGAGTACAATCAGTCAGCATATATCTGTTTATATTGAGCTGAATGGGAACAGTTGTGACTGCCATCTGTTGGAAAAGCAAGAGAATTGCATCTAGTTCACTACCCCCCCCTATGTAAGAGAAACCCATACTATCCAAACCAAAAAGACCTCAACAACTTGATCAGAGATTTTGGTCTCACCAAGTCCACTGCTGAG
Organism: Geotrypetes seraphini; assembly: GCF_902459505.1. Classification (NCBI taxonomy): domain Eukaryota; kingdom Metazoa; phylum Chordata; class Amphibia; order Gymnophiona; family Dermophiidae; genus Geotrypetes; species Geotrypetes seraphini. Next base: position 143,985,625 of record NC_047090.1, on the reverse strand, counting down.
CTTTTGGCCTCTAGGCTCAAGCAGTGAACTTGTTGGTTGAAAGTGTGCAAGCCACAGATCAGAGGAAGCGTCACCAAGTATTTTACACCTTCTTCACCCATCAAGATGGGCTCTGCTTCTGCCACAATATGACCAGTCTGTTTAGGACAATTTGAATCACCTGTAACCTGAAATAAGGGTGTCTCTTGTGAGCCTGCCGGTGCCGGGCTTTCTAACTGGCCACCGACCAGGGCTCAGCAACGACCGATTTTAACGTGCCTTCAAAGGATGTTGAAGGTCCTGCTGGTACTTATAGGTAAAATAAAGACAAATGTCAGGGACAATAAAGTTTTTCAATAAACTTGAGTCCAACTTTATTTCTTACGTGGCAAACTGCCACAGTTCAGGCTTTTAGCTCAAAACATGAACAGAAAATTTGGGCCTGCAAAAACATAGCCCACACCTTTCTTGCAGGTAAGAGTCCAAATGATTCTAGTGTAGCATTGCCCTGTCAGTCCCAGAGTCAAAAGGGCAAAATAAGGCTACAGGAATTACCCAGCCTTTACACTGGTCCTTCACTAGGTTTTTAAACAGTCTAGAACACGCTGCCTAGGCCTGGTTTTTAACAGGCCTTCCCCAGCCAACTTAACAAACAGCTGGTGGGTGAGGGGAATAGCAGAATCCACTTATTTAAAGCTTGCCAACAAAATTGGCCCCACAATCCCGCCCTGAGGATCTTCAGTGGATTCTCCCCACTACTACCCCTTTCACACAGTCAGCAACAAAGTCCCATCCAAACTGGAAAAAGGCAAAAAGTAAAAATGCCAAGAAAAAAAACCACACTACTACATTCAATGTCCCAAAAATCAGGCACACCTACAGCGGTGAGGCTAGCACAGCTCACTTGGTCCCAGACTTGTGCTTCCAGGCAGTTCAAAAAGAAAAACCCCAAAATTCCAAACATAGAAAAAAGGTCAAGCGATTTCACTTAGCTTTCCTCCATGACTATGTCTTCCGGTTCCATGGCAGTATCCATAAACTCCATGGCAACTGGGCTAGCTGTCTGGCGGGCTTCAGGGACAGGAGCTGCCTCCAACATTTCAATGTCCTGGCCTTGTGTAGAGTCAGGAGCCCAGTCCTGCGAGCCTCCTTCCTGGGCTGCCCCAGAGTAGACTGAATTGTTCTTTCTCAACTCAGCTTCTAAAGCCCTGAGCTGGACACGCCCTAACCTGTGAGGGGGAAGGGCAAAATGCTGCTTCTGCTGTGTCTTCTGTTTAGCCTTAATTAGGCTCAACAGCTGTGAACTCCCTGAGCTAAGGCACCTCTTGTTGCTCCTGGCTGTTCCCCCAATATTCCTCCCCTCCCCAGGGTTCTGGATCATGCTGGTTCAATTTGAACTCAAAACCTCCTTATTTGTCTGAGTAGAACCTGCTACACTGATCAGCCCTTTTAAGGGTAAGGCCTGAGTCCTGAGGAGTTCTATCGGGCACAAGCTTAGCTCTAAGGCTGGGGTTGTGACACTCTACATTGACAGCTCATCCAGGAGCATCAAAGCTGTACTGCTCCATTTCTTCCACCGGCTCAGTGTACCTCAAAGAGGATTACAACAGCATCAGGACCTTACTAGGTGCCTAGAAGAGTGATGAGTGTGGCTGGGAGGTCATCAAAGAATTCAAAATGATAGCATTTCTAATGGTTCTCCAAGGTGGTTTTACCAAGTTCCCCTGCTATCTTTTCCTTGGGACAGCAGACACACAAAGGTGCCCTTACCAAAGGCAGAACTGGCCACATTAGACCAAGTTCTTTGTGGGGAGAAACAGCATCAAATGGGAACCATTGGTGGACCCCCAGAAGGTGCTGATGCCACCACTGCACATCAAATTTGGTCTAATGAAACAATTTGTCAAAGCTCTAGATAAGGAGTTGGCAGCCTTCAAGTACCTTCAAGACATCTCCCCTGTCTGTCTGGTGTCTTCATCGGACCACAGATAAAGAAGTTTCTGGAGTGCAAGGAATTTCCCAAGAAGCTAACTAGGAAGGAAAAAATGGCTTAGAACAGCTTTGCCACAATGGTTTGGGGATTTCTGGGCATTCACAAGTCCAAAAACTATGTGGCGTTAGTTCAGAATCTGGTGAAGAATTGCAGTCCATGTCTTTGATACTCATTTTGAGACATTCAAGGACAGCATGGAAAGAAGCATACTCAGAGGAGCAAGGTGAATGCTTCCACCATGATATACTAGACTTCGAATGCTGCTATCAAGGACAATATCATGAGAACATGATGGGAGACTACATCTGGGGGATGATTCGTGAAAGTGACTTACAACATAATCATAAATATCAAAAAACTACTCACTTCTAAATCTTCTGTGGTCATCTTTGTATAACTTCAATATACAGTAAATACATGTGATTCATATGTTACTTTTTATGACTTTATAAGAATGTAAATTCATCATTTTCACATTTCAAATAGGTAAATTGCAAAATTTGACTATCCTGGTTACAAAAGTAAAATTTTATGCAGCCATTTTCTATACTTTTTAGGCACGAGACATTAGGAAATTACACTTACTGCTCAGAAACGAAAATTGTGTTACATAGGGCTCCTTTTACTAAGCTGCGGTAGTGTTTTTAGCGCACGCTAACCCCTGCGCTATGCGGAAAAACTAACACCACCTCCATGGAGGTGTTAGCGTCTAGTGCATGCTAAAACCGCTAGTGCAGATTAGTAAAAGGAGCCCTTAGTTTTACAGCCAGAAATAAGAATGAAGAACAGGTTTGTTACCTGAGTGTGACCTGTTTCCTACAGTACATGATATCAAGATGAACTGTCAGCCGTAAGTGCTGCAGGTGTGGGTGGAAGATCACCAGATTAAGGAAAAAATTATTTCTGTGCTTCACCCCATCCTCCTCTAATAGAGCACTGGGAAATTCTGCTATTAAAAGGGAGGGAACTATTCCATTGGAACAGCTGACATGCAAGACATGAACAGGATGGAGTCGGTCTAGAGCAGTGGTCTCAAACTTGCAGCCCAGGGGCCACATGCGGCCCACCAGGTACTATTTTGAGGTCCTTGGCATGTTTATCAGAATCACAAAAGTAAAATAAAACAGTTTCTTGATCATATGTCTCTTTAGCTATAAATTACAATATTATTATTAAGACTTAGCCAAAAAAAAAGATTTATAAACTATAAAGAGTTTTATCTCATGCAAAATTGTCATTTCTTTAATAAACAATATACACTACTAGGGAGTTAATGAGTCGTATTCTGTGATGAATTACTATAAATACTTTATTATATCACAGCTCTAATTCACATTTTACAAAACATTACATTAAAAACAAAATTGTCCTTACATATTCTGATTCAGTGTTCATAACACGCTGGAAAAACTCTTAGGGCCAGTATAAGATTAGCTGTATCTTCCCTGTACTCCTGCCTCGGTTCAGAAAATGGCAGGGGGATTTTTCGCTATAAGAGTCCAGCGGAAAGAGTAAAGTCTGGTGCAAAAATGTGCAATTAGTGCAAAAAAGCAATAGTGCAAGTAGTGCAATAAAGTGCCGAAAATCACATTTGTTCAATGCCTGGCCCCCCGACCCGAGTTTCGTGTTCTTCTTCAGGAGGGATCTATGTTGAAAATAAAAACTAAGATTAAAAAGATTAATAAAACCATATCTAACTAAATATCTGAATCATACTAATGCTGACATTGAATGGTACTTTCATATAACGTTAGATTAGAATAAACATACCTACTTAGGCGAACTAAACCGGGGACGGCACCGGAACAGGAACAGACTGAGAAAGATTCATTACCCGGATACGTATATATACTCTCACCTGTTACAAGGCCCCACTGACAAAATAGGACCGGAAATGACGTTAAACCAGAGGATACCACGCATTTATCATAAATTTGACCACTCTATCTCGGAATTTAAACCATTAGGTGATAAGGTATTCCAATTGTAGATAAATCATTGTTCTTTTTGCAGTAAAAGTCTACAAACGTCACCCTCATATTGCTTAATGTGAATTAACACTGTGTACTTAAGATCTTGTAAAGAATTATTTTCCATCAACCAATGGTCAACCAGGGAGGCGGATACTCTACCTCTGCGGATATTGCTAAGATGTTCTATAATACGTGTTTTAATTTTTCTACTGGTTTGGCCAATATACAATAAACCACAGGGGCAGATCACGCAATACACGACCCCCTGGGACTCACAATCAGTACCAGTGTTAAGTTGAAATCTTTTCCTCTGTAATGTTGGAATCATGATAAAAGGTTGATGCCACACATGACAGCAAGTACTGCAATGCCCACATGGTTGGTGAGCACACAAATTCTGACTGGAATAGTTAAGTCTCCTATATCTGAGTTTTTCACCCAGGTTCCGAGCTCTTGTAAAAGCAAATTTTGGTTTTTCAATCAATGAAGAATAGTATTGTACTATGGGCCAGTGTTTTAAAATAATCTTCTTAATGGCACTACTATTATTAGTATAGGGAAGCACACAAACTGTATGACGTTCGTTGTCCTTGACCACTGGCTGCATTAGCCAGGATCAATGACAATTCTTGACACGCTTCCACGCACGTTTGATAATTCTGACAGGATAACCCCGTTCAACAAATTTATAATACATAGCAATGGCTTGTCTGTCAAAATCCGCTTCCTCTGAGCATATGCGTCGTAAGCACAAAAATTGTCCTACTGGCTTCCCCCTGGCCCCCTTGATCCTCTAGTTACCTCCTTTGAACGTTTAGTATTAAGAGATGTTAAATCATTAGAAGCACACGAAACGCCCACCTATTCACCTTTCCCTCCCTAAAAGGCTGCCTCTACAAGAGATTCATTGATAGAACCCTAGCATTCCAAGCGGGCAAATGGAACAATTGCCTTACCGCCCTCATCTCCAACTCCCCGCCCTACCACCTGTTCAGGAAGTCACTAAAAACCTACCTCTTCGACAAATTCCGCTAACGCTGCCTTCCCTCCTTCCCTGCACCTTCCTGACCTCGACATGCCTCCATTCCCTCTGACTACGCCCCCCTCCCAAGCCACTATGGCCTCTCTTTCTCAATCTCTGTTTTATCTAATTGCCCTGCCTTTTCATTGCCTCCATTTACCACCGCTATAACATGTAACATCGCTATATACGTACTGTCTCTTCTTTAGTATATGCCTTTTTATTACTACTATTTATGTAACATCTCTGTAAATGTAACAACACTGTAATATGTATCATCGCTGTAAATGTACAGTCTCTTCTATTGTTAACCGCACTGAACTTCCATGGTATTGCGGTATACAAGAATAAAGTTATTATTATTATTATTAATATAGGGTCCAATATGTCATCTAATCAATTTAAGATTATTCAGGATTTACAATCAGATCAGTCTATAATTATTCATAGGGCTGACAAAGGGGGCGGCATAGTCATTCAAGACTATGCCGATTATCATAACGAAGCTTTATCCCAATTAAGTGACACTTCCTACTATACAGAGTTAACTCAAGACCCCACCAATGACATTAAACAAAAAGTAGATCATATAATACAAACAGCTAAAGGTCAGGATATAATATCTTTTAAAGGACTGGATTCGGCCCTCAAGGAGGGACTTTGGAGACCCCTGCCTTGGAGGAAAGATGAGAAAGGGGAGATACGTTAGAGATGTTTAAGTACCTATGTGGCATAAATACACATGAGGCGAGTCTCTTTCAATTGAAAGGAAACTCAAGAGTGACAGGGCATAGAGTGAAGTTATAAGGTGATAGACTCAGGAATAATCTAAGGAAATACTTTTTTTTTACTGAAAGAGTGGTAGATGCATGGAATAGTCTCCCAGTAGAGGTGGTGAAGACAAAGACTGGGTCTGAATTCAAGAAAGCATGGGACAGGATGGGAGAGGATGGGATAGTGGATGCTGCAGATGGACAGACTGGAAGGTCCATTTAGCCTTTATCTGCCACCATGTTTCTATGTTCCTAAACTTTACAAGTTAAACATACAATTTTGTGCACAAGTTTATATAAGGATTAAATGAAAAGTAATGCCTAAGTCTCCACAATTATGTTTAAATTAAGATATTACAAAGAACTTTATGTTAAATGGTTATTTTATAGATCAATATACATATGACAGAAACCATTAAACTGGTTAGTGGACTTTCGATTCAGGTCCTATAGTATTTAAATTTTGAGTTTTAACTGTGTGGCAAGCCTCAGAACACGGAGTTGATCTTTTCCATATCTGGGATTTCTTCAAGCACATCAAAAGCACTTATGAAGCACTCTTAAGCACTTTATAATAATTTTATAAGACAAAACTGTAGAGTTCCCTGACGGTCCCGAGTATTAGATTGGTAGGTGAATATTTATTGTTAAGATTGAAAAAGTTTTTTAGGAGATGTTTTAAATTATGATTTGAATAATAGTTAATAGATTAAACGTGTAGTTGAAGAAATTAAAGAAAGGAGTTTAGTAATTTAATTTTAATTAATTAAATAATAAAGTTATTTGGTAGGGAGGTGGGTCCCAAGCCTATGATGTTAAAAGGAGTGCAAGAGAAGATGGTTTCTTCTTCTTGAAGAAATCCCAGATATGGGAAAGATCAACTCCATGTTCTGAGGCTTGCCCCACAGTTAAAATTCTAAATTTAAATACTATAGGACCTGAATCGAAAGTCCACTAACCAGTCTATTTGTTTAATGGTTTTTGTCATATGTAAATTAAGATATTGTAATGAATAAAAAAACAAAATTATGCTTGAAAGTTGCTTTTTTTATTATATGTATTTATTTTTCCACATACTCATAGTCACCACGCATTTCTACCAATGATGGATGATTTTTGAAAGCCATTATGAAAGAACTGCACTTGTCAGCTCTTCAACTGGTTGCTCACAGTTCTTTCCACCTCTTTTTCAAACTGAACAGATATCCCCCAAAGTATTCCTTCAATTTTGGAAAAAGATGGAAATTATACGGTTCTGTCTGGCGGATTGGGTAAGACTAATGTGACCATTAGTCAACAGTGACGCGGCAGAGGGACTCACCAGCAGGAGAAAGCCGCGAAGCAGCCTGTTTAGCGTGCTGCAGCTGCCAACGCTGCTGGAGGGAGGTTTATTGCTCGGTCATCTCGCTGGGAGGGTCAGCAGGGTTCGCATGGGAGGGAGAGATAGGAGGGTCAGCGGGGCCCAAGCGATGATGCTACCGCTGCTGAATCCAGGCTGCGATCCCCTGTACCGTTGTCCCCACTCACAGCTTCAGGACGCCCTCTCTGAAAACGGGACATTTTGGCATCCTGAAGCTGTGAGTGGGGACAACAGGACAGGGGATCTAAAAAAGGGACTGTCCCATTCAAAATGGGACGTATGGTTACCTTAGGTAAGACTGCGAGACCCATCTCTGTAATTGCATCAGTGGTGTTTCATGCGGTGTGAAGCTTAGCGCTATCATGTTGCAACAAAATTTTCTTCTTGTGTACTAAATGCTTCTCAATTATTCTTTAAAAGTTTTCAGGGCTGCAATGAAATGCTCTGAGTAATCCTCCGGTAGGCTGACAAACTCATAAAGGACTTTCTTCATGCGTTGCTGTCACAGGTCATCCAATTCATTTTTGAACATACAAACCAGTCCATCTCAGTCCACAGTCATTACATTTTTTTTTTTTTTTGGCCCAGTGATGCACATCAACACAGTCATCACCATAAACAATCTGCATGTGATGAGGAGTTTCAATTTGAGGGATTGCTTCAACAGTCAGAATTTCTATCACGGCATGCTGCTTAAATTGCACAGATGAGTGCCCGCTGCATGCTTCCCTTTTACAAAGAATAGCAAAACATCCTCTTCACACAGACACTTCTCACCAACTAAGGTGAAGGAAGAGATTTGAAAGAACAAGTATACTGTACATGCGTAGCATGTCAGTGCTGCCATCTATTGATGCATTATGGAGGTGCAAGCATGACTTTTCATTTAACCTTTGAAAAATTAGGGGGTATGTACAGGTATGTTACAATTTTTCCTGGTGTTTTTCTGCATTTTCCTCCCCTTTTATCAAGCCACACTGCCAAGCAGTGTGAATTAAATGCCAAGCCGCCCATTATAATCCTAAGGGCAGCTCGGCATTTAGATTGCACCGCTTGGCAGCACAGCTTGATAAAAGAGGTGGGGTGGTGGTGTTATGTTTTCATTTACATGTTTTTATTCTTCACATGGGCTTTTATTTATCTTAGGGTGACTACATGCTCTTATGTTCATCTTTTTTTATATCATTCATTAATTTATTATTTTATACATTTTATGTGTTTATTTATTTTATTTAAAGCATTTGTTAACCACTCAGTCCTGCAGTTCTTGATGGTGTACAAATAACATCCAAAATATATGTTTTTAGTTAGTTCTTCGTGATATCGATTTCATTGCCTTTCCATCATTTAGGTTAGCATGTGAAGCATTGCCCCGTGCTAAATGATTAGTGTGGGGTTAGCGAATGAATCCTTACCACCTATAAAAAAGGGGCCAGTAGGGGCTCATGGGGTAATTTTTTAAAATAGATGAATGCCAATGGTAAAATTAGCATATGGCCATCAATTGGGAAAGTCAGCTATTTTCCAACCATGGCACAAGTGGTCTTAGCGCATAGGAAAGACACACATAAGTGTCACACTAAGGCCACTTTTGCCTTGGCTTTAGTAAAATAAGCTGTTAAGCTAAAATTCAAAAACTGGAAAAAGCATGAAAATACTTATATAACCAGTGTGTAAATACTAAAACCTACTTTATAGAATGACCCCTTTAGTGTAAAGTTCTGAACACGCATGGCCTTTCCTGCATACAGTGGTCTCCTGACCTTCTCTGGGGTTCCCACGCGATGTTTGCCATCACATGTCCACCGTGCTAGGTTCTATTATGTTATGTGTCATACAGTCATGTCATACTAGGTCAGCCATGCTTGCAATACTATATTTGCCATGCTATTCCCATCACGCTATGTCTCACCATATCATGTTTTTGTCACGTTATGTTTTACCATGCTTTGTTAGGGTTACCAGATGTCTAGATTTCCCTGGACATGTTTGGGGGTCTGGACGGCTTTTCAAAACCTGGTACCCGACCTGACGAGACCAGGCAGTGAGGGAGGGGGTGCTAGGGTGGGATTTGGGGCAGGACTGGGGTGGGGAGGGATGGAACTGGGCGGGCCTGGAGGTGGGTCTAGGGGGGGTCCAGATTTTCCAAACGGAAAATCTGGTAATCCTACGCTTTGTTAACTATGTTTTTCCCATCTTGGTCAGACCATGTTTGTCATCATTTTGTATACATACACATTAATATGTATGTAAACTCGTAACTCATTCTGAGCTCTCCTGGGAGGACAGGATATAAACCAAATAAATAAATGAGACGAAGCCCATTCAATTCCCAACAGGCTTCATCACGTTTGCCATGCCAGGAATCACTACTGGGGCTTTATAAAATGAGCCATTTCTGCGTCATCATGTCAGCACGTGTTCTTTTAAGCTAATTGATATTTTATAACAATTTTTGCAATACACAGGCAAAAGAACTTTAGAAAATTAGCTCAAATTATGCTATTTTTTTTAGCATAGCATATAGTACATGAGCCACCATACAATACATACTGTAATAGTAATCCTTGGAAATACTTAATACATGAGCTTGAATAATGTGGTCTTAACTTTCTTTTATGATATGGAAGTGCTGTAGTAGTAGAGATACCCCAGGTGTCTATTCTGTGTTCAAAGGATTTTTCTCATTCTGTGCCTGGGGGGGAAAAACATTCTTCTGGAAGCCTCGGCCTTTTCCTTCATCTACGGTAATACATCTAGAGCATTTTGCTGATGCCAGCAGGTTGTTGTGTGGTCTGTATTAGAGCTGCCAGCCCTTGGCTCTGTCGGCTGGTTTATTTATTCTCAAGTCTCTCATCCTTCCTACTGTATGAGGAGCAGGCACGTATTAAATTCTGGTTACTGTACAATAGATACAAAGTTTTCCCAAACATCATTGATCAATGCTGTGAACATGTACATCTTAAGCCAATGCCTTTGGAGATAACATTGTCCTTACTTTAAACAAGATGCCTTCCATCCGAAACTCCAATAAGCAGAGTCAGCCTTCGGATACAATTGTAATTCCAAGCTTCAACAGCTGCTCACACAGACGTTGACTGTGTAACAAAACCATAATGCGGCTGAGAGCCACAGAGGATCAAGATGCATTCCACAGTGAGCTCTCTTCACTTATGGTTTATTAAAAGGGATGGAACTGAGAAAATAGACAAATCAATCCAGGAATCCCTTCCAATCTGAAAGAGAAATTCAATTGCTTTTAAAATACATTTAAAGCATTTACAAAATTGGAATGTGCTATTATTCTACATTAGTGATGAGCTGTCTTTTGAAACAAAATAGGAAAGTCAATGTTTTTTCTGCTTTGGTTCTTGGGGTTTTTTCCATGAAATTTTGTTTTCAAAAAGGTGAACAAACAGAAAAGTAAATTATACAAGCACATTGCAGAGGCTAACATCCGATGATATTATTCAGGCTTTCAACACAGTATGAAATAATACCAAAAACCTGACACTTCTTATGTGTGTTTCAGAGACTAAAATCATACAGATATGGATTGTAGATACTTCTCCCTCAATATTCGCGGTACGGTACAAGGTACGGTTCCGGAAGTCTCAGATGGCTTAAGGTATTCTGGGGGAAGGCAGGGGTGGGGCAGAGCTGGCCCGCGAATATTAAAAAAACTGCGAATAATATTCGGGCCGGTTCTGACCCACCCCTGTCTTCCCCTAGAATACCTTAAGCCATCTGAGACTTCCCGGAACCGTACCTTGTGGTCTAGCGGGCTTTCGGGGCAGAAGCAATCTTCCTACGCTCTTGCCCCGTGCAGATCACTCATAGGAAATGGCTGCCATGAGCTCCCGACTACGACGCCAGTCCACAAAATAATTATTTTATTTTTGTTGTTCCATAGGTGTAAAAAGGTTGAAGAACACTGCCCTAGAGCACATGTGTCAAACACAAGGCCCGCAGGCCGAATTTTGCCCACCTGGCCTTTTTATGTGGCCCACGGCAATGCTCCCGAACTTCCCCTTCTCACAGCCCAGCGTGTCTTCCCTCCCACACTGGTCTGATGTCGCCGTCACGCTGTTGTTAAAGCAACTCGAAGTACCTTCTTTTTGAGCTGCTTTAACAACTGGTAGCACTGAAAGAGTTGTTTGTATAGAGATTTTTGTAATTTATTGTTTGAATCTTGTTTTTAGCAACAGAATAGAATAACACCATTTGACCCATTTTCACTCATATTAGTTGGCATTCAAGCCGTTTAATTCTTACTCTGGGTTCCTTGAAAAAGATATTTGAAACATGGTCCATGTCGGAACCTGCAGAAAACCCTAAAAGATAAGCGAGATTATTCCTTTTTTTGCTATTGAAAATACTGATTTGAATTTTTAAATAGCACTTTTATTCACATTTCTCCACCATTCCATACACAGTGATTGGGTGGTGGGTTTGACTATAGGAGCCTTGGCTCTTGGCCGAATTAATTCAATTCAATTCAATTTCAATTTCAATTTAATTCTTATATACCGCTAATAACCGTGAGGTTTCTAAGCGGTTTACAAAAATGAATGCATTAAAAGGTACAATAACCAGTATCCGTGCAGTCTATGCTGTTTGCCCATTTCTCATTCTTGTATATGTACAATTCTTATGAAAAATTATTTCTTAGTAAATGTTTTATTTTGGGGAAGAAATGTATCTTGTGTTGCTGGCTGTCATCTGAACCACCTTCATTCTGGTACTGGAGGAATCGCCTTCATGAACTTATGGGATGGGAGGCCCGTTTGGCTCGTCCTTCTCGACGCCGGAGCAGAGACTTTGTTCACACTTGGACTCCATATTTGAACATTTTGACTCCTGAGAGTCGTAGTCGGGTCTTGAATAGACTCCACCTCTGAACCTGTGCTTTGCGGTGTCTATGCTGTTCCCTGCTTACGAGTTTATCTGTATCTGTGGGGGGATGGGGAGAGGTGGGTGGGGGGTAGGGGCTTCATTGTTGGGGGGTGGGGGTATGGTGGGTCCGGGGAGGACATAAGAGTCCAGTCCTCCGCGGGTGTTTGATGAAAATGTATCCCATGGTTGTTATTGCCGTTGTATTTACTGTTGCTTAATAAAATAGATTTGAACTAAAAAAAAAGATACAATAAATAAAAATAAATAAGATAGGTACTTGGAAATTCCCTTACTGTCCCAAAGGCTCACAATCTAACTAAAGTACCTGAAGAGACAATTTATGAAAAATAAAGATAAAATATAAAGACAGAGATAGATATAGAGATAGAATTACACAATTCTGAGTGCATGTGAAGGAGATAACATTATAAACTCAAAAGTTTATGAGATAATTATTAGAAAACACATAATTAGGAGTCTTATTTTTGCATTATCATATTTAGTCAATTTGACTTCTTTATTGTTCACTATTTTTGAAACCAGCTCCCCTACTCCACCCATTGTATTCAGAACTATTTCCTTGCCATTTCTCTCTTGAATTTCAGAGAGAAAACGAGAAAGAAGCTTATGTAGGATGGCTTCAGGAATGAATATTATCAAGCTTAGAGACAAAGAGCAAACACGAGGCTTAGGGCGCCTTTTACTAAGGTGCGCGAGCGTTTTTAGCCCACGCAGGAAATTACCGCGTGCTACACTGCACGTTACGCTTCTAGAACTAACGCCAGCTCAATGCTGGCGTTAAGGTCTCGCGCACGCGGCAATGTAGCACGCGCGTTAAAGCCCTAACGCGGCTTAGTAAAAGGAGCCCTTAGATACAGAGGGGCTAGGCAGTGATTGAGTTCATATGTCAGAAGAAAATCAGGCTTTATGCTGCTGAGCAGACAAATTTCTTAATGAGAAGCTTGATAAAAAAAAATAAACTGAAAGCAACACTATCAACGGTGGGGCAACTTTTCCAATTTTAATAATATAGCCAGAACCATTTTTTTTTTTTTAGGGGTGGGAAGGAAGGGGAAGACCCAAGGTTAACCTGGGGATGCATACTAGGCAATACCGTAAGTACGAACCATGCTGGTTATAGTCATTGACAAAAAAATGCCTTCGAGTACACCTAACAATGGATTTCTAAGTAATCTGCAACAGCTGTCATGCACTCATGGGTGACAATTTTAAATTATTTGGCAGGCTGCTTATTTTGGGGATAAGCAGCATAAAATCTGTTTTACGCTTTGGGCTCTTGTCAGGTACTTGTGACCTGGGTTTGCCACTGCTGGAAACAAGATACTGGGTAGACTTTCAGTCTGTCCCAGAATGGTACCTCTTATGCTAAATGTGGGGATCATCTATACAACCATTTCTTTGCACATGAATATAAAAATCAATAAACATACAGATTTTAAAAAGATATTTTAAGCACTTACTAATGCTTTTTGTTGGGGATGGTATTACCCTTTTGCTGCCTTATGTAAATGAATACCATGCTGTCCCTCCCTCCCTCCCCCCCCCCCCGTAGATTCCTTTACAAGCTTCTCTTTTGTTTTAACAAAACTTCATGAGAGTCTGAACATCCTCTACATATGTAATGGGATTGGAGTAAGGCTATCAGATTTCTACATAAGCTTCCCTCATGCCAACTACCAGATACATTATGAAGTAATACAAAATCCATGCAGGCTCAAAATCCCACCTCCTTCAAATTTCCTGTTTCAGGAGGGGTAGGACCTAGTGGGCCTTGAGCATTCATAGATTCCCAAGGCCCCACACAATGATGAATGCTATGTACGCATGCCAAGTGCTGTCTCAGAAGGTGTGAGGAAAGATGCTGGATACCACATGGGGGAGGGGAAGTAAAGGAGAGAGATGCTAGACAACACAGGTGGGAAGAAGTAACAAGAGTGGTTTTTGATACCATAGGGAGGGGGGAGGATAGGATCAGGAAAGAAGGCAGATGCTGGACAAAATAGAAGAAGGAAAGGAAAGAGATGACGAACACCACAGGGATGTCAGGGAGAGACATGTTATATACCCCATGGAGGAGGGAAAGCAGTGAAAGGGGGAGAGGCTCGACACCAAGGGGGAGGGGGCAAGGAAGGATAGAGATGCTGGACACCATAGAGCAGTAGGGAAAGAGAGATGCAGGGCTATAGGGGGTAAGGGAAGGCTTTAAACTGCTCTGTGGTAGAAGTGTGGGATGCATGGTTGAAGCCTGGCCTATGGTATCAGATACCCTTGGACCAGACCTAGATAAACTCATGCATATACAGGGTGTGTGGATATGGGATTAAACGCGTGCATCCTCTGGGTAGTTTCAGAAAAGACCATTACAACACACAAAACACTGTTTAGTAGCAGAGATTCGTTTTAAATTATCTCATGGGTTGGAAAATAAACAAAAGCACAAACATAAAGCATCAAGTGTTGCTGTTTTCGTATCTAGTCTTGATTGTTACTAGAAGAGACAGGAAGCAAGCAACAGAGAAAAGCCAACTCTGTACGAATTCCAAGGAGTCCAAAAGAAGCAGTAGAGGCAGCCTGGTCTTCAAACAAACTACACTTTAATGGCAATTGGTACCGCAATACAGGATATCATCTAAACAAACATAGGACTTGACATGGGCCGTGTTTCGGTGATGAGCCTGCTTCAGGAGTCCATGGTGCAACCTCATCTGGAGTACTGCGTTCAATTCTGGTCTCCCTATCTCAAGAAAGATATTGCGGCGCTTGAAAAGGTTCAAAGAAGAGCGACCAAGATGGTAAAGGGGATGGAACTGCTCTTATATGAGGAAAAACTAAAATAGTTAGGGCTCTTCAGCTTGGAAAAGAGACAGCTGAGGGGAGATATGATTGAAGTCTACAAAATCCTGAGTGGAGTAGAAGGGGGTACAAGTGGATTGATTTTTCACTCAGTCAAAAATTACGAAGACTATGGGACACTCGAAGTTACACTAAAAAGATTGTATGCAAATGATTCATGCGGAGGTTCATCGTAATCCCCAACTCTGATTGATCATTGTGAGAGCGACTCTCACACGTGCACAGGGCCGGCAGGGGAAGCCCCAAAGCAGCCTCCTGCCTCTCAGCTGTTCAGACTAAATTAAAAATAAATCACAGGGAATAATACCAAAGCAAAGAATTCTATGAGTGTCAGAGCAGTTATCACTACAGCCGGCACTAAAACCCGCGCTACGCTTTAGTAAAGGAAGGAGATAGTCATTTTTGTAATTATGGGGTTTTCCATCTTAAAACAAACAAAATACATCATTGGGAAGAAAACCTCAAAATTAAAATTAAAATATGTCCCCCAATCCAGGAGGAGAGTGTGGTGCAGTGGTTGGAGCTACAGCTTCAGCACTCTGAGGTTGTGGGTTCAAACCCCACGCTGCTCCCTGTGACCCTGGGCAAGTCACTTAATCCTCCAGTGCCCCAGGTAGACTGTGAACCCACCTGGTCAGATAGGGAAAATGCTTGAAGTACCTTTATGTAAAACCGCTTTGAGTGTGGTTGTATAACTACAAAAAGGTGGTATATAAGTCCCAAACCCTTTCCCTATTAGCCATCATATGAAACACAGGGCTCCTTTTACTAAGCCGCATTAAGGCTTTAACGCGTGGAATAGCGCGTGTTACATTGCTGTGCGTGCTAGACCTTAACGCCAGCAATGAGCTGGCGTTAGTTCTAGAAGCGTAGTGCACGGTATTTTCCTGCATGCGCTAAAAACGCTAGCGCACCTTAGTAAAAGGAGCCCTTAGAATCAGTATCCAGCCCTTAATGGACTGCAAGGAATAGAGAACATGCTGCCAGTAAGGAAAACAGCTTGTAATTCACTTTCTATTTTTAAGCAGAGAATTATTGCTGAGCATATACCTTTACTAAAATAAAAATAAAAAAGACAGCGAAAGACACTAGAGAAGAGAAAAAACATCTAGCTCGCTATCCTTTGGATCTTGCACAGTAAAACCATTAGTTGACACTCCAGTGCCGCCTTTGTTCTGTCATCACTTTTCATCTTGAAAAGCCCATGACATCATCTGTATACACTCCCTGCATTCAAATGTTCTCGTTTTAATCCAGCAGAGTCATTTATCAAGGGAGATGTCCCACATATGTAGCAACGCGTGATTTGGACTGAAAAGTGCTTAGGAGTTATATTGCATCTCCGAAGAGTAACTTCCTAAGTTTCTTGTGAGCTGACAGATTTATGATAAACTCTTTGCCTGGGCTTCACTTTTATCGTGCTTCCCTCTTTGCACGGCTTGGGTGACTTTGATTTTTACTTCCATCAATATCTCCATTAAGACCAGCTCTGACTCATTGTAGTTTTCCTAGTTTATTAACTGTTTTCTAACTCATTATTCAGGAGCAGACAAATATCTTATAATTGGGACCCTCCGAGAGGTTGGCTGGGTGAACAACTGTTAAGAATTGGCTCCCTTTGAAAACTATGTTTAAATGCATTTGCATAGTTTACTAAAGTATAAGCTAATTAAAGATTTTGAGAGTTCACCCCCTAAAGGCAATCTCTGTCTTGTGACACCATGCTTTCAGCATTCACTTGAGAAGGTACATTATAAAAAAATTGCTATTCTCATGAATAGCAGCCCTGGTTATTCCTATTTTCCAGAGCCCAGCAACAGAGTTGTCAAGATGGCCGACTCACTCTGCGGGAGATTCAGGGTCTGCCCCCAGCCCGACCATCAGTTTACCTAGCTCCGCCCAGCTCTGCCCCTAGCACAGTCAATTGGCCGCCAGAGGCTAAAAGAGTTGCCTTCTTGTGCCTAGGCAGCAGAAAAGGCCTTCATAAAAGGTTATTATCCTGCTATCCCAGGATTAGCAAATATTCCAAACATTTTTAGGTTCTCTCTAACCAGAGTTCAATTATACTAGGGGGTCCCAAGATTAGCAACAGCAGGAAATGACCTTTTATGAAGGCCTTTTCTGCTTCTGCAGCACAGGTAGACAACTCAGCAGGAGATCGTGGCTTATCGATGAGAGAAGACGGGCAAAAACATCCTGCAAGCAGGAGACATTCTTCTATGTCCTTCACTTCTTATTTTTCCACTATCCCCTATCTCTCCGTCTATCAGTTTTCAATATTTCTTCTTACATATTCTCTAAGCCCCGTTGCCATATGTGGTTTGTGATTCAGTTGGCTAAGAAGGCTGAAGTGAGGTTTGGCTGGGACGGGACAGGGCTTAGGAGGTAGTGAGTCAAAATCTTTGTTATGGAGTCAACACCTATGTCAACAATAAAGGGATAGTGGGAGGACACTTGTTTATTTTTATTCAGAGTTTATCTTACAATCATCCACTTGACATAGAAATACAATACATCAAAGATATCAGCATTATAATTCATGAAACTACAAAAGAAACATGAGTAATATATTGCCCCAGATATATTCATTAGACCATAAATAAGTTAGGAAGGAGGAAAGGTGGATACAAGTATAACATAAAGAAAAACATTGGCATGATAACTTGGTAGAATCAAAAATCCCTGTATGCGCTCAGGAAACAATTATAGGAAACTGGGAGGCTTGGCCTGGTGTGAGCTTCTTGAAATTCAAAAAGGAGCAAAGGTATTCTGGAACAAAAAAACATGGATACCCAAGGCTAGAATTTCCTGTATTTTTTTTGTATTAAATATTTTATTTATAATGCAGCATAATTTTAATCATAACACTGCACAACAAAGTTTTTGCTTCCTGAACACTGCTGGGTGTTTCTTATAGAATTTTGGGTGCTGATCATGAATATTACATCAAAAATTACCCATCACGTACCATTTCAGAGAAATCTTCAATTTTGTCGTGATTTTTTCTTATATTTGGATGCAAACAATTTTTTCTCCCATAAGTGTCTTATCAACAACGGTTTGTGCCGCCTGGGTATGTCCATGCATAAAATCTAGCCAGGTTGGAAGCTGTTTTATGGAAGATGACATCCTGGGCATGTCTGGGCAGGTCTGAACGAGCTTGCGCTGTCTCACCATGCTATAATGGTGGCTTCCATACACCGATCCTGCTCATTTGGTTAATATAGATAGTCCGTGTGTGTATATAGTATCAGTATAGTAAAGTATAGTAGTATAGTAGCTGTAGCAATATAACAGTAAGTAAGCTTGATGCTATAGACGTTTTGGTGTCGGGCAATATGTCTCGTCGGTGTCGTAACAGCCGCGACACATTCTGCTATATCTGTGGGGAATATACACTTACGCCTCAGAGACGTTCGATGACTGCCCTTGTAAAGAAAGCCTATCATCTGTATTTTGGCTGCAAAATAGGTGATCAAGACAAGCAATGGGCGCCTCACATTTGCTGTGCGACATGTGCTGTTAGTCTGAGAGCCTGGCTCAGAGGTACTCGAAAGACGATGCCATTTGCTGTTCCGATGATATGGCGAGAACAGAAAGACCATGTGACGGACTGTTATTTCTGTTTGACTAATGTGTCTGGTTTCTCTGCCAAAAACAAGAAGTCAATTGAATATCCTAATCTGCCTTCAGCAATGAGACCCATGCCACATGATGACAGTCTTCCAGTTCCGAAACCACCAGAGGATTGGACCTTAGACGAACCAGATGAAGAAACTGCAGTGCAGGGTTCTAACAGTGACATTGACCCGGATTTTGAACCATCCTCATCAGGCGATCCACATCTGATAACACAGTCCGAATTGAACGATTTGGTCAGAGATTTGGGTCTGTCAAAAGCAAAAGCTGAGCTGCTAGGTTCGAGACTGCAGGAATGGTGTTTGCTATCACCAGGTACGAAAATTTCTGTGTTTCGAGACCGGCATCATGATATAACCAAATTTTTTGCACAAGTCGACAGTCTCTGTTTCTGTTGTGACATTGAAGGATTGTTCTCGGTCTTTGGTTGTGATCACAACCCGGAAGAGTGGCGTCTTTTCATTGATTCGTCAATGTTAAGCCTGAAAGCTGTTCTGTTGCACAATGGCAACGTTTATCCTTCAGTACCTGTTGGCTATGCAGCACATATGAAAGAAACATATGAGAATATGGAAATGTTACTAAAGTATGTCCAGTATACCAGGTATAACTGGAATATCTGTGGAGACCTCAAAGTCGTTGCTCTGTTACTAGGACTGCAGCTTGGCTATACAAAGTACTGCTGTTTCATCTGCGAATGGGACAGCCGAGACAGAGAGTCGCACTATTCTAGAAAGAACTGGCCACTCCGTAAAAAGTTAGTTCCAGGACAGAAAAATGTAGCACATGAATCGCTTGTTGACCCGACAAAGATATTTTTGCCTCCTCTTCACATTAAACTGGGACTCATGAAGAATTTTGTGAAAGCAATGAACAAGGAAGGGGAAGGTTTTCGTTATTTAAGACAGATGTTCCCAAGAATAACTGATGCCAAGATCAAAGAGGGTATTTTTGTTGGCCCCCAGATCAGACATGTTATGAGTGACAAGCGATTTGAAGATCTGTTAGTTGGGCCGGAAAAAATTGGCTGGAAAGCCTTGAAAGACGTTGTTGACAATTTTCTGGGCAATTACAGAGCCCCAAACTACATTCAGCTGGTAGACAAACTTCTCAAAGCATACAAGAGAATGAAGTGCAATATGTCACTCAAGATTCATTTCCTCCATTCACACTTGGACTTCTTCCCCGCAAATCTCGGTGCTGTGAGTGACGAGCACGGTGAAAGGTTTCATCAAGACATAGCTACGATGGAGAAACGATACCAGGGCAATTGGAATCCGTCAATGCTTGCCGACTATTGTTGGATGCTACAACGTGATGCACCAGACACTGAATATAAAAGAAACTCGGGAGCAAAACACTTTTAATTCTGTTTCATTTAGTCGCTTGTGCGAAACGTAAACTTGACTATATATTTTATTGTCAGTAAACATAAAAATGTCTATTTCTCATAGTTCTTACGTGATGCAGTAAAACCAAAACCATATTTGAGCATACCAAGTTGGTACCTGTCATAATCACCAAAAACTTTTCAGGAATCAAGACTTAACCAAAAAATTGTTGTGCAGTGTTAAGGAAACAGAAAGGATCACTTTTTGTCTCTTGTGAAACCCAAGCTACATTAAAAAAAAAGATCCAAATTCTTTGTCCATAATATAACTCCTATATGTTGTGAAAATAGAAATGCATATATATATATTTATTTATTTTATAAATCTTTATTCATTTTAAAACATACACAAAGTGCATACAAAAATACAGCAATTGGCATAATAAAACAGCACTTATTACTAACAAATAGTGGTATAAATATCTTCCCCCACCCCCCCATCCCGGATGTGTGTAAAACTCAATAAAAACTGAAGGCTTGTACTATTGATTGGTGGTAACAAAATTTGCTAATGGGCCCCAAATCTCATTAAAATATTTGCAATGACCATTTAGTTCCAAATTCATATGTTCGTATCGATAACATAGGCACAGGGATTCCCACCAAAAGGTATGATCCAGTCTATCGCAATTCTTCCAATTTTTTGTGATCATCTGCATAGCAATCCCAGTCATTACAAGAAGTAGTCTATACTTAGTTGCAGTAATTGGAGACTTAGGATGTAATATAGTTCCAAAGAGAACAATATCGTATGACATTGGAATGGAAGTTTCCAGTATCCTATTAACTGTAACCCATATCGCATTCCAGAATCCGAGTATTAAGGGGCAATGGTACAACATATGATCCAGCGTCCCTATATCAAGATGACA
Organism: Geotrypetes seraphini; assembly: GCF_902459505.1. Classification (NCBI taxonomy): domain Eukaryota; kingdom Metazoa; phylum Chordata; class Amphibia; order Gymnophiona; family Dermophiidae; genus Geotrypetes; species Geotrypetes seraphini. Next base: position 143,964,855 of record NC_047090.1, on the reverse strand, counting down.
GTGCCAGCATCTATTAGACTTCAAACTATCTAACTTTTGCATACACATATTTAAATCTTCCTCAAATATAAAATTAACAAGCAAAGTAACGCAGTGTGAGATTTGTTCTTGAGAGGAATCCAAAGTAGCAGATACATCCAATGCTGATTGTTCGTTTACACCAGAACCATTATTTGGCAAGTAAAAATCTTATTTACTGGAGAAATTGATTTCTGGAGGTATATGTAAGACTTAAGTAAAATATTTCTTAAAAATTTCCAATGGCTGTAGACCCAAAACTTTTGGAAAATTAGTAACCACAGATTTAAATGTCTAGATTGATTATCAAATTGCTCGTTTGCTATATATTATATAACTAGTCTTTAAGCCCGTTACATTAACAGGTGCTAGAATAGATGTGTCTGTCTGACTGTGTTTCTTTATCTCTCTCTCCTTGGCCGCTGTCTGTATCCTTCTGTCTCCCCCCCCCCCCCCCCGAGCAAAGCTGTCTGCCCCCAGCACACACCTCCCCCCCAAATGTCTCTCCATGGCCCTCTTCTGTCTTCCCCCCAGAGCAAAGCTGTCTGTCCCCAGCACATCTCCCCTCAAAGCAGCCCCCTTTCCCTCTCCCTATCTCTCCATGGCCCCTTCTGTCTCCCCCAGCACACCCCTCCCCCCAAAGCAGCCCCCTTTCCCTCTCCCCTATCTCTCCATGGCCCCTTCTGTCTTCCCCCCAGAGCAAAGCTGTTTGCCCCAAGAACACCCCTCCCTCCAAAGCAGCCCCCTTTCCCTCTCCCGCTGACTCTCTCTCTCTATGGCCCCCTTTCTCTGTCTGTCTTTCTGTCCCTCTCCCTGCCCCTGTGTCTTTCTTTCTTTCTGTCTCCCTCCCTCCCGCTGTCTGTCTGTCATTTTTCTCCATTTCCCTATGCAGCAGCATTTCCATCCCACTTCCCTATGCAGCAGCAACAGCATTTCCCTCCTATAACCCCCCTTTCCTGTGCAGAAGCAGTAGCAGCATTTTCCCCCACCCCCCTTTCCCTTCTCTTCCCTTACCCTTCCCTGCTCCGTTCGGCCCTTCCTCCTTCTTTTACTGCCATTGTCCTGCTTGGTCTGGCCTGCTCCTGACCCTCCCACCGCCGACAAATCTCCGGGCTCCAGCCGCGCAGGCAGCACTTTAAACATGCTGCTTCGCGGCCTACTACTGCCGATTTCTCTCCCGCGTCTGTCTCCGATGATGTCATCAGAGACGCGGCAGAGGAAATCAGCAGTAGAAGGGCGCGAAGCAGCGTGCTTATAGTGCTGCCTACGCTGCTGGAGCCGGGAGGTTTGTGGAGGGTCACCGGCCGGAGCGGGGCTGCTGTCCACCACTCAGTTGCTGCCACTGGTGCTGCCTACGCCGCTGGAGCCGGGTGGTTTGGAGAGAGCACAGTCGCGTGCCTTCAGCCACCATGCACGTGCCTCCAGCCCCTGCAAGTGCCGTGAGGTGTGAAATAGAATAGTGCCACAGAAGCACACCTCACGGCGCCAGGAATCACGAATTTTCAAGAGCACATGCGCGCTCTAGGGTTTTATTATTAGTGATTGTTTCTTTGACTTATGTTTGTACCACTTCTAAATTGCCATTCAATGATTTTTCTACATTTTCAAGGGATATATGATTATCTGCTTCCAAAGTTTCAGATATTTGAGTCAAAGTCCCACAAGATTGTTTAAAAGTTGTAATATCAGAACAAGTTACAACTGTAGACTCCAGCTTAGTAAGAAAACCCATATAGCACCAAGAGTTACCTCTCAAATTGTTTGACTTGTTCCACGTCTAGATTAATTCTCTGTTCCATTCACCTCCAATGTCATATTGGAGACGCCAGCAACAAGGGTTAATGGTTCCAGTGGCTTCTCTATCGGGTTCGCCTGACTGCAACTTAACCTAGTTCTGGGAGGGGCAAATAAAGATGAATTATACACACTCTTCACTGGGTCAACAGGAAGATGCTGGTCAGAGAGGTTAAGGCTGGCTGGGACCCAATTGTTCAAGTTCCAGCATAACATGTACAGAATTCTGTAAATGCATTATTATTTTGGGGGTTCATAAAATTCCCTGGAGTGTGTCGAGTGTGCATATTACCATCAGTAACAGAGATATTGGGAGGAGGCTGCAGCTGCACCAGAGCCAGTGCAGAGGTCCTTCCCTGCTGTGTTCAAAGTGTGGCCAGGGTAGGGGTGGAAATGGGAGTGTTTTAAGGTTGAGCTCTTCATGTGCACTTCTTTAAGGGGTTAGAGACATGTTTAAAGTATCAGCTGCTTTGTATTACTGTATCTTTTTCTCTTTATTCAGTGCTAGATTTCCTTTTATTAGATTTTTTTTTCCAGTCTTCTTCCTTGTGAAGTAATATTGCTGAGTGAGGGTATTTTATTTATTACCTGTTGTTTGGGTATGAGCATCAGATGAGCTACACTAATATATTTTTATGGACTTTTGGAAGGTCAGAGGCAGGACTAATAAAACATGATCAGTCTGGCTGGCTGGTACTTTAATCCATTCAGTCCACACAGCTCTCTTGGTCAATGAAACAATCCAGAACAGCAAGTATATTCCAAATCACACCGGTTTTACGATAAATTGGAATCAGTCCTTAAAACAAACAAACAAACCACTGAGCAACTTTGTACATTACTGTAATTATAACTCCGAGACATGTGTGGTAGCATCAGTGAAAACACTGAAATCTCTAAGCAGTGTCCCTTAAAAATAATCTGTCTTATTAGGCTTGGTTCTTGGTAGTCAGCCCAGATGGAGCTTAGATACCTAGAACCCCCGCTGACCCTCCATCCTTCCCTCCCAACCGATCCACGCCGACCGCGACCGTAAATACCTTCCGGCAGAGGAGCGTCGGGCTAGCTGCATTCACAGGCTGCTTCAGGGCCTTCTCGCTGGGGCCTTCTGTGAGAAGGCCGTGAAGCAGTCTGTGAATGCTGCTAGCCCGACACTCCTCTGCCGGAAGGTATTTACGGTCGCAGTCGGCGGGGATCGGTTGGGGAGGGAAGGATGAGGGTCGGCGGGGGTTCAGCGGTTCGGCTGTGCAGCGGCAGTTGCTCAAGGATTCTGCTGCATGAGGGATGGGAGGGAGGGAAGATCGGAAACTGGGCAAGGGTTCTGCTGCACAGGGGGATGGGAGGGATGGAGGAATAGAAAGATGCTGCAGAGGGAAGGCACAAGGGGATGGGTGAGAGGGGAGGAAAGATGTTGCACATGTGGGGGAAAGGAAAGAGGAAGAATTGGAGTGAAGGAGAGGAAGGGAGAGATGATCATGTACATGAAAAAAATAAGGCCTAGTGCCATTTTCAGGGAAACACTATATAAGGGTTTACCGAGGAAAGGGAAGCAGTAGAAATATTGCATTGAGCGCTACCTATTGAAAAAATTCATATTAATACAACTTGATCCTACGCAGGCCTAGATTTTATTTTAAAAAAATTTTTTAAACGCGTTAAAAAGCAACTGTCCGCTATAGCAGGCGGTCTGATAGTGAATTTAAAAAAGCGAGGCATTCTCCAAAAAATGCACACGTAAATGAGGTTGATGGAGAGTAGCGAAGATTCTCTAAATTTGCATGTGCCCATCGCTGGTGATAGCGATGGGCGCATGCGCAGAAAAAAAAACGTGAAACTCCCCCCCCCCAAAAAAAAACACAACAGCGGGAGAGATGTTTAGTCTCTCCTGCTGCCACACAATGCCCCCCCACACACACACAGCAGGAGAGATACCCACTCTCTCCCACCGCTAAGTGACCCCCCCTACCCCGCTGCGGGAGAGATACCTATTCTCTCCCGCCACAAACAAGTCCCCTTCAGCAGCGGGAGAGATGCCCATTCTCTCCCACTTCATCACAACAGCCCCCTCCACCACCCCACCCCTGTCTCCAACCCTACCCCGTACATTTAGATGGCTGACCGGAGGGATGCCTACTCCATAATGGACCTTCCTCTCCCCTGTGCAGTAGATGCCACGGAACCTCCTGGTAGGTGCTGGGGAGTTCCGGAGATGCCTTTAGAGGGTAGAGAGTTTTCTTGGGGGAGTGGGGGAATGTGATCTGGTTTCAGAGGATTGGGGTTCTTGTTGGGTAGATGAGGTCTGCCTTAAGGAAGGTTTAGGGCAGGGGTGGGCAATCTGTGGCTTGCGAGCCACATGCAGGTCTTCTGAGATGTGGCTGTGGCTCTCCAGGTCCCGATCCTTTAGTCTCCCTCTCAACACCATGATTCTCTACCCCTACCCCCACCCTGGGCCTACTGAGGTACCTGGTGGTCCAGCGAGGGTCTTCATGGCAGGAGCACAGCCCTCTCGCTCCTGCCTCCTCGCGGCTACCTTCTAAAATGGCTGCCACAACCTTTCGCATCAGCTTGTGGTACTACAGGAAATGCCACATGCAACCGCGAAAGGTCATGGCAGCCATTTTATGATTAACAAAGACTGCTTTGCAAATGGATTTTATTATTTATTCACTAATAAAGAGAGTTTTGGAGACCAGGCATGCTCTGCTCTTTCCTTTGGATTGTGTTGGGTTTTATACAGGTAAGCTAAAATTATTTTCCTTACCCTTTGAGGCTTTTCTTTCACTGACTTACCACTGATTTATCTAACAACCTTATCCCTCTATATTCCACAAATCACTCCTGACCATAAACATGAAAATCTTTGCTACACACGATTAAGTCTTTTTTTTTTTTTTTTAGTCCCATTGCATTCAGAATACTGGTCCAATCTCTGGTACTTAATATACTGGATTATTGTAATTCAGTTCATTTGGCAGGTCTTCAGTCAAATTTGCATAGATTGCACAAAATCCAGAATGCGGCTGTGCGTCTAATTTTTGATTTGAAGAAATCAGATCATGTTACTCCATACTACAGACAACTCCATTGGTTGCCTTTTGAGGCCAGGGTTTGGTTTAAATTTGGGACGCTAAGAAATTCGACCAAGTTACCCCTCTCCTTAGAAAAGCTCACTGGTTACCTATTTCCCATAGGATTACTTTTAAAATACTACTTCTTGCTTTCAAAGCCAATCTAATCGTATTCCTTCATTCATAGACAGATTGCTGATCCCTTATGATTTACATAGGGCTCTACGTTCTCAACAATACCTCCTTGTAGTTCCTTCAGTCCGTCAGTTATTTTATGATACAACACGTAAAACAATCTTTTCAATAACCGCATCCACATTGTGGTATGTCCTAGCACTGACCCTGAGACAAGAAAAGAATCTCAACAACTTTAAAACTAATCTCAAAACATTTCTTTTTACAGATGCTTTTGAGATCTACAGTATATCTAGCTTTCCTTATTCAAAGAACTCAGACATCAGGCCTTACATTAAAGATCCCCTTTATTCCTTTTGTATTTTGCCTCCCTTTTATTTTATTTTAAGCAATGTATCCTCCCCATATACCCATATGTATCATGTTATGTCTGTTTTGCAACTGTAAATTTGTTCCCTCTATTTTATATTTTTTTAAGAACTTTTAATACTTTATTTAAATTGGAAACCGCTTTATTTATAAAAGCGGTATATTAAGACCTAAATAAACTTGAAACTTATTTACTAGAACAATTTACATTGTTTAAGGCGGTTCATCCACTAAAGATAGCTTCATTGTTTGTGTTCCCTCCAGTACGAGGATGTCTTTACAATAAATTTTTATATCTAACAATTGCATAACAGGCTGCTAGTTGGGATTCAGAACTTCATATTTTATTTGCTTCTTTGATTTCATATATGCATTTTCAAAAACTATTAAAGTAAGGAAGATGATATAAGAACATACTGGGTCAGACCAATGGTCCATCAAGCCCAGTAGCCTGTTCTCACAGTGGCCAATCCAGGTCACTAGTACCTGGCTAAAACCCAAGGAGTAGCCTTACAGATACAGAAAGAATAGCAAGATTCCAGAATCCCAGAGAGTAACAAGATTCTAGAACCCCAAAGAGTACCAACATTCCATGCAGAATCCCCAAAGAGTAGCAAGATTCTAGAATCCCAAGGACTAGCAACATTCCATGCTACCGATCCAGGGCTAGCAATGGCTTCCCCCATGTCTTTCTCAATAACAGACTATGGACTAATCCTCCAGGAACTTGTCCAAACCTTTCTTAAAACCAGCTATGCTATTTCTTTTGTATTTCACTGTGATGTACAGTCTCCTGATGATGTAAAGCACATTGATCTGAGAGGTATTGCGGTCTAGAAATATATTTTAATGTAATGTAATCTATCCCTCCCCATACACACACACACTTCTCGGGCACAAGGTGAGGCTACATGGCACTCTGCTTTCTTTTACTGGCTTATGCTCTTTGGAACCCCCTTACCTATGAGTTGAGTCTTCATACCACAAGTTTAAGCAGAGCCATTAAATTTTTTGGGAAAACTGAGTCCTGCGTTCATGATGTGCTCTCTTGGCTGGAAGCCTCCGTTGTTAATTTTTAGTCTCTAAAATGATTTTTAAAATTGTCTTTCCTTCCTAGTTTCTACATTTGCTTTGGATATCATTCTGACACGAGACTAAAGGCAGTATATCAAATATGAGAATTAACTAAACTAAGCTCTTCACAAAATACATTTTTTCCTACTAATCCTGTGAAATACCAAGGCACCTGGTAATCCCTCTGATTTATATACATACCTATTTACCACAACTGCCTAAATAGTCTTATTCTATTCCATTCCATTCCATTTATGTTAACATAGTAACATAGTAGATGACGGCAGATAAAGACCCGAATGGTCCATCCAGTCTGCCCAACCTGATTCAATTTAAATTATTATTATTATTTTTTTTCTTCTTAGCTATTTCTGGGCGAGAATCCAAAGCTTTACCCGGTACTGTGCTTGGGTTCCAACTGCCGAAATCTCTGTTAAGACTTACTCCAGCCCATCTACACCCTCCCAGCCATTGAAGTCCTCCCCTGCCCATCCTCCTCCAAACGGCCATGCACAGACACAGACCGTACAAGTCTGCCCAGTAACTGGCCTAGTTCAATCTTTAATATTATTTTCTGATTCTAAATCTTCTGTGTTCATCCCACGCTTCTTTGAACTCAGTCACAGTTTTACTCTCCACCACCTCTCTCGGGAGCGCATTCCAGGCATCCACCACCCTCTCCGTAAAGTAGAATTTCCTAACATTGCCCCTGAATCTACCACCCCTCAACCTCAAATTATGTCCTCTGGTTTTACCATTTTCCTTTCTCTGGAAAAGATTTTGTTCTACGTTAATACCCTTTAAGTATTTGAACGTCTGAATCATATCTCCCCTGTCTCTCCTTTCCTCTAGGGTATACATATTCAGGGCTTCCAGTCTCTCCTCATACGTCTTCTGGCACAAGCCTCCTATCATTTTCGTCGCCCTCCTCTGGACCGCCTCTGTTCCTAAGCTGTACTTTATACTTGACTTATTTTCTGCATTAAAACCATGATATTGCCTCTTAGGAATGAGCGATAGAACACAGGACTCAGGTCTTGGGAGCGGAACCTTTCTGCTTAGTCCACAGAGGCCGAGCATGTGGTGAATGAGAGACGGAGAGGAAGAAAGGATGGGACTAAATGAGTGGACACGTTGCACTGAACTTAGGGAAAATGAATGGAAGACCAAGATATTTCTTAGGCGCTCTATGCTACCAAGAGTATTAGAGCAGGAGATGGCGAGGGGCTGCTAATAGTCCTCTGCAATGGTAAGGCAGTTTACTAAGGAGTAGAGAGGGTGCAAAAGCCATCCAGCAGAGAAGAGGAGATAAAGAGACAGTGGCGTAGCGAAGGTAAGTGTGTCAGCTATCCCTCCGTCATCACTTCCTAGGTGCAGGGTCCGGAAGTGATGTCAGAGAGAGGCGACATCAACGCGGGCAGCAAGTTCATAATGCTGCTCACGCAGGAAAAATTTAAAAAGATACAGAGGAGGGGAGGGAAGAGACACACACGCGGAGGAGGGGGGGACAGAGAGGACAGGTGCCTGCGCCCTTTACAAAGACCATATCTTCTCTTAACTGTCTTTCCAGGGTCCCCATGCCCATCTGGCAATTCTTCTGTCTCCATGGCCACCATCCATCTTCCTTTTTTCTTCTTATCCATCCTGTCCAACATATCCCTACAGTGTCTCTGCCACTATCTTCTTGCCATGTTGAACATCTCCCATCTATATCCATATCCCTCCTCCTCTCTCCAGCATCACCCTAATATGCCTTAGACCTCCTCACAGGTCCAGCATTGCCCCTCTGTATCCCTATCCCCCTCACACTCACACTCATTGCCACTGTGTCCACATCCCTCCCACTCCCCTCACTCTTCCCTTCCTCATTCCTTGCCCTCCCCTCCTCTTCCCCCCATCCGACTCAGCATCTATCTTCCCTATCTCCTGCCCTCCTCCCTCTATCTCCTGCCCTCCTCCCTCTATCTCCTGCCCTCCTTCCTGGGCATCCAGCAAATGTCTCTCTCTCTCCCTTCCATCCCCCTACTCCTTCCCTATGGGTCCAGCACTTGTCCCTCTATCTTTCCTCTCCCCTGTCTCCCTCTTTTCCCCATGGATCCAACAACTCTTTCTCCTTCCCCCAAGGGTTATAGTATCTCTTCCTCTCCCCCCAGTCTTGGCATTCTATCTTGTCTGCTCTCCTTCCCCCTTAGGTAGCCATCCTTTAAACTTGCCATAATTCAGCAGAAGTGTTGAAAACAGACTGCCGCTTGCTGTTCCAGGCCTTCCCTCCATCACTGCCTGCTGACTACTCTGCCATGAAAAGGAATATTGGCCTTAACAGAGGGAAGGCCCACAACAGCTGGCGGCAGCTTGTCTTCAATACTGCTGCTGTCAGCATTATATGGCGAGTTTACAGAATGGGTACCTTGGAGGGGAGAGGGGAGAGATGGCAAAAAGAAGCAAGGAAAGAATTTAAGATAGATGCCAGGCCTTGGGAGCAGAGTGCAGGAAGTACCAATGTATGAAAGGAGAGCTCTTTTGATGGTATAGAAATAATGAAAATTGAAAAGGAATAAACAATTTGAAAGTTATTAAGAGAGAGAGAGAGAGGCTTACCCCTCTGAAGGGACACTACCTTGTAGTGGTGGAGGGGCTTCTGTGTTTCATTGACTTGGGGGGCTATGCTGTAGGGCCAACCATATCAGACAGGCCTCTGAGGAGAAACCAGACAAAGTGTGTCCCAAATCTGTGGGAGTCAAGATGGTGTTTCAGACCAGTAAAATGACTTTCTGTTGTGTTGGAGTTAAGTTATAGAACTCTTTGGTGGGTCAGATACAAAAATGCTGTGAAAAGGGTAGGTTTAGAAAATTATTAAAGATGTAGCTATTTGTAGATGCCTTTTTTTTAGTTATTTTTGATAAAGTTGATGAACTATTCGTGATCTTTTTTTAACCACATTATGGTATTTTCATGTTTATTCTATTATGTATTTGTTTTTATTATGTGATCATTTTAAATACTATGTATGTAAATTATGTAAACCGTTTAGTTTTGAATGGTATATAAATTTTTAAAATAAATAAATAAGTACTGTGAGTCGCTCCTGTGTTGGTAACCGTTTTAACATGCAATACAAAGGAAAAAAAAAAAAAGTCACAACCCCAAGTGCAGGATATGACAATGAAAAATAAGTGAGGAAGGGACTCAAAGTCAAACCGCTGTGAGGACAATCAGTCTATTAAAACATCATATATCCACATGATACATATATCATGTGCGTAAAATAAGGCAGGCATAAAATATATAAACTGGTTTGACTTTGGGTCCATTCCCCACGCCTTTTTCATTGCGGTAACTGTTTTAAGCCATTCTCTCCCCATCTGTGCTGGTTGCAATGGGGAAGAAGAAAGGACAGATATGCACCTACCCGCGGGTGCAAGGATCTGTTCTTGAGCCGATTCAGACTATCCTCGAGGTTGCTGGCATCATGACCTATGGATCTGCCATCAGAGGGCCCGACATGTAATGAGTCGGGCCTTTGTGCAGAGTGGGCATCTTTGAGCCCTGAAGATAGCCTGGCTCCATCGAGATTAGGAAGCAGTTTGTTTACTTCCGCACTCTAAATTCTAACACGCCCTTTATATTCTATGGATGCATTAGTATTTAGTGCACGCTAAATTGGCTAGCGTGCCTTAGTAAAAGACCCCCCCCCCCCATGTTTGTCCAGTGTTTCTGTCATAATTAGATTGTAAGCTCTTTTTTTTAAGGTACCTTTTTTAAACCCTGCTAAGCTTACTGGCAATGAATTCCAGAGTTTAATTACACATTGAGTGATGAAATATTTTCTCTGGTTCTTTTTCTTCAAGACCAAGGCTACAATTTTGTTCTAAGAGCAGAATGGGTAAACAATTTTGAAATAAGGGCCTTTAAGGGACCGTCTCTTGCATGTTTAATGTAAAGCGCTGCTTGTGTCTGGTAGCGCTACTGAAATAATAATAATAAGTAGTAGTAGTAACTCTAGTTGCGATGACCAGCAGGAAGACATCAAATGAAGGGCCAGTACCCTGGGTTGTCATGAAGGAAGACTTATGGTGCTGGATCCCAGACCCAGTGCCGATTGAGCTGGAAGTATAAAGAAGAAAACTGCCAGACGCAAAAATAAATAGAACTCTCATTCCCTTACTCCCAAACTAAGCATTTAGGATGATGAAGGTAGCTAATGTACAGACAGTTCAGAAAATAAATCATTCTCCCGTATCTATTTGAGACTTGGCCTTCTAGTGCTAACATAAACGCATTCCCATGAGGCTGATGGGTTTGTTTTGACAGGTCCTCTGATAAGTCTTACTGCGACTGATTCAGTGATGTTTTTGGAGCCTGTGTTAGTTTAAAGCAGTAGGGTATATTTTGGTATTCTATGCGGCAAGTGGAGGCAACTGACTGTAGCTGATTTATAGGAGGAAGTGATCAGTAGGAAACCCAAACTTTTCTCACAGCAAATTACCTACCTTACACTTTCATACTCAGACAAATGGTTGGAGCTCTTGGATTTTTCTCATAGGAAACAGCTAAAGATAGTCTAGGAAGTTCATCTTCTGATCAAATTTTAAGTCTCACACATGACTTGCATTTTTTTAAATCCATAATTTTATTTGAATTTTCTTTTAGCACTTTTTAGCAAAACATAGGGGCCTTTTTACTAAGCTACACTAAAAAGTGGCCTGTACTTTTTTTTAGGACACTTTTTAGCACAGCTTTAAAATGGCCACATGCTAATATTGACCCTTTTTTATCAAACCACATTAGAGGTTTTTTTTTTAAAAAAATCGCCAGAGAATTTTTGTCTTTCCGTTGAGCAATCATTAATGATCTCCACTGTGCCAGCGTGGGAGAATGAGGGGAAAGCCAACATTGCAAGATACATATTTGTCCAAATAGTATGGCCCAATGAATGAACCCTCTCAGTCCTGCATCCTGTTTTAATATAAATTACTAAAGCTTGCATATAGCTGAGCTGAATATCCAATGCAACCTGGAATATTACCTTGATACCATTTTTTATCCACCTATTAGGAATCAACTTCCAACTCTAACACAGTCCAATCAAATAAAATCCAGTAAAATATAAAATCAAAATATGCAAGTATGCAAGATCTTCATCCTACTACAATGAAAATCCCCTTTAAAATAGTCACTATAAGGACCTGGATGGATGTTTACTCCCTTTAGCTTTGAAATTTTATGAGGAGTTCCTGTGTCTTCTGGAATTGCATCATTGCTCATTGTCGCTTAGCTACAGCCCATTCCAACCCATAAGTCCACCACACCTTGGCCCACCAACTCTCCAAAAAGGCTTCTGGCATTTTCTTTTTTTTTTTATAATTCTTTATTCATTTTCACAAATTACATTAAGTGTTAATATTTTCATTCACAGTAACAATAAATACATCACTTATAAACAATCATTGGTATATTACATATATTCTTATCCCTATCCCTCGCCCATCCCCCCCAACCATATACACCATTATTGTATGATATTGTATGAACTAATGCTTCTGGCATTTTCTAATGTGGCTACAAATAAACAGGAGAAACCACCTTCTCAAATTGGGAATGCCAGTAAAGAAACAGTGAAGGCGACCAGATGTGCTAGGTTGCTTTTATTCTTCAAAAAGACCCAACCCGAACATGTTTCGGCCCTAGGCCTGCATCAGAAGTCTCTATTCTTTGACAATGGATTAGGAGGCTAGCAGCAAGTCTTATGTGATCTGGAAATGAAAAGTCTGTGTATATGTCCATTATCAGCTGTTGCTGGCAATTCAATAAAACTGATATACTGTATAACTGAACAGCGGAGTCACTCTTCAGGAAAAGTATCTAGGTGTCATTTTTGAGGATACTTTGAAACCCTCAGATCAATGTGCGGCAGCAGCAAAAAGAGGGAATAGAATGTTAGGAATTATAAGGAAAGGAATAGAAAACCAATTTGAAAATGTTATAATGCCTTGTATTGCTTTATGGTATGGCCGCAATTTTAATACTGTGTGTAGTTCTGGTCACCGAATCACAAAAAAGATATAGCGGAATTAGAAAAGGTACAGAGAAGGGCAGTGAAAATGATAAAAGGTTTGGGACGACTTCCTTATGAGGGAGGCTAAAGCATCTAGGGCTCTTCAGCTTGGAGAACAGATGGCTCAGGGGCGATATGATAACAGTCTATAAAATACTGAGTGGAGTGGAAAGGGTAGATGTGAATCGCTTATTCACTCTTTTCAAAAATACCAGGACTAGGGGACATGCGATGAAGCTACTAAATATTAGATTTAAAACAAACCAGAGAAAATATTTCTTTAAACAACGTGTAATTAAACTCTGGAATTCGTTGCTAGAGAATGTGATGAAATCATTTAGCTTAGCGGGGTTTAATAAAGGTTTGGATAATTTCCTAAAAGAGAAGTCTATAGGCCATTATTGAGATGGCTTGGGGAAATCCACTGCTTATTCCTAGAATAAGCAGCATAAAATCTGTTTTACTACTTGGGATCTAGCTAGGTACTTGTGTCTGGGGTTAGCCACTGTTGGAAACAGGATACTGGGCTTGATGGTCCTAGTATGGCAATTCTTATGTTCTTATGTCAGATATGGAAAAAAAAAAAGTCTCTAATGCCAAAATATTCAAGGGCAAAGCCTTCATGCAAATAAACTCTGATGATTTTCACGAACGATCAAACCGCATCTAGACTCCATCCATTCTCGCACTATTATGTTGAGGTCCGAAGTGAAAGCTTTTCAAGATTAAGCTGCATTTGACATTGGGTGCAATAGTGAATCCTGTTATTTTAAGCATCTATTTCTGTGGTTTGCTGATAGATACTGATAAGCTTCTTTCACCTTGAAGACAACAAAATTAGTGAATGGTTGAAATCTGTTATTCTGTCTGCATCCAGCGCCAGGAGCAGCTGAATTGCTGAAAAGCATTAACTTTCAGGTAATGTACATGGACTGGGACATCTGATTTCTCTTGGCAGAGCACTTTTTCCCCAAAGCTTTCCCCAGGTTTTGGCTTCCATTTTTGTTCATTTTGTCATTACCATATACTTTCATCAAGCTTGCTAATCCTGAAAATTTCACACTGTATAAAACTGTCTTCACCTTAGTTTGTTAAGAACATAAGAGTTGCTGTACTGGAACAGACCGATGTCCCATCCACACTTTGTCCTCATGTGCACAAGCCTCAGACACTTATGATTTTCTATTTAAATCTTTTGGTTAAAGTATAAAAAGGGACAATATCTTGTACAACTGTTTATCAATCGCAAACAGAGCCTTCAATTTCTATCTGGTTTTGGAACAACCTTCCCAAAGATTCAGTTGCCTGAGGAGTGTGTGGCGCAGTGGTTAGATCTACAGCCTCAGCACCCTGGGGTTGTGGGTTCAAACCCCGCACTGTTCCTTGTGACCCTGGGCAAGTCACTTAATCCTCAATAGCCCCAGGTACGTTAGATAGATTGTGAGCCCACCGGGACAGAGAGGGAAAAATGCTTGAGTACCTGATTGTAAAAACCGCTTAGATAACCTTGATAGGCGGTATATAAAATCCTAATAAACTTGAATTCAGTTGCCTACATTTTTATATCATCTAGGAAGATAATTGGATCATTTTTCAGACATGGGTATAGAAGAGAACCACCACTACGTAGTGCAGTGTATCGCAAACTGTGTGCCACAAGACGCTGGAGAGAAGGAGAGGTACTGTCCGATTCCTACAGGACATGCCTCTCGCGGCGAGAGGCACATTCTGTAGGCAGGCAGCCGGTGCCAGCACCTCTCCTCCTCCCCTTTCCTCTTCTAGCACCCTCCCACGTCACCACATCAACATCTGCACATTTCCGGATGCCCTCCAGCTGTGCCCCCCAATTTAATGGAAAGTTTACAAAACACTGGTGTAGTGGATGAACAGGAAAATAAGTGTCTATTAAACGTTGGAAATGCAATTTGATGCCGACAAAGATGGATTAATCTATCGCAGTAACAGTAAGATGCCCAAGGCAACTGGGCATATGATAGAAGAACCTTTGTAGGTGGTAGGAATCTGATCTTGGCGCCACATCAATGGCAGACAAGGCCAAATGATGTCATTTAGCAGTAGTTCACTTTAATCCAAAAGCAGCTTCTGTTTTTTAATCATGAAATTGTTGTTCAAGATGTGTTGTTTTTACAGATTGATTCTAGCATTTTATAGATGCTGTTCCTTCTAGTTGGAACAGCCTGTTTAAGGCGCACCCATAGGCTCTGACTCGGTCCCCCCCCCTCACGGCTCTATCCCCGCCCCCACCCCGCAATCACCCACAGATCCCTGTCCCATTCTCTAACTCCGACTCCATCCGGGACTACCCCACCCGTAACCTGGTAATGCTGCAGCCCCCAGGGCAGTGTTTAATTTGGCCAAATACAAAGTGCTATAGTGAAGAGAGAACAATGCCGGAGGATGTGTTTTTATGTGATTTCATAACAGGAGCAACTACATTCACATCAACACAACTTTATTTTGAACAGCTGTTGTTTGGTTCTTTTTCAGCTTCACATCATGGCAAAGTACCATATGTCAAGGAATAAACAGGATGAAAAGACTGCCTTGATTGTTTGATTGATTGATGGTATCCTGCCTCTGTACATTTCGGAGGTGTGAAAAAATGGGGACAGCATAAAATTGCTTCACCGCCATTCTATGAAATGAGGAGAACCTTCATGTAACATATGCGTCTCTCTTCACACATTCCGTGGTCCATTTGACTAGTCCCACATTCGTGCACTCAGGCAGCAGAAGAGCCAAGGCCGATGGCTAATATAAAGCAAATCGTACTTCCAAAGTTTGTGCAATATGCAAAACAACTAATCATCCACATTGTGCCACCATCTAAAGCAACAGTCCCAGATCCCCACACATACCCAGAGCAAATGAAGCATGAACAGTAGAATGCCAATCATCCAAACGCTGATTATCTGGATTGCTTTGGGGGTCTTGGTTTATATTCGAGTTTCCCCTGAAGTACCATTCCTATCACCTTCCCACTAGTGTTCCTTCTCTGCTTCTGCTGCCGCTATCAGCCCAGCCCAACCCCCCCCCCCAAAAAAAAAAAAAAACCGGGAGACTTTCCCCCACCATTAGCACGCCCCCTACAAGAAAAGAGAGTGTTCCCCCTACCTCCCTGAACAGACACCATCAACCCGCTTCCTGGACCTAGAGGAAAGACCCCAGGCCTACTTTGCTTCCCTGGTGGTGCGCTGGGCCTGAAGCGATTCCCACTCGCTCCTACTCATGCTCTTTCAGCGACAAAAATAGCTGCTGAGACTTCCAGCGGCGGTAGTCTCGCAAAGCAAAAAAATCATTAAAGTCCATTTATCCGGATTTTCGATTATCCGGATTACTCTCTGCTGAAGTTAGTCCAGATAATTGGCGTTCTACTGTTTATGTTTTTATTAACATTTGATATCCCGCTTAAGCATATTACAGATCTAAGTGGTATACAACAAAATAAAATTAGGTACTTAGAACTTCTCTGTCCCGAAGGCTCACAATCTAGCTAAAGGACCTGAGTAAACAATTATTAAAATTCCAAGAATGGTGAGGGAAAGGTACAATTCAAATAATATTTATTCATGCATAGGAATCAATATACCGGTACTACGGTTCTAATGCAATAGAATTAAAGCAGTTTACATCAAATAATCCACATAGGTGTGAAATCAATTTCATGAACTTACGCTTGGTTTTATTTAACCGTGATGGAGGATTCCATTGTGGTCTAGTGAGGAAACTGCTCCGATGCTCACAGAATTCCTATGAAGGTCGGAGCAGTTGCTTTGCCGGACCACGGTAGAGACCTCTACCATGGTTTATTAAAAGGAGTTCAATACCGGCTGGTACGTGGTCACCGATTGGAGTCTCACTCCAAACCGCAAAAGACAACGAGGGGAGAAAAAAAGCTTCAGTCATGCAGCACATTGCAATCACTAAACAGCAAGCTGCTCTATAATAATATCATTGGCAACAAAAAATGTACAGTATGTCTTTAGTTTCCGGAATTCAAGATAGTTGATGGGTTGTCTTAGGTGTATTGCCAGCTTGTTCCGGATGAGAGGTCCCTGATATTCGAAGGTGGTTTCGAATATCTTCCGCCGCACTTGTTGGGGAGATGGGAAGGATAGTGTGTAATGCTGCGTAGTGCATGAGTTGAAGAAGGAATGGGGGACTTTGATGCCAGAATAGTCCCTCCGAGTCCTCTCCATAGATTGGAGGCGGGATTTTAAAAAGGTTTGGATAATTATCGAGATGGTTTGGGGAAATCCGCTGCTTATTCCTAGGTTAAGCAGCATAAAAGCTGTTTTACTACTTGGGATCTAGCTAGGTACTTAGGACCTGGGTTGGCCACTGTTAGAAACAGGGCTTGATGGACCTTTGGTCTGTCCCAATACTGCAATTCTTATGCTTTTTTTTTGTATTTATATACCACTTATAGCCCAAATGGACATTTTTTTCCCTGTCTTTCCCAGTGGGTTCACACTCTATCTAATGTACCTGGGGCACTGGGGGATTAAGCGACTTGCCCAGGGTCACAAGGAGCAGGTGGGATTTGAACCCACAACCTCAGGTTGGCAGCTAGTGTAGTTGTGCGGAAGGAATATGAAAGATCTTCAAAGACTTTGGAAAAACAGACTCATTTGCACTATGCTTCATTCCTATGGAGCATTTTGGACAGGAATACATCTCCATTTGAAAGAGTCAAATAGCCCCTGTTCCCCCGCTGAACAGAGATGCCCAGTTACCAGGCTGCAAATTTTGGGGCCAGACCTAGCTTTACATCCCAAAGCAATGTGGAATTTGTAGTGCCTGATCCTGCCTGTTGAAATCAGTGCTGCGAGTCCCATGATGATAGACCATATGATACCTATATCTAGGGTTACCAGATTTTGGGGAACAAAAATGCAGATTTTGACTGAATTAATTTGCATGAAGAGGCGTAGTGAATCGGTCGCCCGGGAAGACTCGGCCATGGATCGGACATGGTAGGGGAGTTTAGTGAATCTAGGCCTAAGGGCTAGATTCACTAAGCTCACCGATCGTGTTTGCGATCGTGTACTGACCCAATTTTCCTCTGACCTGATTCACTAACCTCTGTGCCGATCATCCTCCGATCCGATCCGTGCATGCAAATGAGGGGGAACAGCATGAAAAGTAGGAAGGACGAGATTCACAAAACAATTTCTGGAACACCGACTGGGCTGCCCGATCAAAAAACAAGCGACTGCTGAGGACCAGTCGCTTGTGCAAAAACCCTGCTCTCTGCCCCGATTCTGCTTCTCCCGTAGAGATCCCAAGGGTGGCCCAGCTCATGGAATGAGATTCACTGCCCCAAAACCTGTGTTTCTCCTGGTACACTTGCAGCTCCTTTCATTTGCAAAGTAATAAAACATGCAGTGTTCCAGATTTATACTGTCCCATCGCTAGGATTCCAACACGAGTCGATGGCACCTAACAACAACCCTGCTCTCTGCCCCGACTCGCCTCTTGCCGCCCTGCTCTCTGCCCCAACTCTCCTGCCCTTCCCCGCAGTGCGAGCTCGTGGTTTTAACCCGCAGGTTTAAAGCGGATTAAAACCACAGGCTCGTGAAATAATAAAGTATTAAGCTCTGAAGGGGTAAAACGCGGACCTCACGGATCTGATGGACTTGCGGATCTAAACCCGTATGGCCTTAAAAATCTGAGGTCCGTGTCGGTCCATGTCCCTGCCGCTTGTAGTTTCTGTCGCTGACAGACCTTGATGAGATTTTAGCGCTGACGGATCCGTCTCAGCATAGGGAGGGAAAAGTGTTAGGATCCGTCAGCGCTAAAATCTCTTCGAGGTCTGTCAGAGCCAGAGACTAGTGTTGGAGTTTGGAGACTTCTTTTCCATAACGCACGTCCAAAACCTATGTCCCCGCTCTCTTGGCTTCTGCTCTGCCGCTCCAGCACTAGTCTCTGGCTCTGACAGACCTCGAAGAGATTTTTAGCACTGACGGATCCTAACACTTTTCCCTCCCTATGCTGAGACGGATCCGTCAACGCTCAAATCTCATCAAGGTCTGTCAGCGACAGAAACTACAAGCGGCAGGGACACGGACCGACACGGACCTCAGATTTTTAAGGCCGTACAGGTTTAGATCCGCAAGGTCTGTCAGGTCCGTGTTTTACCCCTTCCCTCTACAGCAGTGGTCTCAAACTCAAACCCTTTGCAGGGCCACATTTTGGATTCGTAGGTACTTGGAGGGCCTCTGAAAAAATAGTTAATGTCTTATTAAAGAAATGACAATTTTGCATGAGGTAAAAACTCTTTATAGTTTCTAAATCTTTCCTTGTGGCTAAGTCTTAATAATAATATTGTCATTTATAGCTAAAGAGACATATGATCAAGAAACTGTTTTATTTTACTTTTGTGATTATGATAAACATACCGAGGGCCTCAAAATAGTACTTGGCGGGCCGCATGTGGCCCCCGGGCTGTGAGTCTGAGACCACTGATCTACAGGCAAAGAAGATGGTCTGCGCATGCGTCTGGATTGCTCATCAGCGATCCCTGCCATCGGTTGGGGGCGTGACTCCGATTGCCCTCGGATCGCTCACGGATTGGATCAGTTGCCTTAGTGAATCTAGCCCTAAGTAGACACACCTCCAAGTTAGCAGAACAAAGGAACGGATGGCTTTATCAATTTCCCATTGGAATAAGCACCATTAGTGAAGCAATGAATAATTATCAAACAGATCTAAAATAGTCATATGTTCCCTTTACAGCCGTTAGAGTTTTAGATCAGGGGGGGGGGGGGGGAAATAATCCACAAACTGAAGTGACCATCAACTCACCCTGCTGTTTACCGGGATTGTAAAGTAGAACTTTTGACCTCTCTGATTCATACATCACCTCTTGGCAGAAGCTGGTTGCCTGCATTGGGTGAAATGTTCGACTCTGGAGAGGCAGCTTTCATGTGTTAAGTGACCCTTTGAGAGCCGGTTCCACAATGCAAGCAGGACAATGGGAGAATCTTCAGAGCAAAGGCCCGCTCATTAGGAGTACATCATTAGGAGATCTGCAGATAAAAGGCTGGGCTGCATCATTTAGGCTCCGCCCTAGTTTATGTTAAGCTTTTCAGTGCCAGAGGAGGGCTGTTGAAAGACAACAGTTTAGCTCCTTTTGCTCTCAGAGGGAGGGTGACCGGTCTAGCCAGTCGGTGACCAAAGTCATTATCAGCTTCTTTAGCTGGAGTTATGGGGCTTTGCACAAGGATTGACTGGAGGGAATTGGGCATTTCATAAAATCGTTAAACAGAAAGAGTAAAATGAAGTGAGAAATTAGAGCTCTTTGAAGGACTGAAAGCGGGCTTTGAAATCCTTAATCTCGCCACTGCTCGGGCTTTGGTCATTTAACTCCTGTGTAAACTAGCTAAAATAAAACCTGTGTAATACAAAATTAGATTGAACAAAAGACGTTAATCCAGTTAGAATGGCCTTTAGACGCGGGGGTGATTAGGACAAACCTTTCAAATTTGCCTTTGATAAATCATTCCCTGAGAAGGTTATTAGTCCCAGAGGTTAATTTGAAAGACACTCGCTAATGTATTTTGCCTGAAAGAAGGTTTATTACTTTTAGTCTTGAAAAAGAGGATTTGTTGGAGGAGAGACATCTTAAGTAATAATTTCTAGGAACGGACTTTAGTTTAAAGCGTCTTAGGAAACGTTTCTTTTGTAAACAGATTAGCTTAAAAAAAATTAACTAAATGTTGGTTTTGTAAATGTCGGGGGGGGGGGGAGGATTTGTAAAACTATCATTGGCTTTATTGGTATACAAGTGTAACATGATTACATTCCAATAAAGATATTTAAACATAAGAACTGCCGATGAATTTTATTCGAATAGACCCAAAAAACCCAAAAGGAAAATGGTCAAACCAGAGGACATAATTTGAGGTTGAGGGGTGGTAGATTCAGGGGCAATGTTAGGAAATTCTACTTTATGGAGAGGGTGGTGGATGCCTGGAATGTGCTCCCGAGAGAGGTGGTGGAGAGTAAAACTGTGACTGAGTTCAAAGAAGCGTGGGATGAACACAGAAGATTTAGAATCAGAAAATAATATTAAATATTGAACTAGGCCAGTACTGGGCAGACTTGCACGGTCTGTGTCTGTGTATGGCCATTTCGTGGAGGATGGGCTGGGGAGGCTTCAATGGCTGGGAGGGTGTAGATGGGCTGGAGTAAGTCTTAACAGAGATTTCGGCAGTTGGAACCCAAGCACAGTACTGGGTAAAGCTTTGGATTCTTGCCCAGAAATAGCTAAGAAGAAAAAAAAAAAAAAAAAATTTAAATTGAATCAGGTTGGGCAGACTGGATGGACCATTCGGGCCTTTATCTGCCGTCATCTACTATGTTACTATGTTACTATGTAACTGTTTTAGGTAGGTTGAGACATGAAGCTTTTTCTGTGCTATGGTAGAATATATTTTGCATGGGAACAGGCAGTCTGTACTTTGCCATATCTGATGCAACTCTAAGGAGCATTTGAACTTTACAGAATTCTCGGGATCTAGTTAAAAATGTGACTCTGTATATATGATATTAAAAAAAACAAAACGCCTTCCCAGCCTTGCCCACCATCCCTCCCAGACTTCAAGAGCCCAAATAGAGCAGGAGCAATCTGATAAACTGAAAGGAAGAGATGGGAGGTAAAACCAGGCCTGGCAGTCAGCTTTTACGGAAGAGATGCCAAGTTGCCTAGTTCCACGCTGGAGATTTTGGGCAGTCCTGGATTTCTGGCCAACTCGTCCTGGTGCATTATGGGACTTGCAACACTGATTTCAATGTGCAGGGTCAGGCGCTATAAATCCAGCACTGCTTTTGGATGTAGATTCAAAACCAGAACAGGCCAAAACGTCTTCAACCTGGAACTGGGTAATTTATGGCTGCCTCTATCAATTTCTCCTGACAATGTAGTACTAGAATAAAAAGAATACAGATCCTTTGTTTGTTCAACACTGCATCAGAACCATTACTAATCGTTATTAAGCTCAGTCTAACATTTTTTTTAAAGAGGATTATAGTTCAATTGTGTCCCAAATTCAGGAGATTTTCAGACTGCTCGGAGCTACCTTGTAGATCACTCAGTCATACATATTGTATATTTACAGGAACGGTTACATTTGTTTTCTTTTAAATGGGCCTTAAACCAGCAGTGCTCTGTATTGGCTTTGCCATATTTGGGCTCAGTTTAACCTAGTGATGCTGTCATTCTTAGTTTATATTTCAAGTTCTGATTTTGGCCTTTTGGGGAAATTGGTCTCACCCCTGTGTTTGGGATGCATCACTGTGATGCTGGTATAGGTTTATGTCAAGGGTTCTCAAACAATTCCAGGCTGGAGATTTTAGGACAGAACTGGATTTCTGACCACCCCCCATCCTGTGTATTATGGGACATGTAGCACTGATTTCAATGGGCAGGATCAGGCACTACAAATCCCACACTGCTTTGAGATGTAAAGTTCAAAACCAGGACTGGCCAAAAAGTCTCTAGCATGGAACTGGGTAACTTGGCATCTCTGTCATCTCAACCCAAACCTCAGGACATCCACCATGAATATGCATGAGATAAATTTGCATTCAATAGAGGTAATGCCTGCAAATCTATCTCATCCATATCCATATTCATAGTAGATATCCTGAACATCTCATTGGCTGGGCACAGTGGCGTACCTAGAGTATGTGGCACCCGGGGCCCATCATTTTTTTACACCCCCCCCCCCCCAATGTAAAAAAATATTTTTTGTAATGACCATGAAATGGAATAAATGGTCAGAATAGAAACAGGCAGTGAAAATTTTCTTATATTCCAAACATAACATAACATAAATTATGTCTGAATTGTCATGACATCAGAAGTACATATGGAGTAGTTGCAGGTGATGCTTGGGACAGTTCTGATTGTGTTAGTTCGGTTTTATGTGTTTTTTGAATAGAAGGGTTTTTATTTCTTTTTGAAGGTTTTGCAGTATGTGGTCGATGTCAATTGGTTGTAGGGTTGGGGGTCGAGTGTTGCAGCTCGAATGGCTAGGAGGTTGTCGAACAGTTTTTTTCTTTTGACGTTTTTGGTTGGAGGGTGTGTGAATGGTGCGTGAGTTCTCCTATGTCTGTTTGAAGTGGATTGAATTATTTAGCTGAAGAAATTAGTTACCCCCTCATCCCACACACATTAATTCTCTTCCATTTTTGTTCCCATTGTAAAAAACACTGATAAGTTCCCAGAAAAAAAATACATTAAAATAAGAAGTGAAAACAAAGGCCCCTACAGATGAGAACATAACATAAGAATAGCCTAACTGGGTCAGACCAATGGTCCATCATGCCCAGTAGCCCATTCTCATGGTAGCCAATCCAGGACACTAATACCTGGTCAAAACCCAAAGAGTAGCAACATTCCATGCTACCGATCCAGGGCAAGCAGACACTTCCCCCATGTCTTAATAACAGATTATGGACTTTTCCTCCAGGAATTTGTCCAAATCTTTCTTAAAACCAGCTACACTATCTGCTTTTACCATAACTTCTGGCCACTTCATTTTTAAGTTTAGATCTTTCCTTTCAAACAGAGACCTTGCTAGATGTCAAATACAGCACAAGGTAACTTCACATGGACTTAGCTGTGCAGGAAATGTGAATCTCCTCATACACCCACCATATAGTGCAAAAATGTGCAAAGGTCTGTTTTTTTCTTTCGATCACTACATAGCCTAATGCCACACAAGCAGCGCTGTTACAAACATATTCTGTAGGTCAATGCTAAGGATAACAAAGTTTCCTTCCTTGGACCAGAAGGAGATACTGATAAACCACTGGAAGAGATCCCAACACAACACCCAAAGACCCACTCAGTGTGTGAACCAATTGAGTGGAGTGGACTAACTGGGGGGTGGAAATGGGCCCGGAGTTTGCTCAGCAGAATTTCCCAGACCACCTCTTCCTCTCAACACATTGACACGCTGCCACCACCACCACTAGAAACACCTCACTGGGTAGGCCAGCTATGCTATAAACTTTATAAAACACATTATTATATTTTCTTATAAAGCACATATTTTAACTGAACTCTCTGACATCCTCAGCCTTTCCATTCACAAAAATAGAAGGAAGAAAAGTTCCCATTTCCTGCTGTTTCATGTCCCCGGCCTATACAATATTTTTTTTTCTGCAGACCCTTCAAATGTCTGACCAAATCCTCGTTTCACTTGCATTATAAAGTACTGAGGATGCCATCTCTCCCCAATCCCAGGTCCTAAAGTCTAAGACAGTAGCGCAAAGTAATGCTGCCAGATTCAGGAAAAAAAATTTCGATTCGATTCAGCCTATTGAATTGGTTTTTCAATTCGATTTTCCTGCCCAGTTGGGTGATTTTTTTCAAAACTCCTGGTGGGTTTTATAGCTTTTTCACCCCCTTTGGCTTCTCCTAACCACACTGGCGCTGTGGTGTAAATAAAATAAAGAAACAAAAAGGACTTTTCCTCTCTCTGTTAAATCCTAGCTCACGTTTGCAGTCCAACACCAGCTCTGTCAGGATACACATTTCAAATCTGACATATTATAATCACAAAACAGAAAATAAAATTAATTTTTCTACCTTTTGTTGTCTGGTTATATTTCAAATCTTGTTGGTCCAAGGCTCTGGTTTTCTTCTGATAACTTGTTTGCCAGGGTCTCCATCTTTCTTCTTTCTGCGTGCTAACCATCCATCTGCCAACTCTGTCCTCCCTTTCCATTTCCCTTCCCTCCCCAGGAAGTCTGGTATCTTTCCTTTTTTTCATCTCCCTCCACAGATCCACCTTTTCTTAACTACCCTTTCATCCGGCATCTCTCCCTCCTTCCCCACCACCCCAGAGTCCACCATCTCTTCCTTTCTTTTCCCAATTACCCTCCTATCCAGTATCTCTATCCCTCCTCCACACCATCCCTTGTGTCCAATTTATCTCCCTTTCAGTCCCTTCCCTCCCGAAATCTCATGGTCCATCATTTCTCTCCCTCTCCTCTATTTTCAGACCCATTATTTCTTCATCCCCCCCCCAAAGTTTGGCATATGCATGTCTCTTTGAACACCCCCTTCCCTCCGTGTACTTCTAAACCAGGGTCCCCCCCAAAGGCCTGTCCCCCCTTAAAGGTCTGCCTGTCTCCCCTTGAAGGCCTGCACCCCCCTTGAAGGCCTGTCCCACCCCCTTATAGGCCTGTCCCCCCTTGAAGGCCTGTCCCTCCCCCTTGTAGGCCTATCCCCCCACCTTGAAGACCTGCCTGCCTGTCCCCCCCTTGAAGGCCTGTCCCCCCTTGAAGGCCTGCACCCCCCCTGAAGTCCTGCACCCCCCCTGAAGGCCTGTCCCACCCCCTTGAAGGTCTGCACCCCCCCAAAGGCCTGCACCCCCCTGAAGGCCTGTCCCCCCCTTGAAGGCCTGTCCCACCCCCTTGTAGGCCTGTCCCCCCCTTGTAGGCCTGCCTGCCTGTCCCCCCCCTTGAAGGCCTGTCCCCCCCTTGAAGGCCTGCACCCCCCCTGAAGTCCTGCACCCCCCCTGAAGGCCTGTCCCACCCCCTTGTAGGCCTGCCCACCCCCTTGTAGACCTGTCCCCCCTTGAAGGCCTGCCTGCCCCCCCCTTGAAGGCCTGTCCCTTCCCCTTGAAGGTCTGCACACACCCCCCGAAGGCCTGCCTCCCCCCTTGAAGGCCTGCCTGCCTGTCACCCCCCCTCCCCCTTGAATGCCTGCCTGCCTGCCCACCCGCCCCACCCTGAAGGACCGCTCGCCCCCCTGGCCTCCCCGCACCACCTATGAAGCAGCACTACCTATGCTCCCGGCCTTGCCGTTCAGTCCCCACCACCCCCGAAGGACCGCTCGCCCCACTGACCTTCCTGCGCCACCTATGAAGCAGCCGCAGCAGGATCGCAAGGTCAGCTATCCTCTGACGTCAGAGGAGGGGGCGGGACCGCGGCGCAGGAAGCAGCGCCCAAGCAGCTCAGGGATAGCTGACCTCGCGATCCTGCTGCTTGCTGCTTCACAGGTGGTGCAGGAAGGTCAGTGGGGCGAGCAGTTCTTCGGGGGGGTGGGGGGACTGAACGGCAAGGCCGGGAGCACCCCTTCAGGGCTGGCACCCGGGGCGGACCGCCCCTCCCGCCCCCCCCCCCCTTGGTACGCCACTGGCTGGGCATATCCTGTGGTCTGGATAGATGTGAATTGCTTGTTCACTCTTTCCAAAATTACTAGGACTGGGGGACATGCGATGAAGCTACTAAGTAGTAGATTTAAAACAAACTGGAGAAAATATTTCTTCACACAATGTGTAATTAAACTCTGGAATTCATTGCTGGAGAATGTGGTGAAAACAGTTAACTTAGCGGGGTTTAAAAAAGGCATGAATTATTTCCTAAAAGAGAAGTCCATAGGCTATTATGGAGATGGCTTGGGGAAATACACTGCTTAGTTCTAGAATAAGTACTTGAGATCTAGCTAGATACTTGGGACTTAGATTGGCCCCTGTTGGAAACAGGATACCGGGCTTGATGGACCTTTGGTCTGTCCAAGTATGGCAATTCTTATGTTTTTATTCCTGGTTTATGGTGATGGGTGACCCCAGTGCAACAGAGACTCCATTTGTTAAGTTCTGTGTGTTGGGGAGTTTTCAAAGATGTGGATTTCTTGTCAGAAATAAAAGTCAACAAAATAATTTGACTATGTTAATACATTTGACAGGTTAGGCTTCAAGAAACTGTTGAAAACGCGACTGTTTGTAAATGCTTTCTTATGATGAGATAATGTGTAAATGTCACTGGCTCTTTATGGTTTAATGCAGGGGTCTCAAAGTCCCTCCTTGAGGGCCGCAATCCAGTCGGGTTTTCAGGATTTCCCCCACGAATACGCATGAGATCTATGTGCATGCACTGCTATCGATGCATATCCATGGGGGAAATCCTGAAAACCCGACTGGATTGCGGCCCTCAAGGAGGGACTGTGAGATCCCTGGTTTAATGCAATAGATTTTTTTGATTTGTGTGAGATGGTTTTTGAAGAGCAAAGTGCTCTTCCCTTTATTGAACACGTATGTAATGTCCAATCATATGTATGTTTTTATGTAAGCCATATAGGCCTTATACAGTATACTTTTTTAAAATAAATAATACTTTTATAACAGGGCAGCTAAGCAGGATATCACATAAACAACTATGTTACATCTACTGAATAAAGGCAAAATATATGCATTATGCTTTTATAAAATTACCTCAGGGAAGTAGATGTGTACATTTACATTGATACAAGGGTAACTGTATCGTTATAAATAGGCACATATGTATTTTATGTAATATATAAAATGGAGGTTTTTGGCCAGTTAAGCTGCAACCTGTAAGTCCTTAAAAGAAAATTCTGGACAATTGGTTGCTTAGCCTGGGCATTTCCACATTTTCATTATGTTTTGTTATTGAGTGAGAGGTTAAAGTGGAAGTTTTTGCAGATCCACTAGCTTGGTTTGTGTGAGCCCCGAGTACTGGTGGATTTTTCTCCCTATTTCGGTTAACTTAACCAAACAGTGTCATGGCAGTCTGCCTAGATTTTCAGAAATACTGTCTTGTTACTGGTATATATATGCCCCTGAAAATCCAGGTAAGTCAGTGCTATTTAACCAGGTAGGAGCCTCTCCTAAGCGGTAAAGTTATGCTGAATATTGACCCAATGTGTATTCAATTTTTTTAAATATGCATGCTCTATTTTGCTCCTTCATTGCCACCTGCACAAAGAGCAGATACAAAGTATGTACACTCTTTGAATACACGGTGACTTATGAAAATTAATTTTCAAGGAGCAACTACCCAAGTTGATTCTCTCCGAAGATAGCTACGAGATCCTAGAAATGAAGGCATGTGTGCCCTTTGCTTCTAGTCTATTGGAAATTGCCCCACCCCACCCCACCCACAAATTATCACCAGTGTCTAAAATGCTTGTGTTTATCTAAATTCTGCACAAGACTTGAAATGTACATTTTACAGCTGGTCTAAAGCGTACTTCCTTAGGGGCATCCGGCATGAGAAAAGGTTGGTGCTTTTGCAGTCGAGCTGACATATCCCATCTGGCATCGGTTATTTTTGCTTCACTTACATAAGCCGTTAATACATCACAGATTCTCAGCTGGCATGCATTTTGTCTTCAAACTATTCTTTTTATTAACAATGTAAATCTGAAAATAGAGCAATGAAAAGAACGTGTGTGCGAGTGATGGATGGCACATGATGGGCAGGGCATTCAGACTCTAATAATGACCTCATCTGATGAATTCCAAGCTCTCACCTAAACAGAAAATGCAGTTTGGGCTCTGTGCAGGCATATTAGGGGGATATGTTACTTAACTGTCCCTGCAAAGTAGTTTTCCTTGCTTCCTGTCTTTCCAGAAAGGTGTCACAGCACAGAAGATTTAGAATCAGAAAATAATATTAAATATTGAACTAGGCCAGTTACTGGGCAGACTTGCAGGTCTGTGTCTGTGTACGGCCATTTGGTGGAGGATGGGCAGGGGAGGGCTTCAATGGCTGGGAGGGTGTAGATGGGCTGGAGTAAGTCTTAACAGAGATTTCGGCAGTTGGAACCCAAGCACAGTACCGGGTAAAGCTTTGGATTCTTGCCCAGAAACAGCTAAGAAGAAAAAAATTAAAAAAAAAAAAAATTTAAATTGAATCAGGTTGGGCAGACTGGATGGACCATTCGGGTCTTTATCTGCCGTCATCTACTATGTTACTATGTCATTTTGAGCTAAAGCTGTAATGTAACAAAAAGTCATTTGTTTGTACTGTAATATTGCTTGTTCCGATTTGGTTAACCAACCAAATTTAGCATCTTGTCACCTCTAAGGAAGTCAAAACTGCACGTCTGATCATGAGAGGTAACTTATTGCCACTAGCTGCAATGATTCCCACCAGCCGGCACACGGACTGGGTGGCGTGACAAAGCAAACCAGATGGTGATAATCACTGTCTGATAGCAACAATGATTTCCTGATGCTGTCAGCACATCATGAAACTCTGCTACACTCAAACAAAAGAAGCTTTAGTAAAAACGAAATTTGCATTTGACTAAAAAGAGATGGGGGGGGTGGGGGAAGTGGTAGAGCTAAGGACACGAATTGAGGTTGCAGAGGGTACATTGGAGAGGGTGGTGGATGCCTAGAATGCCCTATGAGTGGAGGTCGTGGTGACAGAAACACTGACAGAATTAAAAAAAAGGCATGGGATAAGCACAGAGGATCCCTATATTGGAAGAGGATAGAATCAAAGCAAAACTAAATGACTTTCTCACTTAACAGGGCATAGGGAGGGGCAAGTATAACTCTGGGAACCTTGTTGAACAGACTGGATGGTTTGGGCGAAGTGTGGGCAGACTGCGCCGGTATGCATGCAAATTATGGAATATCACTAAAAATAAAACCCTAGAGCGCGCATGCGCTCTTGAAAATTCGTGATTCCTGGCGCCGTGAGGTGTGCTTCTGTGGCAGTATTCTATTTCACACCTCACGGCACTTGCAGGGGCTGGAGGTGCGTGCGCGGTGGCTGGAGGCAGCACCAGTGGTGGACAGCAGCCCCGCTTCGGCCGTTGACCCTCCACAAACCTCCCGGCTCCAGCGGCGTAGGCAGCACTGTAAACGCGCTGCTTCGCGCCCTTCTACTGCTGATTTCCTCTGCCGCGTCTCTGATGACATCATCGAAGACAGACGCGGCAGAAGAAATCAGCAGTAGAAGGCCGCGAAGCAGCGTGTTTAAAGTGCTGCCTACGTGGCTGGAGCCCGAAGGTTTGTCGGCGGTGGGAGGGACAGGAGCAGGCCAGATCGAGCAGGACAACGGCAGTAAAAGAAGGGGGAGGGGACGAACGGAGCAGGGAAGGGTAAGGGAAGAGAAGGGAAAGGGGGGTGGGGAGAAAATGCTGCTACTGCTTCTGCACAGGAAAGGGGGGGATAGGAGGGAAATGCTGTTGCTGCTGCATAGGGAAGTGGGATGGAAATGCTGCTGCACAGGGAAATGGGGAAAAATGACAGACAGACAGCGGGAGGGAGGGAAACAGAAAGAAAGAAAGACACAGGGGCAGGGAGAGGGACTGAAAGACAGAGAAAGGGGGCCAGAGAGAGAGATTCAGCGGGAGAGGGAAAGGGGGCTGCTTTGGGGGGAGGGGTGTGCTTGGGGCAAACAGCTTTGCTCTGGGGGGGAAGACAGAAGGGGCCATGGAGAGACAGGGAGAGGGAAAGGGGGCTGCTTTGGGGGGAGGGGTGTGCTGGGGGGAGACAGAAGGGGCCATGGAGAGACAGGGAGAGGGAAAGGGGGCTGCTTTGGGAGGAGGTGTGCTGTGGACAGACAGCTTTGCTCTGGGGGGAAGGCAGAAGAGGGCCATGGAGAGACATTTGGGGGGGAGGTGTGTGCTGGGGGCAGATAGTTTTGCTCGGGGGGGGGGGGGAGACAGAAGGATATAGACAGCGGCCAAGGAGAGAGAGATAAAGAAACACAGACAGACAGACACATCTATTCTAGCACCCGTTAATGTAACAGGCTTAAAGACTAGTTACAGTATAATATACCTACATTCATGTATTTATTTATTACCGTTTCATGAAGAGATTCACCTACAGGTTTACAATACATTGAATGGTAGTCAAAGCTGAAAGTCATAACATAGGATTATTACTGAACATAAACAAGACAGAGATCATGAACATGGAAAATGGTGACGATTTTCAGCTTGAGGGTAGAAGTTGTAAAGGGTTTCAATCTCCTGGGCTCTTTTGTAAACAAAGAAGCAATTAGCAGGGAAGAAATACTCAGCAGAATAGCACTTGGGCCAGGATTCACTAACCTGCCAGGTCCAACCAATTCAGGAAACAAAAATATGCAAATGGTGGGCGATTGGAGGAACGCCCCCATCTGCCTGCATGGCTCGCACATGCGTGATCGGTGCGCATGCACAGACCGCGCAGATCCGTCCCAGCCGCGACTTCTTCTTTTTTTTTTTTTAACTTTAAACTTGCAGCCTGTGGGTTTAATCCGCTTCAGGTTTTCGACTGGTCCCCAGCAGTCGCTTCTTCAGGTGATTGGCCAGCCCAGTTGGATCAGAAATATGGTGTCTTGAATCGCGTCGCTGTCCAATTTGCATGTGTTTTACCTCATTTGCATGCCCGGATTTGAAGTGGATCGCAGGAGAGGTAAGTTAATCAGGCTGGATGGAAATTTGATAGTAAAGGGGTCACCAACCGATCGGTACACGATCGGTTTGCTTTGTGAATCTAGCCCTTGGTCGCTCTTCAATGAAGATTCCCAACAAAATATTCAAAGGCAAGGAGGTAACACTCCAAACGAAGATAAGACTAGAGGTCTGCACGGGAATGGGGATTCCCACGGGAGTCCCGCAGGAATCCCCCCTAACCCACGGGACTCCCAAGGGGACCCCCCCTATGGCCCACGGGACTCCCATGGGGACCCCCATCTAGCCAACGGGACTCCCACGGGGATGGAAGGCTTTGGAAGCAGAGTTCGTCCATATAGTATACACGTCAGCCTTAGTAAAAGAGGGGGTTTATAAGTTAATTACCTGAACAGAAAACAAAAAAAGGCTTCCACCAAAGAGATTCCACAAGGAAAACAGCAGCGCAAACACAAAAAAAACTGTGGAATTGATGATCCTGTCAGAAGTAATTGCTGCTTTTTATGGGGACGGGCGGGGTTGGAGGTAATTCCTTGCGGGGATGGGTGAAGACGGAGAGGATCCTGGCGGGGACAGGCAGGGATGGGTGGGATTTCTGTCCCCGCACAACTCTCTAGATCAGACTTGTCCATGCACTCATTTTCTCAGTGGTAAGTTACGGATGCGAAAGCTGGACACTACAGAAGTAAGACAGAAATAAGTTTGACTCATTTGAACTTTGGTGCTGCAGGATTTTATGCGGGCCATGGACTGCCAGAAGAACAAATTGATTTTGAAAGAGATCAGACTGGCTATGTCACTCAAAGTCCAAATGATGAAGTTACAACTGTCTTAGTTTGGTCACCCCGACAGAAGAAAAAGATCATTGGAGAAAGGCATTATGGGACTCATAATCGAAACAGAAATACATCTAAAAACCCATTCAAATCGGCACTTAGACGAACTATAAGACAGGTTGTCCAAGTGCCGATAATCAAAATGGGTTTTTGGTCGTATCCAGAGACTTTTAGGCCTCTGAATCCCGCTATGCACCCAGAGCTAAAGGGTATCTGGAGGAGTGGTTAGGGTGGTATTATGCCCCACTTTTGATACCTTAACACAGTGTCTTGCAAACTTTCTACCTGGCAGCACACTAAATTCAGTGCCCTGGCCGGAAGGCACCTGGAAGTGTGGATGTCGATGCAATGATGTCACGGGAATGCTTTGGTAGAGAGATCTGGGAGGTGTGGGGAGATGAGGAGAGACGCTGGCCAGGAGGAGAGTCATCTGCACCGTGGGACTTCCTAAGGGATGTGCCTCTCAACGTGAGAGGCACGTCCTGTAGGCAGTCAGCCGGCGTGGACGACTCTCCTCCTCGCCAGTGTGTCGCGGCACACCTGAAATCTCAGGAGGCATACAGTTTGTGATACACTGCCTTAACGTTGCATAACAATATGCTTGTACTAGTCTTTAAGCCCGTTACATTAACGGGTGCTAGAGTAGATGTCTGTCTGTCTGGGTATTTTTTTTTCTTTGTCTCTCTCTCCTTGCATGCTGCCTGTCTGTCATTTTTTCTGTCTGTGAATCTCCCTGTGCCTTCTTCCTATGTCCTTAGTGCCCCTTCCTATGTCCATAGTGCCCCCCAGTGCCCCTTTCTATGTCCTTAGTGCCCCCTGAGCCTCCTTCCTCCCCCCCTCCGATGGCAGCCTGCCTTCCATTGAAACCCCCCCCACCCCTCCATTGCCTCCCATCCCCCTTCCATTGAAAACCCCCCATGCCAGCCTGCCTGCCTCCCATCCTCCTGAGCAGCATATTTCCATGGAAACCACCCCCCGATGCCATCCTGCATGCCTGCCTTCCATTGAACCCCCCACTCCCCCTCCAATGCCAGCCTGCCTGCCTCCCATCCCCCTTCCACCGAAATCCCCCCCGATGCCAGTCTGCCTGCCTGCCTCCCTCCCATCCACCTGAGCAGCATGTTTCCATGGAACCCCCCCAATGCCATCCTGTCTGTCTGCCTTCCATTGAACCCCCCACCCCCCCTCTGATGCCAGCCTGTCTGCCTCCCATTCCCCTTCCACTGACCCCCCCCACCCCCAATGCCTGCCTGCCTCCCATCCCCCTGAGCAGCATGTTTTCATGGAATCCCCCCATGCCATCCTGCCTTCCTTGGAACCCCCCACCCCTCCTCCGATGCCAGCCTGCCTGCCTCCCATTCCCATTCCCCTTCCACTGAACCCCACCCCCCCCGATGCCTGCCTGCCTGCCTCCCATCCCCCTGAGCAGTATGTTTTTAACCCCCCCCCTGCACCGACCCTAGGAACACCATTAACATGCCATGACTCCCCCCCTCCCCCCCCCCTGCCGACCTTACCGGGCACAACAGAAACCCCCGTTGACCCTCCCACCGCTACAAGGCTGACAAACCCGGCAGGAGCAGCAGTGTCGCAGGCACACTAAATGCTGCTTCGGGTCTTCTACTGGCCTAATTTCCTCAGCCGCATCCCTGATGACGTCATCAGGAAAGCGGCAGAGGAAATTAGGCCAGTAGAAGACCTGAAGCAGCGTTTACTGTGCCTGGGACGCTGCTGCTCCTGCCGGGTTTGTCAGCCGTGTAGCAGTGGGAGGGTCAACGGGGGTTTCAGTTGTGTTGGGTAGGGTCGTCGGGGGGGGGGAGGGGGGTGAGTCGCGGCGTGTTAGTGGTGTAACCTAGGGTCGGCGGCGGGAGGGGGAAGTCAGAGCTGTTACCTGGCCGAAAACACGTCCACACAGGCAGCAACCGCTGTCTTTCTGCCTCTGCCGGCGGGGACCGCCGGGGTCTGGGTGCGGCAGGGAAGGGGGGGTCTTACTCTTGCCTGGCCGGGGCCGAATCCCGGGCCTGCTCTCCTTCCCCTAAGTCCGTCCACTCACTCCGCGCTATCTAGCGCATGCGCACTCGTGCCGCCGTGACAGATCAGGGAACACGCGGTACGAGTGCGCATGCGCGCTTAACATTTTATTATTATAGATACCACAGCTACCTCTCAATTCAGTGTGGTTTACAGAGTAAAGATACTGTGAATTACAACCATTAGTTAACAAATTTGCCAAACAAGTATGTTTTTAACAATTTTCTAAATGCCCAGAGTCACAAGGATAAGGCTGGGATTCAACTTACAACCTCAGGGAGCTGGGACTTCAGCTCTAATTACTAGGTCACCCCTCCATGTATATACATCTAGGTTCAATCATTTATACATAGGGCCCTAGCCAGGGCCGGATTTAGATGAAAAGAGGCCCTAGGCTATTCCACTTATGAGGCCCTTTCACCTCCCATTTTTAAGTTTGTAAATTACATGAGAGATAATAAAATACATCATTACTGTGATATATATCAATATGTTAAATGAAACATGTTGTTATTGGTACTAACCTTTATTAAAAATGTGACACGGATAATAAATAAAAAAAAGTTGAGAACACTTATTTGGACATTTATTCTCAGCACCATATATAGTACTTGTAACAATAACTAATCAAACATAACACACAACATTGCCCCTTCCTATGTCCATAGTGCCCCCAGTGCGTCCTTCCTCACCTCACCCCCCCCCTTCGATGCCCGCCTGCCTCCCATCCCCCTTCCATTGAATATCTCCCATGCCATACTGCCTGCCTGCCTTCCATTAAACCCCCCCCACCCCCCCCTCCGATGCCAGCCTGCCTGCCTCCCATCCCCCTTCCACTGAAACCCCCCCACCTCCCCCCCACCCCCGATGCCAGTCTGGGCCGCCCTGTCCTGACGGATCCACGTTTTGCCTCTCTCCCCGCGGGGCTGGGCTTTGCCCAGCTGTTTCCAGACTGACGTCTTTCCCTCCCCAATCCTCCTCTCAGGGCGAGAAAAAGAAAGGGAGAAGCCGAGTCGGCGCCCCATTGCGGCCAGAGCCGGTTCCAATCCCGAAGCGTAGAATTTCTCCTTATTTTCGGTTCAGTGTTTTAGTGTTCACTGTTTTTAGAATAGTGCAGGGGTGTCCAATGTCGTTCCTCGAGGGCCGCAGTCCAGTCGGGTTTTCAGGATTTCCCCAATGAATATGCATTGAAAGCAGTGCATGCAAATAGATCTCATGCATATTCATTGGGGAAATCCTGAAAACCCGACTGGACTGCGGCCCTCGAGGACCGACATTGGACACCCCTGGAATAGTGTAATTTTAATTTTGCTAACAATTTGAATGTAGGCCCCTCTTGATCTTGAGGCCCTAGGCTGAAGCCTAGTTAGCCTATAGGAAAATCCAGCCCTGGCCCTAGCAAAAATAGCCTAATCTAATCTGGGATTTTTGAGTTGCACTAAGTCCCAAACCGATTCAAGGCGACTTGCAGGCTGAAATTATGGGAATACAAACTGATACATTGCAAACAAAATACAGTCCCAAAGAGAGAGAAGAATTGTTCAGTTATTTGAGAAGTGTAGAGGTAGTTAATAGATTTGAGCTAATAGGTTGCATAGTATAGGTACCGATTATTTATTTATTCAATTTTCTATACCATTCTCCCAAGGGAGCTCAGAACGGTTTACATGAATTTATTCAGGTACTCGAGCATTTTCCCCTGGCTGTCCTGGTGGACTCACAATCTATCTAATGTACCTGGGACAATGGAGGGATTAAGTGACTTGCCCATTTAATTAGATGACGGCAGATAAAGATCTGTATGGTCCATCCAATCTGCCCAACAAGATAAACTTGTGGATAAGGTATGATGTGATACTACATATGCATATTTGATTAGTCCTTGCCATTTTCAGGGCACAGACCCTAAAAGTCTGTCTGATACTGACTTTGCTTCCCAATTACTGGAGTTGCCATCTAAGCACTGCTAAGTTTGGTTCCATTCTCTTTCCAAGTATACCATCTACAGGGCTGGTATACAGTCCCTCCTATCTGTGCCCCTCTCTTCCTCTTCCTCTGCCAACTCCAAACTCCGTCCCTTTTACCTTGCTGCGCCATATATGCTTGAAACAAGCTGCCTGAATCCCTACGGTGGGCTCCGTCTCTGGCAGCGTTCAAGGCCCAGTTAAAAGCCCACCTCTCGGAGAGTGGTTTCGATTTCTAACCCCTCTCACCTTTGGTTCTGCATCCCCCCAACCCTACATGTCATGTCTGTCTGTCCAAGTTAGATTGTAAGCTCTTCCAAGCAGGGACCGCCTATAAATGTCAAAATATAGAGCGCTGCATAAGCCTTTCAGCGCTATATAAGTGATAAGTAGTAGCAGATGTAGATGCCTTCTCTGTAATAAAGAAAAGTTTGCCTGGCGCACGCGCACAAGAGGTCTGCTTATCGTACAACTTGTGTGCACATGCACTACGCATGTTCCTCCCCCATGCTTTTGGTCAAACAGCAAGCATTTCATTTGCATTTTTTTTTTACGGTTGAGCATTGGGGAGCTATTTTTCTGCATTGCTTCCGTGCTATCGGCTGGACACTGTTCCATATAGCATCAGAGTTCTCAACATCAACCTGTTAGAAAGTTGTGTTCATGAGGCTGACGCACAGTTAATGAAGCTGGCATTGTTTGATATAATGAAGGCATTAGTAGGCACATGGATAGTATTGTTTAAGGCCATAGGTCAGAAGATGCATAAATGAGGTGCAGGGTAATGTGGAAGATCAAGGTCAATTTGCCTGGTATGTATGCAGCTGAGGTGTCAATGAGAGCATTAAAGCATGTGATAAGTGTTCTTGGGCTCTACTCTATAGACACTGGGTGTCGGCTTGGCACTGCTGGACTGAAGAGAGACATTTCTGACTGATTGAATGCTTCCTTGACTGTCCTGAGAGTGAAAGCTAGAACCTACAAGCATATTTGAAATGGTTTTCAATATTTCACTTTCAAACTGACTCAGGGGCTCATTTTCAAAGAAAGATAGACATCTAAAAGACAGAACTTGGACATCTTACTAGTCAAAACGACCAAGTGGGGATTCTCAAAAACAGACTTTCTAGCCGTCTTTCTGGTTGTTTTGTCTCCTGTGCATCTGAATTTTAAGGGGGCGTGTTTTGGGCAAGCTTAGGGTGGGCTTTGGACTTGGACGCTCGTCAGGCATAATCAAATCTTTAACAACAGGTCCTGGGCTTTTTTTTAAAAATTTTTTTTAGATGTTTAGAGTTAGATCTGTTTTAAAAGCGTCTAGATGCTAAAAAAGGTGCCCAAACTGAGCAGTTGACCACTGGAGGGATTAAGGCATGACCCCAGTGGTCACCGACCCCTTCTCACCACCCAAAGATGTTAACCTTCCCCCCCCCCCGCAGTATATTCTAGCCTGAAAAGTTCTCAGCCCAAGCAGCTTCAGATGTTATATTTGAGCTCAGAGAGCAGAGGTTACTGCAGTGAATTTCACATTAAAAGATGTCACCATATCATGCTTACGTTGTATGGTGAGCCTATCGAAAATGGCCCTCCATGGGTCTTTTTTCTAATTTGAGTCTATGGGGAATCTATTTATGAGGCCCTGAAACGTAAAGCTTTGTGCTTGTGACATAAAAGATAAAATATCTATCTGGTTTAAAATGAGAAAATTGTCCGTGCTGTATTTATTTATTTAATTTTCTATTCTGTTCTTCCAGGGGAGCTCAGAACAGTTTACATGAACTTATTCAGGTACTCGAGCATTTTTCCCCATCTGTCCCAGCAGGCTCACAATTTATCTAATGTACCTGGGGCAATGGGGGACTAGGCCCAAATTCTGTAACCGGCGCCTAATGTTAGGCACCTATTATGGTGGCGCCTATCTAGATAGGCGCCTATCGAAATTGAATAACAAGCTCAATTAAGCTTTTTTAATCAGCGATAATTGAAACTTAGGCGCCTATCAAAGAAAGTGCAATTCTGTAACAAGGCGCCTCTAAAAATTTAGGCGTCCTTCCAAAAGAATAGGCACTATGCATGTTAAGCGTGGGCGTGGCTTTGTGTTAGGCGCCTTGTTACAGAATCGCTGCTCTTAAGCTTGCTTAAGCGCTGGCATTTGCGCCTAACTTTTAGCTGTTCATAGAGCTGACCTATTTCTTGGGTGCCTCCAAAATAGGTGCCGCTCAGCGTGATTCACTAAACAGCACCCGATTTTACTTGAATCGCGCTGAACGGTGCCTATATATATGCGCCTAACTTTGGGGCGCTTCTTATAGAATTTGCCCTTAAGTGGCTTGCCCAGGATCACAAGGAGCAGCGTGGGTTTGAACCCACAACCTCAGGATGCTGAGGCTGTAGCTTTAACCACTGCGTCACACTCTCCATTTCAGAGTATAATTTAGTACAAACATATTGATGACCATATAATGAAGGTCTTCTCGATTATTTTATGAATGAATATGTCAATAAAGAGATTCTAAAAAAATATTCACTTTCTCTTCTGTACCTTTGTAAAAGAACAATGTGTACAGGCATTTTTAATTATGATAATATTTTATTTAAATTATTATTACTGTAAATTATGATTTTAAACTGCATTTAGAAAGGATGTGCAGATTGGAAAAGAGACGTCCAGTTCAATATGTCTCAGGTTTGTCTGCAATTTGAGAGCATAATTTGCCCACATACAACAGTGTTCAAAGATACACAGTGAAATTGATGTTTTTGCATCAGTTATGTGCAGGGCCTGCTCAAGGGACTGTGGCACCCTCAGCCAGCTTTTATATTGGTGCCCCCCCCCCAATCTGGTATCTCTCTCCCCTTCCCTCCCCCCTTCCCATCTGTGATCCAGTATCTCCCCTTCTCTCTAAAGTCTCTATCTCCTGCTGGACCAGGTTACACTGGTTCAGGGCACAGATGATAAAGGATGACAAAATCCTACTTCAGTATCTATCCCTTTAGAATCAGGGGTGTCCAATGTCGGTCCTCGAGGGCTGCAATCCAGTCGGGTTTTCAGGATTTCCCCAATGAATATGCATGAGATCTATTAGCATACAATGAAAGCAGTGCATGCAAATAGATCTCATGAATATTGTCACAACCCTAGCCGGGAAGCTAGATTGTCTCCTGATAGGGCCCCTCCTAACCCTAGCCTTACCTTGAATAGAGCTAACCAATGTGATAGGTTAGACATAAAACAAAAAGAAAGTTCTGATTTCCCATTCAAAACCCAGCTCACAAAACCCTGGGGAGGTGAGGAATCTGGAGGGAACAGCCTAGAACAGCCTCAGAGCAAATCCACCAGTTCAGCTAACCCACAGCTGCAGAGCTTAATTAGAAGCTCAGGGAAATCTCAGCCCAAGCTACAGGCTGCCCTGCCCCCGCACAGAACAGGGCATGGTCGCCTCAGTGCTTTAGAGGCAGCACTGAGGAGAAACCAGTCAGTCTGCCCTGGGTCAGTCCAGGAAGGAGGTTTACAGGACTGCTCTCCTGAACCTCACTACTTGCAGGATGTGGAGATGGTGGATACAGCCCCTGTCTCTGAAGCCAACCAGCTAGCTGAACCAGAGCCCATGGACTGCATGGAGACTAGTATGGATACAGAACCTTGTGCTATGGAGGAAAGCTAATTACATTGGTTTTGCTTGGTTGTGCTTAAGTTTGTGAACTGTTTGAGTTTGTTTATTGGAACTCGTTTGCACCTGTGTGAAGCAAGTGAGCAGTGCAGAGCTCACTGCAAGGTGCCTGGAACTGAAAACCTTTTACCAGGTTTATTTTTGCTGGACTGTTT
The DNA here is from genome assembly GCF_902459505.1 of Geotrypetes seraphini. Classification (NCBI taxonomy): domain Eukaryota; kingdom Metazoa; phylum Chordata; class Amphibia; order Gymnophiona; family Dermophiidae; genus Geotrypetes; species Geotrypetes seraphini. Next base: position 143,925,483 of record NC_047090.1, on the reverse strand, counting down.
GGTTTATGGTTTTTTTTTGAAAGCAAGAAAAGCTTCAATTTTGAATGTGTGCTTGGGATGGTAGTTTTGGGGAGAATCCACACAAGATCCTGGGTGGGATTGTGGGGCCATTTGTGGCAACTGTTTAAATGCAGATTTAAATAAGTGGATTCGGCTACTCCCCTCCCCCACCAACTACTTCTAAGTTGGTTGGGACAGGCCTGCCTCAATCCAGGCCTGAGTACAACACTTTCATTCCTCAAAGAAAGTGCTTTAGTCTTATTCCTGCCTGATTGCTAAAGGCAGATTTTCTAAGGCTGGACTATTACAGACTAAGGAACTACTCACCTGTTATACCTGCAAAGAAGGTGTGGGTTGTTTGTTTTTGCAGCCCAGTTATTCTTTCATGTTTGCTTTTGTTCATGGAAAGAATGAGGTAGACCCGGTTCAGGGTTCGTGAACTCAATAAATTGGGACTTTATTTTATTATGAACTTTATTATTCCTGACCATTTTTGTGTTCCTTTATTGACTGAGAGACCAGCAGGACTTCCAGCCTCTTCTGGAAGCACGTGAGACGCAGGCTATTCTGGGCGCTGACCGGGGCAATCATTCAAGCCGGCTTCGGCGGTGCCACAATATTCATTGGGGAAATCTTGAAAACCCGACTGGACTGCGGCCCTCGAGGACCGACATTGGACACCCCTGCTTTAGATGTATGAAGATAGATCCGACTGGGATTTTGATGCCCTTTATTAGTGCTGCCCGATTCATGATTCAAATTGATTCACTGATTCAGTTTGGCTGAATCAATTCAAATCACTTGTTTGGGGGGTGGGGAATTGGACTCAGCAATTCAGGCCTGCTCTTTAACTGTCCCTCTGCCGGAGTACTTCCTTTTGATGTAATGCCTGTTTTGTGATCCAGGAAGTTACATCAGAAGGAAGGACTCCAGCAGAGGGAAAGCCCAAGAACAGGCCTGTGAGGATCAGCGGTGAGGGCTAAGAAAGCTGAGAAGATGCTGCCCTGCTTCCTTTGCTGCCACTGTCAGGCCCATAGAGAGGACACTGCCTCACCTCTTCCTCTGTTGAACCCATACATGGGAGGAGGGTTGCTTTCCACCTCCGCTACCACCAAAGGACCTGGGGGGGGATCTGGAAATTGGAAGGAAGGGAGAGAGGATGCTAGACCTGGGGGTGTGTGTGTGGGATTTGACTGAGGCTAGAGCTGATGGGAAGGGAAGAGAGAGAGGGTGCTGGCCACATGGAGTGGAAGGGATGCTGGAGGGAAGGGAGAGAAACAAACTAGACTGGAGGCTGGAGCTAGAGGAGAAGGGAGAGAGGGTGCTAGACTTGCAGAGAGGAGAAGGGAAGGTGCAGAGATGGAAGATAGACGGTGAATATGGAGAGAGAACAAAATGTCAAATGGGTAGGAGACCCTGGCGAGTGAACTAACAGAAGACAAACAGAAACCAGAGCCTGGGACCAACATGATTTGAATAATAAAATAACCAGACAACAAAAAGTAGAAAAAATAATTTTATTTTCCAATTTGTGCAATATGTCAGATCTAAAATGTGTATCCTGTCAGAGCTGGTGTTAGCGAGCACAAGCTAGAAGCTAACAGTGTTTGTTTTGCTTACACTTGACAGCACCAACATGAGGTTGGAGAGGGCAAAGGGGGATGGCGTGGGTGAAGAGGCTGCCAAATAAACTTGCCACCTAATTTTAGAGCTATATCATAGAAAGCAAATCTAATCGTATTAAATTGGCAAAATTGAATCAAATCGAATTGAAATTTTTTTTCTTGAATTGGACAGCTCTACTCTTCATCACCGGCCAAGGTCTCACCTGGTCCGTAGGTTGAGCCAGACCTGTTTATGTGCAACAGAAACATCCATTTCAAAAACATAAATATCTTAAATTTCAGTGGGTCCAACATGGCAATGTTGCAGGTATATGTGTTAATATTTCAGAACATACATGCTTATGTGCCGGCACATACAAGTCTATGTTTTCCAACACTGTCACAGAGCCTATGGGAGCCAACTTGTCAAAATGATCGGAGGTGCTAAATCCCGTTCCTGGACACAGTTAATGAGTTTGCTTAATATTGGGGGTGCTCAAGTACCCACAGAGCTGGCTGCAATGACAGAGCCCACTATCCTTGGCTAATATCATTTTTGGGGTAGGCAAGAAACACTGGGGGATTAAGAGGGAGACCTCCCCTAATCCTTCTAGAAATGGCACATTTAAAAAAATTTAGTTCCAATATTATAGAACAATTTACCGGTAGATTTAAGAAAGGAAGAATCACTCCAAAATTTTAAAAGACACTTAAAGGCTCATTTTATTCAAATGGCCTTTTTAAATTGAGTAATTGAATCTGGGATTGCAGTCTGCATTAATTAGTATTAGTTTGTGTTAATTTGTATTAATATAATTTTATATTTTTTATTAGTAATGTTATTTTTCTTTTTTCTTTCTTATTTTTAATGGAATTCTTTTCACAAATTTGAGTTGTGCTGTAAACCGCTTTGATGCTTTTGGGCTGTATAGGTGGTATATAAAGATTTTAATAAACATAAACATATACCCCCCTCTTCTATGAAACTGCGCTAGCAGCTTCTAGCGCGGGGAGCTGTGCTGAATGGCCCGCGCTGCTCCCGATGCTCATAGGAATTCAATGCTCTCTCTGCGCTACAAACCGCTAGCATGGTTTCGTAGAAGAGGGGGATAGAGTTACCATATGACTCTAGAAAAAGGGGGACAGATTGAGACTTTCAGGTTTTACTTCACTGAAAGCAATGGAAGTAAGCAGGACAAACGGAGGCATCTGGGTTTGACTTCCACCGAAATCAATGGAAGTTAAACCTGTAACCTGTTCTCGACTCTTTGGGGACAACGGGACAGAAATCGAAATAAATAAATAAATAAAACCCGGTTGTTTCCATCCATCCTTCTTTTTCTGGAGTAGAATACTACAAGAAATAAGTAACTCTTCTGAAACCTTGATGTCCTGAACAGCAGGTGCAGATCCCAGTGTCAATCTTTGTGGACACAGACATTTGAGAGGTTACCCTTTTGTAACAGAGAACGCATGCTTATTTTTCCCCCATCCTAGTTCCACCCCATAGGCCCAGACCATGCCCCTTGTTATGTAAATTTAGACATCTATACCCCAACATTGTAAATTCAGGATTTATACAGGCATGCAATGTGCACACCTTTATCTGTTAACAGCGTTTAAATAAATTCTCTTTTTACAAAAAGAAAAAAAATACAGATATGTTTGGCTTTTTCCACAGGAATTATACCTGACAACAGCCAACAGTTTTAAAAGCAGCTTGACTATAGCAGGATTCCTGAGCACTGAGTCTGATTCCCCATTCATATGCTCCAGGCTGATCTGTATTCCCAGGAGCTGCAAAAGCCTTGCCTGTTTTGTCCAATTGAACTTATTTGTCATGGGTCGGGTGGTGGAACTGTGTAAACCAATGGTTCCTAAACTGTGACTTGTGACCCTAAGTGGGATCACAAAATCAGTGGGTGGGTCATGAGAAACGGGGCTGCTTTCGCTTTCCCCATAGGGACATCCTACGCTTCCTCCTTCCTCTGAACTCCCACCCTGACCTACAAAAGAGCGTGGCAGTCAGTATGGACTAATACATGTCATCCCATCCCAGAGATGCCAAAGGCGAATCATTCCAAAGAGGGAGATTTATCACCCCACAGAAGGAGACAGAAGGCCAAAAAGTGAGATTTTTCAGATGGTGTGCCGGAGGTATAAATCCAGAAAGATTTAAGTGTGCTACAACTTTGCAAATGGGAAAAGCAGCATAAAATAATGTTTGGTTTTCTTTGGAATGTCTGAAAGGATACAACGTGAAGGCATATGGGTAAATTCTCTGGCGTGCACATAAGTTTGAGAGGTGGGAGGCTCAGATTTCTTCCTGCTGGTTGGGCCATTTGGTTTTTCATGTCTTAACAGGGAAGGATTAAGGTATAGGCAAATTAGGCATACGTCTAGGGTTCAGTTATTTAGGTTGATCCTCTCCCAAGGCAGATTTTTGTCCTGTTACCTCAGCTGTGGCAGAAAGGAGACACAGAAGGACAAGAGTCACCACTGCCCCCAGCGGTCTGCCCATTCTCCCCAATCTGTGAACATTGTCCTCCAGTAGTCAGGTATTGGTGAACAGCACTTCTTACCCACTGCTTCCTTCTCTGCCAAGTTCCTTCTGCAGTTTTAAATAAATGTATTTATATTATGATGGGGAGCCCAATGTGCTTGTTTGTCTAGGGCCCAGTAAAGGGTTAATCCTGCCCTGTGTCAGACTTGATGCCCATGAAGGCAGTGATCAGCTCTGAGGCTCTAATGGGTAAGCGAAATGTCTCAAAGAGTGCAGGAGTGAGAGATCCTTCACAGTGGCATAGCGAGGGTAAGTGGTGCCCCCTCCCCCCTTCCCCGTACCTTTTACATTTTCCAGATGAGATCAACAGCACAAACTCATGTCGGCTATCCCTAGAAAGACTTTTAATCCCCCCAGAACATTAAGGTCCGCCTCACAACATAGCCTTAATGGTCCTTCACTTAAAATAATTGGCACTCGTCGAGCCACCATTTTTTCGGTCACTGCTCCATTAATCTGGAATTCCCTCCCACTTTTCATTAGAGCAGAACAAAGTTTGGAGAAATTAAAGTGTAGTTTCAAAAGATTTCTGTTTAAAGATGCCTACGAATGAGTCTTGCAATCCTTCAGTCTTTTATTTTTGAAGCCAATCCCTACTCCTTCTTAAACCTATTGCGTAATCCTTTCATGTTTACTTAAAAATTGTAGTTCCCCCCCTTTTCTCCTTCTTGTTTACAATCGCCCCTTCCCAATTCAAGTCTGTCCAATTGTATGAAGATTTAGTCCTCTTTGTGTTGTTTGTTCCCCCATTTTATATTTTAACTTTTTAATTGTACAACACTTTGAATGTTATGTTAAGCGTTTAATCAAATTTTTAATAAACTATGATGTCACTTCTCAGGCACAGGGCCCAGAAGTGACGTCAGAGAGGCAACACCGATGTGGGCAGCAAGTTCATAATGCTCATGCAGGAAAATTAAAGAGGTAGGAGGGAAGGGATGCATGCGCGTGGCAGGATGGGTTCGGGAAGGAGGGGGGAGGAGAGAAGAATGGGTGCCTGTGCCCCTTACAAAGACCGCGCCTGGGGTGGACCGCTCCCCCCTGTACACCCCTTCCTATGCCTTCAGATAAGTGTGACACACTCCTAATGAGCGAGACTTGGTATCTCTGCCCATCCTTCAGGTAGAAACTAGAGGTGTTGGGATGGAAAATGAGTTTACGGGTAGAGAATGATACGGTGACAAATTCGAGAGCAAACAAAACAAAACTGCAGATCTGTACAAGACGTAGGCAAAATTTATTGTGATGAAATAATTATATGCAAACCCTTTTACCAATCAAGGGACCCGACACGGTCCGTGTTTCGGACAAACCTTCGTCAGGGGTCCATGGTAAAAAAGGATAACAAAAAAAGTCACAAAAAATTGTAGAGTAGCAGCAAAGTGTTAGCGACGTCGAGATACTTTTTGCGACGGTTCATTGCAATTGGTGAATCTCGACGTCGCTAACACTTTGCTGCTACTCTACAATTTTTTGTGACTTTTTTGTTATCCTTTTTTACCATGGACCCCTGACGAAGGTTTGTCCGAAACACGGACCGTGTCGGGTCCCTTGATTGGTAAAAGGGTTTGCATATAATTATTTTGTCACAATAAATTTTGCCTACGTCTTGTACAGATCTGCAGTTTTGTTTTGTTTGCTCTCGGTTGGTTTTTTACTGCAGTTTAGGTTGGGACCTCCCTTTTCTCCTTGTTTTGTTGCACGGTGACAAATTCATCACCGTCCCCGTCTCCATCCCCGTGGGTAACCGTGGGAAACCATCTCCATGTCATTCTTTTAGGAGAGGGGACCCTCAAACTTTGCTTTGAAGAATGCTGGTGTAGAAGGACTAGGGACACCAGATTTTCCGTTTGGAAAATCCGGACCCCCCCTAGACCCGCCCAGTTCCACCCATCCTCGCCATCCCCCTCCCCCCGCTGGCAGGAGGGCATTTGCGCATGCACAGATGCCCTCCTGCCCAACAGTGATTTATTCCAAGCTTTTCAAAACCCGGACAAAGTGCCGGGTTTTGAAAAGTTGTCTGGACCCCTGGACATGTTTGGGAAAATCTAGACATCTGGTAACCCTAAGAAGGACTAAGGTTGAGATAGACACTAAGAATGACACGGGATTGTTTCCCGCGGTTATTCGCGAGGACAGGAATGGTGATGAATTTTGTTACCGTGTCATTCTCTATTTAAGGGATACTTGTCTACATGAAACATGAAGAATTCTCATGGTCGGCACACTTCTGAGCAAAGACATCGGCACTCCCACATACCCGATGCACACTATACAGACGTTTCCAAACCCTTTTCATGTAAAGGGCCACAGTGTGACTATGAGAAAGCTCTGAAGGCGAGCAAAAGATTTCAAGTTTACACATACTACAAATTTTGTAAACCAACTTGACCTATTTGTTCAGACTGGGTATTAAACATTAAAAACGAACACTAATATTGATTCTACAGCACTTCAAGGATATATTTTAAAATCTCAAGAGATTGTTTGCAGTTACTATATCAAGTATGAATAATAATAATAACTTTATTTTTCTATACCGTAATACCACAAATAGTTTACAGAACAAGAGACTGTATACAGACAGCGATATTACAGAAAGCTTCTAGAATTACATCAGCAGATTGAGATTATTCAAATTTAGCTTAGAGTGTTTATGCAAGATAGAAATTAATGCATTTACAGGATTTAAAGAACATTTCAGCCAACTGCTTGAGGTCTTCAGTGAAGGGCTTTTTTTTTTGGGGGGGGGGGGAGTTGCACACTTTAGAGACCATTGCCATATGATATATCCATTAGTCAGTCCTTAAAAGTTCTACAGATAGAGACTGGGCAATTTGGAAATGGTTTAAATTGGTGGTCCTTAAAGCTAATGAATATGCATGAGGCAGATTTGCATATAATAGAGGTGACAGGAATGCAGCTCTGTCTCATGCATATTCATTAGGGATATCTTGAATACCTGACTGGTTGGGGGTCCCCCAAGCCAGGTTTAAGAACCACCGGTTTAAACTATTCTAAAACAGGTACCTTCCAAAAAGAGCATCTCAGGCTGTGCCATAATCTGTAGTCCCTTCCAGTGGCGTACCTAGCATATGTGACACTAGGGGCCCATCATTTTTTGGCACACCCCCCATCTGTACAAAAAACATGATTTTTAGTAACAAGCCACACGTCACACATGAGTACCTAGGAAAAGTCAGCATCTTACATATGCAGTGAAACACCCATTGTAAAACTAAACAAGCCAGACTAGTACAGATCAATCCTACACCGTCAATCCTAACAGAAAACCATGTCTTTCGAACACACAGAACACAGAAAATACCTTCGCCTAGTATGGAATATGTCATCACAAACTAACCCCTCCCTCTTTTACAAAACTGTAGTGTGGATTTTAGCCACGGTGGTAACAGCTCTGACGCTCATAGAATTCTGAGCATCAGAGCTGCTACCACCACGGCTGACGCTAAAAAACGCTCCACAGTTTTGTAAAAGGGGGGATAAAATAGAAATACATAGACAGAGGTTAAATTGAACCAGCAAGAAGCTGGACTCTGCATACAATTCAACACCACAGAAACAGTGACACATGTCTCCTAAAGCAACAAATAAATAGAAAATTTTTGTTTTACCTTTGTCTTCTCTGGTTTCTGCTTTTCTCATCTTCTTGTTACTATCTTCCTTCCATCCACTGTCTGCCATCTCTCTGCCCCTATATGGCATCTTCCCTCCTTCTATGCCCCTTCCAGAAACTGTATGCCTCCCCCTTCCATCTCTCCTTTTACCCCCATTGGTCTGGCATCTCTCTCCTCTCCTTCCCTCTCCCACACCTCTCTTCTGCAATCCCTTACTTCCCTCATTTTCCTTTTCAATTTATTTTCTGCATCCATCTAGATTACGTTCTTACTACCCTCTCATCAATTTCCTTTTTTACTGTCTACCTACAGCTCTCCACCTCTTTCCCTCACCCCCTCCAGTATTTCCCTAACTCAATCCTTTTCCCCCATCATGTGTCCTCCTTTTATTTATCCCCTCCTTCCATCCTCTGCGCTCTTTCCCCCACTTCCATCATCTGCCCTCTTCTCTCTCCCCCTTCTCTCCACTTCCATCATCTGCCCTCTTCTCTCTCCCCCTTCTCTCCACTTCCATCATCTGCCCTCTTCTCTCTCCCCCTTCTCTCCACTTCCATCATCTGCCCCTTCTCTTTCTTCCCCCCCACTTCCATCATCTGCCCTCTTCTCTCTCCCCCTTCTCTCCACTTCCATCATCTGCCCCTTCTGTCTCTTTCCCCCCTCCTTTCATCATCTGCCCTCTTCTCTTCCCCCACTTCCATCATCTGCCCCTTCTCTATCTTTCCCTCACTTCCATCATCTGCCCTCTTCTCTCTCCCCACTTCCATCATCTGCCCTCTTCTCTCTACCCCTCTTTCCATGATGCAACGGGAAGGGGAAGGCCTGCTATTTGGAGTGGCGGGCCTGTGAGCAGGAGATACTGGGAATCCCTCTTGTTGTCTTTCTGTACAAATATGTGGTGGTATACTATGTGTGTGTGTGTGTGTGGGGGGGGTCAGGGCATCCGGTGGCAGGAGGTAGTGGACATCCCTCTTGCTGATTCTTTCTAAAGTAGGGGTAGTGGGGAAGGGGAGGGGAGTCGATCAGTTTTGCACAGGCATCCCTCCAGCCTCTATTTTTGTTCTGGGGTGGGTCATCTGGGGGAGTCGGCGGGGAAGGGCAGATATTGTTTGTGGGTTACACACAAAACATCTATGCCCATAGCAAAAAAAATGAAAAATCAGGCAGACCTGTTCTTTTTTTCAGATTGGTATTAGCGATCCGATATAGCGTGCAATGTTAGGCCATCGATTGGATGGCTCGCTTTAATATTAATAACCTCATTTTAATAACAATAAGGTCGTTTGCATGCCAGAGTCAGAGAATGTATGAACGCACGGAAAACCATGCGGTGAGCCGTTTTCAAAATCACGTCAGCAAATTCGGTCGTTTGCTAAACCAGTCAAAATTGTTTAGTGACCATCAGTACACGATCGGAGTGCTTAGTGCATCTAGCCCCGAGTCTCTTACAAAAACAGGTATTACTTACAATCAATCTGTCAACCCATATCTTCAACTGTATATTTTCAGGAGTATATCAGATTCTATTCCAGTGTACGTATTGTAACAATAAATACAAGAATTCATTGGTCTGTTAGGCTAATACGAAATTCTTCAATTAAATTCTTCAAATTGAAGAAATTAGTATTAGAATAACAGAACAATAAATTCTTGAACCTATATCTTCACACATTCAAGGAAGCTAATACTGCAGCCTGCTACTATACTCCCTGCTTGCAAGTGTCAGGAAACCCTATGCTTAACTTTTTGCAGGAGTGCTTTTTCTAGAATTGCTGGAAAAGATTTCACAGTTCATTAGATGAATGCTTTATTTATACATAGTAATAGGTGTTAGAATTAAACTCTATTAACCCCCCCCCCCCCCCCAACTTCCAGCTTGCACATATATGATTGATTCATCTGGTCAGGGCCTGCTCAAGGGATCTTGGTGCCCTGAGCCAACTTCCTTCTGTATTACGCATAAGCAGCATCCCACCCGCTTCTACCCACATTGGTGTCCCTCTCCTTGTGGTTTAGTATTGCTCCCTCTCCCTCCCTGCCCCCCATGGTCCTGCAAACCAGCCAGCATCAGCAAAGTTAAAAAAAGAACTCATGTCCCACTTCCTCTGATGCAATTTCCTGTAGGCACGGTGCTGGTGGTGAGAACACCTAGGGGCTGACCTGAAGCTGTCTTTTTTCACATTGCTGTTTCCAGCAGATTTGGAGAACTGTGGGCTAGCGAGTAGGGAGAAGGAAGAGGAGAGGAAGTAATGCAGGGATTTATTAACCACCTTTATGAATAGATTCACCCATGGTGGTGTACATACTCAAATATAAACAGAGATTTTTGGACCATAAAAATGGCCCCAAAATGGGTAGTCAGTTTATATTCGAGCCACCTTACAATGATGGTGCTTTTTTTCTTTCCCTCCCCACCCAATGACCAATGCTGTTATCTTCCACCCTCCTCCGATGACCGGCACTGTATCTCCACCTCCCTCTGATAACCAGCATTACTATCTCCTCCCCATGACCAGCACTTCTATCTTTCCAATGACTAATGTTATTATCTCCCCCCTCCCCTCCATGACTGACATTGCTATCTCTTGACCCCCCTCCCCCGTTGACTGGAACATCTATCCTCCACTATATGCTACCCCCCTGCCCCAGACTGACATCGCACTTACACTACTGATGCTCTGGAAGTAAAAGCTAGCCCTCTCAAGGATTCCTCAAGGGAATCCAGCAAGCTTTGAGCATGCGCAGACGCTCAAGGCCCTTCACCAGCACAGAGCGTTGGTGATGATTTCCAGAGCATCTGACCTGTAAGTATAATGTTGGTCTGGGGCAGGGGGGAGCAGGTAGTGGAGGATAGGAGTGCCTAAGCCACTGCTCTTCGATTTTCCAGTGCTGCCAGTGGACTTCTTTGTCATTTTCTTTTGCCACGGTCACCCCCTTCTGAAGCAACTTCCTATTTCCGTTTGGGTGGATTGCAGCAAAGGAACGGTACAGAGGTCAGCAGGCAGTGCAAGAGAATCACTCACACGCCTGCGACCTCTTTGTACCTTTTGTGGTGAGGGGATCTTCAGAACCGGGTGGAAGAACATTTTGTGGAACTAGGGGGTGTGGAGAGGGAGGGAGGAAGAAGGGAGAGATGCTGAATGGGAGGGGCAGAGAAGAGGAACGGGGGCATATGGAGGAGAGAGGAAGGGGATGGTGGCACACATGGATGGAGGGAAGGGGGAAAGTGGAAAAGGAGGGAAGAGATGGTGCCAAAAACAAAAAACTTGTGAAGAGTCTTCTTTAGGTGGTGTACTATGTGCAGAGTCTGGTATATCAGGGTTTCGTTTGTGTACAATAGTACTTTTAGTTTGCAGGCTTGTATTTGAAAAGAGTTTTTTTGTTGGGGTTTTTTTTTTTGTTTTCTGCATGTGTGACTGAGCCCAAGTATTCTGGTGGGGATAGAAGTCCAGAAACTTTGGTTGGTGTTGAGACCCAAAGTAGGAAGTCCAAGAAAGTTCAAGTCCAAGAAAGCTGAAATATTTGACAGCTCTCCTTCAGCTTTCTTGGACTTGAAGCAGCCCCAACTGAAAAATTAGTGATTAAATATGGCATGATCCCTGACAAATAACACTCACGTACCCAGATTTCTAACCTCAGTTAACCTCTTTTCCTCCTATGTGGGGGGAAAATTTACTTCGGTTTATATTCAGATCGGTTTATATTCAAATATATACAGTACAATTTTGTTTACAGCATTACAATAGTAAAATAGAACAAATATATACAGTATAAGAATAAATGCAATCAATGAGGAATGTTTGGAGATGTCATTATTGAATCCTAGTAATAGGCTTAACATTAAACAATATCAGAAATATACACATTTAACAGAACTGCAGAACAATCATATAACCGAAATATGACAAATATCAGTACAATACAAATGATATCAAAATAGGCAAAATGGAAGAACATTCAAATTGCATAGATATGATAATGCTGTACCTAAAATACAATAAAACATCTTATTATTATGTAGCTGAGAGACCAAGTGCAGATGTATAGAAAGGGGAAAGATGGGTACTACAAATATTTTTGTTTCAGATTCAATGTAGGTTTTGTCTAACCCAGTTATGCTCTTTTTTGGGGCAGTAAAGTAAAGTAACAGTTAATTGTTCATGAATCAGTCTCTGGAGTCCTTGAAAACTATGAATGTCGCTCTTGTGAAGGAGAATGTTTCTTTAGAAAATAAACTGGAGGAGCTTGAGAATAGTCTCTGATATAATTTAAGATTTTTAAACTTCCTTTCTCAAGATTGCTATCACTCCTTGAGATGTTGAAAAATTACCTCTGAGTGATTTTGTGTCTGGAGCTCTCCTCATTCCTTGTCATTTCAAGAGCTTTTTATGTTGTTGATTCTGTTAAAAGGGGGAAGAGAGCCAAAGAATTTGGATTTGACAACCTGTGTAGAGACATCTCTAGAGAAATCTTTTGCTAGATGTATCTCTTAGCATTGGATAGAAACAAAAGCTACTATTTTGTGTAAACCTTCACATGTAAATAGCAGCTTTTACATGTGTATATAGCATACATGTAAATACCGAGTTTAGAAAGCCACATGGAGATCCACACTACATAGAGATTTCAAAGGGACATGATTTGAGCAGGAATAAAATCTACACATGTATTTCTCATTTTATCAAGGGAAAATACAGCTTTGGGGAAAGTTCCCACATCCGAATTTATATCTGCTGAAAGGCACGTATAGGTTTTTAAAAGTGCTCATTTTGATCAGACCTTTACATGAGGGATTAAGGGTGTCATTCTCTATCATCCCTTGTAGTTTATTTCCAACTCCAAACCAAAATCAAATACATGTGCACTCCTGTAGCTATTTCAGAAAGGGCTCTTTGAACAAATTCTCAAAATGTACCGTGCCTTTAACAATGGTCGCTAAACTGGCTCCAACCAGTTTACCATAGCTCACCTTAGTCTTTTCCGAGCTTCCTGGTAGATTCTGACTACCATGCAAATGTATTATAATGAGGTCATGAATATTAAAGTGGTTGTAAAATGAGCTCATCAGTATTTAAACATGCATTTGGGGTGTTTCTCTATCATTGCCTGGTGATTATCCAAGCGCGGCACCAGCGTTTGATGACCCCAAATTACTGGCTGGTCCAGAATGCCGGCACTGCGCAAAGTGCATCTCAGGGCTGTGGCTCATCATAAAATAGAATTTAAAAATACACCATGCACATAAAATATAGTAGATTTAGGGGAAAAAAAGATCTCAAAAGCATGCTTCTCGAGCGTGTGGATTAAAGGCGTGACTTATCCATGGATGTTGAAAGCCAATGCTCGCACCTTCCCTTCCATCCAATAGCGCTGACATGCCTATGATTGGCACAGCGATGTAGATTTTGCTGGTTGTTCTCTGCCCCTCATATCCGCCCATACTATCAATATGTGTGTCTACGGCGTAGCTTTTCACAGCACATGTGCACATTTATGCCTCTTTCCGTGGTCTATTCTATGCCTGAAAAGCTAGTGAACACATTTTTTTGCATCATGCCACTTATTATGCTCATAATAATAGGTGTGGACACTAGTTGGCACAATATCTTAAGGCAAAAAAAAATCCACCAGTTATATTCATGCTATACAGGATAACCAGGGAGAAGTGGTTAAAACAGATTTGGAGATTTTGCATTGTTTCCGGGAATTTTATCAGTCTTTGTTCACTACTGAACTGAGAATGTTGCACCTTTTACTTATCTTGAAAATCTTGACCATGCCACATTGTCCACTGAATCCTGTGTAGAATTGTCACAGAATGTGGATGCTGTAGAAATTCTTGCGGCAATCGGAGGCATGGCAAAAGGAAAATCTCCTGGTCCAGATGGTATCACCTTAGAATTTCATTTGGTATTTATGGACTTGATAACACCTTATTTGGTAGATTACTATTCGTATCTTTATCATACTGGCACTATTTCTGGTACTTTCACTAAGGATACTATCATTGTGTTTCCAAAGCCTGGCAAGGATTGTTTACAGGTTCAAAATTATAAACCCATATCCCTCATCAATGTCGATGTTAAGATTTATGTTAAAATACTAGCAGATTACAGAAAATCTTGCCCACTTTGATTCATCCTGATCAGAGTGGTTTTATGACCAGAAGATTCTCTTGCGATAATACTCATATGCTCACCAATGCAACTTTATATGCGTCTATAAATGGAGATCAGCGATTGCTTGCAATGAGCCTTGATGCTGAGAAGGCATTTGATCAGGTGGAATGGCCTTTCATTTTTGAGGTGTTGCGATGGTTTGGCTTCCCAGAGGCATTTATCCACATGATCAAAATTCTATATACTGCTCCGGTCACTAGAATTTGCATCAACAATCAGATGTCAGACCCTATTAACCTGATAAGAGGAACAAGACAAGGATGTCTCCTTTCGCCATTACTGTTTAACCTGCTATTGGAGCCCCTGCTGATGGCAATACATGGCAATTTTAACATCAAAGGTATTTCGTGTGAAGCCTCTACTATCAAGCTGTCAGCTTATGCTGATGACATTCTGCTGTATAATACTCCAGACTCCTGCAACATATCCTTTCCAACTACTGATGATTTTTCTTCTGCGTCTAGATATAAGCTTAATGCTTCAAAAACAAAAATTATGCCGTAAATTATCTAGTGGTAGAATTTCTGGTGAAGGGGCTGAGTTTTAAATGGTCCCCTTGCAAAATTAAATACTTAGGGATTTATTTTGTACCAACAATAGAAGAAACAATGTCCTATAATGTGACATATATGTATGATCATTTCGCCAGAATGACAACTAGGTGGTCACCTCTTAAGTTATCCTGGTGGGGTAGATTAGATACAATTAAAATGATGTTTCTACCTGTTATAAATTATATCCTTAGTATGCTGCCTGTCTTATTTGAAAAATCCATTTACCATAAGATGGAAAGTTTGCTGGTTAAATTTTTATGGAATAATAAACCACCAAAGATAAGTCTAAAGAAATTGAAGTGTGATAGCGATTGGGGCGGAGTTAACTTTCAGAGTTTCTATGAATATCACTTAGCCTTCATACTTCGACAGAGTTCAAAGTGGATGCTCGCAGAATTGAAAACACTCTTGCCGGCTTGGCTTCAGTATGAGAAAACTGTATTTGAGGCTCCGTTGTGGTCAATTCCTTTCACAAATACAGTAGGGGAGTTGGGTAAGAATCCTATGCTTATTGCTACAAAAGCCGCCTTTCAAGAATTAGAAAAAAATGTCAACATTAAATGGAGTGATACATCTTGGGTTACTTTATGGAATAATCCACAGTATAAAATATAAGGATCCATTATTAATTGGAGAATATGGAAGAAGGCTAGTATCTGGCAGATAAAACAATTGTTGCATGGTCAAGACTGGATGCCATTTTCTGAAATTGCGAATAAATATAAACTATCTCAACATCAATTTTACAGATGGATTCAGCTTAAGAACTGTATTACATCGGCCCATCCTCAAATTATGATGCAGAAGGGTCAGCCGGATTGTTTGTCACTTTGTTATGCATTATCCTCTGGCCTAGGGGCAGTTTACCCAATGGTATAAACGTTTGAAAATTAATGTATGTAAACCACCAAGGGGTTTGCAAGGAATGTGGGAATTTGATTTGAACACCAATTTAGATGAATCACAATGGAAATTAGTATGGAAATCACTTACCACGTCACTATATTCTGTGTGTATGAATCAGTCCTCATTTTTTTTGTTGTTGCACAAGGCGCTTTGGACTCCACTTCGTTTATATAGAGTTGATTCATCCAAGGGACAACTTTGTTAGTCATGTAAAGATGCGACTGATACATATGCTATTCAAATGTCCATATGTTGCCTCTTATTGGGATAAGATATGGACAACAATTTCACATTTGCTGTCCATAACGGAACCACTGTCTTCTATATATATAAAATCGGAGGTATGTATGTGTGTATGTGCCGCGATCACGCAAAAACGGCTTGACCGATTTGAACGAAACTTGGTATGCAGATCCCTCACTACCTGGGATGATATGTTCTGGGGGTCTCGCGGCCCACCTACACACGTGGGCGGAGCTACAAACAGAAAATCAGATTTCACCCATTCATGTCAATGGAAAAAAATGTAAAAAGCTGCCATTCTCACAGTAATTCAAAAACGGCTTGACCGATTTGAACGAAACTTGGTATGCAGATCCCTCACTACCTGGGATGATATGTTCTGGGGGTCTCGCGGCCCACCTGCACAAGTGGGCAGAGCTACAAACAGAAAATCAGATTTCACCCATTCATGTCAATGGAAAAAATGTAAAAAGCTGCCATTCTCACAGTAATTCAAAAACGGCTTGACCGATTTGAACGAAACTTGGTATGCAGATCCCTCACTACCTGGGGTGATATGTTCTGGGGGTCTCGCGGCCCACCTGCACACGTGGGCGGAGCTACAAACAGATAATCAGATTTCACCCATTCATGTCGATGGAAAATATGTAAAAAGCTGCCATTCTCACAGTACCGTATTTGCCGGCGTATAAGACGACTTTTCAGTACCTTAAAATCCTCCCCAAAGTCGGGGGTCGTCTTATACGCCGGGTACTGTTTACATGCCCTTACTTTATATGCCCTAACATCTCCTTCCTTACCTCCTTACGGTGCTTACGGTACTAGTAAACCTGCCGGGACATCAGCGGGGCCATGGCGGGACATCAGTGTGACAAGGGTGCCAGCTCCTTCATCCTGCGCAGCGGGAAGCAGCGGCGCTCTGGCCCCACCCCTTTTCTCTTTACTACGTCTCTCGCACATGCGGCCGTGTGTGGAGTCTAGCCCTTAAGGAAGTTGCGGGGGCGAACAGGAGGCTTTTGAAGGCTTTTAAAGGGAAACTGTCATGCCAGCAAACTTGCTAGGGACTTGCCCGGCACTTGCTCTCTCCCTCTATGTGTTATCTTCCTTCTATCATTGACAGTTTCAGTTTGGTTAACAGTTTAGAAAACAAATAGCATGGCAGCTCCCATGGGTTTATTGTTCTATTCAGCTTTAGTGAATTAATTAAAATTGTTGAAATAAATTCTGATGTTCTTTTAAGTTTTATTTGTTGTGCAGAAGGTGTGCGGAAGAAGGGGTAGTCTTATATGGCGAGTATATAACAAACTCTATATTTTAACTGTAAAAGTTGGGGGGTCGTCTTATACGCCGGCAAATACGGTAATTCAAAAACGGCTTGACCGATTTGAACGAAACTTGGTATGCACATCCCTCACTACCTGGGGTGATATGTTCTGGGGGTCTCTCGGCCCACAACTCTATGTTGCTTGCTCAAGGGTGGGTTCACCCAAGAATTTATATGTTCTTGCTCCAGGAGGTGAAACTAAAATTGTTGTTTATAATCATGTTTTGCGTTAGTTGTATTGTATTCATTTTGTCAAATATTTCACATTATAATTTGAATATTGTACTTTTTATTAAGCTGTAAAAAAATAATTTCATTCACCACTATAAAGTATCTTTATTTGAATCCATTTACAGTGTTATTGCTATAATTAAATACCCGTGCAACGCCGGGGCATCAGCTAGTATCCAATAATTAGGAGGTCTTGGGTTGCATACTTCTCTAAATACCTATAAAGCACAACTATTAAAGATCTTACTTTTGCTAACACTTAAACTATTTTCATTAATTGGAAGGATTTTTCTAAATTAGAATACAATATGTGGTGGAATATGTTATGTATGTATAGTAAGTATGAGAAAATTTATGCAATTAAATGTGGTAATTTAGAGAAATTTAGGGCTCCTTTTATTAATCATGCGCTAACTCCCGCGCTGGCCAAAAAACTACCGCCTGCTCAAGGCAGGCGTTAGCAGCTAGCGCGGTAGGCGGTTTAACATGCGCTAATACGCGCGTTAAACCGCTAGCGCGACTTGATAAAAGGAGCCCTTAGGCACATATGGGAATGTTTATTGAAACTTAATGATTAATGTATAGTATTATGCTTAATTTGGATTCATGTTATGTTATGCTATGACACCCAATGACTTTTTCTGTTTTATGCTTTTCGGTTTGTATTTTTTGTATTTTTCATTTGATTTGATATGTCGTATCTTTACACATTTTAAAAAATTCAATAAATTATTTAACAACCAAGCTCCCTCCATGTGTGCCAAACAAGTCCCTCCGCTCCCAGGATGAAATACACCTCAAAAGGCCCCCTGGTCATGCCCTTCAACTACAAAATGCCAAACAACGTTCCTATTTCCACTTCATATCGAGCCACTGGAATCGACTATACCCGCAGATCAGATCCCTTGAAGGACTTCTAAACTTTAGGAAAGCAATAAAAACATACCTCTTCACCTAACTCCCCTGCCCATAACCAGAAGATTACAAAGAAATGTACATTGGTACTAGATCCCCGTATGTCTCGTTAAGATAAAAACATGTATTAAATAATCATGCACTGTAATTATAGTGAATTTAGCCTGTAAACTGTATATTATGTGTATTGGTATTAGACCCCTAGTATGTGATAACTTAGGATAAAAATTTGTATCATAAATTAGTACTGAATCTATATCACATCATAACCTGTTAAGGTGGCCAAACAGGTTGAAAAGGTGACGGCGAAAGCTAGAAGGATGCTAGGGTGCATTGGGATAGGTATGGCCAGTAGGAAAAAGGAGGTACTGATGCCCCTGTATAAGACTTTGGTGAGACCTCATTTAGAATATTGTGTACAATTCTGGAGGCTGCACCTTCAAAAAGATATAAAAAAGGATGGAGTCGGTTCAGAGGAAGGCTAATAAATGGTGCGTGGTCTTCATCACGAGGCATATGGGGACAGACTTAAAGATCTCAATCTGTATACTTTGGAGGAAAGGTGAGAGAGCGGAGATAGGATAGTCGAGTCTCTTTCATTTGAAAGGAAGCTCTGGAATGAGATGGCATAGGACGAAGTTAGGAGTTGATAGGCTCAGGAGTAAACTAAGGAAATACTTTTTTACAGAAAGGGTGGTAGATGCGTAGAATAGTCTCCCAGAAGAGGTGGTGGAGACAGAGGCTGTGTCTGAATTCAAGAAAGTCTGAGATAGGCATGTGGGATCTCTCAGAGAGAGAAAGCGATAATGGTTACTGCAGCTGGGCAGACTAGATGGGTCATTTGGCCTTTATCTGCCATCATGTTTCTATGTTTCTATTATGTATGTTTGACCCGTTCTGAGCTCTCTGGGGGAAACGGGATAGAAAATTAAATGAATGACTTTTAGAGATTGCTTATATTATACGTGTGTTATACCCAATCCTTGAGCCCACTTACCCCTTTTCTGGAAGCAAGGACTTATGATCCCTTCACATTCTAGTGTCTAGGGAAAGGGTGGGTAGTTTTCAGACGGCACATTTATCTGAGGACAGGGTTTTCAAGACGTGTTCTACCCAGGGGAACTCTGAAGGGGCTGTTGATGAGTCTGTTTCTTGAGGCTGGAGGACACAGATGTGCCTTTTCACAGGAGTGCTACTGGAGAGGAGGTAGCGGGTAAATTAATGAAGACAGGATAATAAAGGATTGTGAATCCAGAAGGATACAGGATCTGAGGCAGCAGTGATTTTATCAAAGGTGGATCAGGTCAGACAAATCTGATCAATTTCTGTGATGGAATAAAAGATTTAGATCAGGGATGTGCACCAGATGTTCAGTGTAGTTGGATTTCAGCAAAGCTTTATATCATTTTTAACATAGGAGGCAGATTAGGGCCATTAATGGTAAAAGGAATGTATTTATTTATAACTTTATCAAAGGGCAGTTTTTCTTATCAGATTACAATATATTTTTATGTTGTGTTTTTGTGACTGATTTTTGATTTTGATATGATAATGTATGATGTGAGAGGGGCGTTCAATAATTTATGCACCTGAGTATGAATGAAAGTAGCAAACGTGTTGAAACAAATCTGTGTGTGCTGTGACATCTCAAGTTTACTCATGCACAGATGCAGCTCAGTGTGAGTCTAACATTCCAGGAGACAGGATGTCAGGAAAGTCCTCTTGTGAATCAAGTAAGAAACTGCTAGATTTGGAGCACCATTCAGTGATAACATTTCACACAAGGAATCAAAAAAGGCAAAGGAGATCCATGAACGCATGACTCCAGTTTATGGTGAGTCTGCCCCCCCCCCCCCACCGATATCCCCACTTCCCATTACTACCACATATAAATAGGGTTACCAGATGTCTGGATTTCCTCGGCCATGTCCTTCTTTTCGGGGACATGTCCAGGGATGGCTTTTCAAAATCTGGCACTTTGGGTTTTGAAAAGTTTTCCTCTAAATCGCATTGGGCAGGAGAAAATCTGCACATGCGCGGATTTCCTCCTGCCCGATGAGAACAGGCAGCGGGGGGCAGGATTGAGGATGGGAGTGAGTCTAGGGGGTCCAGATTTTACTAAAGTAAAACCTGGTACCCTACATATAACCCACCCATATACCCACCTCCCATAAATCAAAGTGACTTCTTTACACACAAAACACAGACAGACCTTTACCAAAGGATCACAAATAGAAACTGAACTAGGAACCCCAAGAAATTAAACTCAGCAAGTATTAAAACACTGTAGAAATAAAACCAGATACGCACTTCTTTCTGTACTGAACACACAGGGATTCCAGTCCCAGGTCCACCAAAAATTAGCCATTTCCCTTGCTGTGGCTGGTGGGGGTCCCAAAACCCTGACAGCCAGTAATCTCCAAGCTCTGCAGCTAGTGGCAGTGTCTCTGAGCTGCCACCAGCTGCAGAGCTTAAAGAGTTCTGGCCGTGGAATTAGAGGAAGAGATCTTCAGTAGGCAGGGCTTTGGGAAGACCACCAACTTAGGTATTTATATTTTGCATTTGGGTAGGAGGCATGGGGCATGGTGAGAAGAAAATTTAGTGCCCACCATTTTATCGTCAAATATATTTTATTGAGCACCAAATAGAAACAACAATCCGAAACAATAACAAGGATCAACAAGGCAGCTCAAAGTTTGTACACCAAAATCCATCAAACCCACCCCACCAACCCAACCCACAACCCATCCCTCCCCCCTCCCACTCTCACTGATGCCAAACAAAACAAAATAAACAAAGACTAATACTAATACTAAAACCTCTTTCTTCAGGTCAGTAAAGTACTGTATACCTACGACATTCAGCATCAACAAAACCAGACAGAAACATAGAAACATGATAATAATAATAATAATAATAATAGTTTATTTTTATATACCGCCACACCCGGGAGTTCTAGGCGGTTCACATCAATCATTATACATACAGTACAAATAGATATTTAAAATTGAAATCATCTAAAATTTTGGCAAAGTTAAAAGCTTATAGTGGGAAGATACAAACAATTTAAAATGAGATAAAAAATTATAAGTACGTAATAAGATACATTAGGTTGCCAGTCTATTGAATAATTGAGTTTTTATCTGTTTTCTAAAATCAAGATAAGAGGAAGCTTCTAACACAAT
This sequence comes from Geotrypetes seraphini, assembly GCF_902459505.1. Lineage (NCBI taxonomy): Eukaryota > Metazoa > Chordata > Amphibia > Gymnophiona > Dermophiidae > Geotrypetes > Geotrypetes seraphini. Next base: position 143,904,144 of record NC_047090.1, on the reverse strand, counting down.
TTTGGCAAGCCATGTATTCAGTGTGGCCGCCTGAAAAGAGGAACCTTTTGTAATGACAGGATTTTATTGAGGGATATGCAAACAAGTGCACTCTTCGAGAGCTCTTATTAATGTAACTCAGGGTAAAATGAGGGGTAAGATAGCCTGGTAGCATGCCAAATACTGCTTTGTAGCAGATACATGAGAACTTAAATAAGACTCTGGATTCCAATGGCAGCCAATGAAGCTTTTGATAGAATGGAGTAATATGCTCCCATTTTTTTAAACCAAAAATAAGACGAACAGCCGTATTCTCTAAAAGATCCCATGTGCCTTTGGCTTTCTTGAATTCAGACACAGTCTCTATCTCTATCACCTCTTCCGGGAGACTGTTCCACGCATCTACCACCCTTTCTGTAAAAAAGTGTTCTCCTAGGATAAGCAGGATGAGTCAGCCACATATGGATGTTGTCCCAACAGCTCCCAATTTGCGGATAAGCTCTCCAATAGCTCAGAGAGATTTTTTTTTTTTTTCTTCTCTGAGCACGTGCATTGCCCGAGCCCTACCCATTTCCCCCTGCTTCCCCCTAATCCCCAAGTTTCGCTGTTCTGTGAGTTAAGTAGGTCTTCCAGCACTCCTGTCTAGACTGAATGTGGAATAGGCAAGTATGAATTCTCACATGCAAGTACGAATTGTCACTGTTGACCAGTTGGTTTCTCACTGTTCATTGATTGTCATTGACCAGTTCACTGTTCTGTGAGTATTATTGCTCAGTTAACACAGCACTTTATCTAAAACCTTGTTTCCACAACTTCACCTGCTTTGCCTGATTACCCTGCCCAGCTCGGCCTCCACAGCCAGGTGAGGGATGCACAAAGCGCTAAGGCGCAGGTCCAGTCGGTACATCCCTCAGCTAGGGAGTCACCCATATGTGGCTGACTCATCCTGCTTGTCCTAGGAGAAAGTGCAGTTACTTACCTGTAATGTAGGTTCTCCATGGACCGCAGGATAGTCAGCCACACAACCCACCCGCCTCCCCATACGGCCGACCCGGCCACAGCTAGGAACATCCTGGGGATTAGGGGGAAGCAGGGGGAAATGGGTAAGGCTTGGGCATGCCCAGTGGGGCCCGGGCACTGCACGTGCTCAGAGAGAGAAAAAAAAAAAATCTCTCTGAGCTATTGGAGAGCTTATCCGCAAATTGGGAGCTGTTGGGACAACACCCATATGTGGTTAACTATCCTGCTGTCCACGGAGAACCTACGTTACAGGTAAGTAACTACACTTTTCCTTTCTGGTTCAAGCATGCTAGAACTTCTTGCTCATGCAGACTGTCTGTGAACGAGTGACATGGCAGCTCAGTGAATCTGCCCAGGATTTGTGCTGATAAGAATTTGCCTTCTAGGGTAGTGAGCAGATTATTCTTTCTAAGCAGCACCCAAAACAACACTCCAGAAACCCTGAGCGTCCTTGTAGCTTGGTTCTTTTTTTTCTTTTTTCATTCCAGAGTTCAAAGGTCTGTCTCTTAGCTAAGTGGGCCCACTCTTTTGCCTTAAAAGGAAGGGAGGCCCAGAAGCAGGAGGACAAGGCTCCGAATGTTTTCTTTAAACATCCCAATGTGCTTTGCTGCCTTGTCGTCACAGCAGCAGCTGTGTTTACCTTTTTTTTTTTTTTTTTTTGGTCAGGGTGAATGTGATGAGAGTAACAGGGCTGCAGGCTCCCCGGGTTGGCAACATGGGGTGACCCTGCAAGAGATTCCCTTGAAGAGCCCCATTTACAGAACAGACAGACTTTAAAACTAGAACAGGGAGATTGTTGGTAATGTATATTATTATAGAAAAAAGCATACAGACTGGAAATGAAGAAACTATGATAATGTGTTATATTTATGAAGTTTAAATCTATTTCTAGGACATATGATTTTTCTTTCTATATGATTTTTTCAGTTCAGTCTTTTATTGGTTTATATATAATAACATAGACAAGAGTAAAGCCATAGATTACAGCATTCCATAATGTGAAGAATTTACAAGAAACACGAACACCGGGCGGAGTACAGCTAGCTAGATATCGTTTGGCTTTACTGTATAGGTGCAATGAAATAACTGTCATTTTTTTCCACTTGTCTAAGATTAGTTTCCTCTGCAGCAATTGATTCAAACTTATGTGCCACAAGAAAAAAAAAAAGTTTCACCACGAGTTTCTTGTTTAAATCTTTATTTGATTTTCCAAATTTAACAAAAAAAAAAATGCAGTACAGTATCTACACAAACAACATCAATCATATATGCATTTATAATCAATCAAAATCCCCTCATCAAACCCCCCCCCACCCAACCAATACCTTGCATGAGAATGAAACCATGACAGAAATATCCCTCTCCCACCCTCCCTCCCCCTGGAATTTTGTTTTTGGGGTTTTTTTCACCACGAGTTTTAATGTAAGTTAGCATTTTCCCAATTATAAAGAATTAACAGTAGGGCCAGGGATATTAAAATGCCAAATAAACTTTGAGGTTTAGCCAATATGGCTTTCAATATCCTTTCTATAAAGGGGGTCACTATTCAGCTGGCAGCCCCAGCGTTTTGTTGACCAGTTGTGTAGAATTCTGGATACCGCACCTTCACAATGATATAAACAGGATGGAGTCGGTCCAGAGGAAGGCTACTAAAATGGCCAGTAGTCTTTGTCAATAAGGTGTATAGGGATAGATTTTAAAGATCTCAATATATATACTTTGGAGTAGGATAACCAGATGTTCGGGAAAATCTAGGCATGTCCCCGAAGGGATTTGCAAAACCCGACAGTTTGTCCGGGTGTTAGCAGGCCCTGAGCTTGGGGTCACAGCTGGAGGGCCCCACCGCATGTGCGGATGTCAACATGATGACATTGCACGCATATGCACATTTGCATAATGTCATCGCGCAGATGTCCATGCTTGCGCAGAGGTGCTCCAGATGTGGCCCCGAACTCGGGGAAGGAGACAAGAGGTTCATGTGGGGTCAGAATGGGGCGGGACCAGGTGTCCTCTGTTTTTTTAAAGAGGAAATCTGGTAACTTTGTAGGAAAGATGGGAGAGGGGAGATGTTATAGAGGTGTTTAAATACCTACATGGTGAAAATGCGCACGAGGACTATCTCAGTTGTAAGGAAGCTCTGGAATGAGAGGGCAGAGGATGAAGTAAAGAGGTGATAGGCTGAGGAGTAATCTAAGGAAATACTTTTTTACAGAAAGGGTGATAGATGCATAGAATAGTTTCCCAGTAGAGGTGGTAGAGACAAAGACTGTGTCTGAATTCATAAAAGTGTGGGACAGACACGTGGAATCTCTGAGGGAGAGGAGGCCTCTATCTGCCGTTAGGTTTCTATGGTTCTCTCTGGTGTTATTCCTGAAAATTCACTCCTGGGTCATGTCCAGGCTCCGACATTGAATATCTAGATTTGCTAAAGTATGGCCAGTTAAATGCAATATTCAGTACTTAATCAACTACGGGGCAATGCATAAAGATGGGACAACATAAAAGTTAATCCTATCTACGCAATCACCTTGGCCTCATATGTCATCTGCACTTAGGGGTCCTTTTACTAAGGCGCGTTAGCTGTTTTAGCGCTCGCTAAACGCTAACTCGTCCATAGGATATAATGGACACGTTAGCGTTTAGCGCGCGCTAAAATGGTTAGCGTGCCTTAGTAAAAGGACCCCTTAACCAGCCAAGTGCCAGCTCCACCCCCGGAACTCCCCCCAAATAGCCAATTTTGAGATAGGTGCGAACCAAACATTTTCAGCAGCACTAACCAGCTAACCGCCACTGAAAACGACCAGGTAGCTCCAAACAGGTGATTTAACCAGTCAGGAGCTCTTTCTGGCCAGTTAGATCGCTTTGAATATCAGCCTGAAGATTTTTATTTTATTTTTAACTTAACCCCCCCCCCCCCTATTTTTTACTAAACAACGATAGCTGTTATTAGCGCAGGGAGCCGCGTTGGGAGCAGCACGGAACATTCAGTGTGGCTCCCTGCGCTAAAAAACGCTATCACGGTTTAGTAAAAGGGGGGGTTACTGCTTTATAGTTATAGGGCTTCTTTTATCAAGGTGCGCTACGGGGGTTAGCGCGTCGGATATTTCATCACGCGCTAACCCCTGCGGCAAGCTAAAAATCTAACGCCTCCTCAATGGAGGCGTTAGCGACTAGCATGGCAGGCGGTTGAACACACGGTATTCCGCGCATTAACCGCCTACCGCACCTTGATAAAAGGAGCCCATAGTGAAAACACTGTGATGTTATGTTATTTTGGGATTTGATTTATTTTAGTATGCCTTTCTTTTGTGGGGTGGCCTAATTTTTGTTCTTTCTTTTGTTTGCTGCTTCTTTCTGCCTTGTTGCAGTTTCTATGTCTTTATCTACAGTACACTTCTTTTTTTCTTCATCTCTCTTCGGGAAATGATTTTTCCTACATATTTAATGTAACTTGGAATGTAAACCGCTGAGGTCTGTAATATGGTGTAGGTGGTAATGGTATAACAAATGATATTAAACATAACATAACATAAAAGGGGTGGGGGGGGTTACTGTTTTATATTTATAGTGAAAACACTGTGATGTGGTACCATAGGGATCAAGTTGACTAACCTGACTGAGTAAATAAAAAAGACAAATTAATTTAAAAAAAACCCCAAACAAACCAAAAAACAGAACAGGAAGAGAAAACTTATTCTGTCCTAGAAGGACAATTAAGTAAACCTGAAAGAAACACCATTAGCAATAACACGAGAAACAAAGCGAAAAAGCGAGAAGTGTTGGCTGGTGCTGAAATGGTAAAGGAGCTAAGACAGGCACTGCTTAGCATTCCCTGGTTATACAACCCCTGCTGTTTTCATCTGATGGATTTATTTGGAAGGAAATTGATTTCAATGCTGAGCCTCAGCTCCAACCAGTAAGCTAGAAAGAGGAGAGGAACGCTGCTTACTGCCCCCCAACAACGCTATACTCAAATATTCTCTAAATAAAATTTAAAAAAAAAAACCTCCATAGCGAAGAGTCCTTTTCTTTTGGCTTGCATTACTGACTGCCATTTTCCAAGGAGCTTTGGGCTCAATAAGTATTTGATGACTCCTTCACACTTTCCAAAGCTCTCCTCCTGGAACATCTGCTCACTGACTCTTTGCAGTGTGTCATATGGTGGCTGCTAAGTGTTACTCCCCAGCCACAGCGAGAGAACATCCTCTTCTAACAAGGAGAAAGACTGCCAGAGCAGCTGGGGGTGGAAATCTGGAAGACCACAGGGGAGAAAGGCAAGATTAAAGACTCCAATGTTTTCCCAGGTGATCCCCAGGCGAACCAAAAGCTCCCATTTCCTCACTCCATTCTGAGCCAAAAAGCAAATACATTGCAGCCCATCTGAAGGTTCTTAACAGTTTCTAATTTTAGGCTTTATTTGTCTGTTGACTTAATCAGTACTAAACAACCCAAAGAAAGCTCAAGGAAATGCACTGTGGTCCCCAGAATGTTATTTCAATAGGTGGCCTAGTGAAGTCTTAGTCCTAGAAATGTGTTTTGGGGAAGTGCCTTCCTGTATATGTATGTTGTAAGACTTTTCAGTGAGAAGACTTCTGTAAAAACCCATCTTTGGGCACCTCAAGCAGATTTCTAGAATTAAGGAACCAAATATCCACAAGACTATAGTTTCTCTCAATTGCAGCTGAACTAGTCTAAGGGAACTGATTTTGTTTTGGAATCTGTGACTTGTGCAACCTGCGACCAACCTTGTCAGTTGTGACAGGGAAGCTCCGTCATGGCATGGGAAGGGGGGAAAGGAGAGGGGAGAAGGCAGGAAAGGCCCAGCAGTTTTCCCTATCCCCCAGGAAAGTAGGAAGAAACAAGGAAAAGCTGTCCTTATCTAGAAATTCCTGCTGTTACAGTTCTAGCACATGCAGGCTAATGACACGGGGACAAATTTTCCCTTGTACCCGCGGGAACTCATTTTCCCATCCTGTCCCATCCCGGCAAGTGATTTTCCTGTCGCTGTCCTATTCCTGCAAGCTCTGTCTTCATCTGCACAAACCTCAAACACTTTAAAATCATAAGTGTTTGAGACTCGTGCAGTTAAGGCAGAGCTTACAGGCTTTGACTCACTGGTGTCACCAGAACAGCTGTTGGCTGGTTCAGCTCTTATTTCTCAAATTGTACATATCAGGTAAGACTACACTGTAGCGGTGAAGGAAGCGATCAGAGACAAGAAGACTTCAAGCCGTTCTTTCAATATATTAAGGGGAAACGACCTGCAAAGGAAGCGGTGGAGCCGTTGGATGACCATGGAATAAAGGGAGTGCTAAAGGAGGACAAAGCCATCGCTCACAAACTGAACACATTTTTTGCGTCTGTATTTACCAAAGAGGATATATGCAACATACCAGAAGCCGAAAGGCTATACGCAGGAAACGAGGACGGGAAACTGAAGGATTGACAGTCAGCCTAAAAGAGGTATGCAGGCAGATTGATAGGCTTAAAAACGATAAATCCCCAGGACCGGATGGCATCTATCCGAGGGTAATCAAGGAACTGATAAGGACTACACAGCTTCCCTCCCTCCCCATTACCTTCGTGGTCAAGTCAAAATGATCTACCAACAATAAAATTTTAAAAACACAAAGCACACTGTACGCAGAGAAAATGTTAATTATCATTTATATTCCGCGGGTTTCAAAGAGGTCAAGGCAGATGACTTGATGCAATGTCACCTCAGTAACAACTATACAAAAATAGACAAATATACCTCCTCCCTTTTTTACTAAACCGCGATAGCGGTTTTTAGCGCAGGGAGCTGCGCTGAATGCCCCACACTGCTCTCGATGTTCATAGGCTCCCTGCGCTAAAAACCGCTATTGCGGTTTAGTAAAAGGGGGCCATAGTGCAAAATATAGACAGCATATATAAATTATCAAAACGGACACATTTTGATCACTAAATTGAAAATAAAATCATTTTTCCTATCTTTGGTAATTTCATCAGTCTCTGGTTGCATCCATTATTTCTTCCCTTCTTTCAGCCTCCTGTATGCTTCCTCGCCTCCAGACCTGATTCCCTCCCCCATCTTTTTCTTTGTTTTACCCTGCCGCCTTCTTTCTTTCTCTCTCCATGCCCCCTTTCTTTCTGTATGTATTTCTCTCTCTCTCTCTGTGCCCCATATCTTTCTTTCTCTCTCCATGCCCCCTTTCTTTCTGTATGTCTTTCTCTCTCTATGTGCCCCATTTCTTTCTTTCTTTCACCCTGCCCCCTTTCTTTCTCTTTGTCTGTCTTTCTCTCTCTCTCTCCGTGCCCCATTTTTTTCTTTTTCTTTGTTTCACCCTGCCCCCTTTCTTTCTTTCTGGCTCCCTGCCCCCCCTTTCTTTCTGGCTCCTTGCCCTCCCCTCCCCCATACCACCACCATTGGGAAAATGCTGCTGCCAGGGAATAGGCTGCCACTGCTGCCATCGGGAACAGGCCGGCACTAAGTTTGCCCTGCTTTTCTTCCCAGCGGAGCCGACCAATTCTCGCCGCCCGATGTCAATTCTAACATCGGAGAGGACGTTCCGGGCCAGCCAGGCAGTGATTGGCTGGTCCAGAATGTCCTCTCCAACGTCAGAATTGACATCAGGCGGCAAGAGTTGGTTGGCCCTGCGGGGAAGAGAAGCAGGGAGAACTCGGCGCCGGCCTGTTCCCGATGGCAGCGGTGGCACTCAAGTGGCTAAAGAGCCATATGCCAGGCTAGGGAGAACACTGGAGGGTGGCCAGCTGTGCACCCCCTTGGGACGTGCATCCGGGGTGGACAGCCCCTCCCCCCGCCCCCCTTGGTACGCCACTACTTAGAGACATTTGGAGCATCGAGATAAAACAGTACATTTCTGTATTTCGATGGCCACGAATTTGGACTTGGAGGTTGAAATGTACAGCATCAGCATCTATGAGACAAACATGGTTATTTTTATTACATAGGATTTTTTGGACACCAGTTAGATTACAAAAAATAGATAATTCTAAGTCTAATAGATGCTGGCATTGTCATATTAATATAGGGACTCTTGATCATATGTTATATGTTTGTCCACTGATACTTAATTTCTGGAGGTCAATTTGGGGACAGATAAATATTATTCTTGAATCATCTAGTCCTTTATCTTATGAAACCATAATTTGTGGTACGTTGTTTCAGGTAAAGCCTGTTATGGATAAATACAAGAGCCGTCTTTTATTGATCATGACAGGAATAGCCATCCAAATGATCACAAGGAACTGGAAATGTTATGACAGACTTAACTACACATTCTGGTGGGCAAGTGTGTGTAATACATATAAATATGAAAGAATGAATGGGGAATGCTTGGGTAGCAATACATTTAATAAAGTATGGAGCCCATTGACTGCATTTGTTAACATACAATAATAGAGATATATCTTTTTGTTTCTTAGATTTCCTTACTCATCCAGGGTGGGGGGAGGGGGAAAGTATTTGGAGGAGTTTAAAAATATTTAAATATAATATTGTAATAAATAATGTGATTTAATATATTAATAATTGGGAGGAGGGGGAAATGGATGCTTTCTTTAATAATGTGTGTAATATGGTATATTTTATGCAATCTGTTAGTTATATTAATTGTAAAACACTGTCAAAGCTTGAAAATTAATAAAGAATAAAAAAAAAAAAGAAAAGAGGAGGCTGAGAGGGGACATGATTGAAACATTCAAGATAATGAAGTGAATAGATTTAGTAGATAAGGACAGGTTGTTCACCCTCTCCAAGGTAGAGAGAACGAGAGGGCACTCTCTAAAGTTAAAAGGGGATAGATTCCGTACAAACGTAAGGAAGTTCTTCTTCACCCAGAGAGTGGTGGAAAACTGGAACACTCTTCCGGAGGCTGTTATAGGGGAAAACACCCTCCAGGGATTCAAGACAAAGTTAGACATGTTGCTGCAGAACCAGAACGTACGCAGGTAAAGCTAGTCTCAATTAGGGCACTGGTCTTTGACCTAAGGGCCGGCGAGTAAGCGGACTGCTGGGAATGATGGACTAGTGGTCTGACTAAGCAGCAGCAATTCTTATGTTCTTATGTTACAAGATTCAATATCATACACCTTTACACTGCCCTTTAACATAGAAACATAGAAAGTGACGGCAGAAAAAGGCCGAGGCCCATCGAGTCTGCCCACACCGCTGACCCACCCCCCCTATTTAATCACTCTCTGATGACCTTTCCCTCCTAGAGATCCGACATGAGCATCCCATCTGTTCTTAAAATCCGACACGCTGCTGGCCTCGATCACCTGCACTGGGAGCTTGTTCCAGCTGTCAACCACTCTTTCGGTGAAGAAGTATTTCCTGGTGTCGCCATGAAACTTCCCGCCCTTTATTTTCAGCGGGTGTCCTCTTGTGGCGGAGGGTCCTTTAAGAAGGAAAATATCATCTTCTCCCTCGATACGACCAGTGACATACTTAAACGTCTCAATCATGTCTCCTCTCTCCCTGCATTCTTCGAGAGAGTATAGCTGCAATTCGTTCAGTCTTTCTTCGTATGATAGATCTTTAAGCCCCGAGACCATCCTGGTGGCCATCCGCTGTACCGACTCGACTCTCAGTACATCTTTACGGTAATGTGGCCTCCAGAATTGTACGCAGTACTCCAGATGAGGCCGGGTGCAGGGTGGAAAAAAGTGCATCTTATGGAGCGAAAAAATACGGGTATATAGAATTTATCTCATAGAGTGCTTAAAGGCCTGCCTTTACCTGTTTATAAGACTGGAAGTTTTCTAAAAGCCCATTTCTGCAGATAAAGCACCGTGGAATGTCTTTTAAAATTATCATCTATAAAACTCCAGTCAGCCTCACAACATAATGGGGAAAATCCTCCAATGTACATACCTAAATGCAAAACTATGCACCAGCTGGTGAAAGTGGAATGTCAACAAATCTAGCAATTTAATTGGCTTAAGTGTCTGACACATATTATCATAAATATGAAAGCTTCCTTGCAATTAGCAACAGATCAGAAGGCGGAGGATGCAGCACCATTAGTAAAATCCATGCACCATAGCAAGTGATGCACTGAAGGAATGATTTCTTTGCTTATGCAGCATTGGTGATCATACAATTCCTATACAACAGAGGTCATTAGCATGGCTGTTCAGACACTGACCACAGCTATGTGGCTTGTATTACTTCAGATGACTAACTAAACTCTCTTAAGGTGGAATAGACTTCAGCATAGCATGCAGAAAACTGTTTATGGATGCACCATAATGAAAGCTAGCAGGATTACTATAATCTCAGGAAGACTCTTGACTGTGTACATTTGCTGTGAAGCATCACCACACCTAGAATGATTATGGCAAGGCAAAGGTGTGGTGATATTCTACAAAAACACCACACCTCTTTGTGTTCAGTGCTTAAACTTTTAAACCAAAGCTCCGGGGTTCGATAATTATGAAGAGTCAACACTATGCCTTTCAAAAATGTCTTGGCATTAGCTTGCTAAGCATTCATAGATTTGACTGGTATATGGTAAGTGATACTTAAGTACAACTTCCTTGCATCTGATTCTTCAATGTTAAGGATTTATCAAACAGTGCAGTAGCTGTAGCAGGTTCAGGTTTTCATAATGGAGGAGAGGACTTAGCTGTGGGTTATAATTTCAGTGATTAGAGTTTTGAGAACTGAATTAGTTGCAGGCTTAATATCTTTTGTTGGTGCGAGATAAGCATTATCCAGAGGTGTGTATGAAATTGTAACTCCAGACCAGTTTTTCCTTCAGATATGAGTATATACGCATCTGAAAAAGTGATTCAAAAATTACTTTTTTTGTTTGTTCAAAATTCTCTATTAAAATGGAACCGAACAATTAAGTGTTACAAAAATAGTTCTTATAGAAATTAGATAACTATAAGCATAGTGCAGTGGTTAAAGCTACAGCCTCAGCACCGAGGTTGTGGGTTCAAAACCACACTTCTCCTTGTGATCCTGGGCAAGTCACTTACCACGCCCCCCTCCTTTTTACAAATGTGCAGCCAGTGCGCTGAAAGCTCTGCACTTCTCCAACGATCATAGGAACTCTATGACCTTTGGAGCAGTGCAGAGTTTTCAGCATGCCACCGGCGCTAAAAATCCTCTTCCGTTCTTTTGTAAAAAAGGGGTAGGGGGTAATGACTCTATTGCTCCAGGTACATTAGATAGGTTGTCAGCCTGCTGGGACAGACAGGGAAAAATGCTTGAGTACCTGAATAAATTCATGTAAACTGTTCTGAACTCCCCTGGGAGAATGGTATAGAGAATTGAATAAATAAAGTATATATTAATACATACTTTCATTAGTAACATAAAACTGAAGCTGTAGGAGGAAAATTGGTGTCCAGCAGCATTATGGAATAATTCTTACATTTACCTAAAAGTTATCAAAACATGCTAAGAATGTAGAATTAGTTAAAAAAAAACAACTCAAAAATCAACAACCCCAAAAACTGAGGACTTGTAGTATGATTTGTTAGGCTAGGTAATTTTTTTTTTCCTGGACAGCCGGCAGCTTTTCCTGTTCATCTGGTTTGCTGTGGTCTCTCTGGCAGGATAGGACTCTGGATTAGAGAAACAATTCACAGAGGACATAAATTCATAATGAACACACATATTTTCCATGAACTATATATTTTCATAGACGTTGTAAAGCCAAGCATTATTCTGAAAAGATATTAGACTTGAATGATAAGTAATAAATTTAATCTAACCCTGTACATGCAGGAGTAGTACTGTACGAATTCTATGTGATACACATACTGTATGCTGAGCCAACTTGGCTAAAGAATCTACGCTGGTGTGCCAATGATTCAATATGTCAGCAGAATTTCCCAGAAACAAATGAAGAAAATCAGAGATTCAAAGCAATATTTGTCTTTAGACTGACTATGACTCAGCAGAAGCCCACATCTCACTTGCACTTCTGGTGCGACTCAGCAGAAATCCTTTTCTCTTTCACTGCTATTTCAATGCCCTAATCCTGAGCGAAGTCTCAATAATTAATAGCTACAAAACTTTTTTCTTTCTTTTTTTTGGATTGCGTATATTTTTGAATTGCTCAAGGAGAATTGAAATTATCTTTCTTGAAAATAATTGACTTATTCTAGACTGTGTATGATGGTTTAATCCATTTCATGCCCTTGTTTCAGAATGCTGGACATTCTTGTCTCCTTTGTTCTACATATGTAATTGGTCTGCAAGCTTCCAGAATAGAATGGGTTATGAAAATCTTTGGATGTACATGGGACCACTGAAAAGTTATCAGTCTAACCAAGAATGATGTGGAGCCATGAAGCTTACAAGTTATTCCACTTTTCTTGACACTTTTTGTTTCAGTGATATGAAATGAAACGTAAAGTGTCAAGAAAAGTATGGAATAACATGTAAATTTCATGGCTCCACATTATTCTCTTCTTGGTAGGGCTGAGAATTTTTCATCAGTTCCTGTATGGAACTGGATAAGCCTCAAATTGCAATCCATTTACTCAATAATACTGTTTCAGAAATATTAATTGTACATTATAATATATTTACATTTATAATGTGTCATGTTGCATGTTGTAGTTTTTTTTTAACAATGGAAACAATGCTTAAGACGTGCACTAGTCTACTGTTCAGAACAGAGCTTGGCGTGTTAGAATAAAATGAAAGAAGCAGTGTGTGGTGTGTGGTTAGAGCTACAGCTTTGGCACAGTCCCTTTCGGCCGAGTCCCAGCCAGATACTGGTATTGCAGAATGTGGCCTTGAGTACTATCTCTCTCTATTTTTTATAGTATAGGATATACTTCAATAAACATTATTTTATTTTAGATTTCTATACACAACCTTATGTTTCTAAGGGGTTTAAAGCAGCATGTTTATCACAGGGCATTTCACATGGATTTGTCCATCTGCAGAGCCGCTGAAAAATTATACAAGATCCAAGAAGTTCGGCTGGAGTACCTGCAATTAAGCAGATAAGTGCATTGCCCTGGTCAAATGTTATGCTCACTGTTTGGATAGGGGTAAGGAGACTTGAAATTGTCATGATGGTCCCCAATAACAACTAGCAGCGGCTCGCATGCAGTTGGAATGGTACTGAACACTTCATAAGTTTAGAAACTGAGGTTGCATATAGAAATCTAAAATAAAATAATGTTTTTTGAAGTATATCCTATACTATAAAATATATAGAGAGATTCTGAGTGTATAGGATTTATTGAAATTGGACTCCTATTGTTTGGGATACTTGAGTACTATCTGACACAGGGCCAGATTCTCTAATATTGTTGGTAAAATCTGTCAATTTTGCATGCACCTGGGCCAATCAGAGCCACAGGCCCCACTCTGTGCATCCCAGGATGCACTGGGAAGGGGAGTTAGGCTTGTCTGCAGGAGGGAGTGGGCTTCCCTCCTACCGATCTTCTGAATAAGGTAAGGGGGTGAGTCGGGAATGTGGGGGGAGTATGAATGGCCGAAGCAGGAGGGAGTAGGTATCCCTCCTGCTGATCTTCACGGGGGGGGGGGGGGTATAGGGGGTCCAGATGGCCACCAAGCCAGGAAAGAGGGAGCATCTCTCCTGCCAATTAGCTCTGGTGGTTTGGACGCCTGAATTTTGAAGCCCCCAGCAAGTCCTATTAATAAAGACAGAAGAAAGCAGACTCAGAAGACTAAAAGTGATATGGATCAAAACCAGTGAATAGAATACTGAGGCCTTTGACTCAAGCAAGATAACTGTACCTGTTTGAGTAACATAGCAGGAGGAAGCTAGGACACTGGACAGCAGAGCTGACATGAGAGGGAAAAACACTCATAGAAGAGGAAAATGAAGACCAAGTTTACAGATATATTTTGTAAGAGGTACCGTATATATTCAAATATAAACCGATCCAATTATAAACCGAGGTAACCTTCCCCCCCCCTAAAAAGGGGGAAAAAGGTTCATTCAAATATAAACCGTGGGGGGGGGGAACAATTATATTCAATTGCCCTGCCTTGTATCTAGCCCTCCTTCCTTCCTTCCCTCTCTCTTTCCCTTCCTCCCAGCTCTGCACCCAGCCTCCAATATCCACTGCAGGCCTCCCTTAAGCCCTGGTGGTCCATTTGTGAGCCAAGACAGGAGCAATCCTCCCTGCATCCTATCTCAACCACCCCGCTTTACCTCCTGCCTCCCGGACACCTCTATAACATACCTTTTGAACCCCAGTGGAGCGATTTTTCATTATTCCTGCCCCGTGCGGAGCTGTGTAAGTTCCCAGGGCAGTCTCATGAGTTTTCACGGTCTCACAAGTCTGCCACAGGAACCCGATCAGCCATTTCTGATTGCGTTCCATATGGGGAAGGAGCAAAGAAAATCGCTCCTGCCCCGCTTCACTGCTAGACCACCAGGGTTCAAAAGGTATGTTGTAGAGGGGTCCGGGAGGTGGAGGGGAAGTGGGATGGTTAACAAGGCCAGGACAGAACAAGGGAACGATCGCTCCTGTCCCGGCTCACTGCTGGACCACCAGGGCTTAAGGCAGGTGTGCGGGATGCCTGCAATGGATCTGGGTGGGGGGCAGAGAAGCATGTAGATTTCAGGACCTGAATATAAACTGACCCCCCATTTTTGGGCCATTTTTTTTTTTTTTGGGGGGGGGGCAAAAATCTGAGTTTATATTTGAGTATATACGATATGTCCTTAGTGGCTTCTGTAAGGTTTTGTATTACTTCACAACATACCTGATGCTAGAGAGGGTTTATGTTGTTTTTATTGAGATGACACCAGAATCAGACATTTATTTTGTAGGTGAGTTGTTTGAGGAAATGTCCTGGTTCTGCTCTGTTTCCACTGTTGTGTCAGGGTTTAAAAAATGGTTTGGACAATTTCTTAAAATAAAAGTCCATAAGCCATTATGAAGATGGACTTGGGAAAATCCACTGCTTATTTCTAGGCAGCATAAAATCCGTTTTACTTTTCGGGATCTTGCCAAGTACTTGTGACCTGATTGACCATTGTTGGAAACAGGATGCTGGGTTTGATGGACCTTTGCTCTGCCCCAGTATGGCAACTCATATGTTCTTATTTGTTGTTATGTGCCATGCAACCATTGCACCAATTATATAGAACATCACATGTGTACATAGGTGCCAATTTGTGATGTGATCACAAATCACCGGTAGGTACCACATCTAGAATCATGTCTATATTTTGTATAGACGCCTTAAATGTAGGCCACTTCTGGCGTAAGCTATGCCTACCCCAACCTTAGGCATCTGTAAGCGTGCCTAGGCACGTCTGTAGGTGTAAGTCAGATGCCTATATTGTAGACGTCAGTCGCTACATCAATTTTTAAAAAAAAGTGTGTCCCAATTGGTCCTTTAGATGGTGCTAGGACACCTATCACCACATAATTAGGATACCATTTTGAGAATCAGGCCCTAGGTGTGCCTATCCTATAAATTAGTGTGCGCACTAGCAGCGGTGTGGTAAGGAAGCGGGGGGGGGGGGGGACGGGACCGCTCCGGGTGCCATCTTAGTAGGGTGCTGGCAGCCATCCTCCTATCTGCCACCCCCCCCACTCATTCCTGACTCCCCCCTTCTGCACTCGTATGCTTTTCCCTCATACTTCTTTAATTTTTCCATCGCAAGCTACATCACAAGCTTGCTGCCTGCATCAATGTCGGCTCTCTCTGACATCACATCCGGGTCCCACGTCCAGGAAGTGATGTCAGAGGGACAGCTAACATGAGGTGAGCAGCAAGTTCATAATGCTGCTCGCTCCGGGAAAATTAAAAAAGTACGGGGGAAGTGAAGGGGGGGGGGGACGCACGGGCGATAGGGATTGTCAGGAAGGATCGGGAGGTGGAAAAGAGGGCAGCCACTCACCCGCACTATGCCACTGTGTACTAGGCACCCTTTATAGAATCGTTCTTCATGACTTATAAGCTCCTATTGTAACTATTTTTTGTCCTTGTACAATGCTGACTGCAATCAGTAGTAATAGAGAAAAATATTAGTGGCATTTGCACTACGATACTGTTTGCTTTCTTTGAAACAAAACAACTTGCATTAACATGCCATGACTAAATCACTCAGTATAAGGCTGCCAAAGTCCAGAAGTAAACTGGAGAAGCTGATGTCTGTTATCTCCTTTAGAACCACTCGACGGGAGCCATTTGTTCAGCATGGGCCCACCGGGAATTGCATGTCCTCCACATCTGTGCTTCCACACCAGCTCTGAGCTGATAGGCAGAGCACACCAGTGGCACTCAGTAGTAAATGGGGGATCCTGTTTGTTATTTTTGTGGTGCGTAATTGTGTTCCAGGAAGGAAGATCTGGAATAGCATCAAATTGCAAGATGGCGATGATTTTACTGCTTTCACTTTGGACAGTTCACCGTATGCAACACTGTTGGAAAGTACTCGTATAATCAATATATGGATGCAAATGAAAATGAAATAGTCAGTTCAGTGGTTTCACAGTGTAATTAAGTGAAACGGTGTGTGGTGTGGTGGCCTTGTTAGTCCACTTTCCAAGGTAATAGAAAGAAATAAAACAAAACCCAAATAAGGTGATACCTTTTTTATTGGACTAACTCGGTGCATTTTATGATGAGCTTTCGAAGGTGACCCTTCTTCAGATCAGAAAAGAGCAAATGTAGACAAATATCAGTATCTATTTGTAATTAAATAATTAATTGACAGGCTCCCCGGTTTAAAATGTCCTAGCAATCAATATACTGATTTTTTTTTATTTTTTTTATTTTTTAAAAGCTGTTTCTTTGACTGTGCTTTCAAGGCTAGATGTCTACTATATTTCATTTGCCGATCACTGGATTACCCTTGTCATAATTCATGTATTAGGAATTGTCTTGGGAGACCAACTTCTTTCCCTTTGCATATTTCCTAGGCAGCAGAGATTTAGATGCCAGAGAAAAGCTGAATTTCCTATATCAAGGAGTGGTCCCTATCCCTAACACATGATTCAGGCACCATCATAAGAGCGCACAAACTCAGCAAATTGATAATCACTTATATTTTAATTGCTTACAGCTCCCTACAACACCCTGAAGTATATTTCTTTGCTCAGGACCTATGAAGTTTTTTCTCTCATTGAAATTAATTTAACAGGAAGAATAGTGTGATATGTTATATATTCTATTAGACATATGACAGTGGCATTTGCAGCTTTACTGAAGCAAACTGAAAATTGCAGTGTGATGAACAAGCAGTACCAGCAATAAAAAAATGCTACTGCAATAAGGTGATAGTTTCATAGCTGTACGAGAGGGTGCTAAAAAGTTCTCAGCCCAACCAACTTCCTAAATTCTGAGCATTATTTTGCCACTGTAGTAGAAGAGTGTCATTTTATTTCATTAAGTGCCAGTTTGCAGAAATGAAATTCTGTGTTTTGACATTGCTTCAGACATTCATTGATTGAACCACATCCAGATCATTCTCTTCTTTGTTGAACTGAGAACTTTTCAGCGCCCCCTCGTTCACTCCATGGGTGGCAGCCTCTGTGGGCTTATAGCAGGCACACTTCACTCAGTTGTCTTGGAGTAGGAGCAAATGTTTTAGAGCTCTTAAGTTTAGATCATGTTTAATGAATTGTTACATTTCCCACTTGGGCAATCAAAGATAAGGGGTGGATGAGGCATGCTATCTGCCAAACTGAAAACAGTCACTCATTGTCCACTTAGACAATACCTAAACCAAGATATTGTTGTTACTATTTGTTTATTAGGTGAAATAAAACTTTTGGAATTTGGTTTAATGTATTTAGATTGTTTACCGCTTTGATGTAACTTGAAAGGTGGTGTAGTAAGTTTGAATAAACATAATTTGGCAAGGTTCTCTCCTCCGATGTAACACCCATGTCATCAGGTTTAGGGCTCCTTTTACAAAGGTGTGCTAGCGTTTTTAGCGCACGCTTTAGCACACGCTACCCAAAAAATTACCGCCTGCTCAAGAGGAGGCGGTAGCGGCTAGCGTGCACAGCAATTTAGCTTGCACTATTCCGCATGTTAAGGCCCTAACGCACCTTTGTAAAAGGAGCCCTTAGTCCAAGCTTACCATTTCACTGTTGTCATCTCGGTGCCACTGACTTTGTGGGGGGGCCTATACAACATTTTGCTGTTACTAAATTAAAACAAAACAAAATAAATCAGAATATAAGGTGATACCTTTCTACTGGACTAACGATACCTTTTTTGACTAGCTCAGAATGCGATGGTTGTGCTAAAATACAAAAATAAATCATAAAATAATTCTAGAAAAATAATAAATAGTAGTAGTAATGATAGTCTGAAGAGCAGGGGAGAGGGATATTATTTTGCAACATTACTTATGACCAGATTTATTAGAAACAGTAAAGAAGAGAAAAACCTCTAAGCCAACTTGCATAGCCAACTATTTTGCACTTTTCATAAGCGCAAAATAGTTGGCTATGCAAGTTGGCTTAGAGGTTTACTCTTCTTTACTGTTTCTAATAAATCTGTTCCTCAACTCATATCCTAAGCTTTATTGCACAGTTTTTCTATCATTCTTTCTATTTTTATTTTTTTGAGAAATCAAATTAGTTTTGCATTTGGAAGAAAAACCTGTAAACTGCTGACAAACAAAATCTGTATGTAACTTGAGCGAGCTACAACTGAAAAAGACAATAGGCAAACATTTTTTACAAAGTTACTTTTAAAAAAGAGTTTACATTTGCTTAGGCTATTTGGAGCCACTCATTGCAGCCGTAGAACTCATGTACCTAGATTTTCAGGAAACACAAGTAAATTACAGTATTCTAGAATTTACACTTCTAGATGTTCACCCCGGCCTTGCTCTGCTTAGATACCACCCATGTGTACACCCTTCTGCAAATTGCACACAACTACATTTATAGAATGGAATTCTAGTCAGTGGTATAGCCATCTTGGCATGGGCGTCGGCACCTCTCCTCTCTGCCCATCCACCTCATCAAATCTTCATTGGCAATGAGAAGCACATCTTATCTCCTCCTCACATCGGCCTCAGCTCATAAGAATAGCCTTACTGGGTCAGACCAAAGGTCCATCAAGCGCAGTAGCCTGTTCTCACGGTGGCCAATCCAGGTCCCTAGTACCTGGCCAAAACCCAAAGAGTAGCAACATTCCAGCATCTCAAAGAATAGCAAGATTCCGGAACCTCAAGAGATCAACATTCCAGAGCTGAGAGTGTGATGTCATAATGCCTCATTCCACAGTGCCTCAGAGCCAACCTCATCAGTGATGTTACAATGGCTTAATTGCCCTATACTTGGCTCACGTAAGAACATAAGAATAGCCTTACTGGATCAGACAAATGGTCCATCAAGCCCAGTAGCCCGTTCTCACGGTGGCCAATCCAGGTCCCAAGAACCTGGCCAAAACCCAAGGTGTAGCAATATTCTATCATCTCAAAGAATAGCAAGATTCTGGAACCCCAAAGAGAGCAACATTCCAGAGCTGAGATTGTGATGCCAAAATGCCTTATTCCTCAGTGCCTCAGAACCAACCAGCCCAAGTTTATCGACAGACTTCTTATTCCGTATAACCCATCCAAAACTCTTTGCTCCGTATCTCAGAATCTCCTTACTATACCATCACTGAGGCTAATTATTTATTTATTTTAAAAAAATTATCAACCACCTATATCTAGGCAGCATTACAGTAACAACATGCACAGAATATGATAGACAGGACTTTTACAAACATGTTAGGTTACAGGTGAATAATCACATTTTAAATAGATCTTCACAGTATAGTTCATCTTAAAACCAGCATTCAACATTTCAACTTTATTGAAATGCTTCTAAAAACTGTGTAGTTTTAAGGATTTTTTTGAACTTCTGAATATCCGATAACGCTCATAGTGGTCCAGTTAATTAACACCATGAGATCTAACAATTTTGCTGTTACAGCACCCACCCTATGGAATCCTATGCCTAATCATCTACTAACAATATCTGTATTAGATCAATTTAAATCTAGTCTAAAAACTTTTTTGTTCCAAGATGCTTTTGGATAAAAACTGCCCTTTTAAGGACAAAACAATCCTCTTCTGATTTTACCTTCCTCATCGTTCTTCTCTTTTATGTTCTTTTTGCAAATATTGTAGTTCTTGCCCATCTCCTTATGTTTGGTGTATGTCCGTAAGTCAAGTAATTTGTACATTCCCTAGTATTGTCCATCTTTGTTAATTTTATAATTTGTTTTTATTGTATCTATTCTCTGTAATATTAGTATTGTACACTGCCCAGAAGCCTGATTAGGTGGTATAAGAAATTTTTAATAAACTTGAAACAATAAGAACATAAGAATTGCCACTGCTGGATTAGACCAGTGGTCCATCGTGCCCAGCAGTCCGCTCACATGGAGGCCCTTAGGTCAAAGACCAGGGCCCTATGGCTTAATTGTCCTATATTTGGCTCACATAAGAATAACCTTACTGGGTCAGAGCAAAGGTCCATCAAGCCCAGTAGCCCGTTCTCACGATGGCCAATCCAGGCTACTAGTACCTGGCCAAAACCCAAGGTGTAGCAACATTCTATGCTACCATTCCAGGGCAAGCAGTGGCTTCCTCCATGTCTTTCTCAATAACAGACTATGGACTTTTCCTATGCTACTGAGAGGGGGGTAAGGCTACTAATTGATCAGTATTCTACAGTCTATGCCTGTGGGTCTTTTCCACAGACACTGACATGAAGATTAAAATTAATAAAACATTCACTAACAGCAGGTGCTGCTGGTGCAAAGAAACTGGAGAGACTGTGGGCCAGCTAGTCACCGGTTGCAAAAAGTTCGCCCAGACTGAACACAGGGAAAAAAACACAATACAGTAGCATCCATGATACTTGTGGCCGATATCCCAGTGTGTCATTTGCATGTAACCACAAATTGGTGGGGATCAAAAAATCAAAACTGTGATAGAAAATGAACAAACCAATATTCTCCGGCACATCAAGATACCACCTGAATATTGGAAGCCTGCACTCATCAAAGTAATATCATTAATATGTTTTATAGCACCACCCTTCTTGCCAGTTGGGGGGAGAGTGTGGTGCAGTAGTCAAAGCTAAAGCCTCAGCACCCTGAGGTTGTGGGCTTAAACCCACACTGCTCCTTGTGACCCTGGGCAAGTCACTTAATCCCTCCATTGTCCCAGGTACATTAGATAGATTGTGAGCCCACCGGGACAGACAGGGGAAAATGCTCGAGTACCTGAATAAATTCATGTAAACCATTCTGAGCTCCCCTGGGAGAACAGTATAGAAAATTGAATAAGTTGGCACCTCTATCACTGTCTTTGTATTCATCAGTACACCCTGAAGCCAGACTGCTTTGTGAGAAAACAGAATTGCAAGTAAGCTGCTCTGGAAACCCTCATCATACTATTTCCTAGCTCTGTGTGGCATTCATCATGTGATACCGCTAGACAGCAAGCCACAAAAATAATCATGCCACTGTCTTCTCCATGGTCACCTTTTGGCATTATGTTTAGAGCTTTGATTCTAAGGTGTTTATAAGTTATAAATGTAAGCATTATTTTTTTCAGATATTTAAGGATTCTCTGACAAAATACCATATTAGTGTTTTTATGCCAGAAGCTCTTTTGCCAGATACCTTTTCCAGTGAAATAAAACATGTGCATTTATGTCATTTAGGAGTTGTCAGTCCAGAGGAGGTATACAAACTGAGTGGATGATACAAGACGGGCCAGGGAGGGGTGAGGGAAAAGTACTAGAGGAAATGGAGGTTATCCAAAAAAACACCTGTTATTGTTGTTGCGGTTTTGCATGGCCTGCCAGGTGCTCATAACTGGGTTAGGCATTCTAAATATTGAGCCCTTCCCAGGAACCTAGCATATTCAGAAGTATCGACACAGGATGTGGGTAGTTCCAAGAAACACAGCCTTCTGTACTTGAGAGCTGGTGATTTGGTCAATGCCCGGTATGTTTAGTAGTTGTTCCAAGTCTTTTGACATGGCTTCAAGGGTACCAATTACAACATAGCAACATAGTAACATAGCAGATGATGGCAGATAAAGACCTGAATGGTCCATCCAGTCTTCCCAACCTGATTCAATTTAAATTTTTTCTTCTTAGCTATTTCTGGGCAAAAATCCAAAGCTGTACCCGGTACTGTGCTTGAGTTCCAACTGCCGAAATCTCCGTCAAAACCTACTCCAGCCCATCTACACCCTCCCAGCCATGGACCACAATTGTAGGCTTTCACCAGCGTTGCTTAACTTCAATCTTCAAGTCTTGATATTTCATGATCTCTACATTTTGTCTTTAACACGGCTGTCTTCTGGTACAGCCCTCATATAGCGGTATGGTCCATACCTGCTCCTTTTTAAGCACAATATCCGATGTATTGTGCAGCAAATGTTTAACAGTCTGTATCCTGAAGTCCCAGACCATTTTGATTTGTTCATTTTCAGTGCTCTGAAAAATTTGTCCAGCTTTAGTGTATTTCTGCCCAAGGCTCCTGTAACGATAGGTATGACCCAACAGGATTTCTTCAGATTCCTGACATTTTTATTGTTGGGTCTCAGTATTTCACAAAGTTTCCAATTCAAGTTTCAAGTTTATTAAAAATTTGATAAAACGCTAATCATAAATTCTAAGCATATTACAGTAAAATTTTAAAAAAGGGTCCAGTTAAACTATTAATAACATAACTTTACTTACATGAAACAATAGGTTAGTGGGGAGAAATACAATTTGAAAAAAGAAAGAACAATTAAGGACAATAACATGGGGAAAGGGAGAAATCAATTTTAGTATAGAAAATAAGCTTGGAAAGTCCCTTGGATCGATTAACAGTCATATGCATCTTTAAATAAGAAGCCTTTAAGGCCACCCTTGAATTTATCTAAATTCTGTTCGGACCTTAAATATAATGGCAATGAATTCCATATTGGAGCAATCGTTGCGAAAGAAGAAGCTCTACGGGTACTAATGATTTTTAGGGATGGGATATGAAGATGCTGTGATACAGATCTTAAGGTTCTCGGAGGATCATGTGGAATCAGGTATTTATGGATAAAAGCAGGTTCCTTGGTTTTCATTGTTTTGTTGGAGATTAAAGCTATTTTGTAAGTGATGCAGTGATAAATAGGTAGCCAGTGAGCACTTTTTAACAGGGAAGTAACGTGATCAAAATTTTTTTGTTTGTAATAATTTTTATGGCAGTATTTTGGATTAGTTGTAATCATCGAATGTCTTTTTGGCAGACTCCTTTGAGCAGGGAGTTGCAGTAGTCAAGTTTGGAAATTATGAAGGAGTGAATTAAAATGTTAAGGAACTGAGAATCAAGAATGTTGGATCTGGATTTAATCATTCTGAGTTTCCAAAAACAGTTCTTAACAACTGCATGATTTGAGAATGATATGATAGTTTATTGTTGATCAATACCCCAAGGATTTTGGTCGAACTAACAAGGTTTATTGGTTTATTGTTGATAGTTATCGGGGAAGTTAGACTAATATTTTCTTTCCAAGGAAAGAGAAGACAATTGGTTTTAGTGATATTCAATGAAAGCATATTGTCACTAAGCCAATGGCTACTCTGATAAATTGATAAGAGTGATGACATCAGTATTAGACGTGTCTATGGGATAGATAATCTGAATATCATCCACGTAAGCGTATGCGGTAAGACCAATTAATTGACATAAAGTGAGCAAAGGGGCTAGATAGAAGTTAAAGAGCAAAGGGGAGAGAAATGATCCTTGTGGAACTCTGAAATTGATTTTAAATACAACAGAAGTGTGTCTCCTAATATTGCAAAATCTATGAAAGTCACATAATTTTTTTCAATTACCTTTCTATTGGGTGTGCTATGTTCCAAATGTTGATCTGTTTGCTTTCTGAAAGTCCCATAAAATCTTGATGATGTCATTTTCCACAACTTTTTCTATATGGTGGCTATACCAGTATTTGTTGACTCTAAAGTGGTACTTCTTGCTCAAATTCCAGCGGATCACTGTGGCTTCCTTGGCATGATGTTATGTGTTCATTTATGCAGTTTACCATTAGTTAAAATATGCTGAATGTTTACTTTCATGCAATCCGTTTGTAGTGCCTGTTTGTGAGCAGCAAAAACGAATCCTTTGGTCTCCTTTTTGATGGAGTCCAACCATAGCCATTTCTAGTTCCTGGCATCATCCATGATATTTTCAATTTCCATCTGGTATTGTCCATTGAAAGCACATGTAACTGTATACTTATTATTATTATAATACATAGACATAACACAGAGATTTGTCTGGAATCATCAGAGATTTTAGTCTTTACTCAGAAGCTTAGAAATTAGCCAGGTATCATCCACAACATATGGCTTGCACCCAGCAAAATATTTATTTTCTAAATCCACTGTTGTCAAATCTGAAATGTTTGTAGAAATTTGTCCAGCCTTAGCATAAAGGGCTCATTTTACAAATGTGCGTTAGGGCCTTAGTGCGCGGAATAGCGCGCGCTAAAATGCCACGCGTGCTAGCCGCTACCGCCTCCTCTTGAGCAGGCGGTAGTTTTTTGTAGCGCACTTTTGTAAAAGGAGCCCAAAGTTGCCTAAGGCTCCTACAACAATGGGAATAACTCAACATAGCTTGTTCCAGAATCTTGCCATTTCTATTGTCAGATCTCAATGATTATTATTATTTGCATTATAAGCACATAAGCATTGCCTCTGCCGAGTCAGACCCTAGGTCCATCATGCCCAGCAGACCGCTCCCGCGGCGGCCCCCCAGGTCAATGACCTGTAGTGATCTATTACTCTAAAGCATTTTGTACTGTATAGTAACCCTCTAATTGTATCCCAGGATCCCCTTTTCCTTCAGGAACTCGTCCAGTCCCTTTTTGAAACCCAAAGTCGTACTCTGCTCTACCATTGGGGGTATAGTATTTATATTTGTGTTTATCAGTCAAATCTTGAAAATCAGAAGTCCCTATTTATGTTTGATTAGCTAAATACTGCTGACCAGTATTTCTCAAAATAAATCATATTTTGTTTAAGTCAGTGTAGCAGCTGCATGCTTTTTCTTTCTATAGGAATTTTCAATTCTTCTGGTCTGACATCTAGCTATTGCTAGTCTCGTAGCCCAGAAGAATGTTTCTGATTCACTGACTTCCAGTATCTGAGTGTGTTGTTGTTCCTTGTTCCATGTAACATAAAACTCTCACTGTGACTGTGAAACGTCTACTGTTAAAGACAAAGAACAATGGAACGGGTTATGAAAGGCAGCAGCTTAGAACCTTTGCTTTCTTTGAGCTTTGGCAAGGAAAATATCTGGAAATTGCCTAATAAATTCATCTAAATTATTAATTGTCAAACTTCAGTCTTTTGCTTTGCATTGCAGCGTATTAATGAAATGCAGATAACAAGGTTCACAACAGCTACATGAGTGATAAAGATAATTAACAGCAATCTAAAGCTGTGAAAATGGTTGGCACGCAGGCGAGCAGCTCTTGTTTTTCACTCCAAGCAAATTAAGCCAAATATGATGGACATTATGACACTTGGGATAGACAATTTAAATAATAAGTAGGGGAAAATCTTATAAATCTCATTTCATTAAACCAGGGAAAGCATGACTAACTAAACTTTACCATATGCCCTGCGGAAAGTCATACATCAGCTATTAGAGACATTCATTTTTGCTTTTCACATTTTTGGACAGCTACCAGACTAGAAATAGAAGCCTCTTCGAGATCTTCAAATTCTATAACTGGGCACCCATACTATGTGCGTATATCACTTGCGCATGTAAATGTACAGAATACCAGTGCTTTCACAGAGGAAACGTTCATAGTCTGTTACTGAGACAGACATGGAAGAAGTCACTGCTTGCCCTGGGATCGGTAGCATGAAATCTTGCTACCATTTGGGATTCTGGACTCTTACCATTGTTTGAGATTCTGCATGCAGTCTTGATACTCTTTGGGGGTTCAGGTATGTTGCTACTATTTGGGTTTTTGCCAGGTGCCTGTGACATGGATTGGCCACTGTGGGCAAAATTGAACATGCAACACCTTACTTTCACTAATTACACTGGCTCCCAGTGGAAGCACGGGTTATTTTTTAAATTTGGATATTTTTGCTGCAAAGTGTTGTATGGTTTGCTACTGAATTATCTAATGGATCATTTTAGGTCTTATTTTACATTTCCCTCACCCAAAGACTGTGTTTATAAGACACATCATGGTTTCTTATCAGGCCGTTAGCTGGGAATCTGAGTTTTGCCCATTAATACCTCTGTTTCGTATTTTCATTTTAGAAAGTTACTGAAGACTTATCTGTTTCAAAAAGATCTTGGCATGTGATGGCTGGTTGATATGTTTTGTAGCTTGCTGTGTTTGTGCAGTTTTTCTTATTTTGTTATCCACATAGAACTTGAAGGTTTTGCGGAATAAAAATAAAGTGTTGTAAATATTATATTACTGTGGAAACAGCTTGCTGGTCTATATGGACCATTGGTTTGACCCAGTATGGATATTCTTCTGTTCTTATGTGCAGACTAAAGTGTTTTCTTTTCAAAGACCAGACAATGAGGACAAAACTATATTAAATGGATTTTTCTGCTAGACCTCAAACACCCAAGGTACTACTTTATATTTCTATTCGTACCCTTACTGGGGTGGTGTTTTCATCATTGGTCTTAGCAAGTAGCATGTGCAACAAAAATATTTTAATCTTTTGTATGAATTAATTTTCTCTTCCGGCTCTGCATAAATTATAAAGTGCACAGAGTGCTATAAAGTGCTATAGAGTGCTGTGAATGAAAGGCAGTGGCACTTATCTTTATGCCCGACGGCTGCCCAACCGTTTCACTCCTAGTTTCGTCAGGGGCTATGCCTCCTTTGATACAGACACCATTATTTATATTCAAGAAAGCCCTAACTTAGAGCCCAACCCGCTACTATTTTCAGCACTGCACTCTGACGGCGTAGTCCGTGATATTTTCAAAATGGTGTCAGGTTTTATGTAGAACGCCTTTGAGTAATAACCTCTCTCTTTTACCTCTTATTTTTTCTACACTCTCTCCACTTCCAGCCTCTTTTTCAATTATGACCCCCTCTCTTTATCAGAGGACCTTCTCCTCTCCTCGTGTTTCTTCCCTCTCTATGTCTGCCTTTACTGTAAATATTGTATTTCACCAAAACTTACCCATTGTTTCTATTTTAAGTCCTTAATTTATCTTGTTGATATGTCCTTGTAAGTCTCCCCCTTGTTTTTAATATTGTAAAACACTTAGTATTCATGGTAGGCGTTTCAACAAATTTTAATAAAACTTGGAAACTTGGAACTTGCACAATGACTAAGCGTTATTCTGTAAGGGTGCACAGTTCTATAAACTGGCCTTTAAGTTTAGGTAACACAAAGGGCAGCACTTAGCCCCAGTTCCATAAAGGCTTACAAATATGCCTAAGCCATTATATAATAGTAGTCTTTAAGCCAGTTACATTAGAATAGGTGTGTGTGTCTGTCTTTCTTTCTTTCTCTCTCTCTCTCCTTGGCCGCTGACTGTATGTCTTTCTTTCTGTCTCCCTCTTTCCTCGGCTGTCCACTACCACCCTTTGCCTGCTCCCCCTGTCCAGCAGTAGCCCTTCTCCCTTCCTTTTATCTCCCCCCTTTCCAGCAGCACCTCTTCCCTGCTCCACCTGTCCAGCAGTAACCCTTGTCCCTTCATTTACCTTCCCCCTGTCCAGCAGCACCCCTTCCCTGCTTCCCCTGTCCAGGAGTAGCCCTTCTCCCTTCCTTTTGCCTTCCCCCTGTCCAGCAGCACTCCTTCCCTGCTCTCCCTGTCCAGCAGTAACCCTTCTCCCTTCATTTTATCTTTTACCCAGTTTTTGTGGTGGTCTGCAGTGGTTTAGGGGTCGCAGTGTCGTGGAAGAAAGGCAATGTTTAAACCACCGCAGGCTCCTACTGATGGAGAAACTGCCACATGCTTTATTGCGCATGTGGAAACCGCCGAACGAAACAGTCGCACTCTCCTTCTTCTGCCTCCTTCTTCCCCATGAGCCGCAAGCCGATACATGCGCCTCAAATTGAATTCGGCACGGAGGCAGACATCATGGTGGCAGTGATCACGCCGTTTCAACTGCGCATGCGTGGGTAAGGGTTTTATTATAGAGGATTAGCAGTAAGCCATGTTGGTGTGTCAAAAGTTAAGAGACAGAAAGATACTTCAGCTCTATGGATAGGACGTCACCTCCACTTTAATTCACAAAGGTCAAAAGGAAAGCCAGTGGGACCCAACATGACCAGTGTTTTGGCAACCAGAGCGTCTTCCTCAGGGGTCCTAGGACCATCCCAAGTCGGAAACATGTCCTGCATGACATTCCCCCTAGAGCTCCTATCCTGCTGACTTTGTCACAACTAAATTACTACTATTGATATGAATGGTAACAAGTTCCATTAAACAGATCTTAGAGTTGCTTTTTCCTGGGAGAGAAATTTAAAAGATCTTTGAAGTCCTGCGATGGTAACTCAACGTCATTCAAAAACTGATAATTTATTACCTAAAGGGTTTTTTAAATGTGGCAAATGCAGTTTCTGCGAATTAGTAGTGCCTACTAAAGAGTTTATTAATCCAGCCAATGGCAGAAGGCACACTATTCGACATTTTCTGACATGTAACACAGACCATATTATTTACATTATAGTCTGTCCCTGTGCAAAGTGGTATGTTGGCATGTCAACACGGGCATTTAAGGTCAGACTTTCTGAACACAAATCCAATCTAAAACATAGTAAATTAACAGCTCCTATAGTAGAACATTGTGTTCAATTTAACCACAAGTTTACAGACCTAAATTTTTCTGCATTGACAAGATAGAAGCCAACATTAGAGGAGGAGATCGACAAAGGCAATTGCATCAAAAAGAATGTCGATGGATTTTCTCTTTGAACACAGTTAAACCATTAGGTCTGAATAATGCCATCGACTGGTATGCTTTTTTCTGAAAATAATTTGTATACAGTATAGGTCCAGAATGGAGACACAACATTTTTTACAACATTTTCCTTTCTGTAATTTACAAAACTTAAGGTTGTGTGAGGTCATGTAATGAGGTCATTAGTTTTGCCTATAAAGAGCATGCGCGTTCCGGGTAGTTTGCCGGCGCCATTTTTACGATCTGCTTAAAGCGGGTCAAGCTGTTCACAGTGAGTACCAAGATAATAATTGTTAAATTTGACTGGGTTTGCTAGAGTATTGTATGTTGAATCTTTTTAATCTTTTTTGTAGCCCGAACTCCACGACCCCTGAAGAAGCCTTAATCGGCGAAACGGGTCCCGTCGGGCCTCTGTGTTCACGGGCTAGGCGTTTGTTGCCACACATGCAGCAATTCGATAAAGCTAAGTGCTGCTAGTTATTTATTCTTTATTTATTTATATATTTATTTGCACAAGTCACAGTTAATTTGGTGCTTAAGATAAAACAAAGCTAGTAATGAAATATGAAAACCCGATGAAAGAAAAACTGTACCCCTGCTTTTATTTGTCTCAATGCTATTATTGAGCAGTGCAGGACTCTGAGGGTTTCATATTACTCCATTGTGGCTGTTTCAGTGAAGAGCAACACAAGTTCATATCTTTTTTACTTGTGTCACAACTAAGCAAGGAAGGCAATGGACAGGATACAATTTTGGAGTCCCCCACCTTCCTTGCACCCTGTGTGGCTACACTACCTGCACATAGCTTGTTATGGCCCTGAGGAGTCCAATCACCCATCACCAAAGCCAAGAAATATGGAAAACCTGTAGAATGCTTCAAACGAAAACTCTAGCATCGCTCCAATCCCTGGAGTTGAAGCATCCTTTCTCTTTTGTGGGGGGGTTTTCGACTTTTCGTTGGGACTGTTTCCTGATTTTTTTTTCTGTGGGCCAAAAATTAGGCATGCCCACATGTGACAGGTCAATGGCTGGTGTAACTGGGAGTGGCTATATACTTGTATCAAAAAACCTCTACTGTAACTATGACAAATTGTAACCTGTTCTGAGCTCTCTGGGAAAAACAGGATAGAAAATGAATTAAATAAATAAATAAATACGTGTGCCATACAATGTTCAGAACTTTTTTTTTGTAAATGGTATAAAAAAAAGTTTTAAATAAATTCTATTGTATGTGTGTAAAAGGCATCTTGTATATGAAGGGTGATTTTATAACTCTGCAGTATGAGAAGCGTTGACCCGTCAAATGCGCGCAGGACATTGGCACGCTGACAATTCCACCCCGCCGACCTATGCCTTCCTGTTTGTGCTCTGAGGGGGGGTTTGGGTGGAACCCCCCTACACTTACAACTCACTCTCTCTTCGCGCTCTGACAGCTTACTCTGATGCCCTATACCTTCCCGGAGAGGGGTTGTGGGGTCGGAGGGGGGTTCCCCCCACTACACTCATACTCTCATTCATAGGATTGCCGCAACTCCCCCCCCCCCCCCACTGCACTTACATTCGCTCCCCAAAAATCCCGCTCCCTTCATGGCGCACATTTAACGGAGCGCAATTGTCCTACGAACTATTGACGGTGTACCATGAGAAGCTGGCCTTTGTATTTTCTGGTCCAATACCTTTCATTGACCAACACTGTGAATGGCTTGAACTGATATAAGTTTGCACTCGTCACTTTCCAAATGGATTTACATTTGCACTTGCACTTCTTAATTGATTTTTGATCATTTGAGATATGAGAACAGATGGACTCCTTAGCTTCCAGGAGGGCATGATTGAAATCGACTTTCTACTTGTCTTTATTGGATCCTAATCAGCTTCAATGAATATTGGATACTGGATCTTCTGTTAGCTCTGGGATTGGACCCAGATAAGTTTACATTTGTGATATTTGATTTATCTTGGAACATTTGTGTGCTTCTAGAGTACTCTTGAATCTTCTTGAGACCGATTTTGTATACTGGAGTTCATATATGCATGTATATATGTGTATATATGTTTAGTTTATTTTTTACTTTTATTATGTTAGAAATAAGAATATTTTGAATATCATATTTATGAAATATTGTGTTTTACAATGGATTCTCTTTTGTAATTTATAATTATTCTGTTGAGTTTCCTTATTTAGATTTAGGTACCTCCTTTATTTTTGCTTTGTTGGTTTCACATCTGAAGGAGAACATGATAGCAAAATTGGTCAGTCCAACTTACTCTGATATATGTCCTCTGCTGAGAGTGCACAAATCTTAGAAAAAGAGTTCAAAGACCTTTTTACATTACCTTGTCATCTGCACGTTATCCTACTGCATAATAATCATTGCTAAGGAAAATAATCCCAGGATAATGATAATTGTCTTTCAACACATGATGCAATATATTTTATGTTACACTTGTAGATTGTCTGATTCCTGATGCCAAAACCCAGCCATGTCAAGTCCTTTTGTGGTTTATGCCTGAATGAGTTGTACCATCAAAGATTCTATATTTTGTTATGGACCTTCAATAAAGGAACTTATTTGCTGGTAATGTTATATATCCATCTATACACCACCCCAGTTCAACTAGCTTTGATCATCCTCATCATTTGCTGTACCTATACTTTTCTTGAGGATCCTGTTTTTCCTTCTTTTTTTTTTTTTTTTTAGGCAGCACACAAGGAACCATGACAGTGTAACTCAAAACCACTGAAAATGTACTATATACAGAGCATACCTCAAGGTATAATATTGCCTTTTGGTCCAGCTACTGAGCCAAGCTGTGTATTTGGCAGAACTCTGCCCTGTTCCTACTCACACTCACTGGTTAACAGTTTCTCATCATATAACATTCAAAATTCTACTTCTTACATTCAAAACAAAGTTAACGCATTCCCCAGCTTTTATTGATAGATTAATTATACCTTACTCTACTTCCAGGGCTCTATGCTCCACTGATCAAAGTTTTTTTTAATCTGTTCTGTCAATGCATAATATTGTTTATATGACACCACTCGAAAATCCATCTTCTTTGTCACAGCACCATCCTTATGGAATGCTTTGCCCTTTCATCTCAGACAGCAGGATTCCTTATCTAAATTTAAATCGGAACTTAAAACATTTATATTTAAAGGTGTTTATAATTCATAGGATTTTTAAAAAACCAAGATATGTGACATTTTATTTCTCCCTCCTCCTGTGCTGTTCTTTCTACTCCCGTTTTTCCCATATATAAATTGTATTTCTTCCCGTTTTGTTTCTTGTATAATTTTTTTTTCTCTTATGGAATTATATCTATTTTTAATATTTATTATTTCTTTTATATATTTTGTTGTACACTGCTTAGACTTTCTTAGATAGGTGGTCTATGAAAGATCTAAAAAACTTGAAACTCACAGGGATTTCACGGTGTGAAGGAAAAATATTCTTGGAAAGATCTGATCACCAACTTGAATCTAAACCTGGTTTCAGTGTTTCCCTAAATCATATCATTCCTTTGTCTTATGGCAAAGAAAATCTTGTTATGGAAACTTAAAGACTATTCTTATTTCTGCACTGTTGGGATAGATTTGTCCAAGATATGTAGGTACTTAGTGAATTAATAGACCATAATATATATTGGATGATTCAAAACTTCTCCCAAATAAACTAGCCTTACACTCATGTCCCCAGATATAACAGATTTGCATATTTTCTCAAAACCTGGCTCTGCTTCACTCTTCATCACTAATGGGATGAAGTGAGAATTTTTCTGCTTGTATAACTGTAGTCATATTATCTTTAACTGTGTTTAAAACAGTAGTAAATGTAGCTAATCCTGTGACATATAACATCCATTGTATATCATTGTTTTCAAATCACAGGTCAAATTTCTTTCTGACCCTAGGAGATAGGCCTGGTTTTCTCTCTATTTCCTCTGAGCTCCATGTTATAACTCATCCAGTTAAGTAGCAAATCTTTATGAGGCAAACTTAATTCTATCAGAGCAAGTAGGTCAAACTTGATCTTGGATGGGGTCCCTCTGTAACTTACGAGTATGCTGGCTAGCACAAAGATTACAAGAGTATGTGGCTATAGCCGCCAGCACCCTGAGGTTGTGGGTTCAAATCCTTCGCTGATCCTTGTGACCCTGGGCAACTCATTTAATCTCCCCATTGCCCTAGGTACACTCAGGGCCGCCATCAGAAATTTCTGGGCCCCTTACTGAGCAATCCTATTGGGCCCCCCACGCACCCCTTCCCCCCCCCCCATTCTCCCCTTCTTCCATGGGCCAAATACACACATACTTTTCTCTGTTGCCGCACTCTTTGACCAAAAGATTTGTAAGTCTGCAACCACGTCAAGGTAGACTCTTTCAGCAGGGCCCTAACCTAACCTAAACTAAACTAATATACACCTATCTATTCTAAACTAACATATGTCTAATACTGAACTAATAACAAACTAACAAATATCTGCATAATAAATAACTAATAAATAATAGTGCTAGTAGCTATAATTCACTTTTGAATGTAAAATCTCAGTTAAGGATTTCTTTTGACCTTTGTAGGCCAGAAGTAGATCACAATTGCACAATATTTTTTGTAACAAGTATTAAATGTGTTTTTATAAATACTGTAAGCTTAATAAATATATCAGAAAAAACTACACATCTGAGCGCATATCTGAACATATACATCTGCATGATCCCATCCTCCTCAGCTTGCCTATAGCTGCTTCATGCATGTTAAAAATGTATGATATGTTGATATGTGCACCTTCCTTCCTTCCCATCCATCCTCCTCAGCCTGTCCTTACACATCCACAGCTGCATGTTAATGATGATGTATATGTTATGATGATAAATAAGTGCATATGAGTACATCATTAACATGCAGCTATGGATGAATATATAATGATGTTATGAGTGTGCACCTCTTCCTTCCCATCCTCCTCAGCATGTCACATACAGCATGTTACATTACACAGACTTTATATATTCATGAATCAATCTGATAATCATCACCACCAGGCTGTGTGTGTTATGGGATGGAGGAAGAAAGGTGCATGTTTAAATTGATCACTGCCTTACTAGTTCTGCAGCTCCTCGTGCTGCTCCTCTCGTCCTGTCCTCCTAGAGACGTGGTGACAACTTCTGGCTAACCCGCTCTCGCAGATTCAGTGGCAGGCAAGTGATGTTTCTCCTGATTGGCTAGGCACCCTAAGCCCAAGCCAATCGTAGTGGAGACAGGGCGGGCCTTGGTGAAGGAGTCAGGAGACGAGAGGCACGCACCTAGTATATCACCGGCTGCAGCCGCGGGCCAGGTAGACGGATCCACTTTTGTCTGGGGGGGTGCTATCAGGAAATCGGCAGGGGACAAAAAAAAGTATGACAGTGGTGTTTATTGTTTATTGTTGTGCACAGCAGAAGCATAATACAGGAATTTGTGCTATGGTGGCCTAGGACAATGTTCTTCAACCTTTTTACACCCTTGGACCGGCAGAAAAAAAAGAATTATTTTGTGGATCGGCAAATTACTAGGACTAAAATTTAAAAACCCCGTTTCTGCCCCATCTCTGTGAGCTCGGTCCCCACAAATCATCTGATCCCATCCACACAAGCCTCAGTTATGATTTTATATTGAATGTATTTTATTAAAGTATAAAAAGAAACAATATTACATTACATTACATTACAGATTTCTATTCCGCCATTACCTTTCGGTTCAAAGCGGATTACAAAAAGAGTTATGGAAGAAGGGTTACAACGTTAGATCAGAGAAGGTTTCCAAGAGAGGGAAAAGTAGGATCTGGGGTTAGGGAGGGGATGGTAAGAGGGGGGTTAAGCTTTATCATGGTATTAAGCTTTATTAAGGGATTTCTTGAAGAGTATAGTTTTTATTTCCTTTCTGAACATCTTGTAGTCTGGGGTTGTTGTCAATAGGTTGGAGACTTAGTTGTCTATCTTCGCTGCCTTAGTGGCCAGTAGTCCGTTGTATAGTTTTTTCCGTTTTACTTCTTTGATTGGGGGGTAAGTGAATGGGGTGTGTGTTTTTCTATGCCTGGTAGAGGTGGTTTGGATGAGGCGGTCGTTTAGGTAGGTTGGGCTGTCTCCATTTATAGTTTTAAATAGTATACAGTAGAATTTAAATTGTATTCTTTCCTGGATTGGAAGCCAATGAGAATTGATGAATGCCTCAGTAATGTGATCATGTTTTTTCAATGAATAGACGAGTCTCAGGGCTGTATTCTGAATTGTCTGTAGTTGTTTAATCATTATTGCAGGGCAGGGGAGGTAGAGGATGTTGCAATAGTCTAGGATACTTAGGATTAGAGATTGTACTAGGAGCTGAAATTGTGTTTTTTCGAAGAATTTTCGGACTCGTCTAAGGTTTCTCATAACTGCGAAAGATTTCTGTATTGTTTTGTTAATTTGTGGTTGCATGGTGCAGCCTCTGTCAATAGTCATACCTAGAAGTTTTAGGAGTTCTGTACAATTGTCATTTTATAAATACAAATAATTCAGAGCAAGGATCAACAAAACCCCTGTCTCACCTCCCCTTCACATATATCCCCTCTACTATCAAGAAAACTGAACAAGCCAAATTATTACAGAATGCTACACAGAAATATCATGCTAACAGAATACTGCAGTCACACATGACAGGAATAGTTTTAGGGGAGTGCAACTAGGGCAACTGCCCCCTGGTCAGAGAGCGCCCTAAGCCAGCTGGAAGCTAAAGAAGCACTGCCTGGGTTTTGCAGTCCCCAGTTATGTCTAACACCAGCTCTAGCAGGATATATATTTCAAATCTGATATATTCTAATCACAAAATAGAAATAAAATTATTTTTTTCTACCTTTTGTCATCTCTGGTTTCTGCTCTCAATCTTCTTTTCACTCTTCCTTCCAGCGCCTGCCCTCTCTGTCTCTTCAATCCAGCATCTGCCCCTTCCATCCACAGTCTGTTCTCTCCCCCTTCCATATGGTATCTGTCTTCTTTCTATGCCCCTCTCCCCTTTCCATCCAGCTTGTGCCCCCTCTCTCCTTTTTACATGATTCATTCCAGCTTCACTGCTCTCTTCATTTTTATCTCTCCTACACCAGATCTATCATCATTGTCCCTCTCTGCTTATTTTTCTGCTGACCCCTTCCTATCATCAATCTCTCTACTTTCTCATGCCTGTGTCTCCCCTTCCCCTCCTCTAATCTCTCTGCCAGCTGTTTCCTTCCTTTTTTCATTCTCCCTTCCCTCCTCCTCCTGTCCAGCAGTAACTCTCTTCCCTTCCTCCCCTCCCAGCAGCATCTCTCCTTCTCCCTCTCCAGTAGCAGCTGTCCCTTTTTTCCCTTGCCCACAAGCTTCCCTCCAGATCCAGTAGCAGCGGTCCCTTTTTTCCCTTGCCCAGCAGCTTCCCAGACTCCTTTCCCTCCTCCCCTCCCAGCAGCATCTCTCCTTCTCCCTCTCCAGGTCCAGTAGAAGCTGTCCCTTTTTCCCCTTGCCCAGCAGCTTCCCAGACTCCTTTCCATCCCCCCCTCCCAGCAGCATCTCTCCTTATCCCAATCCAGGTCCAGTAGCAGCTGTCCCTTTTTCCCCTTGCCCAGCAGCTTCCCAGACTCCTTTCCCTCCTCCCCTCCCAGCAGCATCTCTCCTTATCCCTCTCCAGGTCCAGTAGCAGCTGTCCCTATTTCCCCTTGCCCAGCAGCTTCTCAGACTCCTTTCCCTCTTCCCCTCCCAGCAGCATCTCTCCTTCTTCTTCCCTCCAGGTCCAGTAGCAGCTGTCCCTTTTTTTCCCTTGCCCAGCAGCTTCCCAGATTCCTTTCCCTCCTCCCCTCCCAGCAGCATCTTTCCTTCTCCCTCTCCAGTAGCAGCTGTCCCTGTTTCCTCTTGCCCAGCAGCTTCCCAGACTCCAATAGTGGCTTTCTCCCCTCCCAGCAGCTCTCCTTACTTCCCAGCGTAGCAATTCAGGAAGGCAGTCTCGGGTCCTTTGTTGGGTCGCGCCGCCTCTGACGAAAGAGGCAGATGCGACTCAGCAAAAGCCCCGAGGCTGCCTTCGTGAATCGCTGTGCTGGGAAGTAAAGGAGAGCTGCAGAGAGGGGAGAAAGCCACTGTCAAAGGCTTCCCAAGATCTGTTGATCTTGCTGGCCCTGCGCGGACCGGCAGGAAATTGAAGGGAGTCAATCTTGCCGGCCCTGTGCGAACCGGCAAAAATTTCCTGCGGACCGGCACTGGTCCGCGGACCGGCGATTGAAGAACTGTGGCCTAGGACCCTGGGGGAGCCCCGGGCCCCCTGTCAGCTCTGGGCCCCTGAATGCAGGACTGGTAGTATGGTGGCCCTGGGTACATTAGATAGAGTTTGAGCCCACAGGGACAGGTAGGGAAATATGATAAAGTACCTGAATGTAAAACCACTTAGGATATAAGTGGTATAGAAATAAATAAAATAAAATAATTAATGTTGACACATTTATCCTTCTCGGTAACTCTGAGGGCTTGCTGTTTGCTCTACCTTACGCCCTTTAGATTTTTCTCTCATAATAAGCATAGAAATATATGTTTGTGCCACATGAAGAAGCCACTGCTTGCCCTGTATCGGTAGCATGGAATATTGCTACTCCTTGGGTTTTGGCCAGGTACTAGTGACCTGGTTTGGCCACCGTGAGAACAGGCTACTGGGCTTGATGGACCATTGGTCTGACCCAGTAAGGCTATTCTTATGTTCTTATAAGAGAATATGAATGAATACTTAGACTCCCTTCCCAAAGTGCCTCCTAATTCTAAGAAAACCCCTGAATGTGGGGAGCTTTTTGAGTTGCTGGAAAGTCTGGCAAAGTGTTCTCCAAGCCCCACATCACCACAGTCTTTTCAGACAGGACTTGCAGGCCAGCTCATGTCCTGACACACGAGCAGTAGTTGCATTTTCACCAATCTCCTTTAGCTCTTCTGCAGTCCTTAAAGTCCCATCCTCATGTACAAGATTGGGTAGCATATATTTGCCAGGGATTAATTTCTTAAATTGAACACGGAGAAACATAAGATATACACAAACAGGCTTGTGTTCCAAACTAATTGATGAGGTGTAGTATAATGCCTATCTTTTATTGATCTTGTAACATATGCTCAGAAACCCAGAGCCCTTCTGGGGACTTGTCCCTATTGAAGGACTCACCTCCCAATCATCGCATATGTGTAATACATGCAATCAATAAATGAAATAAATTTCTAACTGATGATATTCGTAAATTTGTTATCTTTATTTCAAAGGATTGGGTAATGCCATGCTTTTGGCAATTATGAACTTTAACAAGCTCGTAATTGAAAGAAAAATAAAAATTAATTGGGTAATAGGCGCCTATTTCCTTAGGCACAATTCTATAAAAGATAGGCACCTAACTCCAAAGTAGGCATGTTTAGTGGCAGAGAAGGACTTAGGTACAGCTAGCTGTGATTCTCTAAAGCACTTAAATCCCTGACCTACATTACATACATCTACGTTTTAAGCTAGGTACCTAAGTGCGATAAGAGATAGGTGCCTTTCATTTTAGATGCCATTTACAGAATTTCCGCCTTAGAGTCTAGTTCCAGAACACTTGGTACATCGTTTGGCTCCAAGCACTGTGGCAGAAGCTCTTATTTCATAGTAATGTCATGAGAAACTACACATTTATTCATAATCTAATCTAATCTAATGCTTGGCTTTGTATACCAAGACTTCAATCCAGGAAAGTTCGTCTCGGTTTACAATAGTTGGTTTAGGTAATAAGAACTATAGAGAAGGAGATATCAAAGAGAATTAGTTACCAAAATGCTTAGTGAACAGAATAGTTTTCAAAGACTTACGGAAAAAGGGAAGGGAAACAGAGCTTCTTAAAAAGAGTGGAAGATTGTTTCAAAGTTAAGGGAACTTAAAGATCAAAGATTGACCAAAG
Source organism: Geotrypetes seraphini (assembly GCF_902459505.1). Taxonomy (NCBI): domain Eukaryota; kingdom Metazoa; phylum Chordata; class Amphibia; order Gymnophiona; family Dermophiidae; genus Geotrypetes; species Geotrypetes seraphini. Next base: position 143,865,320 of record NC_047090.1, on the reverse strand, counting down.
ATCTTGACTCCTTTGAAACCTTTGATAGAAGGACAGGATAGTTTGAATTGTTGGTCACCCCTTGCAAAAGAGAATCTATAAAGATTCCAAGATAAAGGAACTAGGGGAGTGAAAATATCATGAAGAATTTTAAAGATGATACAGGCACATTTGAACTGGACTCTGAAGTACACAGGGAGCCAATGAAGACTATGAAGCAGTGATGTCACATGGTCGAACTTATGCTTCCCAAAAATCAATCTAGCAGCAGTATTCTAGACCAATTGTAGTCTGGAAAGACAGGTTTATGTAATACTAAGATAAATAACATTGCAATAATCAAGATGAGATAAAATGATTGACTGAACTAGAATGGAAAAATGGCGTTGGTGAAAGAGGTGTCTAACCTTCCTCAACATGCGCAAATTGAAGAAGCATTTCTTAATCATAGAGTTAATTTGATCCTTAAAAGAAAGTGAGGAGTCAAAAAGGACTCCTAGGATCTTGGCGGAAAACTTGATTTGTAAGGAGGATCCAGAAGCCAGTGATACAGAACTAGGGAGACAATCCAATTTTGGGTCTAGTCATAATAATTTTGTCTTAGACGAATTCAGTTTCATCTGAATGGCCTGAGGCCACGCTAGGAGTTTGGAAATACAAATATTAACTTTAGATGCTAAATCAAAGGTATCTGGATCTATCTCTATCAGTATAAAAATGTTGTCTGCATAAGTGGGTAAAGTTTCGCAAGTAGACAGTTAAAAAATATTAAGGGTAGTCATGTAGAGATTAAATAATATTGGAGAAAGTGGAGATCCCTGAGGGACTCCACAAAGGGACTGCCAGGAAATTGATGTATTACCTTAAAAATTCACTGAATAAGAGCGATACAGAAGGAATTTGGAGAACCAATCCAAGACTGCTTGGTGGAGACCTATATCTGAAAGCAGCTGAAGGAGGATGTCGTGATGAACCACATGAAATGCTGCAGATAAATCAAATTGAAGTAAAATGGAATATTTATCTTGAAAATGAATTTGTTGGATTTTAGAAAGAAGAGAGCTCAATAAAGTTTCATTATTAAAGTTAGAACGGAATCCGTGTTGAAATTGCTAGAGTAGAGAGAATTAGCTAGCTACAATTGATTCTAATATTTTTGTCAGTAGGGGTATGTTAGCAATTGGGCGATAATGGGAAGAAACAGAAGGGTCTAGATCATCTTTTTTTAAGAGAGGAGAAATTGTGAAAAATAACCTGTTTCCAGAGTAACATAGTAGATGATGGCAGATAAAGACCCGAATGGTCCATCCAGTCTGCCCAACCTGATTCAATTTAAATTTTTTAATTTTTTCTTCTTAGCTATTTCTGGGCAAGAATCCAAAGCTCTACCCGGTACTGTGCTTGGGTTCTAACTGCCGAAATCTCTGTTAAAACCTACTCCAGCCCATCTACACCCTCCCAGCCATTGAAGCCCTCCCCAGCCCATCCTCCACAAAATGGCCATATATAGTAACATAGTAGATGACGGCAGATAAAGACCCGAATGAGAGAAATTAAGTAAAGCAGTCAGCCACGAAATAGCTTGGGAAGGTATATTAGTAAATAGGTAAGATGGGAAAGGATCCAGTAGACATTTACATCTGATATAACTTTGAAGAATCTCAAGACTCCTGAGGCAGGCCTGTTTGACCGAAACATGTACATGTCGAGTCACTGAGTTATTGGAAGAATAAAGGCATTTAAACTATCGGATGAGTTAAAGGACATTTGAATTTTTGTGGACATCATTCAGATTAGGACAATTCAACTCTATACTTTGCACCCCTTAGAGCCTATTCATAATTGATCTGGCTCTTAGCTATATACTGATGGAAAGTGCATGAATCTGTCAGTCTGATTTAGATTTCATCAAATCCAGAACATGTAATTTTATCCCCTCTGAAGATGTTCAGAGAGAAAATGGAATCTGCTTAGTCAGCACAGCAGCACCCTGTTAAATTAAGAAAAAGAAAGAGAAAAATTTAAAGTCCACCATACAAGGATTATTTATGAGGCAGTTGCTGCAACAATTAGAAACATGATGCCTGCTGTTGCTACCTCGATTTCTAATACAAGACATCTTTCTGGAATCAAAGATCCCTAACTCAGTAATCTATCATACAAGGAAGAACTTTTCCCTGCACTTTACTGGAAAACAATGTTGTGAAAGTCACTGTGGGGTTAATAAAGCTCTTTCAACCATTGAACCTGAAGTCTGGAGCTGAAACAATTTCCCTGTCCATCTCGGAAGGCCCCAGGCCCTGGTGTTTGTAGCTGCCTTTTCAGATTTTGCAGAAGATAGGAGAGGATGTTCCATAGTTGTCTGCAAAATGTTCTTGCCCACATGTGGGTTTAATTTGCAAACACATTTATCACGTGCCAAACTGTAGCACAGAGTTCTAGCAGCCTTACTGGGCCTGGAGAAAATTGGAGTCTATAGATTGTGACTCCTTTTGAAGGACCAACAAAAGAAACTGTAATGCATGAGTTTTTACATCACAAAGGTTTAGTCTTTGCATTTATCATATCAAATATATTATCAGTGAATATTTAGTCAACAGCAATATACTTGTGTTTTTTTTTTTTAACTTTATATTTAGTATATTTTATTTGTGTATTACAAGACATATGGAGCCTGTGTCTTCAGCATTTTTCCCTGAAAATAGAAAGAAAAAATAAAAGCATTTAGTACATCAGGCCTATAATCATGAAGCCAATGCCAGAACTGGAGCTCAGTTAACTATACAAGAAAAAAATCACCCTCCCCTTCTCAAACATTCCATCAGATTAAATGTGATATAACTCATCGGAAATATCTCCTAGCTGGTTAAATTGACTGTTCAGGGCTAACTGCTAAATTTCAGTGACACATAGGTGGGGAGAATTCATCAAGGGGCACTAATCAATTTTGCGTGCGCTATGGGCATCTTAGCAGTTAGCACCCTAACCAGTTACTGCAGAACTGAAAACTGGCTATTTTGGGGACTTTCTGGGACTGAAGTTGGCACTTGGCTGGTTAAGTGCTGATTTCATAAGAACTTAAGAGCAGCCGTACTGGGACAGACTGAAGGTCCATCAAGCCCAGTATCCTGTTTCCAACATTGGCCAATCCAGATCACAAGTACCTGGCAAGATTGTAAAAGGGAAAAAAAAAACAACCCAGATTTTATGCTGCTTATCCTAGAAATAAGCGGTTGAATTTTCCCAAATCTATCTTAATAATGGCATATGAACTTTTCTTTTAGGACATTATCCAAACCTTTTTTAAGCACTACTAAGCTAACTGCTTTCATCACATTATCTGGCAACAAATTCCAGAGTTTAATTATACCTTGAGTGAAGAAATTTTTTTCTCCAGCTTGTTTTAAATCCACTACTTAGTAGCTTCGTTGCATGCCCCCTAGTCCTAGAATTTTTGGAAAGAGTAAACAAGCAATTCACATCTATCCATTGCACTCTACTCAGTATTTTATAGACCTCTATCATATCGCCTCTGAGTTGTCTCTTCTCAAAGCTTAAAAATCCTAGCCCCTTTAGCCTTTCCTCAGGAAAGTCATCTCATACCATTTATCATTTCATCATCCTTCTCTGTTATACCTTTTCTAATTCCACTATGTCTTTTTTGAGATGTGTTGACCACAATTGCACACAGTATTTGAGGTACGGATACACTATAGAGCGATAAAAGGGCATTATAACATTCTCATCTTTGTCTTCCATTCCTTTCCTGATAATTTCTAACATTCTTTTTTTTTTTTTAAACAATGTTTATTAGCGAGTGCAACACAGAGTGTACAGAAATCCAACAGTACAAGGACACAAGGCCCAAAATAGGTACAAAACTGAGTATTAAATCGAACAGGCAATACACAGAAAAGAAATAAAGAAATGGACTATCGCCATACCCTCCAGTTGCAATCTGCAAATTTTTCATATAAAGAGCAAAAGCAAATCCTCCAGTTGTACTGCACATGCACAGACTACAAACACACAAGTCTATCACTTTCTGGAATGCCCGTCCACTGATCTATGGTTGTATGTTCTCTCTTTTTTTGAAGCAGATCGTGCACCGTCCTATTCCCCGTGACTATGGCATGCTTTTATTGGGTGATCAGCGAGTGTTGGAGTGTTTCTCGGGTCCTCAGCAGAAATTTCTTTATTTAGCCATCCTCATGGTGAAAAAACTCCTTTTGCAATATTGGGTGTCTGATCAGGCGGCATCCTTTACTCATTGGTTTCATCGGGTTGCTCAAGTAGCCCGCTTTGAAATCCACCGAACTCCCAAGGGGGGGGAGGATTGATCATCGCTGCTATGTGGGGCTCTGGAAAGCGGCTTTGTCCCTATGCCCTGGGGACTCGATGGCACAGCTGGACAATCCCTCTTGATTATACTTTCTCTATTTTTTCTCTTAATTCCTAACATTTTATTTGCTTTCTTAGCCACCACAGCATACTGAGCTGTGGGTTTCAACATATCATCAATGATGACACCTTAATCCTAATCCTGGCTGGTAATTCCTACTGTGGACCTTGCATCATATAGCTATATGAAGGAGTACTGAAAAGTTCTCAGTCTAACCACCAGCTTCCTAAAGTCTGAGTGTTATTTTGCCACTGCAGCTTATTTCATTAAGTGTCAATTTGCAGAAACAAAATTCTGTATTTTGACATTGTTTCAGATCATTGATTGAACCATATCCACGTCATTCTTTTCTTGGTTGGGCTGAGAACTTTTCAGAACCCCCTTGTAGTTTGGGTTCCTCTTTCCCACACGTATCACTTTGCACTTGCTCACATTAAACATCATCTGCCATTTTGATGCCCAGTTTCCCAGTCTCACAAAGTCCTTTTTGTAATTTTTTACAGTCTTCATACTGGCACCCCTTACGTCCCAATGGCTTGTTTTATGTATTTTTCATTTGGACATTATGTTTGCTTCTAGTGCCTCTATCTTTTTTGACCATTTTCGATAAACAAATCTATAAAGGTTATTTTTTTTTTAAAAAAAGTTTTGCAGTTTCAAAAATGATCATTTTCTCTATCCGATATTTGGATGTTTACTTTGCCCTCCAAATTCATGGGTTTAGGACTCGTGACTTTGCAATCTTGACACACCCGACCGATCTCCCGCCTCCCGGACCTCTTCACACCTTACTTTTAAAGCCTAGTAGTCTAGTGGTGACGCAGGGCAGGAGCAATCTTCCTACGCTCCTGCCCCGTGCACAGCCGTGAACAAAAATGGCTGCTGTGAGTTCCTGTGGTCTCAAGAGACTACAGCAGGAACTCACGGCAGCCATTTTTGCTCAAGGCTCTGCATGAGGCAGGAGCGTAGAAAAATTGTTCCTGCCCCGCTTCACTGCTAGACCACCAGGTAAGGTATGGAGAGATCTGGGAGGTGGGAAATGGGGATGGGTCAGAATCAGCCCTAAAGATATTTGCAATTTTTCCATACTCATGGGCTGGCTCTACCCCTAACCCCCTGCAAATTTGGAGGGGGAAGTGTACTTCCAAAAACATCTAAACTCAGACTTAGACGTCATATCGAAAATACTCCTCCATGTATTTTATTATATTTGTTTAGCTGTAACAGCCGTGATCATTGGATACAGTGGGCTATAAATTTTAATAAAGACACACAAAAAATTTTTGCACCAGGTATGTGCCGACTCCTTCATTTTGCTTGTTCATGCACATAGTCAGTGGCAAACCAAGGGCGGGACGTGGGGTGGACCGCCCCTGGTGCACGCCCTAGGGGAGTGCACAGCCGGCCGGGTCCGGAACCTCCTGGGACCTGCACTTCAGCACGGCTGCCGGTCTACCCCCGCCACCAAGAAAAAGGCTAAGAAGCCGGCAGGAGCAGCGAAAACGTCCTTTAAGGAACGCCCTCCCGATCTGGCTCTATCCTGCCCCCTTCGTGACGCCACCGGACAGTGTTCTCAGCCATTGGTCGACCCAGGCAAGGGTATTTTGACAATTAAGATTCCCTTTTACAAAGCAGCGTTAGGCCTTTTTATCGCCGACTCAGCAGTATTAGCTCCGACGCTCAGAGAATTCCTATGAGCATCAGAGCTAATACCATTGCAGCCAGGTGGTAAAAAAAAGCCTAACGTGGCTTCATAAAATGAGAGGGGGGTAAGTTAGGCGCCCTTTATAAAGTAAGTCCCTTACTGCATCAGTGAATAAAACTTTGGCATTGTATTTGCCTTAAAAGTTGTGGATTCAGCCATCAGTGCCCAGCTGTAACTCAAACCCTTCTGCATCCGCCCCTTAGATTGCAAGCCCTCTGGAGACAGGGAAAAACCTACTGTACCTTGACTAGAACTTGCCTTGAGCTAGAACTGAAAAAAACTAAACACAACCCCTTCTCCTCCCCCCTCCATTCAGACAGCACTTATTCCTGCAAGCACTGCCAGTGAAAATGTATCTGGGACTGTGTCCAAATGCAAAAAGAATGTTTAATTTTTGAGTTCCCCTGGATATCTCATTGCATGTGTTAACAGGTATTATTACCATTAGACAGTGAGCACAGCACGATAAATGGCAAGAAACACCACACACATTTGAGAAGAAATGTGCTTTCACTGCAGTGTGCACTGAAAAGGCTCAAATAGCCTACAGCAAAGAAAAGTGTTGTTTCCAATGACAGACAGGTGGGAGAAAGGACCTTGTGCTTCAGAACCAGCAGAGCAAAAAGCGTGCACCATTCACCACTCATGTGCTACTCTTCTACAAGAAAAACAATAGCCTGGAGGGCCCCATACAGAAGAAGATTGGAGACAAGCTCCAGCAGATGATTGTCCATCAGGTGGCAGAACTTCCTGAGTTAAATAATATTTTTTTATACTGTGTTGTCGGAATTGTGCATCCTGCCCACACGGAGACAATTTTGTCCCCATCACTGCAGGGACTCAGTTTCCACCGTCCCCACAAGTTTTGTCGCTGTCCCTGCCCTATTCCTGTAAGTTCTGCCTTAACCACACAAGCCTCGAACACATGATTTTAAAGTGTTTGAGACTTGTGCAGGTGAAGACAGCGCTTTCAGGGATGGGGCAGGGACAGTGAAAGAACTTGCCAGGACAGGATAGGAAAATGAGTTCCCTCAGGTTACAGGAAAAAATATATCCCCATGTCATTCTCTAACATATATTCCATTCTGTGCCATCATGGGGACATGTTTACTAAAGTGTGGCATGAATTTGAGCTTTCCACACCTTAAGCACAAAACTTTAAGGCATGGTAAGTGCAAAGCAGTACTATCTCCTCTGCGTTTACCACACGGTACACACTTGCTGCAAGGTTCATCAGCAGATAGTGGGGGTGCATCTATGCTACCTATCGATACACTTAGGGCCTAATGCACAAAACTCTCCAATCGTATACTAATGGTCACTAAACCAGTTTGTCTGGTTTAGCGACCAACAGAATATGCTGACCCAATTTTCAAAACAGCTCACCATATGGTTTTCCATACAGTCGTACATTCTCTGATTCTAGCATGCAAATAATCTCATTACTATTAAAATGAGGTCATTAATATTAAAACGAGCCATCCAATTGATGGCCTTACATTGCATGCCATAATTGGTTCACTAATGCCAACCCCAAAAAACCTATGTTACTGACAGGTCTGATATGTTTTTTCTTTTTTTTTTTTCTATGGGCACAGATGTTGTGTGTGTATAGCTTTGGTCTTCCTTCTCCTTCCCTCCCTCTCCCCAATCGGATGCAGATTTTCTCTCCCCCTCCCCTCCCTCCCTTTGTCATCCTGCAGTCAGCAGCTCAGTGTTCACAATTCTCTGCTCTCGCCAGCGTCGGGCCTTCCTCTCTGCCAGGTCCTGCCTGTTTCTGTGAAAGCAGAACCCGGCTGAGAGAAAGACCCGATGCCGACAAGAGCAGCGAATTGTGAACGCTGCTGTTGCTGCCAAGAAGAAGTTCTTGGTGCTGGCCCTCAGAGGACTTGTCGGAGCACCCCTTTATAGGCTGCACCCAAGGCAGACTGCCCCCCCAATCCCCTCTTTGGTACGCCACCGGAGAGAAGGCTCAGAAGTCCCTAGGAGAGAAGGGAAGATAAATATGAAGGAACCGTGAAGCAATTTTTGGCAACATGTCGGTACTGAGTATTGGCACATACCAATGGAAAAATAGTCCTGCATGCAAAATAGGCAGGTATAAATGTTTATAATTTTTTCCTGAGCAAAAATGAAAGCAAATCTACCAAAATAGCTTTGCTGTGATTATAGGTATAAACCCCCTAGGAAAAAAGTATTCACAGTATTTTCCCCAAGATGCCCAATTTAGATAGACAGATATAGACTGCTCTTAATGATTGTGGAGAAATGTAATTTTGTCCAAATTCATTTCAAGACAGAAAATGTTATGTTATGTTAATCAGATTTTCTATTCTGCATTTACCTATTCAGTTCAAGGTAGGATTACATTGCAAGAGATTGAGTCAGTTACCCAAGAAGTTACAATGGACAGTTTGACACGGACATTCGATAGAATTGCTAATACACTAATATAGGTAGATCAGTTATTAATACAGTTAGGTCAGAGTTACAAATATATAGAGGGGCATTTTCAATAGGACATCTGAGTCTGAGTTTAGATGTTTTGGGAAAGATGTTCATTTTCAAAACTGCAAGATGTCTATCTTTTTTGTTTGAAAATAAATTAGCTAGACGTTTGGGCCCTTACTATGTCTTTCTTTTTTGGCCATTCTTGAATATTTATAGTCCACATGAAAAACACACAAAATCAAGTTTTCTGGCATCCAAGCAGCCAGCATTCTTAGCAAACTGTCGTAGACAGCTGAGCATTCCTGAGCACAGCAAAGGAGCACTCTAAGGATTATTGCAGTGAATGTCTAAACTAAACTAAACTAAACCTTAGGTTTGTATACCGCACCATCTCCGCATGCGCAGAGCTCGGCACAGTTTACAGATGTTGAGAGGAAAGGAACTACAAAGAAGAGATATAGGAGAGGGACTGAGAAGATAGAGAGGGACAGGGTACTAGAGAACGGGAGGTGATTAGATTTTTGAGAAGAGCCAAGTTTTCAAGTGTTTACGGAAGGATTGGTAGGAGCTAGAATTTCTGAGCGGGGATGAGAGGTTGTTCCAGAGTTCTGTGGTTCTAAAGGGGAGGGATGTTCCAAGTTTTCCTGCGCGGGATATACCTCTTATAGATGGGAAAGATAGTTTCAGTTTTTGGGAGGGTCTAGAAGAGAGCGGGTTTGAGGAGTTCCAGAAGAGTGGGATAACGGGAGGAAGGACGTCATGTAGAATCTTGAAGGCTATGCAGGCACATATTAAAAGTCCCAGGTACAGATGTCATTATAACTTGCTTATATTGTATGGTGAGCCGTCCAAAACCCACCCAAAACTTACTGTATAACAATAGCCCTTATGCCTGTAGGTGTCATCTTTATGTAGGTACAATAGGTTTTAGAGGGCTCACCACACAGTAAAAGCAAGTTATAATGACATCTGTACCTGGGACTTTTAATATGACATTCACTGCAGTAATCCTTAGAGTGTCCCTCTACTTTGCCGATGTATGTGAGCCATGTGAATCTGTCATGTAGGCTGGACAGTACCACTGGGGGTGTAAGGGGGGGTCATGCCTTAATCCCTCCAGTGGTCATCTGGTCAGTTTGGACACCTTTTAGCATTTAGATGATTTTAAAACAGGTCTAGCTCCAAATGTCTGAAAAAAAAAATCCCTGGAAGTTTTTTAAAAAGGTTTGATAATCCCCATAGAGCGTTCATGTCCTAAGCCCACCCAAAGCATGCCTCTAATATGCCCCCTTAAGCTTTAGATGCACTGGAGACAAAACAACCAGAAAGACATCTAGAAAGTCTGTTTTAGATTGGCCACTTGGATGTTTTGACTAGTTTACTGGTTTATGCTGCCTTTGTACGTCTATCTTTTTTGAAAATGAGCCCCATAGTTACAGGTTTAAGTAGGCCATCTTTGGCTCATCGTTATGTCCCAGGAATTGCATTGGACAGTTTAGAAATGAGCTTTTACAATTGCCATTTCATATACTTCAGAGTTGGCTCTCTATCTTGGTACAGAAATGCTTGTTGAAGTTTGCTGAACCTGAGATATTGGTCACAAGATTGTCGTGTAAGTGGTAGTTGGTTCCAGCATTTTGCTAATTTATTACAACATATTCTTCAAATCATAAGCAGCAGAACACTTTAGTGTTTCGGGGGAGACCCAAAAGCTCCACTCTAGGCCCCGCCCAAGCTCCGCCTCATACCATGCCCCCATAATGACAGTATTAGCGTAGATACTCAAATATAAGCCAACTCAAATATAAACTGAGGTAACCTTTCCCCCCCCCCAAAAAAAAAAAAAAGAGGAGAAACGGTTGACTTAAATATAAACCAGGGGGTTAATATTCAAGTACCCTGCACTGTTCAGTGTTGCACTCAGCCCCACTCCCTCACTCCCTCCCCTGCCAGGCTCTACACCCAACCCCCCTCCCTCCCTGGCTCTTCACCCTGTCCCTCCTACCTTCCTGCCCTGCCTTGACCTGCCAGGCTCTGCATTCTGACTCCCTCCTTCCCTCCCTACCCTGTGCCCTTTCCCTCCCTTCTTCCTCATGTCTTGCAGGCCTCTGCCGGGTCTGCTGTAAGACCTGGTCGGCCAGTGGTGAACCGGGACAGGAGAAATCCCAGCCAACTTGAAAAACTTTTATCCAGCCTCCCACCTCCTTCATAGAAACATAGAAAGATGATGGCAGAAAAGGGCCAAGGCCCATCAAGTCTGCCCACTATAGACCCTCCCCTTAAGATTAGCTAGTGTTTTGCCCTGACCCTCTTAGGGATCCCACATGGGCGTCCCATTTATTCTTAAAATCTGGCACGCTGCTGGCCTCGATCACCTGCACTGGAAGCCCGTTCCACCGATCAATCACTCGCTCCGTGAAGAAATACTTCCTGGTGTCGCCGTGAAATTTTCCGCCCCTGAGTTTGAGCGGGTGCCCTCTTGTGGTTGAGGGGCCTCTAAGAAGGAAGATGTCATCTTCCACTTCTATACGTCCGGTGGTCCAGAAGTGGTCCGGGACAGGAGGGATCCCTCCACCTCCTGTCCCGGTCGACTGTGCCTTCCTTTACCTCCCTCCCACTTCTTCCGCATACCTTTTATAATTCCCAGTAGTCCAGTGGTGAACCGGAGCAGGAGCAGCATTCCTGCACTCCTGCCCTGTAGAGAGCTACTAATGATTGGCTGCTGCAAGTTCTCGATTTTGGATCAGTCAATATACATCACTTGGACAGACATGATAAGTATTGTTTCATGTAGCTATGTTTCCATGCATTACATTAAAAAAAAAAAAATCAAGTGAATGAAAAGACTCTTCTTCTTGTTTATGTCTCAGCATCTGTCAAAAGAAATTCACATATTAAACTGAAGAAATACTGAAAAGTTTTTGTTTTTTTTTTCTTTTTTTAAAAAGCTGTGCATATAAGGTGGCATTGTCAAGTGTCTGTGGTCAGCTAAAAAAAAAAAAAGGACATTACAGTGTCAGAAAGTGACCTGCCAGCTGCTGAGATGATTAATGGCTGCAGTAAAGTTTAGCTTTTCGCCTACAATTCACTAGGCTTTTTTTTCAAAATGGATTTTACATTCTGTGCCTAGGAAGAGAATCTTCTTAAATAAAAGCCACTGCTAGAACAGAGGAGATTGAGAGGGGACATGATCGAAACATTCAAGGTACTGAAGGGGATAGACTTAGTAGATAAAGACAGGTTGTTCACCCTCTCCAAGGTAGGGAGAACAAGTGGGCACTCTCTAAAGTTAAAAGGGGATAGATTCCATACAAACGTAAGGAAGTTCTTCTTCACCCAGAGAGTGGTAGAAAATTGGAACGCTCTTCCAGAGTCTGTCATAGGGGAAAACTCCCTCCAAGGATTCAAGACAAAGTTAGACAAGTTCCTGCTGAACAAGAATGTGTGCTGGTAGGGCTAGTCTTAGTTAGGGCGCTGGTCTTTGACCAAAGGGCTGCCGCATGAGTGGACTGCTGGGCATGATGGACCACTGGTCTGACCCAGCAGTGGCAATTCTTATGTTCTTATGTTGATAGTTAAGTTCCACTGGTGAAAGCACTAGTAACAAGATGAAACAGCACACAAAAATCCAGCACTCCGTTTAACAAGCATATTTCAATTTGTTACTTATAAGCAGTCTCTTTTCTCTCTTCATTAGAAAGTAAAATAGTAAATGATATAATCAGTCAAAAGTAAAAGGAGAAGAAGAAGGAAAAAGGCAGAGAAAGGGAAATGACACTCTCTAGAAACCTTGCACCTCAGATTCTGCAAACAGATGTACCATATTCTGTGATTGGTAACCCAGGAGCTGTCAACTGCTTGAGAGGAACTACTACAGATTTCTTAAGTGGCTTGCAGAGTTACTTTGGGAAAGCAAGATTCATTTTGTATAACCCCCACATTGAGGGGAAAGTCCCTTCCAAAAAATACTTCAGTATTTGGTTGTACTATTGGGGAGCAAGGGCTTGCTGGATCAACACGAATGGGTTGCCTAGCAACATATAAATCCACAGGGGTTAGAAAATTCTTGACTCTCACATCACTAGGGGGCAGGAACTTTCCTGAAAGGGGTGGAGTAACTGAACTGGTTAAAATCCGGGGTCAGTGGCATAGCGAGAGTAGGAGGCACCCTCTTGCTCCTTCCACGCCAACCCCCCGCGCCCTCTCCGCACCCCCTTCCCACCCCAGTACCTCTTTAAGAACATAAGAATAGCCTTACTAGGTTAGACCAATGGTCCATCAAGCCCAGTAGCCCGTTCTCACAGTGGCCAATCCCGGTCACTAGTACCTGGCCAAAACCCATGGAGTAGCAATATTCCATGCTACTGATACAGTGGCTTACCCCATGTCTTTCTCAATAACAGACTATGAACTTTTCCTTCAGGAAGTTGTCCAAACCTTTCTTAAAACCAGCTACACTATCTGCTCTTACCACATAAGAACATAAGAAGTTGCCTCCGCTGAGTCAGACCAGAGGTCCATCGCGCCCAGCAGTCCGCTTCCTCGGCGGCCCATCAGGTCCATGACCTGTAAGGTGATCCTTTGTCTAAAACCCTTTCATAATCCTATCTCTACCTCTACCTATATCCCTCAATCCCCGCATCCTTCAGGAATTTATCCAATCCTTCTTTGAATCCCCGTAATGTACTTTGTCCTATCACAACCTCCGGAAGCGCATTCCAGGTGCCCACCACCCTCTGAGTGAAAAAGAATTTCCTAGCATTGGTTCTAAACCTGTCCCCTTTCAATTTCTCTGAGTGTCTCCTTGTTCTTGTGGTTCCCAATAGGCTGAAGAATCTGTCCCTCTCTACATTCTCTATGCACTTCATGATCTTGTAAGTCTCTATCATTTCTCCTCTGAGTCTCTGCTTCTCCAGGGAAAAGAGCCCCAGCCTTTCTAACCTGTCTGCATATGAAAGGTTTTCCATACCTTTTATTATTTTTGTCGCTCTTCTCTGAACCCTCTCAAGTATCGCCATGTCCTTCTTAAGGTACAGTGACCAATATTGGACACTGTACTCCAGATGCGGGCGCACCATCGCATGATACAACGGCATGATGACTTCCTTTGTTCTGGTTGTAATACCCTTCTTAATAATACCCAACATTCTGTTTGCTTTCGTTGAGGCCTCTGCGCATTGTGCCGTTGACGGAGTGAAAAATCAATCCACTTGTACCTCCTTCTACTCCACTCAGGATTTTGTAGACATCAATCATATCTCCCCTCAGCTGTCTCTTTTCCAAGCTGAAGAGCCCTAACCGTTGTAGTCTTTCCTCATACAAGAGGAGTTCAATCCCCTTTACAATCTTGGTAGCTCTTCTTTGAACCTTTTCTAGCGCCACTATATGTTTCTTGAGATACGGAGACCAGAAATGAGCACAATACTCCAGATGAGATCGCACCATGAAGCAATACAGGGGCATTATAATATTCTTAGTCTTGTTAACCATCCCTTTAAAAAAAAAAAAATGTATTTATTTATAATTTTCAAATACAATTCACAAGAACATCTTGCTACATGAAACACAGAGAAGGAAAATATTCCAAAAGGAAAAAAAATAAAAAATTCTTATAATATAACCAAATCTTAATCCCCTTTCTTAGACCACAATTTCAATAAAGGTAGTCAAAGCATATTAAGGGAGAAATTAGTTACATATCATTTGCTGAAAAGTTTAGTGTGAATCAACAACTAAAGTATTCAAAAAAAATCCCCTTTTTCACTCATTCCTTAATGATTTTCTTAATATCTAGAAACTGCTTCAAATGTTCTGGAGAATAAAATGTATATTTGACACCCAAGTACCTAACCAGGCACTTACAGGGATAGGCAAGAAGGAATGTAGCACCTAACTTAATTGTCTCTTGACGCTGAGAGAGGAAATCCTAACCATCCCTTTTTTTATAATTCCCAGCACCCTGTTTGCTTTTTTGGCCGCCGTCGCACATTGAGTAGAAGATTTCATCGTATTGTCTACAATGATACCCAGATCCTTTTCTTGGGCACTTACCCCCAAGATGGACCCTAGCATCCGGTAACTGTGATTCAGGTTATTCTTCCCAATGTGCATCACTTTGCATTTGTCCACATTAAATTTCATCTGCCATTTAGATGCCCAGTCTTCCAATTTCCTAAGGTCCGCCTGCAATTTTTCACAATTCACATGCGTTTTAACAACTTTGAACAGTTTAGTGTCATCTGCAAATTTAATCACCTCACTCGTCATTCCAATTTCCAGATCATTTATAAATAAGTTAAATAGCACCAGTCCTAGTACAGACCCCTGCGGCACTCCACTGTTTACTCTCCTCCATTGAGAAAAATGACCATTTAACCCTACCCTCTGTTTTCTATCTGATAACCAATTCCTAATCCACAACTGAACTTTAATTTTCTCAGGAGCCTCTCATGAGGAACTTTATCAAAAGCTTTCTGAAAATCTAGATACACTGCATCAACCGGCTCACCTTTATCCACATGTTTATTCACACCGTCAAAGAAGTCAAGCAAATTTGTGAGGCAAGATCTCCCTCAGCTGAACCTATGCTGACTCCGTTTCATTAAATCATGTTTGTCTATGTATTCCACAATTTTATAATTGTTTGTACCATTTTGCCCGGCACTGAAGTGAGGCTTACTGTTCTGTAATTTCCCAGATCGTCCCTGGAGCCCTTTTAAAAAATCGTCATAACATTGGTCACCCTCCAATCTTCAGGTACTACAGACGATTTTAGTGACAGGTTACAGATCACTAACGGCAGGTCAGCAATTTCATGTTTGAGTTCTTTTAGTACCCTGGGATGTATACCATCTGTTCCTGGCAATTTATCACTTTTTAACTTATCGATTTGGCTTAGTACATCTTCCAGATTCACCGAAATTTCTTTCAGTTCCTCCGCATCATCACCCTTAAAAACCATATCTGGTTCAGGTAGATCTTTTACATCTTCTTCTGTAAACACAGAAGCAAAGAATTCATTCAGTCTTTCTGCTATAGCCTTATCCTCCTTGAGCGCCCCTTTTGCTCCTTGATGAGCCAACGGTCTCACAGATTCCCTCACATGTTTTCTGCTTCTGATGTACCTAAAAAAATTGCTGAGTTTTTGCCTCTTTTGCAAGTTTCTCTTCATATTATTTCTTAGCTGTCTTTATCAATGCTTTGCATCTAACTTGCCAGTGCTTGTGTTTCTTCTTATTCTCCTCATTCGGATCCTTTTTCCATTCTTTAAAGGATTTTTTTTGGCTCTAATAGCCTCTTTCACTTCACCTTTTAACCACGCCAACTCTCATTTCCTCTTCTTTCCACCTTTGCTGATACGTGGACTGGTTAAATGTTACATTAACTGGTTAAATGAGCAGCTTCTCCGGCCTGCTATTTGTACTGGCATTGGCTTTCCCTCTGATGTCACTTCCTGGCCCTGTGACCCAGAAGTGATTTCAGAGGGAGCCAGGCCAGTGTGAGCAGCAGGCTAGAGTAATTGCTCGTGCTGGCAAAGATTTTAAAGAGGTATGAAGAGGCAGGGAAGGGGGGGGGGGCACATGCATGACTTTGGGGGTGGAGAGGTGCCATCACCCCTACCAAGATGGTGCCCGGGGTGTTTGGTTCCCCCCCCCCTCTTACTACACCACTGTCCAGGGCCACACACTGGGAGTTTGAGGCAGAGGTTGAGGCAGGGAACAAAGGAAGCTTCAGTCCCTCTTTCCTGGTTCTGAGAGGGAAATAGTAGGCAGAACCCTTTGGGATTTTTATGGGAAACCAGGTCAGTTCAGGCATTATACCCCAGCAAGAATAGCGGAGTGTAAATGCTGAACTGAAACCTGTGTTGGAGGCAGAATGCAACACAGCTGTTGCTCATATTAATGAAATTACAGGGCAAGGGAACAGTCTTGCCATCAAGTTGCCTGAAGGATACGGGGATTGAAGGATATAGATAGAGGTAGAGATAGGTTCATAAAGGGTATAGATGGAAGAATAATGAGAATTGAAGAATAATGAGGATTGAAATGTTTTAGTCAAAGGATCACTTACAGGTCATGGACCTGATGGGCCGCTGCGGGAGTGGACTGCTTGGCGTGATGGACCCCTGGTCTGACCCACAGAGGCAATTTCTTATGTTCTTATGTGCCTGCTAGTTTGGAAATGGGTAAAAAGAACCCAGCAGTTTTGGAGTTTTGCAATTTTGTAAGAAAAGAGGGACTTGGATGGGGTAACTTGAAAGATAACATTTGTGATACAATTTGAGAAAGAAGTTTGCTTCAGTGTTTTTATTTGCTTTAAAGCAGTCTCTCTCAAACTTTTTTAGCTCTGGCTCACTAAACGGAGCAAATGTTTTTCGTGACACATTATAATTGAAATGATAAAACTGCAAAACCAATAAAAAGTTAAATTTGAGAGTTATTTATTTAAAGTTCTTTAAGCTATGTATCGGTAATTATAACAATGGTGAAACTAAAGTAGATAAAATAGAATTGCTAATCAATGGGTGGATGAGCTTGGTTTTGAGTGCAAATTAACTCAAAACGCAGTTTGATAGTTGACAAGCAAACATGCATTTCATCACCCACCATCTGCAGTTGTTCTCTTTTTTTCAATTTAATTTCTGTCAGAGTTGAAAATCCAAGTTTGCAAAGATAAGGTGATCCAAACGGTAACAAAGCCTTGATTGCTTTGTTGCTCTTGTTAGGATAGCCACTGCATAAAAAACACAAATAAAATTACTTGCTGTTAGTTTTAAAGGACCAATCACGTCAAAGAATGGTGCTTGTCTGGGCAGTTCTATTCTTATGCACATAGACGCTCATAGCATTAACAGCCTCTTGTGTATGTGACATACATGCCATCTATTCTAGTGTATACTTATGAAGGGAATTTTAAAAAATAAAGTAAAAATTCTAGAATCTCTTGTGGCACACACAGAATCTCTTTGGAGCACAATACTGTGCCATGTCACACAGTTTGAGAGACACTGCTTTAAAGAATGAAAATCTTTTTATTGTACACCTAAGTTTTGTGATACTCAACTATGAGTCAGGCACCCAGAGGAGGGAATGTTTGTAATCTCATATAGCCTAAATATAAGAGATAAGAGAAAGGAAGGAGTGTTGCAGTTTTTCTTCCTCAGATCAATTTGTTTCTTGGCTTGGTTGGGGCTTTTTTTTTTTGAAGTGGCTGTATGAGGAACCTGGCCCTTCTCCTAGTTTTTAGAGGGAGAGGGAAAGAGAAGTAAAGCCCTCCAAGGGGGGGGCACTATTTATACTTGTAGGACAGGCTAGTACATCCCAACATAGGCCAGTACATGACAATCCACAGAATCTTTTTCTAGTGTAGGTGCCAATGTGGGTGCTTGAGTACCCTAATGAGAAAATTCCTTGACTGCATCCAGGACGGGTGATTTCTATATTATTTAACATCCCCACTCATAAAAGTTGGCTCCTATGCACCCTAGCATTGGGTACTGAGCAGAATTATTTTAATTTATTCCTGTAGACTTGATTCCACACGTCACCCATTTGGCCTCGAGCGAGTTGAAATGTTCAACACAAAACATATAAATTGAGAAGAAACATTTTCCTCCGTACTGCTCAGCATACAGCCAGCACCACTGATCTGGGAGAGTCTGAACTTGTTCGATCTCTGAAGCTAAGTAGCAGGATCAAGTCTGGCCAGTACTTGTAGGAACCTCTTTCACCCCCGTCAGGGTGTGACAGAGAGCTGGCAGGAAGGGGAAATCAGTGTATGAAGAACACAGCACAATCTGAAGAAGTATTAGGCATCCAGGGGTCTTAAAATGGTGAGAAAATATGGCACTTCCAGACTCTCCTACTCCCCAGAAGCCAAGAAGATTTCAGGTTTAGTAAGCTTGATAAACCACTTTTCATTCAACACATCAAAGCAGTATACAAAATAAAATTTTAACGGATGAACACACAACACACACACACAAAAGAAACCAACACCAAAGAAAAGCTACAAGCAATAACTAATAATTACAAATGAAGATTTTAGAAGCATTATTCGGGTTTTAGACAGGCATAAACTGGCATTTAAACATTTACCCCCCCCCCCTTTTACAAAACCGCGCAAGAGGATTTTAGCGCCGGCTGGCATGCTGAATGCTCTGCGCTGCTCCAACAGTCAAAGAGTTCCTATGAGGTCAGCACAAGCAGCAGGTTAGAGATGCTGTCCGCTGCTGGCAATCATTTAAACAGGTAGGTGGGTGGGCAGAGAGGTGGAAAGGTGCCAGGACCCATGCCTAGATGGTGCTCGGGGCAGCCCGCACCTCCACCCACCTCTTGCTATGCTGCTGTGTGGGTCCTTGTTGATATTCAGCTGGGACCCACCTAAGACAATTTGGTAAGCCCTGCCTAAATATTGGCCAGGACCTGCATAACAAGAGTTGCCTCAGCCTGTACGTTTCTCCCTCCTTCTGCCCCTGTCCTGGTCCCCATTCCCCTCTCACCCCCAGAAGAAAATCAAGACTGGGCTCGAATGCCTCCCCCAACCCCACACTCATAGGTCCCCCTGGCCTACCTAGCAATTCCCTGGTAGTCTAGTGGGCGAAACAGGCAGGAGCACTGTCTATTCACTCCTACCTGGCATGACTTACTCTTCAAAATGTCTGTTGCAAACTCTAGCGGCAGCCTCATGGTACTACCAAGTTAAATCACTTTGAATATCAGGCAGTAAATGTTTTGGCCAGCCAAGACAAAACCAGCTAAGCCAGTGGTTCTTAAACCTGTCCTAGGGGACCCCCAGTCAGTCGGGTTTTCAAGATACCCTTAATGAATATGCGTGAATGAGATTTGGCTATAAAGTAGGTAGGCATGCAAATTTCACTCATGCATATTCATTAGGGATATCTTGAAAACCCAACTGACTGGGATCCCCCAGGACAGATTTATGAACCACTGGGCTAATCCAATATTCATCAACTGGCCGGCTAAGTCCTAGCAGCCAAAGATAGACCTAACTTAACTAACCAACCGCTGAGTATATGTTGCACAACAAAGTCACTTATGAGCCAATCTGCCAAACAGGATATTCTGTGGGAGATAGCTGGCCATCTTCCGCTTAATATCGGCAGATATCCAGAATGCTAAATAGCACCAAATATCAGCCCCATAAGCTTTAGCAGCCAATCTAAAACTGGATATTCAATTCTGGTGCCCAGAACATGGCCTGGCATTGAATATAAGGGAACATAGCTGGCTGTTGACATAAAAACACTGACCACTGCCAGCTGAATATCAGCTGGCTACTTTAAAAAATCTTCTGGATTTGAGTTTGACTGAGTCTGAGGCCAAGATTTTCAAAAACCCATGTTAAAGAGTGACGGTCTGCTATCGAATCTAAAAACCCGAGACATTCTTAAAAAATTGTGCATGCAAATAAGATCAGCGGACAGCAGCAAAGATTTCCTACATTTGCATGTGCCCATCGCTGATGGGCGCAGAAAAATGCCGTAAAAAAACAAAAACACACTCTCCTGCTGCACTATTGAACGAATGGAAGGGAGAGGAGGGGAGAAGCAATGTCGACTTTTTTCAATCGCACATAAAACATGCCTTTCTCTCCAAAAAAAAACTACTATAATTTGGGTAAATCTTGTAATTTGTTTTTAATGTAAAATTTAATCAAGACCCACAGCCAGAAACACACAAAACAAGTGTATCATACACATGCTCAAGAAGAAACATTGACTTTTAAATAGTGCGAATGAAACATGTCTCTCTCTCCCAAAAACTCAAAAGAAGCGTGATTTTACTACCCTCCACTAAAAATATATAGATACACCTTTTTTTTTCATTAGCCACAGTCAAAACACAAGTGCTGGCACTGTAATGGCACCCCTGGACCAATCACTGCTTTTTGTCACCAAAAGCCAGTGCCACTCTTCGAAAGTGCCTCGGCGATTTTTAAGAATCCACTGGAGGGCTCATTTCAGTGTTAATGAACACATTTGCATTCCATTGTCGGAGACTGCTAGAAACCTCGCGAAAGACAGAGATAACCCTTTTTGATAATCTGCCGCTAACATGCGTGCAGACTAAACTACCAGAAAACAGTTTAGCGATGGCATTAAAGTTTTGAGAATGTTGCCCTGAGCCTGAGCTCACGCATACTTATCAGAAGAGGGAATATCCCTCAACAACTTTAGCTGGCTTCTGAGATAGGTGTGAAAAGTCTTTGCAAAGCATATGCATAACATCGTGCTGCAGAAAAATTATTATGACGGATTCAATCAGCAAGGAAATAGAGAGGAGATCAGCAATGTCTTTCTCTCTCTCTCTTTAGCACACCCATGTGTCCAGGCTTACTAATAGGCCAGAGTGGTTTCTCTCATTATGTGGGTAGGAGTGTTGGCCATAGGCCAAAGAAAAAGAGGATATTTTCCTAAAAATTTAAAAACCTGGAGGATATATCTGAATAAGTCCATAAGGACATACGCTTTTAAAAGTGAATATCTGGTACCCCTAGACTGGGTGATGCTAGAGAGAAGAGGAGGGATGCTGGGGAAGATTAGGAGGAAGAGAGGACATATTGTACAGCAAGTAGGGGAGTGGAGAAATGCTAGAGGGAAGATGGAGTACAGAAAATGGAAATGCTAGGGAAAGAGGATTTGTGGGATAGAGAACAGAGATGCTAGAAAAGAGGAAGATAGAGAGGAGGCATGCTGGATGGGAAGAAGGAAAAGAGAAGGGAGATGCTGGACTGGAGGAGGGAAGAAAGAGAGGGGGAGTATTTGGTGAAAGACTAAGGAATGAGGATGCAGAAGCAGAGAGAAACAAGGAATGAGGAGTTGGGGCTAGGATAAGAAAGTAAGGAATAGGCTGGAAAGCAGGTAAGAGAAAGAAATGGATAGCTATTAGGTAGATGTGGTTAAAAAAAAAAAAAAGAAATCCTCAAAGGAGTTTAAAAACTATTATAGTAAAGATGATATATCAAGTCTCCATAAATCATAAAGAGGGAGGGAGAAAAGGGGTGGAGAATGTGGAATAAAACTGGCTATTCACTATATACTAATTGTCTGGTGGTAGAAATTCTCCTGGGACACAAAGATAACACTAAGAGCCTGAAAGGGAGACAGAAGATAAGCCCCAGAAATTATATATAATGTGTGAGAAATCTGTGCCAATAGAGTGCCTAGCGCAAAAGCTTCCAGGCCTAGAATACACTAATCCACATGACAAAGTGAAACCGTCTGGAGCTCTGTTTTCAAAGGATGCAAGGAAAAGTCTCTCACAGTTTGCCAGATTGTGTAGTGTTTGTGGCAAAATACATGAGCTCTTCTGTTAAGGACACAATCCCTCAAAGCAATTGTACAATGTTCCATGTATGAGACAAAGGAAAAGGGAGAAGCCAGTGGTATTGCCAGATAAAGAGGACAGCTGAACATGTTTTAGCTAATGGTGAACTATTTGGCTCAAAAAAATTCCAAAAACGTGCGCCCTTATGGAAAATACCTTAATATGCATTTTCCATGTTCATGCACAAACCAGAAAAGGATTTTCAGACTAGAAGAAACATATGCCCTGAATAAACTGAAGAGACAGAAATCATATCTCTGTGAGAGGGATCCACTAAGGTTTTCTAATTTGTTAAATTTAGAATACTACAAAAGAAAAAGAGCATATTTATTCAATTTTCTATACTGTTCTCCCAGGAGAGCCCAGAACAGTTTTACATGAATTTATGCAGTTACTCAAGTATTTTTCCTTGTCTGTCCTGGTGGGCTCACAATCTATCTAATATACCTGGAGCAATGGGGGGATTAGGTGACTTGCCCAGGGTCACAAAAAGTAGCATGGGTTTGAACCCACAACCTCAGGGTGCTGAGGCTATAACTTTAACTACTGCACCACACTCTCCAGTGTATCCAGCTCTGAAATCCTTTCCTCTCCGTGTCAAAAACCATCAGTCAAGGACCATATTCTCACCAGATTGCCACCCTTCTCCATGCTTCAAAATGCCCTAAGGTTTTTAAGTGCCAATTGCATCCTGAGAGATATCAGGAAATGAAAAGCAATGTCTTATTTGGGAGCTGTGACTGTAAACTCCATGGAGCAGGGAGTCAGGGACCATTTCTTATGTGGCTCTGTGTAGAACCATGGGAATAACTGATAGCAGGAATAGTAGTTTATTTCAGAGCTTGATTACATCTTCCTCAGGTACTGGACAAAGATAATGCCATTGCCCATAATTAATGTTGCACAGACCTGGCTGCACCTTTATTGCTGAATAACTAACCTCCCCTCCCCCCTTTTTACTGAACTGCGATAGCAGTTTTTAGTGCAGGGAGCCACGCTGAATGCTGTGCGCTGCTCCCGATGCTCATAGAGTTCCTCTTTCATGCAAAAACGTTCTTCGCCTCCTAAACTGTACCACTCCCTCAGGTTTTTGCAGCCCAAATGTGTGATTTAGCATTTCTTAGCATTAAGTCTTAGCTGCCAAATTTCAGGCCATTCTTTAAGCTTCACTAGGTCCTTCCTCATGTTGTTCACACTGTCAATTCTAATGCAGATTTTGGTATCATCCGCAAAGAAGCAAATCTTACCTGACAGCCCTTCAGTAAATTGCTTACAAAAATGTTAAAAAAAAAACAGGCCCAAGAACCAAACCTTGAGGCACACCACAGGTAACATCCCTTTCCTCCAAGCGATCTCCATTGACCACTACCCTCTGTTGTCTTCCATTCAACCAGCTCCTGACCCAGTCCATCACTTTGGGGCCCATAGTGAACGCACTCTGTTTATTTATTAGATGCCTGTGTTTTTCTAAAATCTAAATACACCACATCTAGTACACTCTCTCTATCCAATTCTCTGGTCACCATCTGACGAGACCTGCCTCTAGTGAATCCATGTTGCCTCAGGTCCTCTAATCCACAGGATTCCAGAAACATCACTATTCTCTATTTAAAAAGTGTTTTAATTCATTTACTTACCACAGAAGTTAGACTTACCAGCCTGTAATTCACTACTTCTTCCTTACTTCCACTTTTATGGAGCGGGACCACATCTGCCTTTCTCCAGACCTTTGGTACCATTCCCAATTCTAAAGAAGCATTGAAAAGGTCAGCCACCAGCCGCTAGAACTTCCCTATGATCCCTTCAGTACCCTCGGATGTACACCATCCGGCCCCATTGCTTTGTCTACCTTTAGTTTAGCTAGCTCCTCACAAATACAATCCTCTGAAAATTGATCAGGATCTACCTCAGCTCCATCCCTACTTGCATTTGTCTTCTGCAGTCCTGCTCCAGGTGCTTCAGCTGTGAACACAGAACAGAACTATTTGTTAAGCAATTCAGCCTTATCTTTATCAGCTTCTACATATTTCTCCCCTTCACCTTTGAGTCTCCCAATGTCACTTTTGCACTTCTTCCTATTACTAATATACCTAAAAAATATATTTCCCCCCCCCCATTTTTCCATTTTTTTTCTTCCATTTGCATCTTTGCTTTCCTGACTACTTGACCAGCCTCTCTTAATTTTTCCAGATATTTTTGCCTGTCTTCCTCTTTCTGCAATCTTTTCTGCTTTATGAAGGCTAACCTCTTTTTCAGCTACTACTTTTGAGAACCAAAGAGGCCTTCTTTTCCTCTTCTTACTGTTACTGTACTTACTTTCCTTACAAAATGGTTTGTTGCCCTTACAATAGTGCCTTTCAGTTTTGCCCATCTGAACAAAGTTAGTTTCTTTAATGTCTAGAACCTTTACTTTTGAATGAGCCCTTTCTACACCTGTCTTAATATTAAACCACACCATGCAGTGATCTCTGGATGCCAGATGATCATCCATTGTAATATCAGAAACACTTTCCCCATTTGTAAGCACTAAGTCCAGATGGCCCTGTCCTGCATGGGTTCCATTACCAACAGCTGGAGCAGTTCTCCTTGTAGAGAATACAGAATCTCCCACAATAAGGATACCCCAATCAACATCTGGCATGTTAAAATCACCTATTGGCAATACTTCTTTTTTTTTTTTTTCTCTCGCAATTGCGACATACTTCTGGACCGTAGTCATATCGGCACTTGTTTCTCCTGTTTACTGCTGTTAGTCTCAATACCTTATTTACCACGGACCCCTGAGGAAGGTGTGTTGTCCAAAACATGGACAGTGTCAGGTCCTCTGGTTGGTAATAAGGTTATATACCATTGATGTTGCAATAAACAGTGCCTGCATCTTGTACATTGCCTGCAGTTTTTGTATTGTTTTTTGCTTGCTGCTTGTCCTACTGCAGTTTTTGTTGGATTCTCTTTTTGAATGCTTCCCCTTTTACAGCTATATTCTGAATGTCTACTATTAAATCTCTGTCCACTTCTGTCTTTGAAGGAGACCTGTATATTACACCAATGTAAATACATTTTCCATTCCCTCTTTCCAAACTGACCCACAGTGCCTCTTCCTTACTCTGCAGATCCTGCAATTGTGTGGCATCAATATGATCTTTAACATATAACACCATTCCCCCTCCTGTCTTTCCTGAACAGATTATATAGCCCAGTATTACTATATCCCAGTCATGATTCTCTGTGAATCATTTCGCTGTAATCACCACTAATTTCAGATCAGTCTCTAGATCCAGAACTTTGTTTCCCATACTTCGAGCATTAGTACTGCCTTTCAGACATTGTCCCCTTTGCCCATTTGTGTAGAGGTATTTAGTATCATAGAAAAAATAACATTAAAAAACTGGAAACTCGCTGGACTAAGTATATAGCCCTCGATGTTGTTTAACTTGGTGGGTTTTGTTGTTTTTGTTTTTTACCAAACTTTTCAAACCACCCTCGTATAGACATAAAGATGAGGTGGTGCTGATACCAGAGGATGAGAAGGAAGGGGGAATGATGTCAGAGGTTAAAGTGTGGGAGGGAAGCAAATGGAAGGGAAGGTGATGATGCCAGGAGGAGGGAATAGGGAAGGCGATGGTGTATCATGACATAAAATTGCATAAGTTACAGAAACTGCTACCGTGCACTGCTTTCATTATTGGTTATCTGGCCTGCACAGACAGAAGAAGCACTGTAAGTGCATCAGTTTCATTTGCTGCAGAAAGCAAGTGAGACCCTGTATGCTTTTTCCCAGTTCCCCTTATTCTTTCCTCTATCCTCTCGCCCAGATCAATTCTTCCCTTCTACACTGTATTCCTTCTCTCAGCTCCTTCTCACTCTCCCCTCCCTGCTTCTACGACTAATCATTTCTATGGCACTATTAGATGTATGCAGCAATGAACACATTATAGGCAGGTACTTTTCTATCCCTAGTGGGTTCACCATGTAAGTTTTCTACCTGGGGCAATGGAGGGTTAAATGACTTGCCCAAGGAGCAGCAGTCCACTTCAGCAGTGAGAAGTGAACCCAATTTGCTAGGATCAAAGCCCATAGCACTACTAACCATTAGGCTAGTCCTCCATACGTGCATACTATACCTCATCACACGGATAGAGATCTATCTCCTCATCCCCTGAATTTCCATCTACCCCTCTGCCTTCTATCTCTTCCCTCTGTGCTGCATCTTCTCTGTCATTCCCAGGTCCGCTTGCCCTTCTCATTTTTCCCATGCCTTATGTCCCATCACTTAGCTCCTCCCTCTCACCTGTATCTTGTACTAGGACGGTTATACCCCAGATTCCTTCTGTTCCTCTTAATCTCCCCTTTAGGTTGTGTTGTGTTTCAGTTCCTTTCTGCAATTTATGTCTACTTTTACTTTTACTCTTTGTGTTTCCCAGTTCTCTGGCTCAATTTTTGTCATAATATCAACTGATATTAAGGATAACTGCATTGTCTACATTCTGTTCTTCTTCAGGAGCCTTTATAAAACTGATAATGATAAATATGCTGTTGTTTTATCCACCCTGTCAGGAACATCATCTGCGAACAGCACCTGACAGGATGGATGAAACATTACAATGTCATCTGCTTCTCCTTGAACAATGTCCAGTGATTCTGTTCTGGACATCCTCTCCTCCTGCCTTGTCATTGCTGTAGCATCAGAAAGTAAACTGGGTAGAGTGGAATGGTTAACAAGCTGAATTTGAAACGACTAAAGAACACATATATGAGGAGAAAGAAGAAAAACAAAGTGTTAAAGTATTTGATGTAGAAGGAAAACAAATGGAAAAGGCAGAACTGGAAAAGAAAAGTAACGAGGAAAGAAGACATATGCGAGACAGAACACTTTATCGAATGCAGTTATATACCCTAGCTATCTCATCCCCCCCTGCTTGGGCAGGGGTACTCGATTGATATTTGTTAGACTTAGGGGGCACTGGGCTTGAATAAGTTGAGAAACTCTGCTGTATAGGATGCCCACTCTCAGCAGCCGCCTAAGCGACTTTTCAGAATCACACATGGGCGTCCTATATAGAATTGCATCTGTCCCAGCAGACTAACACCTAACCCCTCCTAACCACCCCGATTCTCTAACTGGCATCCATGTCACAGACGCCATTTAGAGAATCGCGTTGCCGCTGAGCTGATCGCAGCAAGGGAATTTCCCTGCCATGATCAACTGAGTGGCAGTGGCAGGGAACTCCCGAACCCCACTGCAAGTCAGTTGGCAGGAGGGATGCCCACTCTTTTCCACTTCCACCCCCAAACCCCCCCACACTGTCCATGTCAGGAGGGATGCCCACTCCCTCCTGTTGACACTCCCCGAACCCCCACTCCCCCAAAACCCACCTGGAACCTCCAGGACCTTTAACAGGAAGGCCAGCCAGAGGGATGCCTACTCCCTCCCTCCAGCCAGCAGGCCTGCCTCTTCAGAATGGCAGGCCTTCCCCTTCCCTGAGGGGCTTTAGGTGCCTGGGATGCAATGGGAGAGGCCTAACACTCAGGCCAGATTCCTAAAGCCACTCCCATGTTCTTTCCAAAGGAGCCAAGGGTGCAAATATTTTTCTATTTTTTCCCCCATGGAGCAGTGAATGGCCTTGTCCCCGCAGTTAAGGATCTGCCACGAGTTGCATCTCTTCTCACCCCTCCCAGTCAACAGCCCCCTCCCTCTCTTTCTCCCTATCAAGTGTCCAACAGCCCCACCCTTTCACCCTCCCTCTCGATCATGGCCGAAAGTTACATTAGGAGGGACTTGGCGGCAAAAAGCTTCTGGAGCAGCCCTGCATGCAGGAAGCTTCTAAGAGGCTGGTAGGTCAACCTCAGGAGGCATGAAGGAGCCAACCTAGGAGTGTCACAGGTTTGTTGTTGGTGGGGGGTGGGGTTGCTGCTTGCAATCAAAAGGGAGGGTGTGAGGGGGCTGTTGCACCCAGGATAGGGAGGGAGGGAGAGGGGCTGCTGGATTTGTGAGGGGGAAGCTGCTGCTGCACCCGCAAAGGGAGGAGGGAGTTGCTTGGGCTGCTGGACTGGCTGGAGCTGAAGGGAGAGAGTTGCTGGATCTGGTCTGGGGATTGGGGGGAAGGGAAACAGGAAGAACCCTAATTTAGTTATATAGCTATACTTGAAATGGTATTTATGTAATGTATAGAGAGAGGGAGACACAATACCTAACAGATACACAACTATACTTGCATATAGAAAGCATACAGCATATTTTATGTTTTATCTAAGGTTAATTTCAATGGTTTTTCAACACTTACTTGGATCTTCTTAGCACCTAACATTCCAAGAGATAAACTTGAAATCTGTTGTTCAGTATCTTGGTGCTTTGATTAATCTTTGTTAATATAGTGGTAAATACCCAATTCTAAATAAAGCACCAAGACTTACTGTAGTGCAATGGTTATCATGCATATCACTGACTCTAATGATTTGGCTTTAAATGTATTAATTCCATGATTTTAGCCCCTGGTGAGTTCTCTATTGAGGCGACAATAAGCCAAACAGATCAGGAGAGCATTTGTCTATTGAAGTGTAGAAATGAAAACACATTAACAAAATTGGGCTATAATTAAAGTGCAAAAATGCTCTGCGTAGTTTTAAATAAATAAATCTGGCTCCTCGTTGCAGGTCCTGAGATAAACTGTAAGTTGACTGCTCTTCCA
Organism: Geotrypetes seraphini; assembly: GCF_902459505.1. Lineage (NCBI taxonomy): Eukaryota > Metazoa > Chordata > Amphibia > Gymnophiona > Dermophiidae > Geotrypetes > Geotrypetes seraphini. The sequence goes on along the minus strand of NC_047090.1, from coordinate 143,836,745 downwards.
CCAGCATTCCAGTGTTTTAGTTAATTCTCATTAGCATAGAGGTAAGTATCACTCTTTAAATTAAGTACTCAGTGTTTCCATAGTGTAACTGTTATCACATTCTACAATGAGTCTAATGATATGAGTTTATACCAAGCATTTACCTGGCTCCTGCTGCAAAAAATGAACTGGAAGTTTTCTGCTCTTCCACCAGTATTCTGATGTTATGGTTCATAGGCGTCGGAACAGGAGAGGCCACAGGGGCCATGGCCTCTCCCCAAACCCTTGCCCTCCCATGTCCCTGCATTCTACCTTAAATCTTCGGGCAGCTGTCGCACAGCGCCAATGAGCAGGCCTGCCACGGAACTCTTCATTCTACTGTTGGGGGCAGGCCTGCTCCTTGAAGCTGCACAGTGTCTGGCCAAAGATTTAAAACTACAGCGCTGGGAGGAGGTGGATGGGCGAATCAGGAGAGATGCCGCTGGATTTTGCTGGGGTCAGGGTGAAACTCCTGCCCCCCACCCCTACAGGACAGTGTTCCGCTGCCCATGTTATGGTTTATCCTTCTTAGCAGAGTGGTATATATTCCATAGTGCCAAGTTCCATAGTGTAATGGTTAGCACTCTCGACAATGAACCCGATGGTATAAGCTCACATAATTTAACACTTACCTGGCTCCTTGTAACAGCTCTTCCACAGGTATGCCGGTATTATGCTAATTCTCATTAGTATAGTGGTAAGTATCCTACTCTAAAATAAATCCCTGGTAGTCTAGTGGCTAGGATTCAACCCAGAATCAATTCTCGGCCAGTGAAACCTGGCTTGAAAGGAAATCTAAATTTGCAGTAGGTTCACACACTATGCCTATTTCTGTGGTTAGAATTTTGCACAGATTTGAAAATGTTATCTGTGTATATTTTTCATTCTCCAATCTAAACATGTCTCTCCAGGACTGGCTTCTCTAAATATGACTAAAATTATGCACATTGTGGGAAGAAAAATCATTAACACTTTTAGAGGGTAAAATGTTCAGACAAGCAATTAACTCAGCGTAAATGTTTGAAAAATGTGCTTAAAATAAAATTTGTGGCACAAGTGCAGATGCATAAAACGGAAAAAAGCACCTCATACACAAGCATTTGGATTTAAAAACGGTCCCCTCCATATTCCCAGAGCTGTTGCATTATGTAAGGACTGGAAACTCATACTATTAGCTGCCACTGGCAACAGTCATTTCTTGACACAAGGATTCAGTGCCTACTAGTGGCAAGCACCAGGGTGTCTGCTCAGAATTGATACAGCAGACAATGAATATGGTACCCATTGGCTCTGTTTAATTAGGATAGGATGGTCCAGTGTTGGACTAGCATTTCTGCTTTCTTTGAGGGATCAGTGAAGTAGAGATAGGACTGGATCAACCTGTTTTAAAATATGAAGTCAGTTGGTGACACACATCCTCCACAGTACCACCTTCCCCCAGGTTGTCCAACTCAGAATTAAGGCTGACACTGTGTGTAATTTCTGGTTTCCAAGCAACAACCTCTATTACAAAGGACAGTATAGGTCAGGAACACCTCCTTTCCCACTGTGACATCATCACATCTAGTCACCATAGCAACACTGGAAAAAATAATACATATGTGCATAGAAGCCAATTTTGTGGGTGCTTGAGCACCCCCAGTATTAAGCAAACTCTTTGATTGTCCAGGGAGGGGTAATTTCTATGGGCTTTAGTACCTCCAATCTCTTGGAAAAGTTGGCTCCTATGCCTATGTGCTTATATTAGATGCATGCTAAAGACACAAAAAGAAGCCAAATTAGCAGAAGTTAAAAATTTCTGAGCAATGGTGTCATTTTGTAAGTGTTTTAGCCATACCCAGTCTCCATTTGTATATCTTTCATAATTTAATAGGTTTAAAGAGCAGAGAAAGATTATTGGAGAAGAGAAAGATTATTGGAGAAGAACATCATTTATGGGAAGATCGAAGGAACCAGGCGAAGAGGGCGACCTGCAACCACACTGAAAACAACCATGCGGATGATGCTGGAGGACCTTACCAGACTAGCACAAAACCAATTTCTCTTTAGATCTGTAATTCATCAAGTTGCTAGGCTCGAGCATGAGTCGATGGCACCTAATGAACTACAAAAATATAAAGTGGACTATATCTTACATTCACCTAGCTCAGGGGTGGGCATTGAAAGCCGTGCATGCAAATAGATCTCATGCATATTCATTGGGGAAATCCTGAAAACTTAACTGGATTTCGGCCCTCGAGGACCGGAGTTGCCCACCCCTGACCTAGCTCATGCTAGATTTGAAATGGCTAGGAACATACCCCCCCCCCCCTGCAGTAACTGCCCTAAAGCCCCTCTAAGGGTATGCGTACCACATGTTGAGAAGCTATGCTATACAGAATCAGGCCCTTAATCTTCTCTAGAAAGTAGTTTGCTAGTTCTTGGACACTGGGTTGGGCGTTAATGATGGCTAGACCAGTTGTTGCATGCATTAATTGAAATAGTTTCTTGATGTCAAATGTATGGTTGTCTATTTCTGATGCATAGTACATTTTCTTGGCTTCAGCGATATGGTGTTTTTAGGATTTGATAGCTGATTTCCATGTATATTTGTGATCATTGGAGCAGGTTTTCAGCCATGGCCTCTTGATATGGTGGCAAGTTTGCTTTTCTGCTTTTAGATCATTGTTGTACCATGGGGAATATTTGGAGATTCTTACATTACGAGTACGTAAAGGTGTGATAGTGTCTAGTGTTTGCAGGATTGCATTGTCCCATTTGCTCAGTTGTTCTGTATCTTCTGCGGTAGACCAATTTAGCTGGTCGGATACTTTGGATCAAAATTGATCGTGATCAGCTTTGTCTCTGTTTAATGCCTTCTGTTTGGCCAGTGTGGGGGTAGTGCTGCCCTTGTAGAGGGGAAGTGTGAAGGATAATAGAGAGTGATCTGACCAGGAGACTGCGGACCAGATATTACTTCTTAACCTGATCAGTAATATTTTCTGGTATAAATCTTAGTCCACTTGAGCTTTGTCAGTGTTTTGATTTTTTACTTTTTTATATCATGCATGCATGTATAAGTTTGCAGTTGTCCAAACCCAGATCTAATCTTTATTAAAATGAAGGTGGAGTTCTCCAGTTCTGTCATCACTAGAGAAAATAACCCATTTCATCATATAATTGCTGTGTCCTAAGACACTCAGTATTAATGCTAGATAAATAGAATTAATATCAGCCCACAGGATTATGTTTCTGTGTTTTCAGTTTTAATTCAGATGGTACTGAGAAGTGGGAGTGCCCTGTAGTTGATAGCATATGACCTGAGGTGTTTTCTGCCTCACCTAAAGATATTGTCTTGCTTTTTAAACTTCCATAGAGAAAAATCAATTCTGAAAATGTATGAGTTAGAACTCTTAGAATCTGAGCCTGAAAAGAGAAATTGGTTGGCTATATGCTTTAGCTGAATTAGACAACAGTAGCCATAATGTTTACCATCTTTACAGTTCTACGGAGTCACAGAGACAATAAGAACAGAGCAGGCCAATAGTTCCCAAACCTCTCCTGGGGTTTCAGAAGACCTACAATGAATATGCATGAGATTAATTTGCGTACAATGGAAGCCCAATCGATGCAAATTTTGTCATATGTATATTCATTGTGAATATCCTGAAAATCCAGTGGCTATGGAGGCACCAGGAGAGGACTTACAGCTGTAGGCCTCTTTGAAACTGAATGTGACATGTTTTATTTAAGCCCTTAAATCTTTTATAGTAACATAGTAGATGACGGCAGATAAAGACCCGAATGGTCCATCTATCATAGCTTTCATTCCCCCCTCCCCCTTCCCCAAGCCATTTGAGATTTCCTTAGTGTACTATAAGGCAGAAAGAGCAAGCAAAGGATAGTGTTGCTCCAGAATCAATTCCTAGCTGGTTGAATAAAAAGACCACATGTGACATCTAATCTCAAATGTCCTGTGGAGCAGCATAGCTCTTAAATGCTGGTCTTATAGCAGCAAATTTCAGCTTTGTACATTTGAGGGGGGTGGGCACTGAGGGAGGTACAGGATGATTCTAGGAATATGATATATTCTATAGCAAGCTATAAATTCCACAGCTGTACAAATGTAAAACATAATTTATTCTCTTTAGTCTAGAGTAAGATGATTCCTTTTGTTTTATATTAATGCAACTAGCACATTTCACATTCATGGGAAAGAGTTTAAGAAGATTTGATGAGATAATTGTGTCTGTCAAAGATTACAATCCTTCTTTTTTTAATTGGATCCCAGCCAAATACATCCTCTCGTATAACATCCTAGTAAAAGTTGGAGGTTGAGAAAACCCTGTAAACACTCTTGTTGGAGATTACTGCGCAGCGATTCCATATTGATAGTATCAACCTTGTGCTGAAGCTGAGGTATATTCATTGTATGGACTGCAGTGAAGGAGAATACTGTTTGGTATACTAAGGGGTCCTTTTACTACGTTGCGATAGCATTTATAGCACGCGCAAAATTGTAGCGCGCACTACGCGGCTAGAACTAATGCCAGCTCAATGCTGGCTTTAGCGTCTAGCGCATGCGGCAATTCTGCACACACTAAGTGCACGCTAAAACCACTATCGCAGCTTAGTAAAATGAGCCCTAAATCTAGAACAGCAATGATGTCCGTGGCGGGAGTAAAATTGTGGAATTATCTCCCTGGCATCCTGAGGACCTGTTCTGACCGGTTACAGTTTAGGGAAATGTTAAAGATCCAACTGTATGTGGAGGCTTTTGTCTAAAATGTTGCTGTAGAGATATATAAAGAAACTTGAATTGTGATTATTGTACTATATTTAGTGAAGATCGACAACATATAATTTCCTCCAGTTTTTGACGCTACCTATAGGGCTCCTTTCACAAAGGTGCGATAGCGTTTTTAGTGCATGCACCGGATTAGCGTGCGCTATAGCACACGCTAGCCAAAAATCTACCACCTGCTCAAAAGGAGGCGGTAGCGGCTAGCACGTGTGGCAATGTAGCGTGCGCTATTCTGCACGTTAAGGCCCTAGCGTGCCTTTGTAAAAGGAGCCCTAATTGGGTTAAGTTATTATGTGATTGTATCGTAACTGAAAGTATTTTCCATTTATGCTGTCTTTGAGCTATTGTGAATGTCTCATTTGTTAACCGCTTAGTTATAGGCGGTCTAGAATTTTTAGAAAGAAATAAATTTCACTGAACAATTTTTAGTTAGAATATTTCGTACCTGCACATCCTGCAATTCTGAGCAGGTTGCAGAACACGTGCAAAATGCAGCCGTAGACAATTACAATCAATAACATCTCAGCAGACGTACAACCATTATGATATAACAACTAATCCTAAAATCAGTTTCATACATTAAAACCAGCATTACCTCAAGTTCATCATTCCCATTTACACGAGTAGTGCAATGACTTCTCTAACACGGCTGACTGCTACACTGACACCAATGGGGATCAAAAACGTTTATTCTGACTAAAATCCAGCCGGTGAAGCTGATATTTATAGTAATTAAAAAAAAAAAATAAATCACCCAACAAGCTAAATATAAATGTCTTACAAAAAAACTGAAGAATCTTTAACCTGAATAAACTAACCCAAGTGGTGTATATAGTCAAATATTATACTCAGAAAAGTATTACTCCCACTATTCTCGAGAAGCGCATTAACTCTATGACTTTTTTCTGTACGGGAATTAGTTGACGGAATAACACAGTGCAGAATTTTGGAATGCCCAGAACTCGGCCCTGAAGCAGCCGGTTTCAGTCATTTCCGCGAAACGCCGGCCGCATTAGCATTTGTGCAGAGGCATTCATGAGACCGAACACTGTGTTGAAGCTAAGTAACAAATGAGTCACTCTTTACAGTGTAAATAGAGTTGTGCATGAAAGAAATGATAAACTATGAAATTAGAAAAATGAAGTAGTATGTGATAAAAAGTAAAAAGTACCCAAAAAAATATAAAAAATATATTCTTGAGTAATATAAGGTTACAAGTTTTTATAAAATTTAAACATTCTAAGTTAATTAAAGATTTAAAAGACAACGGGTTTTTATGGCCGATGACTGGAGCAAGGAGTGTGGTAACTACGCCGATCAATCCAGTCTATGACTGTGCGTAGGCTCCATATCTGAGGCCTTTTCCCGTATAGAAAAAAGTCATAGAGTTAATGCGCTTCTCGAGAATAGTGAGAATAATACTTTTCTGAGTATAATATTTTACAAAAAAACTGATCTGCAATGTGCAAGCAGGGACCAAAAGCTGCTGTCCACCATTTAAAACTGTCTCAGCAATACTGTTAATATCTTGTAATATAGTCCTTTAACATGCCAAGCTGCCAGTTCTTTTTTTCAAAAGGATTGATGAATTCTACTAGAAATTGCAGTAATGTCTTTCCCCTGTAAGAGTCATTGAGTGGCCACAGGATGGAAGCATTAAGATGGCCTCTTGGAGTCATGTGACCGTCTTGAGATATAAGATTCACTATTCACTCGAGACTACATGCACTAGATGTTATCTATACTGTAATTATAGTATAAAGTTTCCAGTAAATGTTTTCAGAGGATCCTGACATCAGTTGCAGAATTGTTCAATTAAAGGCATGCGCCAATGGTCACAGGTCTTTGCATAGAAAATCTGTGCATTCACTTGATTAACTTCCATTCTATGAAGACTGAATGTACTAAAAACAGCAGCTGGTGGCAGAAGTGATTGTTAGTTTCTTAGGAGCCAGATAAATTAGTGTGGCAATTTTATTTTAGTCCACTTAAAGGTTAATACATAAAAAGAAAACGACAAATGGAAAATAAATCAAAAAGTATTGTTAGTCCAACAGAAAGGTATCATCTTATTTTCCATTTCATTTTTATTTATTAACCTTTGGAGGCAATCTTTGGTATTCCAGTAACATGTCATTCATGTAGATACGAGTCTAAACCTGACCTATCATTATAGAGGTAAATCTTTTTGAACTATGTACTGTATTTTTCCTTCTCTCAAATGGTAAAGGTTATGGCTAGGGGGAGGGGCAATAATTTTAGGTTTAGGTCATACCTCTATTGGAGTAGCTGAAGGGGAGTTACATTCAGGTACAGTAGACATTTTCCTGTCCCTGGAGGGCTTATAATCTAGGTGTCCATCTGAGGCAATGGAGGATTAAATCACTTGTCCAAAAAGCAACAGTGATATTGAACCCTGGCTTCCCTGGTTCAGAGCCAATTGCTTTAACCCAGAGGTCTCAAACTCAAACCCTTTGCAGGGCCACATTTTGGATTTGTAGGTACTTGGAGGGCCTCTGAGAAAATAGTTAATGTCTTATTAAAGACATGACAATTTTGCATGAGGTAAAAACTCTTTATAATTTATAAATCTTTCCTTTTAGCCAAGTCTTAATAATAATATTGTAATTTATAGCTAAAGAGACATATGATCAAGAAACTGTTTTATTTTACTTTTGTGATTATGATAAACATACCGAGGGCCTCAAAATAGTACCTGGCGGGCCACATGTGCAGTACAACCTGGCCTTCAAATAACTTAAAAATAATATAACTTAAAAACAATTCACAAAAGGGTGTATATAGTCACAAGACACATTGGAGTCTTGTGAGCTGTACTGTTTGCTTGTAGCCTCTTAACTACTTGGATTTTTTGTGATTTTTATGTTTTTATATTTAAGACAGCCAAGATAGATTGTGAGCCCACAGGGACAGATAAGGAAAATGCTTTAGTACCTGATTGTACAACTGCTTAGATAACCTTGATAGGCAGTATATAAAAACCTAATAAACTTGGAACTTGACCCTATAAGACCCATGAGGAAGGCATTTTTATTTTGCCGAAACATGGCCCGTGTTGGGTCATTTTTATTTTATATATTATTTGATTTCTATTCTGTGGGTCACTTGTGACTGTATATGGTATATGATTTTTAAGTTATTTGGACGCTTATTAAATGACAAACTGGTATATCAAATCTTTTGTTCCACAATCTTTTTGTTGTTTTGCTGCTTCATTTCCTTTGTGGAACCTTTTAGTGCTATTTGGAATTTGTTGTTTTAGTGTAATAACGTAACATTCATCTACAAAAAAACTGAGCAATTGAACAATCCAAGAGAGTCCTATGTAGGCCTTGGGAGCAATTTTATAAAATAGCCACTAATGCTTACATGTGTTTAAGCACTATTCTGTGAATATGTACATTTCTTGGATGGCACATATTTGCAAGAGGGAGCATATAAAAGGTGCAAAGCATGGATGGGGCCAGTGGCGAAGCGAGGGTGTGAGGTGCCCGGGGTGATGGTGTCCCCCTTGTCTCTGCCCTCCCCCCCACTTCTTCCCTGACCCCTCTGCCACATGTGTGCACCCCCTTCCCTTCTTCCATACCTCTAATTCACCGCTGCGACCAACAACTTCAACATGCTCCTCCCAACCGTATCCTCTCCCTCTGATGTCACTTCCTATGCGCAGCACCCGAAGTGACATCAGTGGTAACCGACGTGATCACGAGGAGCACATTGAAGTTGTTCCTCGTGGCAGTGAACAACTAGGGGAAAGGGAAAGGGGTGCACTTGTGGGAGGAGGAGGAGTGGGAGGAGGATGGGGCGGAGAGGAGGAGGGGTACCAGCACCCCCGTAGTACGCCACTGGGCGGGGCTCCGACTTACATGTGTAACTTATAGAATAATATAAATTATGAGCAAATCTGTGGCATATAAGTGCAAGCATTTACACCAGCTCTATAGTTGGTGAAAGTGGTCACTTCTAAATGCCACTCTTGTACATACGAGGGGCCGCTGAAAAGTTCTCAGTCCAATCAAAATAAAAATTATTTGGAGCCATGAAGCTTACAAGTTATTCCACACTTTTCATTTCAGTGATATGAAATGAAATGAAAAGTGTAAGAAAAGTGTGGAATAACTTGTAAGTTTCCTGGATCCACATCATTCTCTTCTTGGTTGGGCTGGGATCTTTTCAGCGGCCCCTCATATCCATTTCATCCAGTATTCTAGAAAGGAAAGAAGGTGCCTACTTTCCTTCACAGAATAGGCTGCCTTCTGAGCTCCTTACTCTAGATGCCTTGTTATAAAATTGCCTGTAGCTAAGTGTAACTGTGACCTACCCTTATTTGTTCCCTTCTTTTCTGCTAATGCATGTTCTGTGCAGGGGGCTCAAGTTGAAGGGTGACCTTGGTTCACTGACTAAATGGGAAGATGATGATCACAGGAATTTCATGCTTTAAGTTGCTGGTATAACGTGTTAGATTAACAAAGGCTAGCTTTCTAACTTGAAAGAGCCTATGTTTGCGGTTGCTGTGTTAGTTATTTGATAGTGTTGAAAGAAGGGTCAATAAACAAGTCATAGCCGATACCTATTTTATTGGACCAACTTAAAGAATCTGTCCATTAGAAATGTATCTTCTACAACAAGATCCCACAGCCAGTTGAGTTTTCAGTATACAAAGAATATGCATAACATAAATTTGCAGACACTGGAGACTGAGTATATACAAATTCATCTCATGAATATTCATCATGAATTTTCTGAAAATGTAACTGGCTAAGGACCTAGATATGGAAAGTCCTGATTTGCAACTTTGTTCTTGAACCTTTATTTATTTGCATTTCAAAATCTTACTTGTTCAAGTAATACAGAACCTAAAGAAAACTTTTAATGTTCTTCCTTAGACTATAATAAAGGGGGAGGAGATAATAAATGACAAGGAGGTAGGATTACCAGAAATCTGTATGTTAATCTAGGAAAAGATTTTTTAAAACACTCATGCATCTATAAGTAAATCTATAGCATGTTGAAAAATACATCTTCCAGACTCCAGGTCAGCTTATAAAAATGTATTACATCTTGCATAAAATCACTCGATTATAATCAGAAACAAAAATAGCCGAGAAAAAAGGCCCCCAAAGAAAGAAAATTAATATTATTTGTCACTAGCTAGATTACAGCCATTAATTAAAAACAAACACCTTGAATCTGTAGGGAAACAGGAACATATGGCATATGGAGCCACAGAGTCACTTGTGAAAGATTGCTCTGTATGTCACTTGTTTTGATGCATCATTTCTACTAGGGCCACGTCTACTTATGAGCTAATAAGTACCCCTTGCCCCCCCCCCCCCAAAAAAAAAAAAAACAAAGCCTGCTATTGGACACCTGTAGATCAGGTTCTTCTGTATCCTAAGATATTTAATAGGAGAAAGCAAAACCTTTACAAATTATTATGCCTTGGGAGGTGGATCAGCATTTACTGGTAAGGGAGGACTGTTGTTTGCAGCGAAATGTGTTTGTCAACTACAGTGCACACTCTTTTTAAAGAATGTACACTATGGGGCAAATTCTGTAAAGGTCGTTTAAAAATTAGGAATTGTTTATATGTCCCGTAGTAGAATGCTGAGCGTGATTCTATAATGCATAGACGCACTAAAGAGAATCGCGCTCCGCATTGCTGAGCGAATCTAAGTGCATCTATATTGTTAGACGTCCTTTGCAGAATCGCCTTTTAGGTGTTACATAGACGTCCTAATAATGTCTATAACATTATCATGTGTTAGCATTATGATGTCATTAGAATGGCGATTTTATGTTGTTTTTTTTTACATTAAAATTGTATGCAGTAAAATGCTGGCACCCCTATTATATTATAGTTATTTATCTTTTAATTATTTATATACCCCGTATATCCTTTGTGGTATTTAAATTTGGCTCCTTTATCATATTTCTCTTCTGTTCCGGTCGCCCAGGGTCACAAGGAGCAGTGGGGGATTTGAACCAACAACGTCAGGGTGTTAAGGCTGTAGCTCTAACCATTGCACCCAAACAGGAGATGCTACCTCGTCACAGTAGAACAAAAAGAAACAGAGAAGGTGACCTGTGGTGCTCGACGTCTTTATTTTCAATCAACACCCAAAACGTATGTGTTTCGGCCGTGTAATTTATATCATACTAAAACCTCTATTTTTTGCTGTAAAGAGAACTTCTTGCAAAAGCAGGATTATTTTTGAGTGTGGGCTGTGTGCTAGATAGGCTTAAGTTAGGTTTTTACCATGTGAGATGGTATCTTGCAATTTAAGAGGAAAAAAAGGAAGGAGGAAAGTCTTCCCCCTCATCCCCTCCATTGTAGAGACAATGGCACCAAATTACCCTTGCCTTTCTGTAAACTGCAATACTGTAAATAAGACTTCTCAATATATATGGAACTGAAAGTATTATACTTTCAGTTCCATATATATTGAGAAGTCTTATTTACAGTATTGCTAGTCCACAATTTTGACCTCTCTATCCTTCAACTATTTTGTAAGTCCTCTCCACCCAGCACATTTGACTTTTTCTGTAAACTGCAGCCAAAGGATTTCTAGTCCCATCAGCTTCATCTTTTTAAAGGTGTAGAGTGGAAGAGGCAGCAATTCTTCAGTGCTCTGAATGCTGCTGGCCCACTTTCTGTCTGTAAGGGGGTTGAACTTTGCCCTATTTTGTGCATGATTACTGGTATATCTCTTTCTTTTGCTTGTCTATAATTTTTATGGTGTTCTTTTCTAACCCTATCATTGATTTTATTGTTGTGTACTGCATAGCTATGTATACATAGTACTGTATATCAAATTGTTAATAAACTTGGAAACTTGGTATGCTTCTCCTCAGGCTGAGAGACATCTAGAAGAAATTGTCACCTGGACACAAGAGGAGGTTTCTACTGAGAAATCTAGGCTTGAAAAGAGGCCTTTTGTTTTCTGGATATGGCATGAGTAGTTGAGAACTACAGGTTCTGTGTAGAACCAAGTAAAGTTAGGGATTGCCAAGGTTTTACTGAGCTCACTGAACTTGCAGGGGAATCTTTAAGCAACCTTGGAAGGTTTGCTCATTTTCTTTCCTTTCTAATCTCTTTAAGAATATGTTGAATACAAAATTTGCCTTTTGAGCAGTGGTTAGACATGTGAACCTGCATATTGGCCATACGCAATGCAGCATCAGTAAGAAGCCAACTCTCTTTTGTGGTTTGAAAATTAGGAGGTGAAGACTTTATTTTTATTGCCTCCATGCTGGAATTCTCCCCTTTCACTTTTGAACTGAACACTAATCCATCATGTCTGTGGCTCAGTCTTCCCTTCCCAGACCTTCTCCTCTTCCTGTCTTCTCTATTTCTTCAGGTAACATTATCATCCGCTAAGTCCCTTCAGCCCTTTCTCTCTTTTTCTACACTATCAAATACATTGTTTTTTTCTCTCAAATGTCACTTGAACACTCTATCAAAACCTTTATCCACTCCGTCATTACCTGTCATTTAGACTACTGCAACCTGCTCCAATTAACCAATTTACTACCGTATAATCTCTTCAAGATTCAGCTACACCCATATAATCTTTCAAGCCACACACTAGCTCCCTATCTACTCTCACATACAGTCTGAACTTCTCTTATATACCTACTCTACAAGTACATCTCCTTTAATCTGTCTATAGCGCTCCTCCTGAGCGCTAATCAGTAAGCAAGTCACTTACATGCACCTTCTCTTCCACTGTGTGCAACAGTGTTATAGGTGTATTCCTCTAGATATCATTCATTGTAGTTAGGAATACTATTGTGAACTGCTTTGATTTAGTCTATGCCTAGAATGGTGGTATATCAAGTACTGCTGGTGTGACATTTTTCCTTTTTAGTAAAATTATCTTTCTCATCAAGTTTATAGCTTTCTTTTCCTGGCTTTGATAATTTATTCAAAAATGCAATAGGGCAGCCAAAAAAAAAAAAAGGAGCAGCAGATCAGATGGAAAAGTCCTTTCATAAGATGCTATATTTATTAAGAAACCACTGTCTATTTTAAGTGTAGTTTCTTAATAAATATATGTTGAAATAATTTTTCCATCTGATCTACTGCTTCTTTTTTTATTTTTTTTAACCACATTTTATAATTTACTGGTCAATATTTAAAATGAATTAACCAACCAGAAATGGCCACTGACCAGTTAAATTGCTTGTTCAGGCCAGGGATATCTGCTAATTTTCAGCAGCATTTATCTAGGTATTGCTGCTGAAAATTAGAGATTAGTGCCTAAGTGAAATCAGGCTATTTTGGGGGTGTTCCGGGGTGGATTCGACACTTGGCCAGTTAAGTCAGCATTTAAATGGCCAGGGTAACCACATAAGAGTCCTATCTTTCTGCAGCAACCTATGGTGTTTAAGTTCTGAATATCAACTTAAGTGACCATGGGGCTCATTTTCAAAAAGAAAAACATCCAAAATGTGGCATAAAAGGGCAAATAGATGTTTTTCTCACCAAACCCTTCTAGTTCGCTATTTTCAAAACTCATTTTGTAGATGAATTTCTGTGGTGGTTGCCCACAGTGCGTCTAAATCTCAGTAGGTTTTGGGTGGGATTTGGAAGGCTCATTATACCCTTAACCTTGTTCAAATCAAATCTAAAAATCACACTAGTTTTTATGTTGCATTTAAATCTTAACCTAATCACAGCCTTGCTAGATTTAATTGTTTTCTTAATAAATACAATTCTCATAAGTCTTTTTTGGCCTCTTTGTTGTCATGGCTAGAATGTAAGCTCTACAGCAAAGGAACTGACCATTTGTTTGTACATCAGAACATATATCTAGTAGCACTATAGAAATGATAAGATAAATGGTAAGGTCTCTTACGGCCCCAGTCAAATGTGAGAAAAGCGCTGACTTACTGCCAGCTTTGTGTGGCTCATTTATTAATGAAAGAAGTGCTTTCTACATAATTAAGATCCATGCTTGCTCTCATTTGCTCACTTCCTTCCTTCAAATTCACTCTCCACTTGATTATCTCAAGTGGAAGACACGGGGTAGGAGTGTAAACGAGGTGGACTGCTTTCAGAAGATCACTTAACTCCCTACTGCTGAAATATTAATTGTAAGCTTTTGATAATAAAGATTTTCTTCCTATGGGAATGATTCTGCCCTGTGTGTTTAAAGCTCCATATAAATGCTAAAAAAAAAACAAAAACTGATAGTATCTTGAAGAAATCTTTGTTTCTGACATTTACTGACTCCCTGAGCAGTGAAAACTGATGGAACATTTTTTGGCATTATGGGCCATAAGATTGTCAGTCTATCCAGGAACAGCAGAATACTATTTTAATTGAGAGCAGGGGCAAATAAACTAACCTCTGTCCACCCCACCTGGAAAGTAAAACCCGGATGTCTCAATCTGTCCTTTTTCTGGAGCCATATGGTAACCCTAACCCCATCCCCAACCTCTCTCGCTGCTGATGTTGTGTTAGGCAAAAATCTGATTGGGCCATAGCCCTGATTGGCACCCCATTCATTCATTTCTTCATTTCATACAAATTAAAGACCACATTTCCAGTTAAAATTGATCAGTACAGTGAACATAAAAGTGTAATAGGTACAGAACCCAGAAGTGACGTCTGAAAGAGCCAACACTGACGCAGGCAGCAAGTTTGTGATACTGCTCATGCTGGGAAAATTAAAGAGGTGCAAGGGAAGGGGTGCATGCATGCGGCAGGAGTAGGTGGGAAGGAATGGGGGATGGAGAGGAGGATGGGTACCGGTGCCCCCACTAAGATGGCGCCCGGGACGGACTGCCCACCCCTTACTAAGACACTCATCAATAAGTCGCACTACAGAATCTAGTACCAGTCACAGTGTGTGAATCCAGTGGTGTACCAAGGGAGAGGGGGGCAAGGGGGGCGGTTCACCCCGAGTGCATGCCCCAAGGGGGTGCACAGCTGGCCACCCACCAGGGAATAGGCTGCCACTGCCACCATCAGGAACAAGCCGGCGCTGAGTTCTCCCTCCCTGCTTTTCTTCCCCGTGGGGCCGACCAACTCTCGCCTGGCTGGCCCGGAACGTCCTCTCCGACGTTAGAATTGACATCGGGCAGCGAGAGTTGGTCGGCTCTGCGGGGAAGAAAAGCAGGGAGGGAGAACTCGGCGCCGGCTTGTTCCCGATGGCAGCAGTGGCAGCCTTTCCCCAGCGGCGGTGGCAGCAGCATGTTTCCCAATGGCGGTGGCATGGGGGAGGGCAGGGAGAAAGAAAGAAATAAAGGGAGCAGTATGAAACAAAGAAAGAAAGAAATGGGGCACGGAGAGAGAGAGAAAGACAGACATACAGAAAGAAAGGGGGCAGGGTGAAAGAAAAAAAATGGGGCACGGAGAGAGAGAGAGAGAGAGAGAGAAAGACAGACATACAGAAAGAAAGGGGGCATGGAGAGAGAAAGAAAGAAGGAGGCAGGATAAAACAAAGAAAGTTGGGGGAGGAAATGAGGTCTGGAGGAAAGGAAGCATACAGGAGGCTGAAAAAAGGGAAGAAATATTGAATGCACAGTCAGAAGAATAAAGTGCAACCAGAGACTGATGAAATTACCAAACAAAGGTAGGAAAAATGATTTTATTTTCAATTTAGTGATCAAAATGTGTCCGTTTTGAGAATTTATATATGCTGTCTATATTTTGCACTATGGCCCCCTTTTACTAAACCGCAATAGCAGTTTTTAGCGCAGGGAGCCTATGAGCGTCAAGAGCAGCGTGGGGCATTCAGAGCAGCTCCCTGTGCTAAAAACCACTATCGTGGTTTATAAAAAGGGAGGGGGTATATTTGTCTATTTTTGTATAATTGTTACTGAGGTGACATTGCATAAAGTCATCTGCCTTGACCTCTTTGAAAACCCGCGGAATATAAATGATAATTAACGTTTTCTCTGTGTACAGTGTGCTTTGTGTTTTTAAAATTTTATTGTTGGTAGATCATTTTGACTTGGCTACAAAGGTAAGGGAGAGGGGGGGAGGGAGGGAGGGGAGCTGCCGGAAACATCTAGTAATCCTTGCAGGCTTGACTGCAGGGAATTATTTTTGTAAAATCATGTTTTGTTATGTGACTGGCATTATTTAGACTTTAATTTCTATGAATTAATAGAATGAAAATGATATAAAATTACTTGCTTGTTTTTATGTGCGTGCGCTGAAGAAAAGTGGAGAGAGAGAGGGCTGAGGATGCTGAAGGGAAATGGGGAAGAGAGAGTAGGGAGAAGACGCTGATTTGTAAATTGGCAATTGTACAGAATATTGTTTCTTTTTATACTTTAATATAATAAGTTCAGTATAGAAGAATTCAAGGCTTGTGTG
This sequence comes from Geotrypetes seraphini, assembly GCF_902459505.1. NCBI lineage: Eukaryota > Metazoa > Chordata > Amphibia > Gymnophiona > Dermophiidae > Geotrypetes > Geotrypetes seraphini. The sequence goes on along the minus strand of NC_047090.1, from coordinate 143,820,591 downwards.
GATGGAATCAAGTGGTTTGTGGGGATGGGGACCGAGCTTACGGTATTTTCTTATTTCTCATTATTTGTTTTATTTTTATTTGATAATTTGTAAAGTGGCGATTGTTATGTATCATTTTTTTCAAATTTACGTCTACTGTCTTTATATTTTGCACAGTATTAGAGGACATGTGTTACTGTTTTTGTGGTGTTGTGGTGTTGCATTGTATGCAGAGTCTGGTTTATTGGCGGTTCAGTTTAACTTTTGTCTACATATTTCTATTTTTAGTTTGTGATTATTCCATATTGGGCGAAGGAGTATCTCTGTTCTGTGTGTATGAAAAGAACATAGTTTTCAGTTGGCATTGACTGCAAGATCTGGCTTGTTTAGTTTTACAATGTATGTGTTGGTGTTCTAGTGCTCACTGCAGTGTTTAAGATGCCTTTCGCTAGGTATACTCTTGATGTGCGATATGTGGATTGTTACTAAAAATCATATTTTTCATATAGATGGGGGGTGCCAAAAAATGATGGGCCCCGGGTGTCACATATGCTAGGTACGCCACTGTGTGAATCAAATAAGCATGGAAAGCTAAATAAGATTATTGCAATAATTGCTGCAACTACAAAACTAGTGACTAATGCATGAGTCGAAAATCTAATGGTGATAACACCAAAGCTGATGAACAAAGTACAGTTTAAAATCCTTGGTGGCAAACACAGGTATCGATATTCAACCAGCGACGGTAAGTGATTTTTTTTTTAGCTGCTGCTGGTGCTATTCCTGGTTATTCAATGCAAGGCCATGTCCAGGCACTAGCACTAAATACAGTAAAACCTTGGATTACAAGTAATTTAGTTTGCAAATGTTTTGCAAGACAAGCAAAACAATGTCTTGCAATAGAAGTACATACAGTATACACGCGTCACATCATCACAACTGAGCCGATGGTTCTTCTCTCTCTGACACTGTGGGAGTGTAGTGACTGTTCTAAACGAGCAAGGTCTTGCAATACAAGTACATACAGTATACACACATCAAATCATCACGACTGAGCCGATGGTTCCTCTCTCTCTGACGCTGCGAGAGTGTAGTGACTGTTCTAAACAAGCGAGGTCTTGCAATACAAGTATATACAGTATACACACATCACAACTGAGCCGATGGTTCTTCTCTCTGACGCTGCAAGAGTGTAGTGACTGTTCTAAACAAGCAAAGTCTTGCAATACGAGTACATACAGTATACACACATCACAACTGAGCCGATGGTTCTTCTCTCTCTGACGCTGCAAGAGTGTAGTGACTGTTCTAAATGAGCAAGGCCTTGCAATACAAGTACGTATAGTATTTTGTATTAAAGTTTTCGGGTTGTGGAACGAATCGTCTGAGTTTCCATTATTTCTTATGGGGAAATTTGCTTTGATATACGAGTGCTTTGGATTACAAGCAGGCTTCTGGAACAAATTATGCTCACAAACCATGGTTTGACTGTATTTGGGTTTATGTGGCCAGCTATCTCTTATACAGGTAAGTGTGATATTCAGCAAATATCCACCTAAATGACACTGCATAAAAGTCAATTCTGGTCACTGTATCTCAAAAAAGATATAGTGGAAATAGAAACGGTTCAAAGAAGAGCAACTAACACCCCCTCTTTTACTAAGGCGCGCCAGCTGCTTTAGGCCCGCCGGACTCCTCCCCCAATCAGGTTAGCGCATGTGCTACTTAATAGGACCCTTTGCGGTGCACGCCTTGATTGCTGCACCTCTACTCACCTCACCTCCAGACTGCACGAAGTTCTTATCTTATTGTTTTAAAGATTTTTTTAACTGTTTTAAGTTATATTCATTGTTCTTACTTTATTTTGTAGTCTATTTGCTGTCCTTTCCTCTGCCGCCGCAAAGCGGCAGCCCGCCGGACTCCTCCCCCAATCAGGTTAGCGCATGTGCTACTTAATAGGACCCTTTGCGGCGCACGCCGAAGGAGCGCACAAAAGGAGCAGGACCTGCTCCTTAGTTCACTCCTTCGTTCGCCTTCCGAGGGCGCCTCTATTCATCACCACTTCAACATTTTTTCAATGCTTAATACACCCAATTTTACACGAGCTATTTACACACTTATGACACTTTTTTCTCTCTTTCTATGCTCCCAAGATACACTCATTAAGAAAAACGTAATCATGGCCTTGAACCATCAAAACATCCCAGTACAATTAAATAATAGACCTACTTTTTATAGATCCCCTAGATTAACATCAAGCATACTTTTACCAATACCTACGCTTACCTCTCATTCTAGCGATCCATTACCAAAAACACCCATACCACTTCAAACATTCTGCACTTCTAAATCTTCCAATTTAAAATTGGGCCTAATCAACTCAAGATCCCTCAAAAACAAATATCACCTGTTAAAAGACGCTATTCTCCAACAAAACTTACATATCCTTTGTATCACTGAAACCTGGCTCGCTGATGGCGAGGAAGCATATCTTTCTTTTTGCCTTCCCCCCAATTATGATTTTATATGGAATCACCACCATAACCGCAAAGGTGGAGGATTAGCCATAATTTTTCTCAAAAATTTAATTAGACCTCAAGATCAATCCATTAATAACTCCATAATTGAATATCTTCACATTAAAATTAACCTTAAACAAAAAATAGATCTTCTCCTATTATACATTCCCCCCCCCCAATAGACCACTCAAAACTAACACTATTTCATAATCTGCTTTTCGACTTTTGTTCAACTGCTAACCACCCAATCATTATGGGAGACTTCAATATTAATTTCGATAATCTTAATAACCCATACACCTCAGATACTATAAAGCTTTTTAATGACTTAGAACTGAAAACATTGATTCATGAACCCACTCATCAAGCTCAGCATATACTTGATATGATTTTGATACCCACTTCCCAAACAATCTCTCACTCAGTTCCAAACATTCTGTCAGTTCCATGGTCAGATCATAATCTAATCTCTCTAAACCTTTATCTTACAGAATCTTTTATCCCAATTCATTTCTCTGAAATTAAAACATTCTCATACAGAGACTTTTCCAAATTGGAGACTTCAGATATCTCACCATACTTCAGCCCTTCCATAACCATTCCAAAATTCACAACTATTGAAGAACAACTTCAACACTGGAATTCATCTCTAGAATCTATTGTAAATTCTAAATTACCACTAATCACTAAAACAGTATCCATTCAAAAATTTAAAAACCCCTGGTATTCTAAAGAATTATCTCAACTAAAAACACAACTTCGTGCCTCAGAAAGGAAGTGGCGTTCTTCCAAAACTCTTATTAATCTCCAAAAGTTCAAAGATAACGCTTCTTATTATAAAAGCAAACTTACCCAGGCAAAAAAATCTTATTACAACAACAAAATTCAAAAAGCTAAAAACACTTCGGTATTATTTAATATTTTAAAATCTATTAATCCAGAAAAAAAAAACGAAAAATCTAATCCAAAATCAATCCTAAGAACACAAAAACTAGCAGACTATTTCTGCCAAAAAATCGCCATGATCAGACAAAACTTTACAAAAAATACAACAACTTCATCTGCATTGGAAAACACAAACTCAAATAACCTCATTCCTACTGCCAAATGCTCAAACCTCAGGACACCATCCCTAAAAGAAATAGAAGGACATCTCAAATCAATCAACTTAAAAGGCTCTCCACTAGATCTTTTTCCACCATTTTACCTGAAGAAATTTTTTCATAGCTTTGGCCCTTTTATTCTTTCCCTTATCCAAACCAGCTTCGTTTCTGCAACCGTACCTACCTCTTGGAAAACCTCTATCGTCACACCAATAATAAAAAATTCCAAAACCAGCCAAGACGACATAGCTAACTACCGCCCCATTTCTAACTTACCTTTCTTAATGAAACTTTCTGAAAAACTAGTCTTTGAACAACTTTCAGAATTCATAGAATCCTCGAACGCATTACATCCCAACCAAACTGGCTTCAGAAAACATCACAGTACGGAATACTCAATGATCGGTCTCGTAACAAATATCCACTATTATCTTGACCAGCACAAATCTGTAGCTCTCATCTCATTAGACTTAACTGCAGCATTCGATACAATTGACCACGAACTTCTACTAAATCGAATGCATTCATTAGGCATAGAAGGCCAAATCCTTAATTGGTTAACTTCTTTTTTATCAAACCGTACATCTCAAGTTAAATTTAATGACGTTTATTCTGCAAATTTCTCCTCTACTTATGGGGTACCTCAAGGATCAATACTATCGCCTCTTTTATTTAATATATTTCTATCACCTCTCATTACTATTTCACAATCACTAGGCTTTACAGCCTTCTCTTACGCAGACGACATCCAGCTCATTCACCCCCTCAATCCAGAAAAAGAAGAAGAAATAAAAAGCATCAATGATAAATTAGAAGTAATAAAAAACTGGCTAAACAATAACAAACTAGCATTGAATACTCAAAAATCAAAAACTATGCTATTTACTTGGAAAGGAAACATAACTTCAAAAATACCATTCTTACTGGATAACACTCCTCTAGAATCTGTATTTCAACTGAAAATTCTTGGGGTAATAATAGATGTAGATCTATCATTTCACAGCCATATTAGCCAAATAGTTAAATCATGTTTTTACAGACTTCGGCTTCTTCGTTCAATTTCTACCTTTTTAGACCCTAAATCAATCAACATTTTGGTTCACTCTTTAATCATCTCAAAATTAGACTATTGTAATTCCCTCTTAATTAACATAACCCAGAAAGAAAAAAGACGGCTTCAAATGATCCAAAACACAGCAATTAAATTAATTTACAAAGCAAAAAAATATGATCACGTGACCCCATTATTTATCAAATCTCATTGGCTTCCCATTTCTCACCGAATCACTTTCAAAATTTTATTTCTGGTTTTCAAAACACTAATTTCCAACGAACCTTCATTTATATCAAAAATGATTATTCCATATAATTCTGCACGTACTCTAAGATCATCCTCATCGAACTTACTTTCAATCCCCTCACTGAAAATTATCGGTACTAGACGGAATGATATTTTCTCCGTTATGGCTCCTACATTGTGGAACTCCCTTCCTAATTTTATTAAAAGCGAAAAAGATCTAGTCTCTTTTAAGAAAATTTTAAAAACATATCTATTTCAAGATGCATTTGATACATGATACGATATACTTAAATTTGATTCACGACACGATATACTCAAAATTTTTACATTTTACAATAATTAAAAAATTTTTTTACCTTACCCCTTTAATTCCTATTGTCTTTTCCCTTCTATGTAATTTCTAACAAACAACAAAATTGTAACTTTCCCCTTTCTCCCTACTCATTCATGTCTGTCTAAAAATCGTCTGTCTAATGTCTGACTTATTTAAATTTTATGTAATACCAACTTCTGATGGTTTTTAAATTGTACATCGCTTAGATATTGTAATAAGCGATTCATCAAATGTGATTAAACTTGAACTTGAAACTTAATATTTAGCACGCGCTAAATCGGCTAGTGTGCTTTAGTAAAAGGACCCCATAGTAAATGACGGCAGATAAAGATCTGAACAGTCTATCCAGTCTGCCCATAAGTTATACCCATTAAAAAATACATGATTAGATTAACTTGTCTCTTCTTTGATATTTCTGGTCCATAGACTGTAAAGATGCTAAAGGGGAAGGAACTCATCTCCTATGTGGAAAGACTAAGGAGGTTTGGGTTCTTCAGCTTGGAAAAGAGATGGCTGAGGGGAGATAGGAGTGAAGTCTACAAAATCCTGAGCGGTGTACAACGGGTAAAAGTGAATCAATTTTTTACTCTTATCAACAATTACAAAGACTATGGGCTCCTTTTACGAAGGTGCGCTAGCTAGCATGCACCGGATTAGCGCACGCTATAGTGCGTTCTACCACCTGCTCAAAAGGAGGCGGTAGAGGCTAGCGCATGCAGCGATTTAGCGTGCGCTATTCCGCACGTTAAGCCCCTTGCGCACCTTCGTAAAAGAAGCCCTAGGGGACACTCAATGAAGTTACAGGGAAATAATTTTAAATCCACTCCAGAAACGTCGGTCTCACTTCGTACTCTAAAGGATCTGCCCCTAAGATACGATGCGTACTATTGCAAATCCTCCTCGACTTTGCCCAATCATTCCAACTTCAATAACAATATGTCCAGATAGACAGTGTCAAAAGCCCTGAAATATCAAGTGACACTAGGCAATATCTCGTATTCTTATCCAATTCCTCCCGTAAAGTATCCAACACAGAAATCAGAAGCAATTCCACACTATGAACTTGTCTAAATCCAAATTGAAATGGATCAAGGCAGTCAATCCAATCTACGCAATCATTATTTGGGGCTAGAACGTCCACTGTGCATCTAATCTTACCCCAGGATTCTGGACCACAGCAGATGCAGCAGAGTCAACATCACCTCATTGTATATAACCTTCTGATCCATCAGAAAAGGTGGCCAACTTTTTGCAGCCATCCAAGCACCGACATTCTTCACCTACTCATTTAGACATGCTGAAATATCAGCAGTTGACTCACCAGAGATAATTAGCTGCATGTCATTCGCATAAATACAGAATTGAACTCCCAAAGATCTCAACTCAAGTGCTGGTGGCTGGAAAGAGATGTTGAATAAAGCATCTATCTGCCAGGGCAGATCTTATGGAACACCAGAATGAATAATCCACCCAGAAGACACGGTGGCTTCTGACGCCACCTGAACCTACTGCCCAACTCCAAACAGAAATGAGCAAAACAAGACATTTAAACCCAGCAACCCATGCTCCAGGTAGACAAGCCCAACAGAACACCATAATCTGCTGTGTTGCGATGCTATTGTGCTTGAGGGCACAGAAGCACTGCAGAGCACAGTTTTGTAAAGTTGCCAAAATATTTGTATTTTTCTTTCTTTGTAGAAGTTAAGATGTTGGCATTAGCAATTATTTTAAAGCTCAGAAACCCTGTGTCTGATGCACTGGAAATACAGTAAAACTTTGGATTGCAAGTAACTTGGTTTGCAAGACAAGCAAAACATTTTATTAAATTTTAACTTGATATACAAGCAATACAAGTACATAGAGTATACACACATCACAACTGAGCCGATGATTCTTCTCTCTCTGACGCTGCAGGAATGTAGTGACTGTTCCAAATAAGCGAGGTCTTGCAATACAAGTACGTATAGTATTTTGTATTAAAGTTTTTGGGTTGCGGAACGAATCGTCTGAGTTTCCATTATTTCTTATGGGGAAATTTGCTTTGATATATGAATGTTTTGGATTATAAGCATGTTTTTGGAACGAATTATACTCTTAAACCATGGTTTGACTGTAATATGTTCTCGGATATGTGGTGCCTCAGTCATTATAACCCCCCCCCCACACACACACACACACACACATGTATTATTAGGATAACAGTGCCTGGTTTGTGCCAGTTTCTGGATTCCCACTTATATCCATGGTCCTTTCTCTCACTCTCATCCATGGGTTCTTTCTTCATCTCCCTATACCCAACAGCCAGCTTCTCTTCCTATACTTCCATCCTTACTCCTTTCTCCCTCAGCCTTCCTCTACTCGGGATATATTTTCCCCTGCCCTTCACCATTCCCCATCCCTGGTCCTCTGACCATCTGTCTCTTAACTTCTCTCTTTTCTTCTTCTTGCACCTCTTGACTTCCATTTGGGTCCTGACTCCCCTCCCTTTGTCCCCTGCCCTTGTTTCTCTGCCCAGGGGTAGCACCCTTCATGTTTATTAATGTTTCATGTTTATTTAAATTTGATAGACCGCTTTAACAGAAATCAAAGTGGTTTTACACAGTTAATAATTACAGCAGACCCTCAATATTCACGGGGGTTAGGCAGAGCCAGCCCGCAAATAGGGAAAATCGTGAATAATTTTTTGGGCCTGCTCTGACCCACCCCTGCCTCCCTCGTGCCTCCCTCCTGCGTCCCCGACCTTACCTGGTGGTCTAGCGGTGACACGGGGCAGGAGCTATCTTCCTACACTCCTGCCCCGTGCAGAGCCAGCATCAAAATGGCTGCCGTGAGTTCCCATTGTAGTCTATAACGGGAACTCATGGCAGTCATTTTGATGACGGCTCTGCATGGGGCAGAAGCGTAGGAAGACCTCTCCTGCCCTGCGTCACCACTAGACCACCAGGTAAGGTCTGGGGGATGTCCGGGGCAGTGTTTCTGAATTAAAAACAAGGGGCAAAAAAATCACGAATGACCAAATTCACGAGTGGGGAAACCATGAATCAGGAGGGGGAGCTGTATTAAAATTAAAAAAAAAAGGGGACAACAAAACAACACCAAAAGCGAAAGATAGCATACCAACAGACAGTGACCAACTGGAACGAAAGAAGATGGGGAGGAACTACAATATTTGTATAGAAAAGATCAAAGAAAGGTCAAAAACATAAGGAGGGTGAAACAATGAGCTTAATCAAAAATGCTGGATTACTGTAGACTTATAAAATCCTTAAAAGGACAATTATGATTCAAACGCATCTTTAAAGAGAAATGTTTTTAAACTGGATTTAAACTTATCGAGGACCGTGATTTCTCTTAAGTGGCTTGGAGCCGCATTCCAAAGCAAGGGGGCTATGACAGAAAAGATGCTGGTTCTCATAGTATTGATGTGCCTGTTAAGGGATAGAAAGTAAATTTTGGTTAGCGGATCGGAGGGAATGTTGAGAAGAATGAAAGATCAGGAGCCTGTTAATAAAATCTGGCTGACCTGCGATCTTAGTTTTAAAAGTCAACAACAATCTTGTAAGTAATTTGATATTCAATAGGCAACCCTCCCCCTCCCCAAGCTCTCTAGTTGATGAAGCTGTGTAGGGAAAAATATTGGTGCCGCCATGACCTTGATGACCCACTCACAGCCTATGCCTCTGTTCTCCATCCTAGGTTTGATAGTGTGGTGCAATAGTTAGAGCTACAGCATCAGCACCCTGAGGTTGTGGGTTCAAATCCCTCACTGCTCCTTGTGATCCCGGGCAAGTCACTTAATCCCCCCCACCCCACCCTATTTCCCCATGTATACTAGATAGAGTTTGAGCCTGCTGGGACAGATAGGGAAATATGATAAACTACCTGAATGTAAAACCACGTAGGATATAAGTAGTATATAAATAAATAAAATTTTAAAAAATATCCCTTCCTTTAATCTACTATAGAGGGTTATTGCTCCAGAAAACAGCAAGGCCCCGTCCCCTAGGGACCTCTGAGGGACAGAAGTGTTGCCCAGACCAGCGTCATCAGATACTGCCAGTGTCACTTCAAAAACGCTGAGGTTGCCAAACACTTCATCAAATGCTCATACAAAGTGAAAATGAAGTACATTATGGTGCTCATTTTGGAAGGGCTATTCACATTTGAGATGCACATAAACTGGTACTTAAATGTTTATCTTGCATAAACTTCCAAGTTCCCATTTTACAAAGCCAGAATGTGCATGTCAAAAACCCAAGTGCATGCAAATGAAAGGGGGCATGGCCTGAGCATGTTATGGGTGGGACTAGGCATGGTTAGTTGATACATGTTTATTCTCCATTTCAGGAGTATAAATGTCAATGTCTTAACAGGTTGATATCAGGATTTATACCTGTTACCAAACACTTTGAGGTTTTGGCACACTGCTCCTATTAAGCAGCAATCTATTGGAGGGGATTAGGGAAAGTTGTCCCCTTAATCCCCCAGTGTTTTTTGTCCTTCTCCCTCTCAAAAATAACATCAAAATGGCAAGGGATACTGTGACAAAGTCAGGAAAATATATGTTTATATTTCTAAACTGGTACAGATAAACACGTATGTGCTGGTTTTCAACCTGTTGAAATTGTTTATGGTTTTTTTCCAGGGCAGAGTTTGGGTGGAGCTGGGAGTTATGCAGACATGTGAAAAATTCAGTTCCAGTGCCCACATAGCTAACCAGTGTTACGCAAACAGCAGTCCTATCTTTGCCCAGTTAGCCATGTGGTTATGGCACTGTATATCCTCGTAACTTCCAGGTACTGCTACTGACCCAGACATTCAGTGCTGGTATCCATGTATAGCTCAACACTGAATATCCGGCTGTAAATTAATAAGTGGATGTTAGTTTTAGTGTTCATTAAAAAAAATTGACCACTGCCGGCTCAATATTGACCTTTTAAGTTTATTGTGGTTATGGTTTATTAAACTGAAGCTGACTCCATTGAGCTGACTGGTTCAGTGTATGATGCTGTCCTGGGCAGGTGCCAGGGAATCAAGAATCCTTGCAACACAAGAAAAACTCTCAGGAGATCCTATCAGCATGTCCTAAACTCTCTCTGGTAGACTGCTAAGGGGTCCAGGAAACAGAGAATTCAAAGACTTTCTTAGGCCTTGCTATACATACCTTTTATATATGCTACATAAGAACATAAGAAGTTGCCACCATTGGGTCAGACCAGAGGTCCATCGCGCCCAGCGGTCCGCTCCCGCGGCGGCCCATCAGGTCTGTGACCTGTGAAGTGGTTCCTGACCATTTCTGTAACCTACCTCTACATCTATCTGTAACCCTCAATCCCCTCATCCTTTAGGAACCTATCTAAACCGTCCTTGAAACCCTGTAGTGTGCTCTGGCCTATCACAACCTCCGGAAGCGCGTTCCATGTGTCCACCACCCTCTGGGTAAAAAAGAACTTCCTCGCATTTGTTCTAAACCTGTCCCCTCTCAATTTCTCCGAGTGACCCCTTGTACTTGGGTTCCCCACAGTCTGAAGAATCTGTCCCTATCCACCTTCTCTATGCCCCTCAGGATTTTGAAGGTTTCTATCATGTCTCCTCTAAGTCTCCGCTTTTCCAGGGAGAACAGCCCCAGCATTTTCAACCTGTCAGCGTATGAAAAGTTTTCCATACCATTTACCAGTTTAGTTGCTCTCCTCTGGACCCCCTCAAGTACTGCCATGTCCTTCTTGAGGTACGGCGACCAGTACTGGACACAGTACTCCAGATGTGGGTGCACCATTGCACGATATAGTGGCATGATGACTTCCTTCGTCCTGGTCGTGATACCCTTTTTAATGATACTCAACATTCTGTTCGCTTTCTTTGAGGCTGTCGCACATTGTGATGATGCTTTCAATGTTGTGTCCACCATCACCCCCAGGTCTCTTTCAAGGTTGCTCACCCCTAGCAGTGATCCTCCCATTTTGTAGCTGAACATTGGGTTCTTTTTCCCTACATGCATGACCTTGCATTTCTCTATGTTAAAACTCATCTGCCACTTTTTTGCCCACTCTTCCAGTCTCATTAGGTCTCTTCGCAGTCTTCCGTGTTTCTAACCCTGCTGCAGAGTTTGGTGTCATCAGCAAATTTAATAACCTCACATTTTGTCCCCATCTCCAGGTCGTTGATAAATATATTGAACAGGAGCGGTCCCAGCACCAACCCCTGTGGAACTCCACTCGTGACCCATTGCCAGTCTGAGTAATGGCCCTTTACTCCAACCCTCTGTTTCCTGCCTGCCAGCCAGTGTTTGATCCATCGGTTGACATGTGTCAATTTAATGTATATGCTATATGTGTTATATATTTTTAAATAAATTGTTGATTCTCAAAGTTAGTTGATTGTGGGCATGTGTGATTTTCAAACTCCTTTATGGAATATTGGACTCTTTGATTCCCCTTAGTGGGAATTTCTTTAGATCCTGATATTCAAGAATTACAACAATTCACAAATTAGCATTTCCTTCTCTGAAAGGTATTAAATGCACTGGGAAGCTTAGTAAATCTTTTACTTTTAAATTGGTGAGAATTTGGAATAGACTTCCAGATTCTCTAAAACTGGTAGATCAGTTATTTCAATTTCGAAAAAGTTTAAAAAATTGGTTGTTTTCACAATAGTTCATTTGATTTTAGCTGTCGTACAAGTAATTTTATGCAATTCAACATTCTTTTTTCTAACTTTTTCCATCCATCTAATCTAACCAATTTCTGTTTTTATCCCACAGTTTTTACTTGTTTCTGTTTCATTTTTTTAAGGAGTAGATTCGGTATATAAAATGAAGATTAGATTAGTTTAGATTAGTGTCCCTTCCCCACTCTTTCTTTTGATGAGACTGCTGAGGACAGCAGAGTTGGCTTCCATATAGATTGATAAATGATGATCAATAATAGCAGTTTTCTTGTTATTGTTCATCAGCATTTTAGTTAACATGTCCACGCAAGCTCATTCCAAAGGTTATTCTGAAGCAAAGTGCACAAGATTCCTTTTAAATTGAAAGGTTGACAGTGGCTGTGATAAAAACCTAAAGTACTGCCTACTTAAAAGGGTAGTTCTATAAACTTGATGCTTGCATTTGCATGCATGAGTTTTGCATAAATTAGTACTTCCCAAACTGTGGGTCATGACCTCCAATGGTGTCACCCATGCCATGTTTCGGGTCCCAACCTGGGTGAGCACTACACGGTGTCCAGAAAAACACATAGGGCCGGCTCAATCTATGACACAGGTAAGGCACTGGCCCAGAGCACCAGTGATAAAGGGAGCCAAAATCCTGGTTTAGAATTTCTTCCTCCCTATTCTCTTCCCTCTATCCCTCTGCCTGTAGTTCAGTATCCAAATATATATTCAGGAATAATTGATTGCCCCAAGTGCACTAAACTACAAACAGATATGAACTAATGTGCACACATGTGATTATAACATGCACCTTCTAACATTTCTCAGTGCTCAGAGAACCGTTTTTAGCTTATGAGACTGCAGGGTGAAGCAAAATTTTAGCCCGTATCAGTAGTGGGCTAAAATTTTGCTTCACCCAGCAGTCTCATAAGCTAAAAACGGTTCTCTGAGCACTGAGAAGTGTTAGAAGGTGCGTGTTATAATCACATTAGTTCATATCTGTTTGCAGTTCAGTATCAACAGGATATGAGGGAGGAAAGAGAGAAGGAGAGATGCTGAACTGGGATTTTAATACCCTTTAGCATCAGTGGGGTGAGGAGGAGGGAGAATTGAGAGGAGGAGATACTGGTCACTAGCAAGGGTAGGGGGAGAGAAGAGAGTAAAAGGAGAGGTACCAGAAAGTGGGCAGGGGTGGGAGATGCCAGTGCAATGGTTGGCTCAGGATGTCACAGTCCCTTGATCAAGTCCAGAAAAAAATGGAACCACTTACATAGTTTCAAACATTTAGTGTGGCCTTTGAAAATACATTAGTATAATGGGTTTTTCTTAGTTCATTCATAATTTGTGTTCAAAAGTGCCCTTCTTCAGCTTTGAAACATTCATGAAGTCTTCAACTGAACTGTTCCGTTAATTAAGAGCTCATATGAACATATAGTAAGAACATAAGCATTGCTATACTGGGACAGACTGAAGGTCCGTCAAGCCCAATAATCTTGGGCCAATCAGGTCACAGTGACCAATCCAGGTTACAGGTACCTGGCAAGATCCCAAAACAGCAAGCTAAACAACGTAATCTCCATAGAGAGTTATAGACTTAGTCCAGTGAGTTTCCAGTTTTTCCATAAGCTATTTTTCCTATGATATGAAAAAATGGAAAACTTGCTGGACTAGGTGTATAACCCTTGATAAAGACTACGTTGCTTTTTTTTTTTTTTTACCAAACCTTTCAAACCACCTCGTATATGCCAGCATTCTGCCTAAGAGCTATTCTCCACATAATATATGTAAACCACTTTGACTGTACCCACAGACTCTTTACCCTTCACTCCTTAACTTACATAGTATGTATTTATGAGAGAGTTGTACAAAAGATACTGGGCTAGATGGACCATCAGTCTGACCCAATATAGATACTAATGTATAGATACTATGTATCCTTACATTCTTATCTAATATAAAAAAATGGTAGGACGCGCATGCGCACTAAAAAAATCGTGTTCCCTGATCCCGTCGCGGAAACACGATTGCGCATGCGCGGGTTTTACGTCACCGCACTCTGTTCCTCCTCCACCATGCCAAGCCAGCCATGCCCGCCGCCGGCCTCGAGCTCCTGGGGGCCCCATGTCCGGCACCGGCCTCGAGCTCCTCGGGGCCGGCGGCACGAGCCGCCCGGCCGGTGCTGAGGCCCCGCCTCCCGCTTCCGCCCTATACGCTCTTCAATTCCTCCAGGCAGTGGCAGACCAAACAGGACCCGATCGGACACCAGGGTTCTACACACTCGCGGAACCCAAACTAATGTTCACAAAGAATTAATTTTTAAGTTCAGCAGACCCCAAGGTAATGTTGTGGCCGAAGTTATTTTTTAAGTTCTAAGCCGCTGTGCAAACCCCCCCCCAACTGGAGATCGCCGCTCTCCCCCCCCCAACTGGAGATCGCCGCTCCCACCCGCTCCCACTGTGCAAACCCCCCCAACTGGAGATCGCCGCTCTCACCCCCCTCCCCCCCAACTGGAGATCGCCGCTCTCCCCCCCCTTCCCCCCCAACTGGAGATCGCCGCTCACACCCGCTCCCACTGTGCAAACTCCCCCCCCCAACTGGAGATCGCCGCTCTCACCCCCCTCCCCCCCCAACTGGAGATCGCCGCTCTCACCCCCCTCCCCCCCAACTGGAGATCGCCGCTCTCACCCCCCCCCCCCCCAACTGGAGATCGCCGCTCTCACCCCCCTCCCCCCCCAACTGGAGATCGCCGCTCCACCCGCTCCCACTGTGCAAACCCCCCCCCCCATGGGAGGATGCGCTGCAGCAAAGTGCTGCACAGGTACTGGAGGAGGAGAGACATATCGCTTCTGCACCGGTACAAACATCCCTCCAGCGTTGGCACTCTCTGCACGTTAAACAGGCTGCTTCGGGCTTTCTCCTGCAGTTGAGTCCCTTTGCCGCGTCACTGATTACATCATCAATGACGCAACAGAGAGCCTCAACGGCAGAAGAAAGCCGAAGCAGCCTGTTTAACGTGCAGCGAGTGCCAACGCAGGAGGGAGGTTTGATATTAAAGTCTTGCTAGGAGGGTCGCAGAGTCAGCGGGGGTTGGGCTGGGAGGGGAGAGAAGCGTCTGCCTCGGGTGCTTCAGGCAGCAGCAGCGTTTACAATTCGCTGCTGTTGCTGGCTTCAGGCCTTCCTCTCTGGCCGGTCCTGCCTACTTCCTGTTTTCATGAGCACAGGACCGGCCAGAGAGAAAGACCTGAAGCCAGCAACAGCAATGAATTGTGAATGCTGCTGCTGACCAATGAAGTAGTTAAATGAGGAAAGGGAGCAGAGGGGGAGAGAATGGCTTGGAGGGAAGGAGGAAGGTATGCCAGACCAAGGCAAAAGGAAGGAGGAGATGGAGAGAGGCCATATGGGACAGAGAGAGAGAGATGGAAAGAGAACAGAGGGCAGTGAATGGAAGGGGCAACATAGAGGGTGAACAGTATTCTAGCACCCATTAATGTAATGGGCTTAAAGACTAGTGCCTACATATTATACAATGCCAGTTTTTCGCAAACTTTTCCAAGCTGCGGCACACTATACTTGGGGCCGCAGGTGGAGGGTCTCCGCACATGCGCAGATGTCAACGTGATGATGTCACACGCATGTGTGACATCATCACATCGACGTCCATGCATGAGGCCCTCCAGATGGGGCCCTGAGCTTGTTAACCCTGAAATGACTATGCTGGTGGGGAGGTACGGAGAGAAGGAGAGGCACCTACGAGGAGCAGAGGCGCCGGCTGACTCATCTACATGACGTACCTCTTGCGGCACACCAGAAATCTCACTGTGGCACACTACTGTGCCATGACACACAGTTTGCGATACGCTGCACTACTATTCTAAAGTGGAATCTACGTGCTTTGGTTTTGTTATAGAATATGCTTCTACTGTGTGGCTTTGGGATGCCTAGATGGAAGCACCCACTTCTAGAACTATCCCTAAATTTAAAATGCCTTTTAAGCAGCCAGTGGCATAGTGAGGGGAAGAGGCGCCCGGGGTAGGCGGCGGCCAAAAAAGCAAACAGGATGCTAGGAATTATTTTAAAAAGGGATGGTTAAACAAGACCAAGAATATTATAATGCCCCTGTATCGCTCCATGGTGCAACCTCATCTGGAGTATTGTGTTCAATTCTAATCTCCTTATCTCAAGAAAGATATAGTAGCGCTAGAAAAGGTTCAAGAAGAGCAACCAAGATGGTAAAGGGGATGGAACTCCTCTCGTATGAGGAAAGACTAAAAAGGTTAGGGTTCTTCAGCTTGGAAAAGAGGCGGCTGAGGGGGAGATATGATTGAAGTCTACAAAATCCTGAGTGGAAAAAAAACGGGTACAAGTGGATTGATTTTTCACTCCATCGAAAATTACGAAGAATAGGGGACATTCGATGAAGTTACAGGGAAATACTTCTAAAACCAATAGGAGGAAATATTTTTTTCACTCAGAGAATAGTTAAGCTCCAGAATGCGTTGCCAGAAGATGTGGTAAGAGCTGATAGCGTAGCTGGTTTTAAGAAAGGTTTGGACAAGTTCCTGGAGGAAAAGTCCATAGTCTGTTATTGAGAAAGACACGGAGGAAGCCACTGCTTGCCCTGGATCAGCAGCATGGAATGTTGCTACTCCTTGGGTTTTGGCCAGGTACTAGGGACCTGGATTGGCCACCGTGAGAATGGACTACTGAGCTTGATGGACCATTGGTCTGACCCAGTAAGGCTATTCTTATGTTCTTATGTACCTTTTTAATGTTCCTGGCATGAGCAGCAATCCCAACCTGCTGCTTGCGCCAGCATTGGCTCTTCCTCTGATGTCACTTCCTAAGGTGCAGGTCCAGGTCAGAGAAAGAGCCAACACTGGCACAAGCAGCAGGTTGGGATTGCTGATCATGCTGAGAACATTAAAGAAGTATGGGGGATGGGAAGAGGTACGCACGCCCAATAGTGGGGGGGGGGGATGGAGAGGAGAATGGGTGCCGGCGCCTGGGGTGGACTGCCCTCCTCCCCCCTTATTACACCACTGTAAGTAGCATAATACTTGCAATATTTTGTTTTTGATTCTTAGGAGCTTAGGTGAACTAATAGTGACGGAAACGAAGGCGGACGGTTCTCTGAAAGAGGTCACAGGAAAAGGTTAGCAAAGTGCTTTCCCTGAGGCCAGAAGAATGAACCTAATACCTGGACAACTGGTACAGAGGCTGTGCAGACAAATTTCTGTTCCCTGAAGGAAAGAGCTGTTGCCATAGGGACTCGTTTATAAAAGGCTCCAGAAGAACCACATAGCTCAGATTTAGTATCATGGAGTCTATGGCACTGGCAATAATTTGATTGGTTTCTGATTAAAGGATTCATTAGGAACAGCTGGCCAGAGAAGAGACTCACTCTGTGACAGACTTTTTGCTTTCTGAAATGTATCTTTCATTTACGCGTTAGCTTGCTGTAATATTGGTGTTGCAGTTATAAATGTTCTGTTTCCTTGTTTGATCACAATTATGAGAAACCATTTAAGGCTCTTTTCCATTCAGTGCTTATTTAGGGTTACCATATGGCTCCAGAAAAAGGAGGATGGATTGAGGGATCCGGGTTTTACTTCCATTACTTTCAATGGAGGTAAAAACTAGATGTCTCAATTAGAGAATGACACGGTGGCGGTTTACCCGCGGCCACCGCATTTTAGCCGCGGGTCACCCGCCGAAAACGGGGAAGAAAACTAGCAGTCGCTGCGGCGACGGGGACAAGGCCATTCACCGCCCACGGGGCGGTGAATGGTCTTGTCCCCGCAGTGAGGCATGAAGGATCGCGCAGTCCCCGCAGCTCACACCCGCCTGCCCAATCGATTCTAGTGTTTAGCCAGCTCTCTCCCTTCTCCTCACCTTAGTTTGTAGATTTTCTTTTTCGGCGACCCGCACGCTATCAGAGAGCCGCGCACGCGCGGCTGCTCAGTGTTCAATCTTCTGCTCTGACGCAACCGGAAACAGGAAGTTGCAGCAGAGCAGAAGATTGAACACTGAGCAGCCGCGAGTGCGCGGCTCTCTGATAGTGTGCGGGTCGCCGAAAAAGAAAATCTACAAACTAAGGTGAGGAGAAGGGAGAGAGCTGGCTAAACACTAGAATCGATTGGCAGGCGGGTGTGAGCTGCGGGGACCGTGCGATCGCTAGTGTTCCCGGCTCAAATTGGAAGGAGGGAGTGAAAGGGAAAGGGGATGAAGTCGGAAAGAAAAACCCACAGCAGGAAAGAAAGGGAAGGACTGGCAGGTGAGCCAGATGCTAGAAGCAGGGGGGGGGGAAAGAAAGAGGGGAAAAAGCTAGATGGGGTTGAAAAGAAGAGACACACTGGTATGGAAGAGGAAGATAGGGGAAATCTGGACACAGGAAGGTAACAGAAAGAGGGGAAATTATGTGCATGGGGCATAGGGACAGAGACATAAAGGGGACATGCCATGGGGATGGTATATGGACACAGGGGGGGGCAATGGCAGATACATATGGGAGATATTAGAAATGGGGAAAATAGGAACACAGAAGCGAGATGGTTTGTGGGGATGGGACAGGGACCGAGCTCGCAGGCTCCAGTGGCTTGCACAAATTACATTGTAACGTGCCATGAAAATAAGAGGGAGGAAGGTAGATAGATAGGCCACGCGAGAGAAGCTGAAGGGTGGTAGAAAGGAACAGATGGTAAAGGAGGGAGGGAAGGGTGGTGGTGGAAAGGAATAGGACAGACATTGAAGGAGGGTGGAGAGGAACAGACCCCGAAGGGAAATGTGGAAGACAGAATGGGAAGAAGACAGATGCCAGACTATGGGGGACGGAGGGAAGAAGATGGGTGCTAGACCAATTGGGGGGGGGGGGTTAAGGGAGAGGCACAGAAACAGCAAATGGAAGACGCAGAGAGAAGACACACAGTGGATGGAAGGAATTCAATGAGAAGATGTGGAAAGCAGAAACCAGACAACAAAGGTAGAAAAAAAAATTATATTTATTTATTTATTTTTTGCTTTAGGATAAAATAGTATATTAGTTGTGTTGATAAAAATTTATAAACAAAGCCCTGCCAGCTGAACATCTCTTTCTCTAGTTCAGCAGCAGGAACTTTGATTTATAAGAAAGGAATAAGCTAAATATTACAGTACTAAGGCTTATATGGATGCAGCGGGGACGGTGACGGGGCGGTGAATGGGATGGCAGTGGCGGTGACGGGGCGGTGAAAGGGATGGCGGTGACGGTGACGGGGCGGTGAAGGGAACGGCGGTGACGGGGCGGTGCAGAGGATGGTCGGCCGGTGACGGGGCGGTGACGGGGACAGATTTTTTCC
This sequence comes from Geotrypetes seraphini, assembly GCF_902459505.1. Classification (NCBI taxonomy): domain Eukaryota; kingdom Metazoa; phylum Chordata; class Amphibia; order Gymnophiona; family Dermophiidae; genus Geotrypetes; species Geotrypetes seraphini. The sequence continues at coordinate 143,801,371 of NC_047090.1, read as the reverse complement.
CCGTGTCATTCTCTAGTCTCAATGTGTCCTCCTTATTTCCCTTGCAAAAATTTCATTGGAAGCCCAGATATCTCAGTCTGTCCTCCTTTTTCTGCAGCCATATTGTAACCTTATGCTTACTGGCAACATTTCTAACGTTTTTCAGCCAATAACCTTAAAAACCATTTGTTTTCACTTCAAAGGCTGCTCCCCTATTATCTGAAATCCTCCTAGACAGCACCATTTCTGCTCCGCTGTAGGATAGAACTCACCTCGAAGTACTGCTGAAATATTCACAAGCAATGTCACGGGAAAGCTTCCCTCTGTAACAGACACAGTTTAAGGTTTAAAATAATACTTTTTGTGCCTTACCTTACTTATATAAGAAGAAATATCTGATAGATTTTCTCAATGTCAAGTATAGCAGAGGCCTGCCAATTTTTCACCTGTACTAATGATGTCATCCATCAAGTCTTTAGATTTCAATATAGAAAATATTCCCCCATTCCACTTACGCTGTTGGAGACAAAATTCATCACTGTTAAAGAACTGATGATCTCAACATTCACACCCGCTAACAGGTATTTCATACAATTTTGCAGCCCTTATGGAAACCTGTAATTTGATCCTTCTACTGTAGGTTTTTTGTTTTTTTTAAATAGATATTAGAGTAGCTGGAATTACTTTTTTTCCTAAACTATTCATGTTCGTAGAGATGCCTTTTCAGCTAAGATATAAATGTGATAAAACGTGATGTCTGCACACAAAGCTCTACGCTGAACTGAGGTCACCTCTGATACATGTTCACAATACAACCATAAGTTTATCATGCACACAGGAATAAAACTAGGGCGTCCTTTAACAAAGCTGTGGCAGAAAGTAGCTTTAAGAACACCCTTGCACAGGTCTTTCCCATGAGCTAAGGCCATTTCTATCGCAGCCAGAAAATGGCCGATTTTCCAATTTCCAAATTAATGGACGTGCACTATGTTGAATATAATATAAAGCACTACTTCAGAAAAAATCATGATACACATATCCACAAAAGCAATCGAGATCATAATTTAGATATTTATTTATTTTTAAAATTTCTATACCGTCTGAATCCTGGGCGGTTTAGAATATATCCACATACATAATACTTAAAAACAGTACAAAAGAGAGACAAAACATCAGAATTTAAATTCACAATTAATTTTCAATCAAGACAACTTATTCTAGCAGGACCGCCTAGGGTGATGTTCTCAAATGATGTTTTGAAAGCAGTACGAGAAAATTTAGAGCAAGCAAGAGAAAATTTAGAAGACTATGGACTGATGAAGATATGCGGTGAATCTTGTTTCTCATTGATGATTCCTTGAGAACGTCCGATGGAGAGCAAATACAGACTGTGGATAAGATATTCTGAAGATGATTTATTCACAATAAAATCATAAAAATGCAATTACAAATACAAATATAATAGTCCAACTGGACCCTACACGGTCTGTGTTTTGGCGAACACGCCTTCCTCAGGGGTCCAGGTTGATGTAAAAACACAAAACATAAAAATAAAAAGGACTAAAAGCAAAGAACTTGTCTTTGTGCAGATAGCCGAAAGTAACTGAAGACAAGCAGCTCTTTGCTTTTAGTCCTTTTTATTTTTATGTTTTTGCATCAACTGGACCCCTGAGGAAGGCGTGTTCGTCAAAACACGGACCGTATAGGGTCCAGTTGGACTATCATATTTGTATTTGTAATTGCATTTTAATGATTTTATTGTGAACTAGTTTTTTAGCCCGTTACATTAACGGGTGCTAGTAAAGCCTCCTTCCCTCACATGTCCCCTATGGAATTGGCAGTGGAGGAGAAGGGTAAATGTAAGAGTAGCTTATCTGAAGAACGGAATATGCTCCGTGCGCTGGCGAACATTTAAAGAGGTATGCAGAGAGGAGAAGAGGTGCTTGCGCCCCCCCACGAAGACCCCCCTGCCTGCTCTTTGTCTGGCTCTTTGTTTTGATTTGTGCAAAGGTTTCAAGCCAGTCACTTTTTCAGTGGGTAGAATAAAGTCGAAGTTGGTGACCTGATGTAGCCATTTTGACATTTATAGATGGTTCCTGCTCCAAATAGCTTACAATCTAACTTAGAAATACAGACGCCAGATGCATACTTGTAGCACCTCATCTCCATATGCAGCTTCCCCATCCAGCTAGCTACTTTCCACCTGATAGCTCTCATTAGCCAGGAAGAGGGAGGTAGTTATTCCCCAATCCCTGCCCCTACTCTTATGTAGGCATAAAAATACACGATATCTTCATTAACAGAGGAGCACAGATGAAAGAACTGGAAACTGGCCTTGAATATTTATCTAAAAATGACTCTCATTGGAGGCTTATTTAGTAAGGATCTGTTTAACCCCCTTCCCCTCCCCTACCATTTTTCTTACTCAATCGTCCTTGTCTTCCCCTCCCCCACAACAAAATCCACCGCAAAACACTAATTTGTGTGGTCTCCCTCCGCGCCGAACTACCTGCTTCTGCTGGTTCTCCGCAGTCAGGTTGGTGTTATAATCCCAGCTGGCGGACACGCTCTTGAACATGATAATACCCGGATGTGATGCCACGTTTGCTTTATGTTTAAGCTCGTTCGTGTACCGTAACTATATCTTAAGTGTGAGAGAGCTAGTTCCCGTGCAGGTTTGCTGGTTTATGTTTAATTAGTCAAAGGTTTCCCTGGGGAGAGCTGCACCCCTCCCTTTCTGGAGTGTGGGGATTAGAAAAAAACGGGGGAGCTGACCTAAAGGTACTCTCCCTCTACAGATCAGAAGATGGGGGTTGGAAATCTTAGTTTTCCCGATTGAGGAGAGCTCTTCCGTCAAAGTTCATGTTTTAGTACAAAGCCGACGCTGCGACTCCTCTCTTGATCCCCGCCTGAGTCGGAAGTCTTCTCCAATGCTGGTGAGGTTCGAGAGAGGAGCCGCCGCGGCGACTTTGAATTGCAAGTGTTCCCGAGCCGGTTTATCTTTACTTCCTGGAAGGTTTCCCTGGGCAGGGGCCATTTCGACGGCAGGACTCTGCGATCGCTCCCTCCGCCGCCATCCGCGTCTTCTTCAGTCCGTCCTGGCCCGGCGTCTGCCCTCCGCCGACAGCCGCCTCTCCTCGAAGCCTGGCAACCGCCGCCAGCACTGCTCCTTTAAGCCTTCCTCCTGTAGCGCATGCGCACTCTTGCCGCCACATCCCGACAGAGCAGGGATCAGGGGGTGGCGGCGGGTGTGCAGTGGCACTGCTGTTGGTGTCAGAGCTCGCCGCCTTCTCTGACCTTTACCGGGCCCTTTGAAAGCAGCGCTAGGTGGAGAGCAGGGAGGCTGTTGTGAGGTAATACTCGCGCATGCGCACTCGTGCGGCCACATCCCGACAGAAAAGGGATCAGGGAACACACGTCGCGAGTGCGCATGCGCGGGCTAGCATTTTATTATTTAAGATAAATCATCTTCAGAACATCTTATCCACAGTCTGGTTTTGCTCTCCGTTGGATCGATTTTATTGTGCATTGTTGGGTCTTCCTTGTGTTTTTTGTTGTCCTTCAGAACATCACCTCTGACGGCCCTGCTAGAATAAAATATTTTCGTGCACTAGGATTGCCATTATAGCACGGCGGTTCATAAAAATTAGTGTGTGATCATTTACCACCACCTAATTTGCAGGCAATAAGGGTCTGATTCTATAAATGGCACCTAGAGGCGTTTTAACTCCTAGGTACTGTTCAGTTCTGTTGGCACCTAACTCGACTTAGACGTTGATAGGCATCATAATGCTAGGTGCTAGTATATTAGACCAGAGTTTTCCTGACCTAATTTACCAGCACCGAAAACAAACACCTAACAGCGCCTAAGTCGTGCCATGCCTATTCTCTGCCCTTAACCATGCCTGCTTTGTGGGTAGGCGCAGGCAGGTGCTTGAATGTAGGGGCTCCTTTTACGAAGCCGCAGAGCAGCTTTATCGCATGCACCTTTTTAGTGCATGCTAACTCCCGCGCTAGCCAAAAAAACTACCGCCTGCTCAAGAAGAGGCGGTAGTGGCTAGCGCGGCTGGCAAATTAGCGTGTGCTATTACGCGCATTAAGCCACTAATGCAGCTTCGTAAAAGGAGCCCTAGGTATTGGTAGGCACCGTGCTGAATTCCACATGCAACTTTAATTAATTTTTTTAATTAGCTTTTAATGGTGTTTTCAATTAAAATGCCAATTCAGCACATTAAACACTTTTGAATTTGCACGTGGCATTTGGCTAAGCACCTCTAGGTGCCTAGTGGCGGCTAACCTATGTGTCATTTATAGAATCAGACCATAAGGGCCCATGCGCTAATCCTGAGCTAATCAGTCAGCATGTGGTAATGCCGATGCACTAACCGAATAACACAGAAACAACCACTCTCCGCTCCCAGACTTGCCCCCTCAGCCCAAAATTGAAAATATATATTTTAGCATGCGTGTACATTTTTCTACATTTCTATGTTACCACGGGACACCTCGGCTTGCCCCATGGTAAGCCCTTTTAAGCTGTGGTAAGCAAGTGTTAGTGCAATGTCTCTCAAACCTTTTTAGCTCTGGCTTACAAAATAGAGCAAATGTTTTTTGCAGCACATTATAACTGAAATGATAAAATTGCAAAACCTACAAAAATTAAATTTGAGTGTTAAACTTAAGCTATGTATGAGTAACTGTAATAACAGTGAAACTAAAGTAGATAGAATTGCTAATCAATGTGATGGATGTGCTTGTTTTTGAGTGCAAATTAACTCAAAATGAGGCTCGATAGTCGACAAGCAAACACGCATTTCATCATCCACCATCTGCAGCCATTCTCTTTTTTTAAAATTTAATTTCTATCAGAGCTGAAAATCCAAGTTCGCAAAGATAAGAAGATCCAAACGGTAATAAAGGCTTGACTGCTTTGTTGCTCAAGTTAGGATTACTACTGCATAAAAATGAAAACTAAAATGACTTGCCATTAGCCTTTAAGGACCAATCATGTCCAAGAATAATGCTTGTCTGGGCAGTTGTATCCTTACACACTCAGACGCTCATAACATTGACAGACTCTTGCGTACACAACGTTCATGTCCTCTATTCTAATGTAGATTTATGAAGGGAACTATTGAAAATAAAGTAAAATTCTGGAATCTCGTGGCACACCTGGAATCTCTTGTGATATGGCACACAGTTTGAGAGACACTGTGTTAGTGTTTACAACAGCTTACTAAAAGAACCCCTATAACTTTAAGGGGGTAACTTTATACAGCTCTGTCCATGTACAAAGCCTGTTTTACACACAAAACAGCACAGGGCTTTCATAAGACTGCATGCTTGCATATACAGTATGTGTGAAAAGTAGGCGCCTGAAAAGAATGCATCTACTTATAAGTGGTCTGTGCTCCAGACTCTGAGACAGACTTGCAATGTACACATAGAGGTGCACCAAAGGTTAGATGCCAAAAAGTTGGGTGCTGAGCCCCAATTCTCTAATGGCAATTACAAAGAACCGCTGAAAAGTTCTCAGCCCAGCCAACAAAGTTGGGGCAGTCTCCATTGAGAGCTATACATTTAATCCAGTAATTTTCCACTTTTTTTTGTACCATCGGAAAAATATGAGACGGAAAAAGTGGAAAATCACTAGACTAAGTGTATAGCCCTTGATGGAGACTGCCCCAAACTTTGTTGGTTGGGCTGAGAACTTTTCGGTGGCCCCTTGTATATAGGCAATTGCCATTATAGAATACTAGCATACATCAGTAACTTTGCGCCCAACTGTAGGCATGAGCACTTACGCCAGCCAAATGGTGCACCTAAATACTGGAGATGCGTGTGCACCTGCAAGACATGCCCCAGATCTGCCTATATATCCGCCCCCTTTGCAGTTAGGTGCTAAGGAACTTAGGTACTAAGTTTCTAGAATTAGGGATGGGGTAGGCGATGGGACACAATGTACCGCCTTTCTGTGTCTACAATCAAAGCAGTTTACATATTTTATACAAGTAAATTAGTGGTACATAATGCCGATTAGCACTTAATTTAATAATTGTATTAGGCACATAATAGGCACAATTCTATAACTTGCATGAGCTAAGTGCATACAATCCAAAGAGGGTGCATGTACACATTTTCATATTTTGGAGGGGGTAGGTTTAAATTTGTGTGGGGGCATTTGCACACTGTTGAAGCTGATTCCAGAATCCTACTTTATAAAGCAGAGCTTCCCAAACTGAGTCAGGAATCCAGATGGGGGGTCACAAAACTCAAGTTTGGGGTTTTGACCTGAGTAAGCTCTCCATAGATGCAGCATTATTCTGCATTCGGGGGGGGGGGGGGGGGGGGTTTCACACAATTTTATTTGGCCACATTCATAGTGTTACAGCAGCAAAAAGATTCATAAGCACTGTTATAAATACACATAGATGCCTATGTTGAATTTTTAAATAGTCTAAAAATTGGAGTCCTGGTTTAAAATTATCCCCCACCATCAGTGGTATTGTAAGGAGGGTGCAGGGGGAGTGGTCCGCCCTGGCCACGGTCTTCCTAAGGGCCAGCTCTCCTCCTCTCCGTCTCCCCTCCCCCCCTCCTCCCATTCCTCTCCTTGATGCCCCTTGCCATCCCCCATACCTTTTTTACTTCCCCGGCACAACGTTTCTCCCCGCATTGGCATCGGCGCTCTCTCTGATGTCACTTCCAGGACCCAAGCCACGTTAGGATTTTTTTATCGCAGGCCACTGCGGTAGAATTCATATGAGCATCGAGTCTTTTACTGCAGTGGCCGGCGATAAAAAAAACAAAAAACCAATGTTGATAAAAGGGGGCCTTTAATATTATGTATTGATTTTAAAAAACCATAACGGTAGCTTCCTATTAGTCTATGGACAGTGCATCTGTGCTCAGAATACAAGAATGATCCCCTGCCAGATTTAATAAAGCTGTTGGGTTAATTGCATAGGCAGGTTGCCTTTTCATAGATTTTTAGACCATAGCAGTTGGTTTGAAACTGGATACCACTATGGACACTGAACTAAAAGAAGGGTACATATGTACATTAATTTAATCTGCTTTGGAATGACTTTCATGTGCTATTAGACCAGAGCTGAAACAGCAGTACCTTTTTTTCACAGTGTCTGGCTTTATGATAGCTTCGGGGCAAAAGGGAGGTGGGAGAAAGAGAAGGAAGGGAGGTAGACGGAGACATGAAAGAGTTTAAAAACGCCCTTTTGCTCTTTTGTAAAGAAAACAATGACAACAGACTGCTATCTTTTTCCATAGTAACCATTAGAAGGGGACTCTATACTGGTGCCTTGTTTTCCCGGACTAATTAGCAGGCCCTGGAACACCTGACCCAAGGATACCATACTCCCAGCTGTTCCCTTTACCAATCCCAAATCCTGAAAATTACGTGATTCCAGTCCTGAGTTTTCTGCCATAGCTTCTGCTAACTTCTTTGGCCCCCCGATTCACTAAAGTCAGCAATCGTCGCTAAACCTGTTTTTACAGGTTTAGCGACGATTACTGCTAACCAACCCGATTCACAAAATTGGGTTTTCCCCTCAATTGCCTATTTTCCGATCCGGCCATGCAAATTTGTAAAACCCCATGCAAAATAGCCAAGCGATTGATTCACTAACATTTACTTGGCTATTTTGCATCAGGTTTTATGATCTTAAAACCTGACTGCTATAGACCTGTCAGTCTGCCGGTGTTTTAACAGGTCTGCCTGGGGGGATTTTTCTTTTTTTTTTCGACAGATATTTTGCATGTATTGTACACACAAAATATCAGCCCCATTAAAAAAAGAACCCCCCTCCCCCAGGCAGACCTCTCAAAAAACCACCGCCTCGTCCCCGCACGCGGTGACCTACAAATGGCAGGATGGATGCCCACTCCCTCCTGCCATCGGCGCCATCAGCCTGCCTGGATTCACTATAAGATGTTACTGTGTTATGGCATATTAATTAGGGCTGTACTGGATATTTGTATTTGATTTCATTTGTCCCCAAATAGTGCCCCAAATATATTATTCATATTCGGCTAGGTAATGATTTATAGGGCTAGTTTGTGTTGCTCCCCTCCCATAGGCTTTGGAATGGGGGATACCACAGGGGCTATGGTCTCCCCCAAAATTGGCGGTCAGAGTCAGTAATGGCTCTACTCCCCCACTTCCTCCCGGCCGCTGTAATTTTAAATCTTCTGGCAGCTGCCACACAGCGTCGCTCTAGAACGAAGACTTCCAGGGCAGGCCTGCTAGTTTCCTATAGCTAAGTCCTTGTCTTCTGTTTTGGGTGTGTTGTTTTCATCTAGCACTTCTTTAAATGTGTTCGGTGCTATTCTTTGTTTCAGTTTGGCTGCTAGTAACATCTATTTTTGCATCTTGCACAGGGGTGTCAAAGACCCTCCTTGAGGGCCACAATCCAGTCGGGTTTTCAGAATTTCCACAGTGAATATTCATGAGATCTATTTGCATGCACTGCTTTCATTGGATGCTAATAGATCTCAAGCATATTCATTGGGGACATACTGAAAACCCGACTGGATTGTGGCCCTCACGGATGGACTTTGACACCCCTGATCTAGCATGTAATGTGTGCATCCTGTGTTTTTTGGCTATGTTCTGCTTCTGCTAGGTAATCGTTTAGTTCAGTGGTCCCCAACCCTGTCCTGAAGGATCACCAGGCCACTCGGGTTTTCAGGATAGCCCTAATGAATATGCATGAGAGAGATCTGCGTATAATGTAGGTGCCAGGCATGCAAATCTGCTCCATGCATATTCATTAGGGTTATCCTGAAAACCCGACTGGCCTGGTGGTTCAGAATGCCGCGGCCAAGCTCATCTTCGCTAAAAGTAAATTCGACCATGTCTCCCCGCTCCTGGCCAAGCTCCACTGGCTTCCGATAATCGCCAGGGTCCACTATAAATGTGCCTGTTTAGCTTTCAAAATCCTACACGGTATCCTCCCTCCCTTTATCCCTCTTTCTTGGAATTCCTCAAACCCTAATACCACCAGATCCTCCCACAAATTAAAACTATCCTTCCCCTAGCTAAAAGGCATTTCCCACACAGGAAAGCTAGGGACCTCCCTCCACTTCAAAATCACTGAGCTCTGGAACAACCTTACCTCCCTTCTTCGGAACTTGAGCTCTCTCCAAGTTTTCTGCAAACATCTGAAAACCTGGCTTTTCTCAAAAATGTAAGTCTCCCTCCAACTTAGGAATCAAGGAAACTCTTATATCTTGGCATCCCAAGTCCTCTAAATTTTCTTCACACTTCTACCTCTAACCCTCTGTTGTAGTTCCTTCCTATTTCTTCTACTGTAAACTGCGCCGAGCTCTATGAACGTGGAGATGATGCGATATACAAACCTAAGGATTAGATTAGATTATTAGGTATATTTTTTCCACTAATTTTTCTAACCGAGTGGTTTTGTGTTCTGCTTCTGCTGCTGTTCATCTTTTCTTAGTTTGTACCAGATGTGCCATTTTTCTTTTTCTCTTCAGGAACCTAGTTCAACGCGTATACCCCTTATGGTTTTTGGGAGTAGATGTTTGTTAGATTGAATTTCTTCCTTAGGTCTAGCGATGGTTTTTTTCTCTCTGGTTTCTTCCTTTTCTGTTCCATTTAAGTCTGATTGCATTGAGTTTCCAGCTAATATAATGGGTAGGGTTGTCCAGTTTCTGATATGATTAGTTGTAGATTGTAGATAGTCAAGTTGGTCCTTGTTTGGGGTGTAGATGTTGACCAGGCAGAGTAATTGTTTTCCTATTTTCACTTCCATAGCTATTGCTTTTCCTACTTTGTCCCTCCAAGTTCTTATGATATGTACCATATAGTTTTTCCTAATAAAAATTGCTACTCCAGTGCTATTTGTTGTGCCGTATGAGTAGTAGCTTTCAGTGTGCTTTTAGCTTCTTCCCATCTTCTCTCCTAAGGTGTGTTTCTTGAAGGAGATAAATATTTGCTTGTGTTTTCTCCAGTTTGATTAAGGTTTTGGTTCTTTTAATAGGGGATTATGTTTTGCTTGTTTAACAGCAAAAATTTAAAACATACTAAGGGCTCCTTTTACTAAGCTGCGATAGCGTTTTTAGCGTGTGCTAAACCCGCGCTACGCGGCTAGAACTAACGCCAGCTCAATGCTGGTGTTAGCGTCTAGCGCGCACTAAAACCGCTATCGCAGCTTAGTAAAAGAGCCCTAAGGGTAAAGACTGCATGATAATTGTTGGGAGGCATGCCCATCATGTCCTCTGCAGTGAGCGCACTGAAATATTATTTACCGTAGGTTAAGTCCATGTGCAATTAGCACAGATGCCTTTGAATGCCTTTTCCTGAGATACAGTATCATGCACCAACTGCAGTGTGCAGTTCACACCCTTTCTCTTCCCTTAGACCGCCTAGATACCACCCTCTAACACAGCATGAAGTTAACGTAGTAACATAGTAAATGATGGCAAATAAAGAGCAGAATGGTCCATCCAGTCTGCCCAACCATACACTCTATAACCAGAGCTCTGTGTTTAGGTTCCATCTTCTGGAGTCTTTCAACGTTCACTCCAGCCCATCTAAACCATCTTAGCCCTCCCCAGCCCATCCTCAGCTGAATGGCCATATATGGGACACAGACCATGTAAATCATAGAAACATAGAAATAGACGGCAGATAAGGGCCACGGTCCATCTAGTCTGCCCACCCCAATAACCCTCCCCTACCTTTCTCTGTGAATAGATCCCATGTGTCTATTCCATTTGGCCTTAAGATCAGGCATGCTGCTGGCCTCAATAACCTGAAGTGGAAGACTATTCCAGCGATCAACCACCCTTTCAGTGAAAAAGAATTGCCTGGTGTCCCCGTGCAGTTTCCCGCCCTGATTTTCCACGGATGCCCCCTTGTTGCCGCGGGACCCTTGAAAAAGAAGATATCTTCTTCTACCTTGATGCGGCCCGTGAGATACTTGAATATCTTGATCATGTCACCCCTCTCTCTGCGTTCCTCGAGTGAGTACAGCTGCAACTTATCCAGTACAGCTGCCTTAGTTCTTCAATATATACCATTATTTTTTGATTAGAGATCCTGTGTGTTCATCCCTTGCTTTTTTTTTTTAACTCTGTCACCATTTTCCTCTCCACCACCTCCCTCAGGAGCGCATTCCAGGTATCATCCATCCTCTCCATAAAGAAGAATTTCCTAACATTACTCTTGAGTTTACCACTCCTCAACCTCAAATTACGCTCTCTGGTTTTACCATTTTCCTTTCTCTGGAAAAGATTTTGTTCTATGTTAATACCTTTCAAGTATTTGAATGTCTGAATCATATCTCCCCTGTCCCTCCTTTCCTCTAGGACAGGGGAAGGGAACTCCAGTCCTCGAGAGCGCAGACATGAAAACTGCTGATCATTTGGAGAAGGCTTCATCTAAGGCAAGACAGTTGTTAGGTTGCATCCACAGGAGTTTCGTCAGCCGGAAGCCTGAAGTCATAATGCCATTATACAGAACCATGGTGAGACCTCATTTGGAATACTGTGTGCAATTCTGGAGGCCACACTACCGAAAAGATGTAATGAGAGTAGAGTCGGTGCAATGGATGGCCACCAGGATGGTCTCGGGGCACAAGGATCTATCGTATGAGGAAAGGCTGAAAAATTTGCGGCTGTACTCACTCGAGGAACGTAGGGAGAGAGGAGACATGATCGAGACGTTTAAGAATATTACCGGTCGTATCGAGATGGAAGAAGAGATTCTCTTTCTCAAAGGACCCTCAGCCACAAGAGGGCATCCGCTCAAACTCAGGGGCGGGAAATTTCATGGCGACACCAGGAAATATTTCTTCACCGAGAGAGTGGTTGATCCTTGGAATGAGCTCCCGGTGCAGGTGATCGAGGCAAACAGCGTGCAAGAATTTAAGAGCAAATGCGATGCCCATGTGGGATCCCTTAGAGGATTAAGCCAAGGGAACCTGTCACCAGGAGTGGGATCCCTAGGATAGTAGACTTGGGGGTGGGTCAGTAGAGTGGGCAGACCTGATGGGCTATGGCCCTTATCTGCCGTCATCTTCTATGTTTCTATGAGCCGTATTCCAGTCGGGTTTTCAGGATTTCCCCAATGAATATCATGAGATCTATTTGCATGCACTGCTTTCAATGCTTATTCATTGGGGAAATCCTGAAAACCCGACTGGAATACGGCTCTTGAGGACCGGAGTTCCCTACCCCTGCTTCCAGTTTCTCCTCATACGTCTTTTGGTGCAAACCTCCTACCATTTTTGCCACCTTTCCTGGACCACTTCAAGTCTTTTTATGTCCTTTGCCAGACCATATATGGGACACAAACCATACAAGTCTATCCAATACTGGCCTTAGTTCTTTAATTTATACCATTTGTTTTCTAATTAAAGATCCTCTGTGCTTATTCCACACTTTTTAAAATTCCATCACTGTTTTCCTCTCCACCACCTCCCTCGGGAGGGCATTCCAGGCATCCACCACCCTCTCTGTGAAAAATAATTTCCTAAGATTACTCCTAAGTCTTCCTCCCTGCATCCTCAAGTTATGCCCTCTAGTTTTACCATTTTCCCTTCTCTGGAAAAGATTTGGTTCTATATTAATACCTTTCAAGTATTTAAATGTCTGTATCATTCTCTCCTCTAAAGAATGCATGTTTAGATCTTCCAGTCTCTTCTCGTACTTCTTTTGGTTCAAGGCCCTTACCATTTTCATCGCCTTTCTGTGGACCGCTTCAAGTCTTTTTATATCCTTCACCAGATATGGCCTCCAAAACTGAACACAATACTCCAAGTGTGGCCTCACCAATGACCTCCCTTCTCCTGCTGGTTATTCCTCTTTCTATACAGCCTAGCATCCTTCTGGCTACAGTCACCGCCTTATCACACTGTTTAGATGCTTTTAGATTGTCAGACACAAATGCATCACTCTGCACTTCTTCACATTGAATTTTAGTTGCCAGATGTTAGACCTTTCTAACTTTTGCAGATCCTTCTTTAAGTTTTCCACTCCCTCCAGGGTGTCTTCTCTGTTACAAATCTTGGTATCATCTGCCAAAAACTAACCTTACCTTTTAACCCTTCAGTAATGTCACTCACAAACATACTGAACAGGAACAGCCCCAGCACTGATCCTTGAGGGACTCCACTACTCACCTTTCCTTCCTCTGAGCAAATTTCATTAACCACCACCCTCTGGCATCTGCTCGTCAACCAGTTTCTAATTCAGTTCACCACTTTGGGTCCTAACTTCAGCCCGTCAAGTTTGTTCAAGACGCACACATTATTTATATATTGGAATTTATTAACTGCCTTTATGAAGAGATTTACCCAAGACAGTGTACAGCGGGCACAGTTTAACATAAAATTTACAATTTTGTTAACAGTACAACAATAGCAAAATGACAAAAATAAACATAAATATAGTTAATGAATTAAACTTGGAAACAGCAAATTAAAACCTAGTAATTGACTAACCTGAAACAGTATCAGAAATATACACAGTTAACAGCACTGTAGAATCATCATTTAACAGAAATATGATAAATGTCAGTTTAATAAAAACAATACTATAACAGACAGCATTCTAAGAACAAAACTATAATATGATGTCAGCATAATACCAATGGAACACCCAATAAGTATGCATTAGAACATTTGAATAACATAGATATGATGCTAATGCTGTTCCTGCAATACAGTGAGACATCTTCCTATATAATGAGCTGCCAAGTGTAGACATATAGACAGAGATTAACTAGTCTAAATTACAGGGTATGCAGCAAGCTAGGTCAGGTGCAGAGTAAGTGACAATACGCTGTCATGTCTCCATGGTAACCGTTACTTGTACAATAACTGCAGGCTAATTCACACATTAAGGGGCAATTACTGATTGATTCATTTATTGATTAGGATTTACAGTGCTCCCCCGTGAATTCGCGGTCAGTGGTTCCGGTCATTCACGGTATTTTCCGACCACGAACCGCCGACCAGGAGAGGGCAGCCGGAGCGCCAGCGAGTGAAGGAAATCACTCGCTGTATGCTCCGACTGCCTCTTCCTGTACTAAAGTCAGGCCTCACCAATCTAGAGCTGCTGGGCTTGATGGACCATTGGTCTGACCCAGTAAGGCTATTCTTATGTTCTATCCCAGGGGTGGGGAACTTCGGTCCTCGAGAGCCGTATTCCAGTCGGGTTTTCAGGATTTCCCCAATGAATATGCATGAGAACTATTTGCATGCACTGCTTTCAAGGCATATTCATTGGGGAAATCCTGAAAACCCGACTGGAATACAGCTCTCAAGGACCGGAGTTCCCTACCCCTGCTATATTGCATTAAAGTGGTGACATGGTCACTGGGGCCAGACCCAGATACTATTCTATAACTTGGCAGTAGTACACCTAGGATTTATATGCCCAAAGTTATAGGCCTATATGTTTTCAAAATAGATGTTAAGTAAGAAGGAATGTTGTTCTATAAAGCTTTACAAATCAATAGCAGGATCTTGAATTTAACTCTCTGTTGCACAGGTAGCCAATGTAATTTATAAACAATGTGATGTGCGACTTTGGCTGTGTGTCCAGGTGTGATTTATTCTGGGGCTGCAGAATGGAGGAAGTGGGGGGGAAATGGAGTAAAGTCAGAAGAGAGGAAAGGTACTGAAGGGAAAAGACTTAGTAGATAAAGACAGACTGTTCACACTCTCCAAGGTAGGGAGAACAAAAGGGCACTCTCTAAAATTGAAAGGGGATAGATTCCGTACAAACATAAGGAAGTTCTTCTGCACCCAGAGAGTGGTAGAAAACTGGAACGCTCTTCTGGAGTCTGTCATAGGGGAAAACACCCTCCAGGGATTCAAGACAAAGTTAGACAAGTTCCTGCTGAACCAGAACGTACGCAGGTAAGGCTAGTCTCAGTTAGTGCACTGGTCTGTGACCTAAGGACCGCGTGACTGGACTGCTGGGCACGATGGACCACTGGTCTGACCCAGCAGCGGCAATTCTTATGTTCTTATGAAGGAACAGAAAGTGGAATGAGGTAGGTGAAAGAATAAAGAGGAGAGCATATAGGGGTATAAATAAGTGGAGTGCATCAAACATATGCATCACCATCCACATCTTCCATTCCCCTCCCTTGTTTGGCCCTCTTACTATTTTTTTTTGTTTTTTGGGGGGGGTTTGTTTGGTTTTTATTTATTGGAATTTATTAACTGCCTTTATGAAGAGATTCACCCAAAGTGGTGTACAGCATATCTTCTATTACCCCTGTTCTATGTCATAGTGCTTACTTTTGGCTTGTGTACCATTGTGTTCATGTGCAAGAGTTATGTATTTACACTCCAAGAAAGATGAAGAAGTGAGCACAAAGAACAGAGATCTACAAATGTACAAACCTTTACATTCTGTATTTCCTCGGGCTCAATGTCTCCAAATGACCACAATGAACTTTACTTCTCAGCCAGAGTATGACCTCAGCCAGAGTAGGACCTCAGTCTCTCAAATGTACAGCTAACACCTGCCTTGATTCTTACATCTTGCCAAAGAGAGCTTCCTTCTGGAGTGCATAGAATGCAATATGTATACGTAATTTATCAAGGAATGTTTGGAAAGTGCTTTTAATCAGACCTAGGCCACCCAATACAATGGAAAGCATTTCTGTTATCTTTATTTTCCTGGACCCTGACTGCATTTATTGGTACTCAAAGATCTTGCATCTCTCCATACAATGTAAAGAATTCTCACTTGACACAGACACTCCTGTTATTGATAACATTCTTATGTTTTTCTCCTTTACCACTGTGTCCAGCATTGAGCTTCTTCTTGGTTTAACTGAGACTGTGCCAGGTGATCATAGCTTCTTAATTCTTCAAGAATTCTCTTTATGTCATGATCCCAGTGGTTTTCTTATGCAATTATATATTGTGTTCACACAATTTCATGTTGATAAAACATACCACCTTTTTGTGTTCTACATACAAAATCTCTCCTATCAGATGTTTATAGCCTACAAGAAATGAATAACCATTTTCTGCTCTTCCTAGAGGATCTGTGGTTGCTGTTAACCATCTCATCCAAAATCCTCTGTCCATTTTCTCTGTGTGGGTTGTGCAATACACCCAGAGCAACAGATATATGGGGTTTTGTTCTATTTTATTCCTTGATCCGATGGATCTGAGAGACCAGATAGAATGTGATAATGATTTTGTTGTATTAGGAAATAATTATCTTGCTGTGAAGAAACAGTAATTAGAATACTTTTCAAAAGACAAACCCCCTCTTCTACGAAACTGCGATAGCAGTTTTTAGCGTTGTGAGCCGTGCTGAATGGCCCATGCTGCTCCCGATGCTCATAGGAACTCTATGAGCGTTGGGAGCCGCACGGGCCATTCAGCGCGGCTCACTGCGCTAAAAAATGCTATTGCAGTTTCGTAGAAGAAGGGGAAAATCTTTCAAATTTACCCTGAAAAAAAAAAAAAAAGTACAATAGAAGGCTTACTTTCTAAATCAGCAACACAACAAAGCAATTAGTTTTTAAATGAGCTTAAAATAAGTCAATTCCAATGGCATTTGGATTGTAGGCTAGACTTTTTCCAATTACTTTGCAACCCCAAGAATAATTTGAACTGCTGCTTCTTCATTTGGTCCTAGACTGTTAACATTCAGTAGATGTCAGTGTTTTATTCTTATTTCAATATTGTTTATCATTCATTTCAGTTTTGCTCTACTGATACATTTGTAATGCAAGTCAAGGTAGTTTACAATTGTTAACATAAAAGGGAAGAAAAGAACTCCATAATGATGATGGAAAAGCAGGTAAGCACATAGATCAAACAATCAAGCTCTGAAATAGACCAGCCAATATTCAGGACTATTTAGCCATCCGGGAACAGCTCCTGGCTAGCTATCTCCCACTGAATATTCCAATCACCAGCTATGTTGATCAACATAACCAGTCAGAGCCAATATCTTTGATTGCTATGACTTAGCCAGTCAGTTGATGAATATTGGATTGGCCGGCTATGTCTACCACAGCTGATCTTAGACCAGAAATTCAATGCCAGTGACCGGATACGGTCCTAGCATTGAATTTCCAGGTTTATCGCCAACGGTGGGAAGTAACCAGGCTGCCTCCTGTGATCTGAATATCAGCTCCAAAGATCTTAGTTTCTCTTGCCAAAGAAGAATCAAAGGAGACAAAAAATAGATTGGATCACCTATCTAAGCCCCATGCAATTCTGTGAAAACAATACCAAAAAGATGTGTTTTCAAAAAGAAGACACTATGAAAAAAGGTTCTGGACCTAGTAGATTCCCAACTAGCATGGGAAGGACCAAGAAAAACTAACCTATGATCATTCAGAGAATGGAGGTAGCATGTAGGAATATAGGGGATTGTAAGGGAGGTCAAATACCTGGGGGCTATGGGTAAGTGTCAATATCTTAAACCTTTCTATAGGTAACCAATGCAGTTGTAGAAATAAAGAGGTAATGTGGTCTTGCCTCTTTGCTTGTACTCAAACATGGGCAACTGTGTTTTGTCGAGTTTGTAATTTCTTCAGTTCAGTTTTTGCAATACTTGCATAGACTACATTACAGTAATCATAGTGGGATCTAAAAAAGTGCATGAAAGAACACGTGTAGTGAGTCATTATCTGGCATAAACTAAGAAGCCTGAGCTTAAGACTGAGGAGGTCTACTGGGAGATAGCCAGGAATCGAGAACTACTCCCAAATATCTGAAGGAGCATGGGTTGTTGGGAATATGTGACCAATGCTACTTTTCATGTTGAACTTTGTATAGCTAAGAAGAGATTATAATGGGGACTGGCCCGATCTGATGGCCAAACAGTTCAACAACAGGGCTCATGTCTGGCTTGATGGTGCAGATAGAACCTCAGTATGCCATGGCACAGCCCAGGAGAAAGAAGGATCAAAGCTCAGCAGAAGGCAAACCTTGATGAATAAAGAAATCATTCAGAAGTTCAGTTTTGGAAGAACTGGAATCTCTTTCTTCCCAGCTTATTTTGTCTCCATTCCTGCAGTCCAGCATTTCTCTAATGACCACTACCCCATCCAGTATTTCTATACCCCCCTCCCTCCACACCATTCCTTGGGTTCAACTTCTTTCCCTTTCTTTTCCCTCTCTCCATTCCATTGTCCACCATCTCTCTCCCTCTCTGTTTTAAGACCCTCCATCCTCAGTCCAGAATATGCCCCTCTCTTTGGACCTCTCTCCCTCTGTGTATCACTGATAGCTACACCAGTGAACCCCAAAGGCTGGCATGTTTCCCCCTTCTCTCCACCGTTGTCCAGTTTCCCCCTTGCCTCCTGGTCTCACTTTCAAAACTAATTACAGCCTGCAGAGGATCGCCAGCAATTCTAGCAGGCTGCCATCAGCCTCCACTGCACATTTCCTCTGCTGCGGTCCTGTCCCTCCTCCAATGTCACATCCTGTTTTGGTCTGGGAAGGACCACAGCAGAGGGAACGTGCAGTAGAGGCTGATGGCAGTTTGCTAGAATCGCTACATCACCGGGGATCCTCTGCAGGCCATAATTAGTTTTGAAAGTAAGACCGGGAGGCCAGGGGGAAGCTGGACGATGGTGGGAGTAAGTGCTGCCCGATTCATGATTTGAATCGGTTCACCGATTCACTTCGGGTGAATGGATTCGAATCGATTTAAATTTTTAAAAAATCGGCTTCCCGATTTGAACCCTCTCCCCTTGCCCCCTAAAGCAGGAGAGGCAGCGCTGCTTTTGCTGGCTGGCCGCTGCCACACCTGTTTTAGAGAGCGAGGAGGGAGGGTCAGTCGGGAAGTGCTGCAGTCCAGCTTTCCTCCTGGCCTCCCCAAAAGACTGCCCCCCCCAAAGGACTGCCCCCGAAAGACTGCGCACCCCCCCCCACCCCAGGAAGGCCTCCTTTTGCTCCTGGCCTCCCCAAACCGTTTACCGTATTGCTGGAGCCTGCAGCCGAAGATCACGGTTACAGCGTCTTTGTGCTCTGAGCTATTTCCTCCACTGCGATCCTGCCTCTGACGTCAGAGGAAGGCAGGACCGCAGCAGAGGAAACAGCTCAGAACACAAAGACGCTGTAACTGCGATCTCAGCTGCAGGCTCCAGCAATAAGGTGAATGGTTCGGGAAGGCCAGGAGGGACATGGAGGCCTTCCTGGGGGGGGGGGGGCAGGCCTTCGGGGGGAGGAGGGCAGTCCTTCAGGGTGTGGGACAGGCCTTGGGGGGTGCAGGCCTTTAAGGGGTGAACAGGCCTTTAAGGGGGACGCAGACCTTTAAGGGGGGGACAGGTCTTCAAAGAAGGGACAGGCCAGGGATGGTGGCATAGGCCTTCAGGGGGAACAGGCAGGCCTTCAAGGGGGGGACAGGCCTTCAAGGAGGAGGTGCAGGCCTTCGGGGGGGGGGCAGACCTTCAGGGGAGGGGGTCCCTGGTGTAGAAGTACACGGAGGAAGGGAAGAGGAGTTCAAAGAGACGTGCATATGCCAGACTTTGGGGGGGAAGAAATAATGGGTCTAAAAATAGAGGAGGAGAGAGATGATGAACAATGGGATTTAGGGAGGGAAGGAACAGAAAGGGAGAGAAGTTGGACATAAGGGATGGTGTGGAGGTGGGGATATAGATACTGGATAGGAGGGTAGTTGGGAAAAGAAAAGGAGAGATGGTGGACCCTGGGGTTGTTGGGAAGGAGGGAGAGATGCTGGATGAAAGGATAGTTAAGAAAAGGTGGATCTGTGGATGGAGACAAAAAAAAAAAAAAGATGCCAGACCTCCAGAGGAGGGAAGGGAAATGGAAGGAGAGGACAGAGATGGAAGATGGATGGTTAGCAGGGAGAAAGAAGGAGACCCTGGGAAGCAAGTTATCAGAAGACAACCAGAGCCTGGGACCAACAAGATTTGAATAATGAACAGACAACAAAAAGTAGAAAAACTAATTTTATTTTCCATTTTGTGATCACAATATGTCAGATTTGAAACGTGCATCCTGCCAGAGCTGGTGTTAGACCGCAAACGTGGGCTAGGATTTAAGAGAGAGAGGAAAAGTGTTTTTTGTTTGTTTATTTTGTTTACACCACAGCGCCAGTGTGGTTAGGAGAAGGCAAAGGGGGTGAAGAGGCTATAACATAAACCCACCAGGATGTTTGAAAAAACACCCAATTGGGCAGGAAAATCAAATCGAATCGAAAAACCAATTCAGTAGGCTGAATCGAATAGAAATTTTTTTTCCTGAATCAGGCAGCACTAGTGGGGAGAAGAGGAAAACATGCCTGCCTTCGGAGAACCTCCTTAAAGCCATAGAGCCAAGGGTACCCACAGTGCTGGCACCTATGCAGCACTTCGTGACCAACACCCCACCCCCTCCACCACCATGAGTTCTGACATCGGACCTCCTAAAGCAGGAGCGGCAGTGGATGGCCAGCAAGAGGCAGCACTTAGGAGAGGCTTTTCGCTGCCAGAGCGCTGCTGCTCCTGCTTTAGGAGGCCCGATGTTATGTGGGGAGGAGGGCTGGTCAGTGAATCGGAAGGACCGATTTTTTTTAAGAAAACGAATCAATTCAAATTGATTCACTAACATGAATCGGTGAATCGATTTGAATCGGCGAATCGGGCAGCACTAGTACACAGTGCACTACAGAGTCACAAAGAAGACAGTCCCTTCTCAAAAGAGCTTACAATCTAAACATCTAACAGAATGTCATGGATATAGTTAGGGGAACGATTAATCTGCTGGCTAATCTGACTCCAAGGTTGCAAGGAGACTGGAGCGATGACAGTATTATTTACAAAGATGGAGAACAGAGGAAGAGGAGCACAGGGTTTAGGAGGAAAGAGGAGCAGCTCAGTTCTTGGACATGTTTAGTTTCAGATGACGGCAGGACACCCAGGCAGTTAACTGTTTGTGATAAAATTAGCACCTCACCACAGTCCTTGAACCTACCAAAATTAGCACAAAGCTCAGATGCATGTCCTTAAAGCAAGCCACATTAATACTGGTACAAGGAATTTGAAAATAAGAAAACGACTTAATCTGAGCCCAAGAGTCCAAGGCCAGCCTTCTGGCTAAAGAAGACAGGATTTTACAAAGTGACCTATTTTACATTTTGGATCTGGAATCTTTTGAAAATGGATTCTTTTCAAGCTGAAATATGTTATATCTACTAACCCAGTCTAAGAACTAGCCCCAGAGGGATCTTCATGCTTTTCAAAACTTACCCCTTCTTTTACAAAGCTGCGCTAAGCTAAATATTAGCAGGCGCTAAACGATAACACGTGAATGTTGTCCTATGGACGTGTTAGCGGTTAGCGCATGTGTTGATTTATCGCGCTCCTTTGTAAAAGAGGGCCTTAATCTCAATTATCTCTGAAGAATCCCTTGATTATAACAATAAGAAAGTATCACAATCTTCAAAGAATTTATCCCTTTTACGAAGCCGTTAGGCTTTTTTATTGCCAGCCGCACAGTATTAGCTCTTGACGCTCATAGAATTCCTATGAGCATCGGAGCCAATACACCATGGCCAACGATCAAAAAGCCTAATGCGGCTTCATAAAAGGGGGAGGGGGGGAGTTTAATGTGGTCTTGTGCCATGAGAAAAAGGGTATACCGCAGAATAAATCCACAAATCAGCCACTGCTTTTTTCAAGTAATAAATTGCCATCGCCCATGAATGCAGCATCCTACAATTCTTGTTCTCTACTCTGGATTCAATTTAAAAAAAAAAAAAAAAAAGCATTTGCAAACTGTGTGCATGAGGATCTTGAAGTGTTGAACAGTTGGCTGGCTGTGGCATTGAAAAAAAATAAAAAAAAAGAAACTGAACTGCATGAAGCTTCTGATTAAATGCCCTCATATTTTCTTTCAAAGGCTCTCCAGATAAAATTATTTGTATTTTGATAGAACAGACTGAATAAAAGCAGTTGTTAGACAGATGTAGCTCCCAGTGTCATCTTTTCATAGAGAGAGCAACTAGTTGTCCTTTATTTTGTTCCTTGAAAGATGACTATAATGAAATCCATTGCTGGTTTCTTCCACAGGTTAGTGGCATAGAGGCCTTGCTTATTTTACAATAGAATCATCTATCCCTTTCCCTGGAGTTCCTTTCTTATTACAATCCCTGTAAACCGTGCCGAGCTCCACGACCATGGAGATGGTGCGGTATAAAAAACCTAAGGTTTAGTTTAGTTTAGAATCTCCAATTGTTCTCATTCCTTTTTCTTCCACTATAAATCTTTTGTAGGCAAAGCCTGGAGATTTTAAGAAGTGTGCTTGGTTTATTATGAAAGCACCATTTTAATTCATCAGACTCACAGTTCAACCTCCTTGTGCTTTTGGAAAAGCTATTGTAGAAGATTAGTGTTATCTTTCCTGAGAACGGATTGAGACATCTGGGTTTTACTTCCATTCCTTTCAATGGAAGTAAAACACAGATGTCTGTATCCTTCCCATTGCTTTCAATGGAAGTAAAACCTGGATATCTCATTCCATCCTCTTTTATTTGAAGCCATTTGGTAACCCTATATACAATGAAATGTGTAGCTGCACTAAAAATACCAGTATTGCAGATGGGCAAAATGCCACCTAAAAATAAAAAAAATCCATATTTACTCTGTTTACCTAAATGTTTACAAAAATCCATATATTTCAAGTTTAGCTAATGACATGGTGACTCTTTAAATATGCTTAATAGACATGGATTCTTGCCCATAAATAGACATGGATTCTTGCCCAGAAATAGCTAAGAAAATTTTTTTTTTTAAATTTAAATTGAATCAGGTTGGGCAGACTGGATGGACCATTCGGGTCTTTATCTGCTGTCATCTACTATGTTACTATAAATGCTTGTATCTGAATGGACCACAAGAGAAAGAGAGAAACAGGATGAATCTGGAGATTTGATCTGGCAATAAAATCACCCATATTCTCCCAAGTCAACTCAATTGCCTGATTTTCTTTTCCATACCCCCCCTTGTGAGAATGGGATTCAAATGAAGGACCTGTGCATGCTTACCATGTACCAATTTGGCCTTTCAGCACTATTGCTTTCCATACAAAATGGGTTTTCCAGTTTACTAATCATCAGTAAACTGGAGAAAAAAAAAATAGAATGGTCAGACCAGAATTTTTTTGTGAAAATTAGTATTTTAAGCAACTATATAACCAGTTTTAGCACAGCCACCTCAAGCAACCAAATAGGACAGGGGTGGGCAACTCCGGTCCTCGAGGGCCAGAATCCAGTTGGATTTTCAGGATTTCTTCAATTAATACGTATGAGATCTATTTGAATGCACTTCTTTCAATGCATATTCATTGGGGAAATCCTGAAAACCTGACTGGATTCCGGCCCTCGAGGACTGGTGTTGCCCACCCCTGGACTAGGATGTCAAATTCTGAAGGCATTGACTTACATATAGCAACAAAAAATGTTTTAACTTGCTTAAATTATAATTCTCACTGCAAATCAAAAGCAAGCCTTTATAAATTTCAAAACATATTTATTAACGGCAAATGACCTTCAGAGTAGAGAATGACACGGTGACAAAATTCATCACCGTCCCCGTCCCCGCGGATAACCGTGGGAAATAATCCCATGTCATTTTCTAGTGTCTATTTCAATCTCAGTCCTTCTACACCAACATTCTTCAAAGCAAAGCTTGCGGGTTAGTGGTTGTGCCCAATTATACTCTGATTCTTCCCTCTCTCCTTAAAGAATGACATGAAGATGGTTTCCCACAGTTATCCACGGGGATGGGAACGGTGATGAATTTTGTCACCGTGTCATTCTCTACTTCAGAGGTCTGTCTTTAAAGTCGCTTAACCATATAATGTAAGTCTTAAAAAACGGAAACCTTCATGACTCAGCCTATGGGTGAAACATGAATTCATGTTGAGATAATTCTGTCTCCAGGAACTAAAGTTTTTGTTTGGATCCTTATAAATCTTCACAAATAAGATGTCTACTTATTTTTGAATTTACGAATTGAATTAGCACTTTTCTAAAAGTTCTTTAAAAAAAAAAAATATATATATATATTTCAATGACCTAATGAAGAAGATGATAACTTTCTAAGGATTTTAAAGACATGCCTCTGAAGGTCATTTGCCAATAATAAATATTTTTTGAAATTTATACAGATTGCTTTTGATATGGAGTGAAAATTCTGAAGGCACTACATCACCTGCAGAAATAATGGCAGAAGAAAAAAAGTCAATATGGGGCCTTGAACCATCCTATGCTCATAAAACTCCCCCTTACCAACAACCCCATCCTCTATTTTTTTAGTGACAGCAGGCTCATAGAAGAGAAAGAGGTGGAATGCAGGTAGGTTGATGCCTACTTGTCGTGTTTGTCTGTCTGATTAGGTTGTAAGCTCTACTGAGCAGGGACTGTCTCTTGAATGTTTTAATGTACAGCACTGTATATGTCTAGCAGTGCTCTGAAAATTCTGCTTTTTTTTTAAAGGCAAATGCCAATCCAATATGTAGAAACCAGCGCAAAGACTTTTTATTGTGCAGGGGTACAATTGTGGAATTCACTTGTAGGGCAGATATAGAAATGTGTTGATAGAGTTACATTTAGGATACTACTTAAAACACAACTGTTTGCAAATGCCTTTTTATAGGGTCTGATTTATTTTGATTGTAGATTTTCAGAGGATCTAATCATTGATGTTTATTTGTCTTTTAACTTGTTTTAAATTTATGTATTTAATATCTTGTAAACCATCTAGACCAGTGTTCTTCAACCACCGGTCCATGGATTAGTGCCGGTCCACAGGGCCGGCATGTGCATCAGGCCCAAAACAGTGTTCTCCAACCGCCGGTTCGCAGTGGCCAGTTCCCTCTTCCTCACTGACTCAGTGCACAAAGCCACGGGCAGTGGCTCCTACGCACGTCCTGCACCTGAACTGGAAGTCTTCTCTCTGATGTCACAACATCAAAGGGAAGGCTTCCAGATGGCCCACAATTTAGCTCAGTGTTCTTCAACCGCCGGTCTGCAGACCGATGCCGGTCCACAAAATAATTCTTTCATTTCTGCCGGTCCATAGATATAAAAAGGTTGAAGAACACTGATCTAGACAGTATAGAAATTTTTAAATAGAAATAAATAGTTATAGTATGATAGGGGAGATGGGAGGGAGAATGACACCTCTCCTGTCCTCCCAACCCAATTGATAACCCACCCATAGTCTTATAGGTGCTGATATTTTTAATCCAACTCCATTCATGGCTAATTTTCTTTTCATGTTTAAAGTCATATTTGTTATCTTTGGCACACAACATGCTTGCATACTGGCCTCAGGAAGATGCCAGATGGTACAGGTAAGATACTAGAGAAACAGGTAGACCATAATCTACTTCTCACATAATCGCAGGTGTAGTACAATATTCTTGTACTGTCACGTCAACTCTAGACCTGCTTTCATTGAAGACATGATAAGGTCTTGCATGCAGTCTACCCCTCTTCCACTGCTGCAGAAGTTGCAGTCACCTAGATCCCTACCGTAACTACCTTTAAGGATCGAGTGAAATCCAGTAAAACAGCTCAAAAGCTGATACAGAATGAAAATCTCTACAAAGGAAATACTTGCAAGGGGCTACTATTTTACTATATAAATGGCTCTGTCACATGCAAGCCACAAACTCACTGCAGGACCACCTAACGAAACTGACCCCGCCATCTTAATTTACAAGAAAGTCTAGCATGACAGCAGAGTAAATGAATACGAGTACATCTACATAAATAAACTCTTCCAGAATAAATATTGTACTTTAAAAGGGGGAAATAAAGGTCACTACTACTTCTACTGTATACAAAAGCTTGTGAAACTTTGTTCCAGGAACCAATTGCAGCAACTGATGAGTAAAATTCTGAACTACAACCATGACAGCTAAAATGTAACTGTTTAAAGAGCTAAAACTTTGATGTACCAAAATATAAAATGTTCCTATTCAAAAAGAAAAGATTTTGTTTATATCATTATTTTGATGGGGGGTTTTCTCATACCTAATACCTAAACTTTGATTTTTAAACCAACCATGGTCACTCTTGATTTCATGAATTATGACATATGTCCTCATGCTCAAAGTTGGGCATGGGAATCCATTCTATAATGGTCGCTTAGCACTAAGGCTGGTCCGAAGGTTGTGGGTTATCAATTCATTGTTCACAGTCAGTTACAAGAGGAAAGGCTGTGGCTCACTGGTTGAGCTGCTGTCTATGCACCCAGAGGTTGCAAGATCAAATCCTGGTGTTGCTCCTTGTAACCCTGGGCAAGTCACTTAATCCTCCAGTGCCCACCACTTTGAAATGCCAAAGCCACAAAACATAGAAGATGATGGCAGATAAGGGCCATAGCCCATCAGGTCTGCCCACTCTACTGACCCACCCCCAAGTCTACTATCCCAGGGATCCCACTCCTGGTGACAGGTTCCCTTGGCTTAGCCCTCTAAGGGATCCCACATGGGCATCCCATTTGCTCTTAAATTCTTGCACGCTGTTTGCCTCGATCACCTGCACTGGGAGCTCATTCCAAGGATCAACCACTCTCTCGGTGAAGAAATATTTCCTGGTGTCGCCATGAAATTTCCCGTCCCTGAGTTTGAGCGGATGCCCTCTTGTGACTGAGGGTCCTTTGAGAAAGAGAATCTCTTCTTTCATCTCAATACGGCCGGTAATATACTTAAACGTCTCGATCATGTCTCCTCTCTCTCTACATTCCTCGAGTAAGTACAGCCGCAAATTTTTCAGCCTTTCCTCATACAATAGATCCTTGAGCCCCGAGACCATCCTGGTGGCCATCCATTGCAGTATACAAATCCCCCTTTCCCACTCTATAAACAAGACACACCTAGACAATCTAGGTGCTTAAAAACTATTTTTATAAGCTTGATCGGTGCTGATAATTGGCAATCAGAACTTTATAATTAGCTTAAATTAAAATTGATTGGGTGGTAGGCACCTACCAGAAAGTGGACATGATTAAAGGTGGATCTTGGGCATGTTTTCCATGGATTTAGGTGCTTGTATTTGACCAAGAAAATCCTGGCCTGAGTAGGATTTAAGCACTGCTAGGTGCAATTCTATAAACAGAATGTAATTGAAGACCGACAGGCGGTATATGCCACGTTCTTTGGTGCCTATGTCTTAGGCGCCATTTATAGAATCAGGGCCTAAATGATCTTTATAGAACTGGGCGCTTAGCATGGATCTTAGCTTTCATTTACCGAATCTGGCAGAAAGGCCTTGATTCTATAAAGTCTGCCTAAAGTTAGGTGCTAATATCTGCACCGATTCTATAAAACTTAGGTGCCCGTTATAGAATTGTGCTTAAGCGGCTCTCAGCAGCCTAACATTTAGGCGTGCCTAACTCAAACACACGACCATGATCCATCCTCTAACCACACCCACTTCTTGTATAGGCACTTTGAGCTAGGCACCTACTTTTTATAGAATCTAGATTTATACGTTAGGCGCCTAAGTTTCAATTAAGTCCAATAAAAACCGATTTTGAGGTGTTGAGTGCCAATATCAGCACTGACTAAACCTATTGCTCAATTAAATTAGACGCCAATTTAGGCACCTAATTTTAGGCAGGACTTTATAGAATCAGGGCCATGTCTTATCATGTCTCCCTTTTCTTGCCTTTCTTCCAAAGTATACATATTGATATCTAAGGGCTCCTTTTACAAAAGGTGCGATAGGGCTTTAACGCGCGGAATAGCGGGCGATGAATTGCCATGCGCGCTAGACCTTAACGCCAGCGTTGAGCTGGCGTTAGTCCTAGAAGCGTAGCGCAGGTTTAGCGCGCGCTAAAATCCCACGTGCGCTAAAAACGCTAGCGCACCTTCATAAAGGGAGCCCTAAGTCTGTCATAAACTTTCTGACAAAGACCATTTTAACCGCCACCACCTGGCCTGACGCCATCCTGTTTATACCTTTTTAAAGACGCGATCCCCCGGTGATATTTTTATTCACCCATGGAAAACTCAGGCCACTGGCTGCTTCTGGTCTCAGCTCAGAATTTCCAAATCTAGCCTATAAGTGTGTTGAATTTGATTATACCCTTTAAACTTTGTACCATTTTTCTTCTCCTGGACAGCCCTGCCAAGATCTAGTACCTGCCTTGCAGCAGGCTCTGCCTAGGACCGATTCTTAAACTTCTCCTCATTTTTGCTACTTAGTCAATAGAAACTCACATTTCATACTATAACAGCATCAATATGTAAGGGACGTTCACATACTGCCAGTAGGGATGTGCATTTGGTAGTGTGCTGGGAATACAAACTCCCAGTTGCATGAACCTACACATTAATATATGTACACAATCTATTTGTGTACATCAAAAAACGTCAATGCACACATTAAACCAAATGTATGAAAATTAGGAACAATTTTGAAAACCAACCGGAACTTTTACCCCTCATATCCTTAAGTGCCAGCCACATAAGGATGGATTTTCAAATGCTCTTAAAATAATCTTAAATGGTAACAGGAACATCTAGCTAGGTTTATAGGGGATAGATAACCACCAAGATTCAAAAATGCAATTGTTTATTTGAAGCAATACAAAGTTTGTTAGATAAACCTTATAGGGTTGTTTTGTTGTTGTTTTTTTGCATGTTTACCCCATTTCAAATGTGAGCACAAACTTGTAGTAATAGTTCCAGAGGAAACAAAAGTGAGCAAAATGGTTATTAAAATCCAGTGTACTGGATCCCTTACAATTGTACACTTAGGTCTAGGCCCAATTCCACAAGGCAACTAGGAGCTGGCTTTTAGGGGGAGGAAATGAGGCACAGTGATTAACGCTACAGCCTCAGCAGTCTGAGGTTGTGGGTTCAAACCTATGCTGCTACTTGTGATCCTGGGCAAGTCACTTAATCCCCCCATTGCCCACTGGGACAGACAGGGAAAATGCTTTAGTACCTGAATAAATTCATGTAAACTGTTCTGAGCTCCCCTGGGAGAAGGGTATATAAAATTCAATAAATAGTGTGAAAGTTTCAGCCTCTGATAACCAGAGCTGGTATTGTGACATCATAATGCTTCATTCCACCAATGCCTAAAAGCCAGCCTCATCAGTGATGTCACAATGGCTTGATTGTCCTATACTTGACTCACTTTTACTACATTTTGATTTCTAGAGTGGCGAAGTGATTAAATCTACAGCTTTAGCACCCCGATGTTGTAGGTTCAAACCCACACTGCTCCTTGTGACCCTGGGCAAGTCACTTAATCCTCCCACTGCCCCAGGTACATTAGATAGAGTGTGAGCCCACTGGGACAGACAGGGGAAAATGCTTAAGTACCTGAATAAACTCCTATGAGCGTCGGAGCAGTTACCGGCGCTAAAACCCACGCTACGTGTATTGCCTTTGTAAAATGTTACAATGTTGACCTGATAGCGTAGGATTAAACCAAAACCCCTTGAAATCTTTACATGGTGTAGCTCCATACATAAAGAGCAGCTTGGTGAAAATTGATTCTTTACATGTGTCTTCACTCTACACAGATGAATGCCACTAATTCAACACAGAGATGTTTCTAAACTAGTGAAGAAATATGTTCAGTGAAGAAGAGAATAACAGAAACATGTCTACTATTATCATGAAGACATGTAGCCCGGGCATAAAAATCACACAAAGCAGAAGTGATTGAAATGTTAAATTAGCACAGAAGGTAGCGGTTCATATTTGATTTTTAAAAAAATCAGCATTAAAAAAGACTCCATTTATTACTGTGAAGCAAATCATGTTATTTTACACAATACTATAAAAACCACAACTGTGAACATACAGGACTCGAGCATCCACAAGGACACCGAAATCAGCACTTCCAGGCACACAGCTTGCATATATTCTTTTAAAAAGAAAGGCATTTGGCCTATGAGCAGTGCAGTAAAAGGCTCCTTTGGTCTCCTATAATGGGTCGTGCGGTAGAACCAAGTTCATGCTTTCAGAATGGATGGACCCTTTGAACCTTTGCATACGGCAGCCTAACCCTCTCAGAGAGAAATTTAGGTTGAGTACGGGAATACATTAGTATGACTTTTAAGAATTCCAGAAGACGGTCAAGCTAGTGCAAGGAAAGATCAGTGATCAAGAAATTATTACTGCACCGAATAAAGGCAGAGAAGATGAGCTAAGTATCTCACAAAGGCATTCCCAATATAGAGTTAAAACAAAGCTTAGAGTCTATCCTGCTGCTAAATATTAGATGACTTTATTTTTAATCAATCTCACATGGTGCCAGCACTGCACTGTATTACCCATCCATACCTGGTTTTAAATGTTCAAATTTTCATATAACAATATTACTGCTTCCACATATAAAAAGGCAGATGACATAACTTACCTTTAAATATTTGCACAAAATGTATTTATGAAAATATTTACAGAAACAAAAAAACTTTAGCGGTTGCGAGAAGGGGGGGGGAGGGGGCAGGCGAGAGACGTAAGTGGCAACTGCCTTAACAGTAAAGTTCTTCCTCCAGGCTCCCGAATATATGCATGTTAATTAAACAGTTGTCATGAGTTTTAGGGAGCCAGACCTAAAGCGAAGAATCTTCTTCTTAAGATTGTGCGAAGCCTTAATTTTGACAAAGGCTTTGGTGGAGTTCGTGTGCAACTCCACGGCAGCAGATGACTGCACAGGGAGGGTTTGGACAAACTGGGACCAGATGAGCCCTCCGCTCTCATCCGAGTCGCTGGACGTAGTGCTTTCTGCCACATACTCTCCTTCACTCAAGCTAGACTCGCTGTCTCCAAAACAGTTTGTGGTGTAGTTACTCTGCTCATCTTCACTGGTCTCAACCACAGTGGAGTGGAACAAGGACTCGCACTCAGCTGAATATTCAGAGTCGCTTGCTATATATGCATAAGGGCTAGTGCAGGGAATTGGTACCGGCGCATACACACAGAGGGGCTCTCTCCGGGGCCTTCGCCTCGCTCTTCTGAGGGCTTCCTCATAAGAAATTTCTACGGACGACTTCCAGCGCAGATAGTCACCTCTTTTATACTTAGGTTTGGCCACAACGCCTTCCTTTCCATGTCCATGTAACCGGCTCATAGTTTTGGTTGTGCCAGGCTGGCGGCCTGGAGATCTGTGCTCTGCTAGAGGGTTAATTGCCTTCTTATTTCTTGGAGCGGGTTTCTTCAATTTCTTGCTTGTATCTAAGTCATCAGGAAAACGGCATTTTTTGCCAATCACTTTGTTTTATCCTTCGCCGCTTTTGAGCCGCTTTCCACCATATGCACAACATGGGTTCTGTGTTTCAAGTTTGAGCTTTTAACAATTTTGATATTTTTAGTGCCTCTGTGGAGCTTTAAAGTCTGCTGTTGAGCTGGTATATACTGGGCGTTCACCAGCATTCCTTCATCCAGGCTCTGCGACGAGGACCCCTCACTTTTGAAATCCAAGGGAGGCCTCTCTTCCAGAGGAAGGACTTGATAAGGTGATTTCATGGTGCTTTTGGGCAGAATCTTTTTTGGAAGTGGGATAACTTTAGCCTCTATCAGCAATGTTGTGTGACTGGACGGGTTTTCCTTAGGGGATGTATTGGCGACCAGGTTATTTTCTTTTTGAATATCCACAGTAACAGGCACAGGGCACCAGCTCACTCCCAGGGATATAGACTTCATGTTATTCTTTGACAGGTTTTTGCTTTGAACTTCATTTACACAAGTCCGTAGGCAGCCTGGGGGCGTTTGCACCTTCTTAGTTTCCAGCTGCCCACTCGGAGATTCTTGAAAGGGCTGCTTAAGCGATGCGAATGAACCATTCTCCAAAGCAGGCACTGCACTGGAATGTAAACTTGATTGTTTAGGGTTCTTCACATTGTGGTTACCACCCGGAGACACACCAGTCTGTCGGACACACATGCTACTATGCCTTAAAATGCCCTTTGTAGGGTCCACATTCACACTCGTTCTGGGTTTGTTAGTCCTTACAGCGTGAGGCTTTTTCTGAATTATGCTCAAGATGAAGCCGTCTAGTTTCTTGCTCAGTGAAGCAGAGCATGAACTGCTTGGTGGAGGAGTGTTTTCTGCTTTTGTGGAATCCAGTTTGGGTTCGGTGCAGCTGCCTTTCATGCTGCAATCAAGCCTATGCTCTTCCTTTAGGTTCCCCGTCAGAGAGAGCAGAAACATAGGGCTCTGCACAGCCACTGCATGAAGGGGGCTGGGATAGCGGTACACATCGTTCCCGTTTTTAGATACAAGGTCACACTGGTACTTGGGGTGAACGTCAGCAACCACGTCAAGAGAACTGGAATATGGTGCAGAGAACGAACGACGGACAGTACCAGATGTGTGCTCTTCAGATTGGTCTTTGTAGTCTACCCATCCTAGGAGGTCATCTGAAATATTAAACAAACCAAAAAAAGAATAATGTTAGCAAGAGTACTACATCACCTCACCACGGATCCATAACCAACATCTTAACAGAATGCTGCCATTTGTCATATGACTGGGACAACTAGCAGTAACAGGAAAAAGTCTTATGGCAGCCAGTTTATGGTATGATAATTAATGGAACAGAGTTCACATTTTTTGCACAAAGACACATTACAATTGTCATTATATAACATTCCCTCTGTCTGCATGAACAAGCTTCAGTATTGATGCTTTTGTTTAGTAAGATCTCACTCCCTACTCACTACTTCAATTTACTGTTATAAGAATAGCCATACTGGGTCAGAGCAATGGTCCATCTAGCCCAGTTTCCTGTTTCCAACAGTGGCCAATCCATGTTACAAGTACTTGGCAGAAACCCAAAGAGTAGCAACATTCCAGAGCTGAAATTATGATGTCATAAAGCCTCATTCCACCAATGCCTAAGAGCCAACCTCATTAGTGATGTCACAATGGCTTGATTGTCCTATACTTGGCTCACATAAGAACATAAGAATAACCATACCGGGTCAGACCAATGGTCCATCTAGCCCAGTTTCCTGTTTCCAACAGTGGCCAATCCAGGTCACAAGTACCTGGCAGAAATCTAAACAATAACAACACTGCATGCTACCAATCCAGGGCAAGTAGTGTCTAATAGCTACCCCTTCATTTTTGCAGCCTATGTGCAATTACTTCCATCAGGAATGTTAAACTATCCAAACTCCACTGGCTTCCCGTTATTTCCAGGGTCTACTTTAAATGTGCCTGCCTAACCTTCAAGATCCTCCACGGTATCCTTCCTCCTTTTATCCCTCTATCCTGGAATTCCTCAAATCCAACCTCCACTAGATCCACTCAAAAATTAAAACTATCCTACCCCTCCTTAAAAGGCATCTCCCTTGTTGGTAAACTTGGCTCTTCCCTCCCTTTCAGAATCACTCAGCTCTGGAACAGTCTCCCTTCCCCTCTCCGCAATTTGAGCCCCCTTCTACCATTCCGTAAGCATCTGAAGACCTGGCTCTTCTCCAGAACGTAACCCCGTCCCGCTCCTGGCACTCTCACACCAACCTCTCTTCTCTCATACTTATATAATTCCACTGTAGTTCCGTTCCTTCCCTAACCATGTAAACCGTGTCGAGCTCCATCTGCGGAGATGATGCGGTATATAAACCCAAGATTTAGATTTAGATTTAAACTGGAAAAATGAATGGCAAAACCATCTAATATGCCAACAGTATCTTCAAATTAGTTATTTGCAGACAGTCCACAAGCAGTTGTTTTAATAACTTGAAGCACACCTTTGAATTGAAAATGTATCACATCCTTCAGCTCAACACCAACACAGAGCTGGTGTAAGCATTCATACCTAAATGCCAGAGACATGAACATCACTTGTAGTATTCTATAAGTGTGAGTCTCGCCTACACTACAATGTGCATACCTACCTGTAAAATACATGCTATGGAAGATGTGGGTGTTTACAGACTAGCATGTTCTGCCAGATTCTTTAGAGGTTGCCCAAAGTTGGGTGCAGTTCCAAGATACGTGCATAAGCTAATTAACTGATAATTACTGGCATTAGCAACCACTTAAGAACATAAGAACTGCCATACTCGAACAGACTGAAGGTCCATCAAGCCCGGTATCTTGTTTCCGACAGTGACCAACCCAGGTCCCGAGCACCTAGCTAGATCCCAAGTAGCAAGGCAGATTCTATGCTGCTTATCCTAGGAATAAGCAGTGGATTTCCCCAATCCATCTCAATAATGGCCTATGGACTTCTCTTTTAGGAAATTGGCAGTAATAAGGAGTTATGCGCAATCTGCCCTATGCTATTCCATAATATGTGCCTAAAATTTCATGGCACGCAACTTCAAATGGGGCAATGGCCATGGGAGGAAACATGGCCAGGTCAGGGAATTCACACACATTAAGTGCAGTGTTAATCAAATACTTGTGTGCGCACATTAACTATCATCAGTTGGGCTCGAGCATTTACACTAGCCTTTGTCAGGCATAAATGCTTGCGCACAAAGTTAAGACACAGTTGTGAATCAACCCGCTAGGTGTCATTTATAGACTTCCACCTAGCGGTGTCCAACTCAACTTAGGTGCAAGTATATTAGACCAGGATTTTCCTGGTCTAATTTACTGGTGCCTAATAAATATGTCTACAGACAGCCAAGTCATATCATGCCTATTCCCGCCCCTAATCATGCCGCTGGGTGCCTCGACTTGGGCATCAGTAAGCCTTGTGCCGATTTCCACGCAGAACTTTTAATTAATGGTTTTTCTTAAAAACATTTTTCATTGGCTTTTAATGGCGCTTTCAATTATCTCAATCCAAATGTAGCAGTCTTGAGGAAAAAGATGTCAATCATTCAGCAGTGGATTATCCAAAGATGCTTTACTGATAGAACAGCACAAGGTCGACTTGACACGGACAGTGTTTCGGCAATTCTGCCGTTGTCAAGAGTCTGCCAAAGTAAAGCTATTGGCGTGTAGCGTTGATCACCGGGGCCATATTAGGCAGCGTTAGAAGATGCTGAAATTGCAGTTTGAAATTGCTCAGTGGCCCAGTAAGCCGCTCCGAGTCATGAGTTTTCAATTATCACACCATTTAAGCCAATTTTTTAAAAAAAATTAACTTCTGCGTGGAAATTGGCTAGGCGCATAGAATGAGTGCCAAAATGCGTGCTAAGTTGGCACTCTGAAAAGTTCATTCCATGCAGAGCGCGATTTATAGAATACTAGCTTAGCATGAATCATTTTGGGACCTATCATTTCAGACCTAGCCATCATGTACACATTCACTATTTAGAATAATGGCTTACCTAGTGTTGCCTGTAATCAGCAGGTAATTTGTTAGTGGGATCGTTCTATGAAGTGGGTGCTAAGTGTAAAAGCATGACAAAAGCCAATTTTCCTTTTAGACTGGTGAAGGAGAAGTTTGCACTGCAACAAAGGCGGGCTGTAAGCAGTACAGCACTACCACATTTCAGTCCCTACCTGCAGATTTGGGCCGACCGTCTCCAATGCTGAGCGATGCTTCCAAAGGGCTGCAGAAACAGCTGCTGGAATAGCAACTGGATAAACACTCGCTGAAAACGGAGTTAGAGGAATTGGAAAGTGATCCTGATGCCCCATCACTCAGCTCGTAAAATCCTATTTTTTTTTTTTAAAAAAAAAGGTAGATTTCTTTCATTAAGTGCCATCACTAAGGTGTACGTTAAGTCCATCTTCCTCCCTCCCTCCCCCCCCACCCCAGTTAAAACAAGTACCGCTGAAAATTTTTCTGAATTTTACATATTGATCTTTCCTTCTATCATTAGTTACAGTGTACAATCCACAGAAAGAAATAAAGTGCACCAAAAGAAAGCTGTGCCACTCCCCGCCAATTCTCCCCAAAATGTAGGAAAAATATAACCAAGACTCAAGCCTAACCCCCTCTTTTAAAAAAAAGTGCGCTAAGCTTTTTAGCGCACGCTAAATATTAGTGTGCATGTTATCCTATGGATGCATTAGCGGTTAGCACATGCATTGATTTAGCGTGCATTAATCCTTTTACGAAGGTGCGCTAGCGGTTTTATCGCACGCACCGGACCGCCTGCTCAAAAGAAGGCGGTAGTGGCAAGCGTGCGCTATTCCGTGCGTTAAGGCCCTAGCGCACCTTCATAAAAGGAGCCCTTAGCGCACCTTTGTAAAAGAGGGTCTAAATGTCTGACCATTTATTAGTTACATGGGGTGTGCGATAGCCAATAAAAAAGACAACTCGTATCCCTAGTCTTATGGAACACTTTTAGTCAGTCAGTTTTTATGGACAAATGCAGTCTGAAAGTTTGCCCACAAATAACCTTCTAGCCGCTGATGTGCATTTTGACAGGTTATTTGTTCTGGGTTCAGACAGCTGTTACTACAGTGGCAGATCCACAAAAGGCATCTCTTGAGTTACAGCATTCTTTCCCGATGTAGCTTTAGCAAAAAAAAAAAAATTCTTGTCCGACTATTGATGCCTAAGAACTGTGTGGGAACTCACTAGCATTAGCTGACATTGTCACATTATGGATGCAGTATTAACGCCCCCCACCTGAACTGGGCCGGCTGTCTGTCTCCAGATGCTCATCAGGTGTTTTTTCTGCATCTATTTTTAGGTCATTGATCTGCTTGTCCAATTCATGGAACTGGTTTAATAAACCAGCATCTCTCTTCCTCAAGCAGTTCTAAGGGGAAAAAAAAAGAAGTTGTAAGAAATGTGTTTTCGGACTGGATATTTATTTTATTTTAATAAAATGCATGTAAAATAGCCAATTCTCCTTTCGCTCTCCTCCCCCTAACTCTATAAAAAGAAAGGGAAGCCCAACAGTGAATGCTTTAACTTCAGAGGGGAAGTTATCAACAAGGGCTACTGTTAAGCTGGGGGGAGGGGTAGCACAATGTCTTATTGCATAAAACGGGACCCTGTGCTACCCACGTTGCTAACTCCCCGTCCCTTATTGACTGCTTAGATAAAAATTTCTAACATCTAAAACCAACCCAAATCAAATAAAGCTTAACAAAAAAAAAAACCCTCATTGAAAAAAAACACACATTTTAACTGTTGGTTAGTGTATACGCAGAAGCTGTCATAAATCCTCAAAGAATTCTGCCAGTTCCTAATACAGTAAAACCTTGGTTTACGAGCATAATTCGTTCCGAACACATGCTTGTAATTGAAAAAAACACTTGTATATTAAAGCGAATTTCCCCATGGAAACTCAGATAATTTCCCCAATGGAAACTCAGACAATTCGTTTCACAACCCAAAACCTTCAATACAAAATACTGTACGTACTCGTATGTAAGACCTCGCTCATTTAGAACAGTCACTATACTCACAGCATCAGAGAGAGAAGCACCATCGGCTCAGTTGTGATGATGTGACGCGTGTATACTGTATGTACTGGTATTGCAAGACATTGGTTCTATATCAAGTTAAAATTTAATAAAATATTTTGCTTGTCTTGCAAAACACTTGCAATCCAAGGTTTTACTGTATATCTGTTAAAAGCAATGTTTACTGAACAAAGGCCGTGGGTTTCAATTTCCTTTAGAAACTTCTTAAGATTGTGTGCACACAAGCACACAATCTTAAGAAAACACATTTTACAGTCCTCATCTCCAATCACATTCATTTTCTGTTATAGTCTGACATCTGTAGATCTCAAATCCATAACCGATTGGTAACACGAAGTTAAAACATGCCCTCTTTAGATCAAGCTTGTTATTCCCCCAAGTCTCCATTATTAGCAAAACAAAGGAATTGTGGCCAAATCTAACCCCCCCCCCCCACTGTGAGCTGATCAGTTTATAATAGCGGGCATGCAACATTAATTTTTATTACTAGCAGGGTCTTGCCAATGCATCGCAGCCTTTACACTGTCCATCTTAAATAATTTAAGAATAAGATCATGTTTCAGAGAATATTCATTTTGGCCTTTAGATAAGGCCCTCTCTTCCAAGGGCACCCCACAATGCTTTACAGAGGTATTTTATTGATAAATACTGCCAACTAAAGAGGCAAAAAGAAGCAATGAAATTATTGCCAGAGTTCCCAAATTATGGAGAGAGAAAAAAAAAATTTTTTTAAACCTCTCTCTGGTTTAAGAGTGGGTCCAGGAAGACAAAGTGAACCGAACAAGATCTGCGAGGGCTCCAACTACAAAAATATTTCCCTCCTTCACACAACATGCAATAAATAGCACTATTTGGAACAGGAAATAATTAGCAAACATGCTATGAAGGGTAAGACAACAAATCGTTTCCAGGCCAAATGGGCAGCAATTATCCGCTGGCTATGCCAGAGTTGTAAAGCTATTTTGGGTGTGCTTGAATGGAAGATGAAAACCAGGAAATTCGTTAAAGGGTCTACAGATGCATGAAATTTAATTCCCCCCCCCCCTATATTCATCTATGGCAATTAGAAGGTTTTTCCTACAAATTCCCATTGGCAGCCGTCTACTGCTTGGATTTGTTACTTTTCCGCGCTCCTATATTAAAACCAGCCTGTAGTAGAACATTAAAATTCAGAATATTTGATATCGCCTTATCAAACGCAGAACTGCTGATCTTCCTGGCATCAATGTAAAAACATCTAGCGCAGGGGTCTCAAAAGTCCCTCCTCGAGGGCCGCAAGGGGCTTTGAGACCCCTGGTCTAGCACTAGCCCATTTAAGCGTAATCCGTTCTGCTACAGCTATACAGTACAGCACAGCAAACTCGCACAAAAGTTTCCACACACAGCGTCAGAGAAGGAAAGGCCCCTCTCTTAATTCCAGATTCCAAATTAACCAGTCTGAGAAATGGCACAATTAGAAACCCTATTCCCCACGGTCATCTCAAGTTTTATGGCAGAACCTCTTTAACATCTCAAGTACTCAATCACAACATATCTATAGGAGCCAGCTCGGTGGGTGCTTGAAACCCCCCCCCCCCCCCTCCCAAGTATTTGAGCAAACTCATTGACTGTGTCCAGGGAGGGGTCATTTCTATTGTGTGTAGCACACCCCCCTCTCCTCCCCCCATCATTTGAAAAGTTGGCTGCTATGAACATATCCACTGTTTTCTTCTATCTTTTAACAGCCAAAAAGCATCAGCAAAGCCAATTCTGCCGTCTAATTTTTTTTTTTTTTTTCCCTATTGTTTTTAGCTATCGGTAGGATTTTGTTCGGGGCTTGCAGCTGAGCTCCAGTGAGTTTGATCAATGCCAGATGAGCGCTGTCACTAAACAGCTCCGGCTGTCTCAGCTCCCCTCGCCAAAACGACTTTCTCCCCCTCCGCATCTGAACCGTCTCACCCCACGAGACAGCCTGCGTCTACTGCCGTCCT
Organism: Geotrypetes seraphini; assembly: GCF_902459505.1. Taxonomy (NCBI): domain Eukaryota; kingdom Metazoa; phylum Chordata; class Amphibia; order Gymnophiona; family Dermophiidae; genus Geotrypetes; species Geotrypetes seraphini. Next base: position 143,762,127 of record NC_047090.1, on the reverse strand, counting down.
TCGCTTTCGGGGGCTCCCGTTAAGTCCCGGTCAACGAACGCTACGCTAAGTCCTAACGCTCCCACGCATTTCGTTTGGCAAGAACGTCAATGTCGTTTCAAAAGATCTGGATCGTCCGGATGGAAGTCGCATAATCCTCCCGATGCTTTTTCTTTTCGTGCAACCCCCCCCCCCCCTCCGCCTAATTGCGCCAAATAATCCTCGCGCCGACGCAAACGCCAGCGGATCAGAGCCGGGGAGCTGCAGGGTGAACCCGGAATCCCGATTGGCAGATGCCCCAGCCTGTGGATCTAACCCCGGGACGGGCAGAGAGACCCGTAACCCCCCGCCCAAAGCAGAAGGGCGCCGCGTACCAGCTGCCTCCGCAGGAGCAGGATGTTCTCCTCCAGGATCTTTTCCTCCAGGCTGCGCTGGGTCTCCCCCGTCCGCGATGGGGCATCAGCCGGTGGCTCCCGGGCGCCGGGGCAGAGCAGCGCCTTCACCAGCAGCTCCTGCCGCTGCCGCAGATACTCCAGCTCGCCCAAGCCGGCCAGCGTCGCCTCCAGCCGCTCGCGGGTCCTCTGCCGCTCTGTGTCCGCTTCGCCCTTCTCTCTCCATCGCTGCTCCATCTCCTCCTCTCGAGGGCTGGTGGGGGGGGGGGGAAAGCCGCTCCTTCACTGCATCTGCCGGGCGGAAAAAAGCCCTGCAGGAGCCGCCAGGGTGACCCTCCCGAAATCCGCTTAAGCCACGAGTGGCCGCGCGACTGCTGCGGGAGGTAGAGCACGAGCCGAGAGCAGCCAGAGGTGCGCGAGACTCATAGCGGAACGCTGAGATCTAGCAACTCCCACCGCCCTCTGAAGCTGCTCGCCCCGCTGCACAATCTTTTATATTCCTGACGTCACGCGTCGCCCGGCGCGAGTCCGGCGTGAGCTGCGGGGGCTCCCCTCCTCCCATCCCCCATGCCTCGCCTTCACACCCTGGGGCTGCTCCAGGAAGGCGCAGGCTTCTAGGCGCTTGTGCTGTGCTGCAGGAGGGACTGGGCCGTTCCTCGAACTATTTTATGGGAACAAAGAGATTTCCTTGTACTGGAGGCACTAAGGTGATTTCAATTTTCAAAACCGATAAGTTGATAGCTGTGTTACGCCACTAATTATTTTTGAAAACCAATGAGAAAATTAAAAAAAAAAAGATAAAAACAAAAAACTTACAGCAAAGAACCCCCCTCCCCCAGGTCTTCTCAAACCAGTCCTGAGAACCTCACAGCCAGGGTTTCCAGGGTATCCACATTTGCATATTGCCCAAATAATGTAAAAGAGCTTGGTTTAAGACTATGGGCTCCTTTTACGAAGGTGCGCTAGCGTTTTTAGCGCATGCACCGGATTAGCGCGTGCTAGCCGAAAACCTACCGCCTGCTCAAAAGGAGGCGGTAGCAGCTAGCACGCGCGGCAATTTAGCGTGCGCTATTCCGCACGTTAAGGCCCTAGCGCACCTTCGTAAAAGGAGCCCTATGTTTAATGTGCTAGCTGAAGCTTTTTTGTTTAGTCAGCAACTTTAAATAATGATATAGTCCAGGGCTGCCCAAGACCGGTCCTCGAGATCTACTGGCAGGCCAGGTTTTCAGGATATCCACTATGATTTGGGGGAGGGGGGCTGTGCCCAATGTGAGGGGCACAAAATTTTGTCCCATCCACATACCTAAGCAGAAGCCCTCCTCCTCATATGGACAGACTCAAAGATCTCAATATGTATATTTTTGGAGAAAAGGCGGGAGAGGGGAGATATGATGGAGACGTTTAAATAACTATGTGGCATAAATATGCATGAGGCGAGTCTAGGCAGGTCATTTAATACTCCACTGCCTAAGGTACATTACACAGACTGTGAGTCCGCTGAGACAGATAGGAAAAATGCTTGATGTACCTGTATGTAAACTGTACTCTCAAGCTGTAACATTACTGCTTAGCTTTTTCTCCCTGCAAGCATCCCTGCTCTCTTTCTCATCCCCAGTCTCTTTGCTATTTTTCTCTTCTTGCAGGGGTCTCTGCTCTCCTTTCTCTATATGTTCCTGATTCCTGCAAACTTCTGTTTTCTCTGTATGCTCTTGATCCTGTGTTTCCCTGTAGGTTTCTTTTCTTTTTTTTTTTTTTTTTTTTTATTCCTTCTTCATGTATGGTTGATTTATTAAAAGTTTTTTTATTTTTCCTATTTGTTGCATGCCTGTCTCCTTGGCCGCTGTATGTTTCTATTTTTTTGCTTTGTGTGTTTTTTTGCTGATTGTCTACTTGGTCGCTGTCAGTCTGTCTGTCTTATTGGCTGCTGTATGTCTGTATGCCTTTTTTTCAGTCTAACTCCTTGGCCACTGTATGTCTGGAAGGTTTTTTTTCCTGAATTTATCCTTGGGCATTGTATTTTTTATTTTTTTCTGTTTGTCTCCTTGGCTGTTTGTATTTTTTTGCTGTCTCTCTGTCTGTCTACTTGGACGCTGTATGTAAGTATGTCTGTCTCCTTGGCTGCTGTATGTCTGTTTGTCATTTTTTTTCCTGTGTCTCTCTCTCCTTGTCCTCTGTGTTTTGTTATTTTTTCAATCTGTCTCTTTAGCCCCCCTGTCCTTCTGTGAGTGTCTGTGTCTCTCTCTCTCCTTGTCCTCTGTGTTTTGTTATTTTTCCAATCTGTGTCTTTAGCCCCCTGTCCTTCTGTGACTGTCTGTGTGTCTCTCTCTACTTGTGCACTGTTGTTTGTTTGTTTTTTTCAATCTCTCTTTAGCTCCTGATCCCCTCTCACTGACCCTTGCGCGACTGCATGTAATTCCGGTTAGGTTTCCATGGCAACCCTGCTCGCGGGTCTGTGAGTGTAGGGCTGTTTTGTCGGGTCTGGCGGCACCGGGTTGGGAAGAGTCCTGGCTCCTTTTTTGGTTTGGGCCCGTGCAGAGGGGCTCAACAGCGCACAACCACCTTTCCTTCCCTCCCTCCATCAGGTGCAGTGCAGCTCCACCAATGTTAAAAGCAGCCGCGTCGAAATCGGAGCCCTGCCACTGCCTTAGCACGTTCCCCTCTGCCTTGGTCCCGCCCCTTCTCTGACATATGGGACCGCGGCAGAGGGAACGTGTTACGGTGGCGGCAGGGCTCCAATTTCAAAGCAGCTGCTTTTAACATAGGCGGAGCTGAACTGTACCTGATGGAGGAAGGGAAGGAACGGTGGGGCAAATTTGGTCAACGGCAGGAATTGTTTGGCGGACCAAGCACCGTGAAACCGTGAGGAAGGCCGCCGCAGCCTCGCAGCTAGGTAGGGGGACAACAATGGCGCTTATGCTCAAGCCCCCGCCGCAGCTCCTCTCTCGATCCTGGTGCGGTTCGAGAGAGGATTCGTGGCGGCGGCTTGAGCATAAGCGCGATTGTTGTCCAAGTTGCCGAGTTTGGTGACGTAAACCCGCGCATGCGCACTAAAAAAAACGCGACGGGATCAGGGAACACGTTTTTTTAGTGCGCATGCACGTCCTACCATTTTATTATATTAGATTATTGCTGTTACATATGTGTGTGTGTGGGGGGGGATTAATCTTTATAACCAGTGATGTAGCCATGATGGGGCCAGTTTGGATTCAGCCCCTTCCCCCCGATTCAGGCTTTGCTTTGCGAGGGTCTCCAAGCCCCGCTAGTAGAACGGCCAAAGCCAGGAAGTTAATGGCACTTGTCCTAGGCCACTGCTGCGCAGGCTAATTCCCGGTTCATAGACAACCCCGCGAAAGACAAAGGCGCGCGCCGACAACTGAGCGCAAGACGGAGGCGCGCGCCGAAGAAAATTACAGTTTTTAGGGGCTCCGACGGGGGGTTTTGTTGGGGAGCCCCCCCCAGTTTACTTAATAGAGATTGCGCCAGCGTTGTGGGGGGTTTGGGGGGTTGTAACCCTCCACATTTTACTGTAAACTTAACTTTTTCCCTAAAAACAGGGAAAAAGTGAAGTTTTCAGTAAAATGTGGGGGGTTACAATCCCCCCACCCCCCACAACGCGGCGCGATCTCTATTAAGTAAAGTGGGGGGTTCCCCCCACCCCACCCCCATCAGAGCCCTAAAAACAGTAATTTTGTGCGGCGCGCACCTCCGCGCTGCGCTCAATTATCTGGCCGCGCCTTTATCCCGGCGCGCTTTTGACCTGACACCCTAATTCCCCTCCCCCCCACACACACACACATGCTTGGGTTTTTGAAACTGAGTTTGCATAAGGGAGACCTACTCCCTACATATGTCCAGTTTTTCCACATGCGTGGGGGGGGAGAGCCTCCCTCGCACATGTTCAGTTCCACAAAAATAAAATGTGCGCAGAGGGTAGGGGGAACTGTTCATCCAGCATGGCGGTGGGCCAGGAAAAGTGTCCCTGTTTGGTTTCCCGAGTAACATAGAAACATGATGGCAGATAAAGACCAAAAGTTCCATCCAGTCTGCCCATCCGCAGCACCCACTGTCTCCTCCTCTCCCTAAGAGATCCTACGTGCCTATCCCACGCCTTCTTGAATGTGTTTCCACCACTTCTGCAAGGAGACTATTCCACGCATCTATCACCCTTCAGTAAAAAAAAGTATTTCCTTCGATTACTCCTGAGCTTATCACCTCTTAATTTCATCCTATGCTCTCTCATTCTGGAGTTTCCTTTCAATTGAAAGAAATGGAAAGGGAAAAGGATTGGGACTTGTATACTGCCTTTTTGTAGTTATACAACCACACTCAAAGCGGTTTACATAGAGGTACATCAAGCATTTTTCCTATCTGTCTCAGCGGACTCACAGTCTGTGTAATGTACCTTAGGCAGTGGAGTATTAAATGACCTGCCCAGACTCGCCTCATGCATATTTATGCCACATAGTTATTTAAACGTCTCCATCATATCTCCCCTCTCCCGCCTTTTCTCCAAAAATATACATATTGAGATCTTTGAGTCTGTCCATATGAGGAGGAGGGCTTCTGCTTAGGTATGTGGATGGGACAAAATTTTGTGCCCCTCACATTGGGCACAACCCCCCCTCCCCCAAATCTGAGGTCTGGTTACTCACCTGTTTCTCAACTATTATAGGTATTTACTTTGTCATACCCAAGTACCATTTGTCATACTAAGATTTCCTGTACCTATCTCTGCTGAGAACCCTGGATTGAGAAGTTGGTGGCATTCCCGAGGCTGGCGGCAAGGTAGGAATTGCTGTAGGAGGTCAAAGCACTTACTGTGTAGGTGCCCCACCCATACTAGTCTTTTTTCAAAATAAATACATTTACAAACTGAATCAGCCCTGCTTTCCTTGTTCCAGTGTTATTGTATGAGCACACCCAGATATACAATGTCCACAAAAGTAACATAAGGCTGCCAGTTGGTAAGAACGTTTGTTGTTATTAAGCTTCCTTTGTGAATTTGAATAAAGTACCCTGACATGATAACCCATGGAGAAAACGATGCATCCTTGAGAAATTAATTTAGTTTCTACCAGTGAAAAGAGGCATACGTTAGATTTGATTTTCGTTCTATCACTATTTATACAAGTAATTGGCTCCTCCTCAGTCATCATGCTACCAGTCCTGTGGTTTGATTGCTAATTATCATCTTTCAATATTTCCAGGAAAGGATAATGTAATAACGTGTGTAGGCGTCTAAAGACATAGATCCTCAGATGTTTTTTGACAAATGAGAATCTGCTTTAGGTAAGGATGACATTACTGTAGTAGGTGCCAAGTGGGAACAAGTTTGGAGAGTCTCCTATTTCCAACCCCACTTGTTCAGTGTCATCTATGAAGCCTCGCCATCCTAATTTGGCAGAGTGAGTGCCAAAGGCATAAGTCCAGGTTATCCTCAGCTAAAGGGAATTATTTTTTTAAAAAAAAACAAAAAACCCAACAAAACTTAAATGGCTGCATGCATGTGGATTTATCGAGTGGCGCTTAGATTGCAGCTCCAGCTGTGAAGAACTAAGGCTGGTGCCGGGCAAACTTGTATGGTCTGTGCCCCATATATGGCAATTTGGTGTAGGATGGCCTGCAAAAAGCTTCAACAGCAACTTCAGAAGCTGGAATGTGAGGACACTACCGGGCAGATCTTTACAGCCTGTTTTCCGCAAATGACAAGATGGAGTCAGATAGGCCAGAGTGGGTTTTGACAGCAACTTACATTAGGTAGAATGTGAGCCCACTGGGACAGATAGGGAAAAATGCTTGAGTACCTGAATGTAAACCACTTAGGCTTTAAGTGGTATATAAATACTTAAAGTAAATAAATAAACTTCAGGAGTTGGAACATAAGGAGAGAGCCAGGCAGACTTTTATGGTTGGTGTCCCAGAAATGGCAAAGAAAGACAGCTACATTACATTAAAATACATTGCTAGACCGCAATACCTTCCAGATCAATGCAGTTTACATCACCAAGAGACTGTACATCACAGTGAAATACAACATAAATTCATTACTTTCCTAAGTATTTTACAAAAAGAGATGTCTTTAATAGTTTTCGGAAATTCTTATATGAAATTGATGAAGCAAACCAAATGCACCGTTCCGAATCCCAACTAGCAGCCTGATATGCAGTTGTTCGATGGAAAAATTTCTTGTAAAGACATCCTCCTACTGGAGGGAACCCAAACAATGAAGCTATCCTTAGTGGATGAACTGCCTTAAACAATGTAAATTGTTCTAGTAAATAACCAGGTGTCTGACCAGGTACGGCTTTATAAGGGAGCGTCCCAAATTTAAACCAAACCCCGGCCTCAAAAGGCAACCAATGGAGTTGTCTGTAGTATGGCGTAACATGATCTGATTTCTTCAAATCAAAAATTAGACGCACAGCCGCATTCTGGATTTTGTGCAGCCTATGCAAATTTGACTGAAGACCTGCCAAATGAACTGAATTACAGTAGTGATCAAGTATTTCATATCACATGTTCAGGCTCAATTTATTTAATATACCACAACTATAAAACCAAAGTTAAAAATTGTTGGTTTAATCATGAATTGATAATGAGTGTGACTATTGGGCAGATTGGTCTTTATCTGCCATGATTTACTATGTTGCTATATTATGCATGCATGTTAAAAAGACAAAAGATTAAGGTCTCATTAGCCATTCCTTACCATCCAGGATTTGCTTCATGTTTCAGACCTTCTTTCAGGTCAGTTATTTGTTGCTTTATAGCACCCTCTATGATTATTTTATTGAACAGGTTAAATTCGCTCTGCTCCTATGTGGGTCAGTAGGGTGCAGAGACCATTATGTAGGGACCAGGAGTTCTCAACCCAGTCCTCAGGACACACCTAACCAGTCAGGTTTTCAGGATACCCACAATGAATATGCATGAGATAGGTTTGCATAGGATTGAAGTAGCAGATTTATCTCATTGATATTCATTGTGGTATCCTGAAAACCTGACTGGCTGGGTGTGTCCCGAAAACTGAGTTGAGAACCCCTGATATAGGCTGAAGGCACAGAAGTACCATGGGACTCTTTTCCCTCACTCTTTCTGGACAGTTTGAAAATAGCCCTTCCATTTATTTGGAAAACTGGGCTTGCACTTGACCCATTTCTAATTCATACAGTCCAAGCTACGGGTGATGCTGTTGTTTGATTTTTACAGGGGGGGTTTACTCCTCTTTCTCAAGCATGCAAATGGGCATCCAGTTCTGAAAAGATCTTGGGTCATTGAGCGGTTATTGCCTGATCTGAAGCCTGGCTTTTCTGGTACAATCAATGGAGTGAATGGTGCTACTTCAGTTCTTTGTGATCTTCGAGCAACACTGAGCAAGCCCTAGGTGGACTAGATGTCTGCCTAGGACGGTAGGCTTTGGGGAGTGGCAGCACAGCACCAGCACAGTAGCCAAAGGCTTGGCAATGCCACTGACATTGGCGTCAAAGGGCTGTTGTGCTGCTTGTCTTCTCTAGCTAGCACTGGACCACCACCTCCTAAGTCTGTATTTTCTTTGGGCTTCCTTAGGGGGTGGGATGATAGCAGCGATGACAGAGTAGAGGGAAGATGCAGGACACTTGGGAGGAATGGAAGGAGAAAGATGCCGGAGACCCAAGATGAGTAAGAAAGGGAAAATGCTAAAGTTCTGGGGGAAATAAAGAAGGGAAGAGGAGATTCTGGACTTTGGGTAGGGTGGGGGGTGTTTGAAAGATAGTTTGCCTAGGGCCTCAGATATTTATTTATTCAATTTTCTATACTGTTCTCCCAGGGCAGCTCAGAATGGTTTACATGAATTTATTCAGGTACTCATGCACTTCCCCTGTCTGTCCTGGTGGGCTCACAGTATACCTGGGGCAATGGGTGAATTGAGTGACCTGGGGTCACAAGGAGCAGTGTGAGTTTGAACCCACAACCTCAGAGTGCTGAGGCTGTAGCTTTAACCACTGCACCACACAACATCAGTATGGTTTCTGTGTGGGTCATAGTAGAAAGACATTGTTAGCCTTATTGCTAGAGCATTCGATACTGCTAGCGTGCCTGAGTGAGATTGGAATATGTCCAGCTGTTCATAGGTAGTCCTTCTTTTTACACCATACACAGCAGGTTAAGATAATGATCTAACACTTAATTGCAACAACTAATACAACATGACATCCTCCCCCCCCCCCCCCCCAACTTATCTACAGTCTAATAGTCCATGTCCAGGGATTTCTGAATACACAAAGCAATCACTAGTTGGCCATATGGTAATTCTTTGGTTGTTAAATTTGAGGAAAAACCCACACACAGTGGTTCTGATTGTGTCTAGGAGTCTGTTTTCTGAACAGTTCTATGAGCTAACATGTGATTACATCACTATCAATTTGTTCCAAGGCACGATACCTTGGTGTCACTGGATTCTCAGCTGGCGGCAAAACCACAAATGAAAAGAAGTGTCCCTAGGGCTTGTTTTAAAGTTACGGTTGCTGGGGAGACTCAGACCATTGATCGAAGGCTGTGATTTATTTCTGAGCTGTTGTAAAGCTGCGAACCTGCTTGCTTTTGATTCATGTGATGCCGTTTATTTTGAGCTGCCTGTAGTTTCTCTCAAACCATTACAGTTTAATTAGTGCATCGCTGCTCATCTAGAGACTGGGAGGTCTTGATACAATCATATAATCCTGAGCCTTTGTGCACTTGGTCATTGTTCGTAAGCCAGAGTCTTCACTATAAGTTTCCAATTCCGCACCCTTGCCTCCTTACCATCCGATGCATTCCCCTCAGCCTTGTTTAAAGTATCCACATTTTAAATCAGTTCCTGACGTGAATGTACATAGCCATATATTTTTTTCTGTAGCTGGCTTCATTTATGGGATGTGGCTACATTTTGAACAGAATTTGCTGAAACCTGGGTAACTACTCAAACTGTTATAGTAACATAGTAGATGACGGTCCATCCAGTTTGCCCAACCTGATTCAATTTAAATTTTTTTTTTTTCCTTCTTCTTAGCTATTTCTGGGCAAGAATCCAAAGCTCTGCCCGGTACTATGCTTAGGTTCCAACTACTGAAGTCTCCGTCAAAGCTCATAAGAACATAAGAGTTGCCTCCACTGGGTCAGACCAGAGGTCCATCCCGCCCAGCGGTCCGCTCCCGCGGTGGCCCATCAGGTCAGTGATTTCTGACCACTTCTATAACCTACCTCAAGTTCCATCTGTACCCCTCTATCCCTTTGTCCTCCAGGAACCTATCCAAACCCTCCTTGAACCCCTGTACAGAGTTCTGGCCTATCACATCCTCCGGAAGCGCGTTCCATGTGTCCACCACCCTCTGGGTAAAAAAGAATTTTCTAGCATTTGTTCTAAACCTGTCCCCTTTCAATTTCTCCGAGTGACCCCTAGTGCTTGTGGCTCCCCTCAGTTTGAAGAATCTGTCCTTATTCACTTTCTCTATGCCCTTTAGGATTTTGAAGGTTTCTATCATGTCCCCTCTAAGTCTCCTCTTCTCCAGGGAGAACAGCCCCAGCATTTTTAACCTGTCAGCGTATGAAAAATTTTCCATACCTTTTATCAGCTTAGTCGCCCTCCTCTGCACTCCCTCGAGTACCGCCATGTCCTTCTTGAAGTACGGCGACCAGTATTGAACACAGTACTCCAGGTGCGGGCGCACCATTGCGCGATACAACGGCATAGTTATAGGGCTCCTTTTATCAAGCCGTGCTAGCGGTTTAACGCATGTAATAGCGTAATAACGCGCGTAATAGCACGGGATGCGCTAGCCGCTACCGCCTCCTCTTGAGCAGGCGGTAGTTTTGGGCCAGAGCAGGGGATTAACGTGTGATGAAAAGGCGTGCGCGTTAACCCCGCTAGCGTGGCTGGATAAAAGGAGCCCATAGTTTTGTAACATTTTCGACAAAGCTGAATGATGTAGTTAGTTTTTAGGACTGCTAGTTTATAATGTTTTATAGTAATGATTTTTTGTTTTTTGTTATACTTTTATTAGTTTCTTATAATTGTGCTATGCTTCGTCTGTTTTACAATTATTTCAAAAGTTGCCGTTACCTTGTTATCCACTTAGGCCCAAATTCTATATATGACATCCTAAATTGCACTTGCAAATCGGTGCACACAGCTAATTTGTGTGTGCCACTTAATTGTTTAACGAACCAATCAATACTGATAATTGGCAATTAACACCTAATAAGTCACCAATTAGCACCAATTAGAAGTTACGTGCACAACTTATACGCACATTCTATAAAGCGGGTCGGGTCATGTTCTAGTATGCAAGTCTCCAAAGGGGGCATGGCCAGGGGAGGAGCATGGGTGTATTTTGGACGTTCCTAAATGTTACACACACTGCGGTGGTATAGCAAGGGTGAACGGCGCCCCTCTCCCGCCCTCTTCCCTGCCCCGCCTGCCTTGCATGCGCCTCTTCCCCGTACCTTTTTAACTTCGGCGCAAGCAGTCATGAACCTGCCGCCCACGTCAGCTTCAGTGCTCTCTGAAGTCACTTCCCAGTCTTAACACCGTATTCATGTCCTGTTTAAAAACAAATGATATGAGCAAAGTTGCTCTCTCAGAAACATCGGCAATAGATTGTTCCAGAATCTCCAATATATTTCCCAAGTCAAACTGCATTTCCTCTCTATTTTCTTTTTACCCAACTCCTAGAGGTTCTTTTTTTATTTTTTTTTTGCAGGTCAATAGTAAATCTTATTTATTGGAGAATAGAGTGTGAAGGAATTTTTAAATTTTCCATTAGATACTGCTTAAATAAGTCAATAGGCATTATCCCAGGCATTTTAGGGAAATTCCAGAAATGGAGATTCAGCCGTCTGTTATAGTTTTCCATATGTTCAAATTTCCTATGGGAGATCTGATTTTCTTTTATCCCAGAGAGCTTAAACTGTTGTAAATGTTGTATTTCATCTTGCATTTGTCTGACCTGTCCTGTGAAATCCTCTTTTACAGATTCTACAGTAAGATTATCTACCTTTTTTGCAAATAGTCTCCTCAAACATTTTGGAGACTCAACCAATTTGGAGATTGTAGAATCCAAGCATTGAAGGACTACCCATATGTTGGTCAAGGATATCTCCGTGGAGTAGCAAGAGCTTCTACTTCCTTGGTCTGATTCCTCAGTGTTACTGGCGCTGACAGAGTGCCCGCTTTGGGAGACTCTCCCGCTGTTATAAGAATTATTATTAAATGAAGGGATAATATTTATCCCTCTCTGGCTTAGAGAGATATATATTTTAAAGAACTATTAATTTGAGGAAAGTTAGCTCGCTTGATTAAAACTTAGCTCTGTAACCATAATTAAATATAGAATATATGTGAATATTTATTCAAGAATTAAGACTCAGAACATTTATAAGCAAACTGAAAGTTTATTTTCTTTTTAGAGCCAGTATAAAATTAAAATCAAGCAGGCAGAAGCTGTGACAGATGTGGTCTTTAAACAGAGATAATAGAATTAAACTAGACAAAATTTCTCTAAGGTTAAAGGATTAAATTTACTCACAAATGCTGGTTGAAAAGTCCTTAGGAGGCTGCATGGTAGGCCCAAACTAAGCAATGTGCAGGACGCACATGGTGAAGTTGTAGAGATAGTGATGTTGCAGCATGGTGATCTAGGAAAAAGAGACAAAAAGCTGATCGTATCTATGCTTTGTAGGAGGGGTCCCAGGATGCATCAAAACTCAGGGACAGTCTCTAGCATCACATCCAGTCATAGAGCAGTGCATCACAGAGCAGGGCAGTCTTGTCCTCGGTGATGTCATCTGTTTAGATTTTCTTGCAGACTGGAGGGGGCAGGGGTACTGGTACATCCATGCTTTTATTTATTCACCTGAGTTGCATTTGGTCATGTCTTTGTCCTTTAACACTGTTAAATGGCTCAGTTCTTTTAGTGGCACACCCAGACATGCTTTTGTAATATGTGTCTTTAGCACAGCACCTGGATAAGATGGCTAGGGCAGGACTCAAAATTTTTCTTTACTTTAAGTAATTTCAAGCAAGCTTAAATAATTTACCTTCAACAACTACATATAATAATTGGGAATAAAAGCACACATTCTACTGCGGATGCAATTACTATAATAAACTATATACAAAACTAGTCTTTAAGCCCGTTACATTAACGGGTGCTAGAACATATGTGTGTGTGTCTGTCTTTATTTCTTTCTTTCTCTCTCCTTAGCCGCTGTTTTTCTTTCTGCCTTTCTTTTTCCTTGGCTGTCCATCACCACCCCTTGCCTGCTCCCCCTGTCCATTTTCCCTTCCTTTTACCTCCCCTGTGTCCACCACCACCCCTTCACTGCTCTCCTTATGCAGCAGCAGCCCTTGTCCCTTTGTTTTACCTCCCCCCTGTCCAGCAGTACCTCTTTCCTTCTCCCCCTGTCCAACATTAGTCCTCCGTTCCTTTTCTTCAACCCCCTGTCCATCAGCATCTCTTTCGTTCTCCCCCTGTCCAACGGGTGCTAGAGTAGACGACTGTTTTTTTTTTCCTTTCTCTCTCTGTGCTTGGATGCTGTCTGTCTGTCTGTCATTCTTTCTGTCTGTGTCTCTGTCTTGCGCTCTGCCTGCCTGTATTTCTCCATTGCGCCATGCCTGCATATCTCTCTGTGGCCCCCTTCTCTTCCCCGGCATGATTGGTGTGTGCCCCCAGCACACCCTTCCCCCCAAAGCAGCCCCATTTTCAATGCCCCTGCCCCCTTTTGTGCCATGCCTGCCTGCTCCATGGCCCCCTTCTGTTTCCCCCCTATGATTGCTGTCTGGCCCAGCAAACCCCTCACCCCAAAGCAGCCCCCTTTCCCTCTCCCCTTGTTGAGCCATGGCTGCCTGCTCTGTGATCCCCTGCCCATGATTGCTGTGTACCCCCAGCACACCCCTACCCCCAAAGCAGCCCCTTTCCCTCTCCCCCTGCTTGCCTGCCATGCCTGCCTGTTCCCTGTGCATCAGCATTTCCCTCCCCCTCACCTGTTCCTTCTTAGCAGCATGGAGATAAAACGGCTCCCTTAGTTCTTTGCTGGATTTTTTTTTAAGTTTAAAGATGCCTACGCGGCTCCTCTCATGATCCGGCCTGCGTTGGAAGCCTTCTCTGACACAGGCCGGGATCGTGAGAGGAGCCACGGTGGCAGTTTTAAACTTAAAAAAAAATCCAGCGAAGAACTAAGGGAGCCGTTTTCAAAGCCGCCGCCACGGCTCCTCTCATGAGCTGCACTTATATTATGTTGGAAGATGAGAGAGGAGCTGCGGCGGCGGCGGCGGCAGATTTGAAATGAAAATAATTTATGCGGCCAGTCGGCTCCCTCGAAACCCTCCTCCCCCCCCTTTCCCTTCCCGCGGTCCGTCTGGCTGCGGTGCGGCCTGTGGAGGTGATCGGCTGGTGACGTATTAGCGCGCATGCGCACTCCTTCGGCCACAGACCTACACGCACGGAACACGCAAATAGCAATGCGCATGCGCGGCTAGCTCTTTATTATATTAGATACTTATTAAACCTTGAAAGAAAGGAAGGGAAAGAAAAAGGGGGGAGGGGAAAAGAGAGACCAGTTTGTGTATGGAGTGTGGTCAAAGTGGTATTTGCAGATAATATCACGCTACACCGCAACACTTCCAGGTGCGGACGTCTCCTCCACCAGTGCCCCTGTAGTCGCTGGGCACGGAGGACTATTGGAATCCGGAGGGGATAAAGAAATCTCAAGCCCTTGAGAGAGGGATGCTCCTCTGCCCCTTTTCAATGCAGGGACAACTTCTCCGGTTCCAAGTGAAGGGTTGACTGCCACAAAGCAGTTGATGATTTGCTGCATAGGGGAGGGCACAAGGACCGGTGGGGGAACAATCCTCACCACCCCCTTTCTCTTGGTATGTGGCATTGCCAAAAGCAGCTCAGGAAAATTGTGTATTCAGGTAAGAGTAGCAGCAAAGTCTCCAGCTTTCTTCGCAGCAGATTCTTACCGCTGCCATCTTGACCACACCCTCTTCTGCCCAGTTAAACCCTTTTGAAAATGGACTCCTATAAGTTTTATAAATAAAAAGCTCTTAATAAAATATATGTATGATGATGATGTTTTCCCAAGAACACACCCCATCTAATGTCCTGGAAATGTATAGAAGTAAAGAATTAAATATTAATTATTGTTCACGTACAAGTAAGATCCATGTCGCAAACAAAGGGTACCTAAATCAACTTTTCTTCTTCATCCATAAAAAATCCTGAGTGGTTATTACAGCTCATTAAATACATGTTGACATTGTTCTTTGATTTATCTTTGTAAAAAAAGAAATCTGGATTAATTTAATGACCCTAGAGACTCACATTAGTTATGACAGATTTATGAGGCTTCCCTGAGATAACTGTTCCAGATTGTTCAGGATTCAAGAATATGGTTTGTGCTTGAGATTGCATTTTTACACATTAGGGTTGGTCTTTATTTGGGAGAGGGTCAGATTCAGGACTCATGGGTAAAGGGGGGGGGGAGAAATAAAAAGAGAGAGAGAGAGGGAGGGAAAGGAATAATGTCATACCGGGGTGGAGGGAGGGTGGAAAGATGCTGGCTATGGACTACAGGAACAAGGGACAAGAGGGGATAGGCTGAAAATAGAGCCAAATAGTAACACAGAGAAAAGAAGGGACAAAAGGGAACTATAAGCATAGGGCTACAGAGGGGAAATGCTGAAAAGGGGGGTAGATGGGTTTACAGAGGGAGGCAAAGCTGAAAGAGGCTAGATAGGCAAACAGAGAGGGATACTACTGAAATGGAGGGTTAATGGGATACAGATGGGGCAATGCTGAAAAGGGGGCAAGGAGATAGGGACACAGAGGGAACAATGCTGAAGGGGGATAATGCTGAAAAAGGAGAGGTGAATTAGAGACAGAGAAGCAAAGCTGAGAAAAAGGAGGGAAGATAAGGACATTGAGAGAGCAGATGGGGAAAGGATAAGGACAGGGACACAATGAGAATTCTGAAAAAAGATGAGATAGGGACAGGTGATGCTGGAAAAGAGGTAGAATAGAAACTGACAGACACAGAAGGATAATGATGGAATGGGGAGAAAGAGGGACACATGGAGAAGTCATATGGAAGGGACAGAGAAAGAGGACAGACATTGGAAATAATGAGAGAGTGAAGAGAAGATGAGGAAAGCAGAAACTCAGAGACAACCAAGGTAGCTAAAAGGTTTTTTTAATAGCTGTGTTAATAAATGTTTATAATTTGAAAATGGAAATAAGGTGATCTTTTTATTAGACTAATTGTAAGACATTTTTTGACTAGCTTTAAGAGACCAAATCCTACTCCCTCAGGCTAGGAAAGAATACCGTAACAGCAGTATACGGTACTGACCCGAGGAAGAAGATTTTGGCCTCTGAAAGCTAATTGAAAACTGGATTTGTCCAATATTTTCCATTTTTGTTTTATTTCTATGTGGTGATTGGTATTTCAGTCTTTTTAAATTTACATCTGCTATCTTTATATTTTGCACAGTACTAGAGGGATAAATAGATAAACATCTATTTCTTTATTTATTCAATTTTCTATACCATTCTCCCAAGGGAGCTGAGAATAGTTTACATGAATTTATGGTGCAATTTCATTGTTGTCTACATATTCTATTTTGAATTTGTAGTTACTTATTCTATACTGGGTGAGAGTGTATCTGTGTTCTGTGTGTGTGAAAAAGGACATGCTTTGCTGTTGGAATTGACTATGAAGGATCAATCCGTACTAATGTAATTTGTTTAGTTTTACAATAGGTGTATTAATGTTCTAGTGCTCACCATAGTGATCACAGACGCTGCCTTTTCCTAAGTGTGACTTGTGGATTATTACTAAAAATATATATTTTTTTCATATAAGAACATAAGAATTGTCGCTGCTGGCTCAGACCAGTGGTCCATCATGCCCAGCAGTCCGCTCATGCTGCGGCCCTTAGGTCAAAGACCAGTGCCCTGAGACCAGCCCTACCTGCGTACGTTCTGGTTCAGCAGGAACTTGTCTAACTTTGTCTTGAATCCCTGGAGGGTGTTTTCCCCTATAACAGCCTCCAGAAGAGCATTCCAGATTTCTACCACTCTCTGGGTGAAGAACTTCCTTACGTTTGTACGGAATCTATCCCCTTTTAACTTTAGAGTGCCCTCTCGTTCTCCATACCTTGGAGAGGGTGAACAGCCTGTCTTAATCTACTAAGTTTATTCCCTTCATTATCTTGATAAAGGAGACGGTATTAAAAAAATTATTGGCACTGGATGTCAAATATGCTATGTACCCCACTTCCGGCTGGACTCATATTTCCAGACTCGATGCTGCAGCAGTAGAGCATTTTTTGTTTTGGGGTTTTTTTGGGGGGTGAGGGGGTTGACAATCTGTAACTTGTGCTTTGCATGTGTTGCTGAGACCTCTGAGGTTTGTTATACGTGACTATTTGCTGAATGTTTCTAAAAGATTGGGAGGGAGAAGTACTGAACCTGATTATGATCAGGAAAGAGAGCTAGTTTCTGAAATAAAGCCCACAGAGCCTGCTATTTTGGAGTTTGGTTGGTGTTTGCAGTTACCCTGATGCTTCGGATCTCTTACAGCTGGAGGACTGTTTAATGTTGTTTCCACATGGTTATCAACTCAAGGGTTTATCTGCTCCACTCAGTATTTTATAAACTCACAACTGAAACTCTGATATAACATGGGACAGCACAAGAAAAGACGTGGTAGGGGAGCACCACAGAGTGTAATTATAGCTTGCTGTGACCCTGACTGCACACAGCAGGCAACTGCCTAGGGGATGGGAGGGGCAAGAGTGGGGTCAGGGCTGGGGGTGGGGCCAGGGGTGGGCCATGTGTCCTCTTTTTTTTGGCTTCACAAATATGACAACCCTACATACAGCTTGCTTCTGTGCTCCTGAGCCTCCTCCAGGTGGAGAAGAATTTGCAGTGTTTTCACATGCAGCTCAATGTGTATTTGACAAGAAAGGCCAGTCTAATGCAAATCACCACCTTTAGTAATCAGCTTTCTCTCTAAAGTCAGCATTTCATTCATTTTCTTTCAGCATTCTTTGTTAAAATGATGATGTTTTTAAAACAGCTC
The DNA here is from genome assembly GCF_902459505.1 of Geotrypetes seraphini. Taxonomy (NCBI): domain Eukaryota; kingdom Metazoa; phylum Chordata; class Amphibia; order Gymnophiona; family Dermophiidae; genus Geotrypetes; species Geotrypetes seraphini. The sequence continues at coordinate 143,744,653 of NC_047090.1, read as the reverse complement.
TGCAGATAAAGAGTCATATTGGTGTAGTTATGCATTAGGGCACTTTAGGAAATGTGTCCCATCTGTAGCTAGACCTATGTAAACAACTGATCTCTGAGGGTAACTTCAAAGGAGTTAATCCTACTACTTATGCTAAAGAGGGATCTCCCTTGGTTTCCCTGATAATGGTAGTGGCTTTTCACACAAGGGGTTTCCTCACACATTCCTGTCTCTTAAAGGCATATTTCAAATTTACTACTGAAATGTCCCGGGGGGGGGGGGGGGTAGTTCTAAAATATGGTGCTGTTCTATACAACTTTACAAAGCAACAGTAGTATATTACTATAGTTATTGCTCCTTAATTCAAGTGCTGGTCTGCACTAGGCATTCTTTGGTCCCTGCCCTGTAGTGTTCTTATCACACACACTGAGGCTGACGCAGAAGGCCTTGGGTAGAGCTAACTGCAGATGTCTGCTTCTGCCATGAACGTAAAACCGTGACATCCAGCAAGGAACGTATGTGCAGATTTTACGCACACAGAACCTGTATGCAAATTGGGGGAAGCCTGTCAGACGAGTGCACACAAAGATTTTGTGGTAAGCGTGGCTTTTTGCGTGCATGTCGGAAAAAAACAAAAAATATCAGCACATATCAGTGCCTTTCTTCTATACATAAATATCAGTCTTGCACCAATTTCTTGCACATAAAATGCAAGGCCTTTCTAAACAGAAGAGCAGGCACTGATGTGTGCCGACACTTTTGGTTTCCTTTCGGCATGCGCACAAGCTCTGTTACCTTATGTCAGTCTTTTAAAGTTGGGAGCACTTCTGGTTGCAGAACTGGCAGTGAAATCTTAAAAACTGGCATTAACCCTTTCTTTTACAATGCCGTTCTGGTGGCTGCCGCATGGCAAAAGGCCCGAAGCCCTTTAAATCCCTATGGGTTTCGGGGCAGTTACCGCAGTGGCAGCCGCTAGCACAGCTTTCTAAAATCTCTGCTAGCCCTTCTATGCTGCCATGGACCTGGTAAAAAATTTCTCATGTCCTCAAGGCTAAAGAAACTGTTTCCTTCTGTTCATTACCTGGAATGCTTAAAGGCCTCATTACCATCCTATTTTTAAAAAACTATTTATAGAATTTCTAAAACAAATTATTCAAAACACTTGAAACATGAAATCAAGTGGTCAGATGAAATAATTACAAAAGGCCATATTCTATAAAGGTGACAGGTCAATTGCGCGCAAGACAACAGCGCGCGGACAAAAATGTGAAGACAAATCAGCGCAAAGATAATACTGTGCAAAGACAATTGAGCGCAAGGATAACTCAGCGCAAGACATTTGAGTGCAATGATAATTCAGCGCAAGACAATTGAGCGCAAGGTCCCGCTCATGCTTGTTACTTAAAATGATTTGCACGGGAATGTCTTGCGCTCAAATGTCTTGCCGCTCAGTTGTCTTTGCACTCAGTTGTCTTGCGCTCACTTGTCTTGTACCCGTTTGTCCGCACGCATTTGACTATGAACCTCTATAAACTGTGCCACAGGTGCCCTAATTGTAGCCGCCTAGCGACATCTAAGTTCAGAATCCACACCAAACTAATTCTTTTCGTAATTGGCTTAATTGGTATGGTAATTGACTGTGATGGTTTTCAGCCAATCCAAAAAAAACAAAACAAAACCCAAACATTAAACGATTTAAGAATTTGGAGCTGAACTCATAGGAGGCCTAATGACACCCAAGGGGAGGCACCCTCACCTGCTTAAGGATGCCTAATGATGCCTACTTGAAAAAGTAACATCAACATAATATAAACCCAATGAGAAGAATGTCCAGTATAATATAATCCAAAAAATCCTTCCTGGATAAAATGGGAATAACAGGAGCCAAAATGTGTAAAGAAATAAAGAAATGAGGAGAGAAATAAATAGTGACATAAAAGAGGAGTCCTCAGTTAACACTACTGATCGCTAAACCATCAAAGCAAAAGTTGTCACTGTTTATGCCCACACAGGGTTAGATAGTTGTAAACATCCCTGGACTCCAATAATATTTTCTGGACAAATAATATCCCTGGACTCCAATAATATTTTCTCAAGAGCACATATGTTCTAAGTGAGGTACTGTATAGTGAAATATAATGAAAAATTATTCTAAAAAACACTACAAGTTGGCGGCTGCTATTCGACACTACACTTCTTCCTCCATATTCGTGGTTTCAGCATTCATGGTTTCGATTAGTCATGGTTTTTAGCTTGCTGGCTCCTCCCTCCAAATTACATCAGTTTGCATAGAGAAATCGCTGATTCCAAGCGTTTACAGAGAAAATTGCTGATTCCCAGCACTTTGTTCAACGTGTTTTGCCTCTCTTTCAGGAACAGGCCAGGTCTCCCACCATGTTATTCACGGTTTCACCATATTCACAATGGTTTTTAATAGAAAACAGCAAATAACATATTAAAAAGTTATTTGCGGTTTTTCAGTATTTGCGGTTTTGTTAATTCCCTATCACAGCAAATATGGAGGGAGAAATATAGTCAGCATACATAAATCAAATCATGCTTAGGTGAGAAAGATATACACAAAGGGCTATGGTTTAAATCAGAGCTGCACTGTGGGGAAAGGAAGCAGAGAGCAGGAGAGTCAAAAATTGCCCACCCACCAGCCCAGTCCTTCCCCCCAACACCCCCCCCCTAAGTAAAAGTTGGGAGCAGGAGGGGTGCTCAGTTCTTCCTGCTCCGTAGACCTCCCTCCTGCCACCAGCACGGCCCACCCCCTGACCGGTCCACCACACTACCCTCCTACCGCCCCACCGCACCCCTGACTGGCCCACCCCTGGTCAGGCCTGGTTGGGCCTGGCCAGCTGGCAGGCCAGACCCACCCACCCACCCCCCCTCCCCGTACCTTGAAAATCATTGGGAGCAGGAGGGGTACCCAGTCCCTCCTGCTCCTTAGGCCTCCAATGATCTGATCTTCAGGAGCAGGAAGAAGTGCAAAGTCCTGCTCCTGCTGCTCTGTCAGGCCACTACACAATACCAGTCTTACGCCACGCCCCAGTGCATCATCGGATACACGGGGAGGGGCCTAAGGCCCTGATTGGCTGAGGTGTCTCAAGCTCCTCCCTTGGGAGGGGCCTGGGGTGCCTCAGCCAATCAGGGACTTTCTTAGGGAGGAGTCTAAGGAAGGCCCTGATTGGATATTGTAACTTCATTGAGAGTCCCATAGTCTTTGTAATTTTTGAAGGAGTGAAAAATCCATCCACTTGTACCTGTTCTATCCCACTCAGGATTTTGTAGACTTCAGTCATATCTCCCCCTCAGGTGTCTCTCTTCCAGGCTGAAGAGACCTAACCTTTGTAGTCTTTCCTCATATGAGAGGAGCTCCATTCCCTTTATAATCTTGGTTGCTTTTCTTTGAACCTTTTCTAGTGCCACTATATCTTTCTTGACATAAGGAGACCAGAACTGAACAAAATACTCCAGGTGAGGTCGCACCATGGAGTGATACAGAGGCATTATAACATTCATAGTCTTGTTAACCATCCCTTTTTTAATAATTCCTAGCATCTTGTTTGCTTATTTGGCCACCGTCACACATTGGGCAAAAGGTTTCATCGTATTGTCCATAATGATATAGTGGGTTATGTAAAAAAATAAAATAAAATAAACACAGAACTAAGAAGTCAAAACGTAATTTCAAAAAGGGGAAAAGGCCTTAAATGCCCCATGCCCAAAGCTCATAGCTTGAAGCAAGGACACATTGGGGACAAGGAGTATTATCACTGGTCTAAAAACCACTCTAAATAATATGTGAAAAAGTGCAAAAATCTTTTTATATTTTTTAATAACATATTTAACTAGTGTACCTGCTGGTCTGCAAAGCTGCCGGTCCAAAAATTCAGAGGGCCAGAGGAAACTGTCCAAAAAGCAACTTGTCAATGTCCCAAAACAGCTAGAACCAGCTAAAGTTCAACAATCAAAAATTGAACCGTAACCAGCAAAATACGATATAAGGTCACTTATCTTAAATTCCAGTCAAGAAGCCACTCAGCGCCGAGCAGGAGCGTCAAAGCGTGCTCCTGCTGGTTGTCGCTGAGCGGCAGAAGAAACACGATCCTGCGCAGCCGCCGCAACCGGATTAGCAGCAGGGCAGGGAGCAGAGCCAGCATGAATTTTTGGGGAGGCCACAGCCCCTATGGCCACCACCCCCCCGTTCCGACACCTATGAATGCAACTAAGGCAACCTTTTATTGCAGCTTAGTAAAAGGGCCCCCTAAGTATTAAAAAATAAAGTGTAAGAAGAGAAGAGGACTTTAAATGCAGAATTATTTGCAATAGTAGTGGCATGTGTCTAGTGTAAATGCCAAATCAAATGTGACCCCCAAATCCATCACCACTGGCATAAGGGGGGGGAGGCATTTCGCTCCAGGTGCCCTCGTGATAGGGGTGCCAGCTCCCATCCTCCTCTCCACCCCTACCTTCATCGCCCCCCCCCCCCCCACTACCGCACATGCACACCGCTTCCATTCCCCCATACATTTTTAATGTTCATGGCACGAGCAGGCTCTTCTTCTGATGTCATTTCCTGGACCCATGCCTAGGAAGTGACAGAGGAAGAGCTGATGCTGGCACAAGCAGCAGGTTAGAGTTGCTACTCTTGCCATGAACATTAAAGAGGTGTGGGGGAAGAAAAGGGGCACGCGTGGCAGGAGGGGGACGGGGAATGAGCGAATGGGTGTGAGAGAGAGCGGAGAATAGGGGTGCTACTGCCCTAGGCACCTCTCACTCTCGCTATGCCACTGTCCCTCACCATATTAATCAGTACCTCTCGGTCTGTAGCTTAGGAGCAAAGCCTAAATGGTTCAGCATTTCCATTTTTACAGCAATCCTTAGGATATCCAAAATGAATACACATGAAATGGATTTGTGTATAATGGAGGCAGTGTATCTCATACATATTTATTTATCTTAAAAACTAGAATGGCTGGATGTGTCCCAAGGACTGGTTTGACAACCCCAGATTTAGAAATCATTTTACTTAGCACATGCCCATACCACCTTCCTGTCCAAAAATAATCCAAACTATTAAGAACCAAGGGCGTCTAGCATTATTATCTGTTATCAAGCCTTAAGCAATCTAGAAGGTTGCATGAGATAAGTGGTTCTTTTTTTCTATTCTATGTGGACATGGACTTCTAATTGCTGGGCAGGTTCCAGTATTGCTGATGACCTTTAGCGTCATTGGTGTAATGATTGCATCTATTATCAATGTTGGAGAGACAATTAACTTATTTATTGCATAATAGCACATTTTTGCCTTACACACATGAGGGATCGGCGATGGTGTATGAGCAGGAAATGAGTGAACATAAGAATATAAGAAACGCCTTCACCGGATCAGACCTAGGTCCATCTAGTCCAGCAATCTGCACACGCGGAGGCCCAGTTAGGTGCTCCCTGTTGGAGACCCGGATCTCCCATATCCCTCGATATGATTTGCAAGAAAGTGTGCATCCAACTTGCGCTTGAAACCCTGAACACTAGTCTCTGCCACAAGCTCCTCTGGGAGAGCATTCCAAGCGCTCACCACTCGCTGTGTGAAGCAGAACTTCCTGACATTTGTCCTGAACCTGCTACCACACAGTTTCAGGCTATGACTTCTTGTCCGTGTCACATCTGAAAATGTCAGTAATGCTTCTTCCTGGTCTATTATGTCAAATCCTTTTAATATTTTAAAAGTCTCTATCAAATCCCCCCTCAATCTTCTCTTTTCGAGGTTGAACAGTCCAAGTTTTCGGAGGCGTTCTTGGTAGCTCAAATTCTCCATACCTTTGACTAGTTTAGTGGCTCGCCTCTGCACCCTCTCCAGCAGAGTTATATCCTTCTTGAGGTATGGAGACCAGTGTTGGACACAGTATTCCAAGTGTGGTCTGACCATCGTTCTGTAAAGTGGCATTATGACGTCCTCCGAGTGGGTGCTTTTTGGGCAGCATTTTAATTTACATATATATAGGGACATTTTCAATAGGACGTCTAAGGACCTGTTTTACAAAGCCGCACAGCAACAGCCCTGAAGCCCTTTAAATCTCTATGGGCTTCGGGGCCGTTACCACGCTGCAGCCGCTAGCGTGGCCTTGTAAAACAGGCCCTAAGTCTGAGTCTGGATGTTTTAGGAAAGACGTCCAGAAATGCAGTAGAGAAAATGTCCATTCTCAAAACAGCAAGACAGAATGGGATTTAGAAAATTATTAAAGTCCCAATTATTTGTAACAGCATTTTTATGAGAATTAAGGGAACTCTGAAGCAAACTGCACTTCAGATTTACCCACTCTTCTACCTGCCTTTTGTTTTAGGTTCAAGGGGCGGCACGTTTGTCGGGGGTCATTGGGGAGGGCGTTTGGGGATTTTTTTCATTTAAAAAAAAAAAAAATGGGACAGATATTTTGCCTCTGTAATACACACGTGTAATATACACACAAAATATCTGTGCCACTGAAAAAAAAAAAAAAAAAGATTAAAAAAGCAGGCAGACCAGTCAGTAACATACCGACAGGTCTAGAGCAATCGGGTATTATGATCAATTGCTTGGCTATTTTGCATGGGGTTTTCCTAATTTGTATGGATTGGATTGGATTGGAACATGGGCAATCGAGGAGAAAAACACTTGGACAGCAGTTTTGTGCATTGAGTCGCTCCCTCCCCCCCTCCCCCCCCCCCCCCCCCCCCCCCCCCCCCCCCCCACACACACTTTTACGAAACTGGGGAAGTGGTTTTTAGTGCAGGCTGGCAATCTAAATGCTCTGCACTGCTCCCAATGCATTAATTTATCCAGGTACTCAAGCATTTTCCCCCGCCTGTCCTAGCAGGCTTACTATCTAATCTATCTGCGGCAAGGGGGGATTGAATGACTTGCCCAGGATCACAGGGATCAATGTATGTTTGAACCCACAACCTCAGGGTGCTAAGGTTGTAGCTTTGACTACTGCGCCTCACTCTCGACCAGTCTGGGCTATTATGAAACTTAGGGGTCCTTTTATCAAGCGGCGGTAGGGGGTTTAACATGCGTAATACCGCGCGTTAAACCACCTGCCCCGCATTGAGCAGGCATTAGTTTTTTTAGCCAGCTGCGGGGGTTAGCGCTTGATGAAATGTCCGATGCGCTAACCCCGCGAGCGCAGCTTGATACAAGGACCCCTTAATGTGTTCAAAAAATGTATTAAATTTTTGAATACGTGCAAGAATAAGAAAGTACAGCAACGACAAAAAACAAACAAACCCCAAACCAACTTAATGTGGCTTGTTCCTGGTTTCCCCTCCAAAACCAAGGAGCTCACCTTATTAAACTGTTCCTGCTGCTTCATTGTAGGTGGCAGCAAAAAGGGTCTGCTCCTTTATCACAACTGTGGAACCCAACACTCTAATCTAATCTAATCCTTAGGTTTGTATACCACATCATCTCCACGTTCGTAGAGCTCGGCGCGGTTTACAGTAAAAGAAATAGGAAGGAACTACAACAGAGGGTTAGAGGTAGAAGAGTGAAGAAAATTTAGAGGACTTGGGATGCCAAGATAAAAGAGTTTCCTTGATTCCTAATTTGGAGGGAGACTTACATTTTTTGAGAAAAGCCAGGTTTTCAGATGCTTGCGGAAGATTTGGAGAGAGCTCAAGTTCCAAAGAGGGGAGGTAAGGTTGTTCCAGAGCTCAGTGATTTTGAAGTGGAGGGAGGTCCCTAACTTTCCTGTGTGGGAAATGCCTTTTAGCAAGGGGAAAGATAGTTTTAATTTGTGGGGGGATCTGGTGGTATTAGGGTTTGAGGAATTCCAAGAAAGAGGGATCAAGGGAGGAAGGATACCGTGTAGAATTTTGAAAGCTAAACAGGCGCATTTACAGTAGACCCTGGCGATTATCGGAAGCCAGTGGAGCTTGGCCAGGAGCGGGGAGACATAGTCAAATTTGCTTTTAGCGAAGATGAGCTTGGCCGCGGCATTCTGAATCCGTTGGAGTTTGTGGAGGTTTTTCTTGGTTTATCTCATTCAAACCTCCAAACCCCTATAGGGCTGTAATTGCAACTGTACGCAGGCCACCCCGACACTTGTTGATCCCATGGTTTTAGGATTGTAACTTTTGCCCCATGCAGGCTATTCCCAATCCTTTCTTGCTTTTTGGGGCTATAATTGCTACTCTTTGCAGGTTACCCTACTGCTTCGTTTCCATCCTCTTGCCACTATAATAATTTGAATATGTCCCACTTTTTTTTTTTTTTTTTAACTCAGGCACCATTTTTGTTGCTATCACCTCCTCCAGGAGGATTTTACAGACAAATACCACTCTTGCCATGAAGAGAATGTTTTCTGATGTTTTTCCTTAGTCTGCTCCCTCCAGGCTTCATACTATGACCCCTAGCTTTAGAATTCCCTTTCTACTGAAATAGGCTTGCTCCTTATGTATTAATAACTTTCAGGTATTTAAACATCTCTTTGATAATCCTCCACTCCTTTCTCTTCAGTCTCTTTCTCATGTCTCATCTCATTTTGGTTCCCTTTTTCTGGACAATCTCTAGTCTAGCCTATGTGTGTCCTATTAAATATATGGCCTCCAGAACTGAACGCAATACTCTAGGGCAGTGTTCTTCAACCTTTTTACACCTATAGACCGGCGGAAATAAAATAATTATTTTGTGGACTGGTGGTTGAAGAACACTGCTGTGCAGTACTATAAAATTGTAGCCAGGTGGCCCATTCAAAAAGACCTGGAGAGAACACTGCCTGTATTATTTTAGTAATCCTTCCCTGAATCACAATCCACACTATTGATGCAAAGATAGGACCCGCTGACAGCTAAAGTCAATTTAGGTGAATGTAAATAAATACCTCCTGCCTCTTTGTCATCACACCTCCGTTCATAATACTACAGATGCCACTAGAATAACAAAATATTCATAGTAATTCAAACTTAGCAGATGACAAAACAAGATTGCAGATCAGACATAAAAAACTAAGTTTAAAAAAAAACTTAAGTTGAACTCTGGACAGAAGGGTAAAATGTTGCCGTCCTAAACTGTGATAGCAGCAAGAAGCACGGGCTGGTGTTGAGCCCCTGGTGGAGATGACCTGGCCAAGTACATATGAACCTCGTCAGTCTGTCCATAGTGGCCCGTGCATAAGAGAACAAGAGTGACACCTGGAAGCTGCCTGAAACTGCTCTCCGCACGTCCTGGACGCCAAAACTAGTGCTGCCAGTCGGGCGAGTTTTCAGCCAAACCGAACGAGTTTTGAAGGCCAGAGTTGGCACTGATGGGCAGCGGAGTTCGGAGCTACTTTGCTTGCAGGGGACACTAATTCTTCACAGAACGGCAGGAAATTCTTGTTGACTGACAGCGGTCCGCAGACCGGCGGTTGAAGAACACTACTCTAGGGAATTTGATTTTAATTCTTAATATACTGCCAACAACCGAAGTGCTATAGTGGTTTACAATTCTAAAAACAGCTCATTATAACAATTTACAACAACAATTCTAATTATACCATCAAATCCATAGGACCCACCCCAAATATAATAATCATCTAATTGCAACCCTCATTATCAAATCCACTCATTAACTATATAAAAGACCTCAGTAAGTAGCTGTTACCCTTAGCATTCTGACTCTCCTTACTATTAAAGTTTTCATAATACAAAGGTTTTCAGTAAAAAGACACGTTTTCAATAGCTTACGAAAACCCAAGCATCTTTCTATCAATTACAATTCAATTGGCAGCTTGTTCCACAAGTTAGGTCCAGCATAACTGATGGCCTCTTTTACAAAGCCGCGCGGCAACAGCCCAGAATCCCTTTAAATCTCTACAGGCTTCCGGGCCATTAGCGCAGTGCAGCTGCTAGCGCAGCTTTGTAAAAGAGGCCATGAATGTTATTTTCCAGTCAATCTCACTTTATACAAGTTTCTTTATTTTACACTAGCTGATGCCCCGGCGTTGCATGATTATTTAATTATAGCAATAACACTGTAAATGGATTCAAATAAAGATACTTTATAGTGGTGAATGAAATTATTGTTTTACAGCTTAATAAAAAGTACAATATTCAAATTATAATGTGAAATATTTGACAAAATGAATACAATACAACTAACGCAAAACGTGATTATAAACAACATTTTTAGTTTCACCTCCAGGAGCAAGTCCTTATAAATTGTTGGGTGAACCCACCCTTGAGCAAGCAACATAGAGTTGTGGGCCGAGAGACCCCCAGAACATATCACCCCAGGTAGTGAGGGATCTGCATACCAAGTTTCGTTCAAATCGGTCAAGCCGTTTTTGAATTACTGTGAGATTGGCAGCTTTTTACTTTTTTTCCATTGACATGAATGGGTGAAATCAGATTTTATGTTTGTAGCTCCGCCCATGTGTGCAGGTGGGCCGCGAGACCCCCAGAACATATCACCCCAGGTAGTGAGGGATCTACATACCAAGTTTCGTTCAACTCGGTCAAGCCGTTTTTGAATTACTGTGAGATTGGCAGCTTTTTACTTTTTTTCCATTGACATGAATGGGTGAAATCTGATGTTCTGTTTGTAGCTCCGCCCACGTGTGCAGGTGGGCCGCGAGACCCCCAGAACATATCACCCCAGGTAGTGCGGGATCTGCATACCAAGGTTCGTTCAAATCGGTCAAGCCGTTTTTGAATTACTGTGAGAATGGCAGCTTTTTACATTTTTTCCATTGACATGAATGGGTGAAACCTGATTTTCTGTTTGTAGCTCCGCCCACGTGTGCAGGTGGACCGCGAGACCCCCACCAAGTTTCGTTCAAATTGGTCAAGCCGTTTTTGAATTACAGTGAGAATGGCAGCTTTTTACATTTTTTCCATTGACATGAATGGGTGAAATCTGATTTTCTGTTTGTAGCTCTGCCCACGTGTGCAGGTGGGCCGTGAGACCCCCAGAACATATCACCCCAGGTAGTGAGGGATCAGCATACCAAGTTTCGTTCAAATCGGTCAAGCCGTTTGTGAATTACTGTGAGAATGGCAGCTTTTTACATTTTTTCCATTGACATGAATGGGTGAAATCTGATTTTCTGTTTGTAGCTCCGCCCATGTGTGCAGGTGGGCCGTGAGACCCCCAGAACACATCACCCCAGGTAGTGAGGGATCTGCATACCAAGTTTCGTTCAAATCGGTCAAGCCGTTTTTGAATTACTGTGAGAATAGCAGCTTTTTACATTTTTTCCATTGACATGAATGGGTGAAATCTGATTTTATGTTTGTAGCTCCGCCCACGTGTGCAGGTGGGCCGCGAGACCCCCAGAACATATCATCCCAGGTAGTGAGGGATCTGCATACCAAGTTTCGTTCAAATCGGTCAAGCCGTTTTTGCGTGATCGCGGCACATACACACACACACATACATACACACATACATACTTCCGATTTTATATATATAGATGTCTAGACGGTGTACATTATAAAAGATTATAGGAAGCAATTAAAATAAGTAAATAAAAACAATAATTTATCAAATATTAAAAAATACTGGACAAATTCAGATTAACATACATGAAATGGAAGGAAAGTAGGGGAGGGAGAGGTTGTTTAAAATACATCAAAGTAAAATGAATAAAAAAGGACGGTAAATGAGGAGTGGTAGAGACATTAGGAAGGGAATCACTTCAAAAGAAGTATTAGATGTTTCAAAGCTACACATGAATCAGAGAATTAAAAGGCGGAGGCTGATGCTAAAGAGTAAAAGCATCTTTAAAGAGGAAAGTTTTAAGTTTTGTTTCAAATTTTCCAAGTGAGTTTTCTAATCGGATGTCTAGTGGAAGGGCATTCCACAGAGAGGGAGCGGTAACTGAAAAGATAGATTTTACGAGTAGTGTCGTAAAACAATTCTCGTATTGACGGTATAGAGAGTAAATTTTGATTATTTGATTGGAGGGCCCTTGATGATGAGTAAGGGATCAAAAGTTTATCTATGGACGCTGGTTGGTTAGAGATTTTTGTTTTAAAAGCGAGGAGGAGTATTTTATAGGAAAGACGATGAGAAACAGGTAGCCAATGTGCTTTATGGAGGAGAGGGGTGACATGGTCAAATTTTTTTGCATGATAGATTAGTTTAACAGCAGTATTTTGCAATAATTGTAGACGGCGAATTTCTCTCTGGGTTATGCCTTGATAAAGGGCATTACAGTAATCTATGGTTGAAATTACTAGGAAGTGAATCAGGATATTAATGGAGGAGTGATGAGGATAAGAGATGAACGCAGAAAATATGTTAGAGCATACAGTATTTACTCAATTTATCTCTGGGACATTCCACTTCAAAGCTTTAAATACCAACATAAAATTTTAAAAGTAATTCATCCCATAATAGGCAACTAATATAGGTGTAACGTGATCTGATTTCTTTTTTCCAGTTATCAATTTAGCAGCAAGCTACTGGGGCTTGTGTGCATCTGAACAGCTGAAAGCTATGCTGTTGGTAGTTTCACTACCAGCAGGACCTCCCAAGGCAGACAGGTTTCAGCGGAGATGTCAGACTAACAATGTACCACCTATCTGAGCAGCAGCAGATGGGTAGTGTTGGAAGTGGAGCATCGCATTTGATGTGGCAACAGTGACAACATCGAATTTATACTGTACAAAAGAAAGGCCCGGAAATCTACTTCTGTATTCTGCCACGAAAACTTGATGATGGCACCTAACATAACATTTTGCACTAGTTGCAATCTTGCTAAACAATTCTTACTTAATCCATTGTATAAGGAATTGCAGTAATCTAATCGACTAGTTATTAAAGCATGCACAATCTTTACCAAATTAGATTCAACCAAAAATGGTCTTAGTTGTTTAATAAACCGCAAATAAAAAAAGCAACGTTTGCCACCGTACCTATTTTAGATTTAAAATGCAAAGAACTATCACAATGAATCCTCCAAGGTATGGCTTATTCTGACGCGATATCCACATTGCTACTGTTTTTTTCACATTCAATACTAAATCATGCTCTCCAAGACACTCACACAACTTCTCTAATTTTTCATTAACTTCTTTCAACACCATTTCTTGATTTTCTTTCACAAAGAACAACGTGATATCATCTGCAAATAAATGGAACTCGATATTTCAACTTGCCAAAAGTGCAGCTAACGGAGCCAAATACAAATTGAACAATAGGAGAAATAACGAACCTTGAAGGACCCATCTGTCTAAACTTCTCTCACTGGACAATTGTCCATCCCATTTAACTATTTAGTACCTGTCTTTCAAGTAAGAATCAAATCAGGCTAAAACAGTGGACCCCAATCCCACCTCCTTAAGTAAACCAAGAAGCTTTCTACGTGATATTGTATCAAACACCACTGGTAAATCTAATTGAACCCATAATACATCATAACCTTGGTCAGCTTTTACAAGGATACTATCCACAATATGAATAAATAATGATTCTGCACTATGATGCTGTCTAAGGCAAAAAGGGTTTAGACTAATATATGCATTCCTGATATGTATAGTCATGAACTTGTTAAGGGGTTAGACCAACATATGTGATCTGTAAAAAGGTACCCCAAAAAAGTAGGGTTATAAATAACAGAGATAAAAGGCTATAAATGTTTGGAGGCTATCCAGTTATCTTAGGACAACCTTTTTGGAAAGAGTGACCTAGCGGTTCGAGCTGCTGCCTCAGCACCCTGAGATTGTGAGTTCAATCACAGCCTCCTCCCTGTGATTCTAGATAAGTCACTTAACCCTTTATTGCCCCAGGTACCACAGTTCGACTGTGAGCCTGCCAGAACAGATAGGGAGAAGAGTACCTAATTACTATTTAGTGTATCATAAACCACTTTGGATGAATCTCTTCATGAAATGGCAGTTAATAAATAAATATAAATAAGTAGATAAATTTGGACAACTTTCATATATGAAATTTGATCACATGGTCAAAATTTTATCTGTAGTTTCCTATGGATTACAAAGATTACAGATGTAGTAAGTTTGGTATTTTTCAAATGCATTTTTCTGGAAAAACATACAATCTTATTGATAAACATTTCTCACGTTATTAGTCTATGCCCGGGGTTGAAATAGTGCAGGATTATGCGCCACTTTTGATACCTTAACATAACAATATATTACCTCTCAGTTCTGTGCGGTTTACAGAGTAAAGACACTAGACATTCACAGTGAATTACAATCCATTAGTTAAAAAATTTACCAAACAAGTATGTTTTTAACAATTTTCTAAATGCCAGATAGGTGTTGGAACTTAATATAAAATTACCAAGATGATTTTTCACTCAGTGGGTCACATATGTATTCCTGATGTACTCGTAACCTGGTCACAGAAGGAAACTGAACAAAATGGCCTTACTATTAAAGAAAGGAGAGTACGGTAAATAGCTGAACTACATTTGATATTAGATCACCCTTTTAAAAATTAGCCAGTCAGTATTCAGAGAGCAGCAGTCAGCATTTCATTAAAGGCCAGCTTCCGTTGGCTGAATTATGCCCAGATATTCAGTGCTGGCCCTTATCTGGGCAGGAGTACAATATCTGGGGTATTCAATGGCCTTCCATCAGTTACCCAGGTATCAGTATTCAGAGGTGATACCCGGATACCTATCCAATTAATTTAGAAAAAGCCTTTTTTGCAATTCTAAGCTAACCAGCTAGAAATCTGGGTACTGTCAATATGGTATTAACGTAGAACAAAATCTTTTCCAGAGAAAGTAAAATGGTAAAACCAGAGGACATAATTTGAGGTTGAGGGGTGGTAGACTCAAGAGCAATGTAAGGAAATTCTTCTTTACAGAGAGGGTGGTGGATGCCTGGAATGCACTCCCGAGAGAGGTGGTAGAGATGAAAATGGTGACGGAGTTCAAAAAAGCGTGGGATGAACATAGAGGATCTAGAACCAGAAAATAATAGTAAATATTGAAGGACTATGGCCAGTACTTGGCAGATTTGCACAGTCTGTGTCTGTATATGGCCGTTTGGTGGAGGATGGGCTGGGGAGGGCTTCAATGGCTGGGAGGATGTAAATGGACTGGCGTGAGCTTTGACAGAGACTTCAGTTGTTGGAACCTAAGAACAGTACCGGGCAGAGCTTTGGATTCTTGCCCAGAAATAGATAAGAAGAAGAAAAAAACCCAACAAATTTTTAGATTGAATCAGGTTGGGCAGACTAGATGGACCATTTGGGTCGTTATCTGCCGTCATCTACTATGTTACTATGTATAGCTCTGACTCTGTTCTATTCCATTCCCAAACTTCTTTGGCATTAACCAGATAGGGAAAACACTCAAAATGGATACAATGTAAACAAGTCGCTCAAAGAGAAACAATCAAAAAATGAGACTTGTGAGCATAGAGTAATGGTGATAACTTATAGCAGTGCCCTCAGATACCTGTGCTGTTCTTCATCAACGAAGGCTTTTAAACAGCTTAAACAGGTTAGTGGTTATCTTTCATCGGGTTCTGCTTTTATATAAAGTGCAAATCTAGTGCATAGCTATAAAATCTTCTAGTATAAACTTTAAGATTAAAGACAGCACTTATCTTAAAGCATTGTCTTTGCCCAACGGGACCCGTTTCGCCGATCCTTCGGCTTCATCAGGGGTCGTGGTAAATTACTAGAATAAATATAGTGTTTACACTAGGCAACCTGCCTAAACTTTTGGTTATACCTGTTGTAAGCCTATGTCTAGGTCAGCCCACCTCCCACCCTTTCCCCTCCTCTAAAAACGCCTCTTTTCGCTCTATGCGTTTAGAGGCAGGGGAAGGGCCTAAGCTGGTTTTAGATACATCTAAAACCAGCTTTGGTTATGGATACTTGGACAATCAGGCTTTTTGATCATCCAAGTACCCATTTAGGCCACTTTTTAGACATTTTTTTGTTTTGATTATGAACCTCACAGTGTATTATAATCATATTCAGAAGAATTTGGCAAATAAGTAGGTCTTTAGCATTTTTCTGATTGAAAGATAGCCGTTATAGTTTGTCATCAGGTCAGAAAAGGGTTTATCTCATGATCCCGCTTGAAAAGATAAAATTCTATGGAAAAATCTTTTATATATGCAACCTTTTACAGTAGGAAGTGTAAATAATCTAAAATGCTGAGAAAAAAAGGGTTTTAGAGCACCATGTCAAAGTTCCAGTGACGATTGCAATCTGATCAACCTTTGATCTCATTTGTGATGTCACTAGAATTCTTCAATGGATGTTTTGTTACTGTCAGGAGTTTGAACTGGCCACAGCCAGGAGGTGAAGGGCTAGTCACTAAGCTGGAAGAAAGCGTGGATGGGGGCCATAAGAGATCAAGAAAAGTGTATGAGGGCCACTTCCCCTTTGGGAATCAATTTTGGCTTGAAGCGAAGTTAAAAAAATTGTTCCCAGCAGTCAAAAAGCCATTCAAGCCTTCTAGTGAG
Organism: Geotrypetes seraphini; assembly: GCF_902459505.1. NCBI lineage: Eukaryota > Metazoa > Chordata > Amphibia > Gymnophiona > Dermophiidae > Geotrypetes > Geotrypetes seraphini. The sequence continues at coordinate 143,728,252 of NC_047090.1, read as the reverse complement.
ATGAATTCATTGCTACAGAGGCAAAGTTTGGCTTCATGTGTTTCCTTACTCAGTTCCAAGTTCCAATTCTGGCTCCAGTTCCAGCTTCAGCTCCCAACTGTAGTTCTAGTACCAGCTCCAAGTTCCACTTTATCTTCAAGCTTTCCCTCCAAGACCTCATCTCAGCTGTGTGGCGTTTTTGGCATCTCCTGTGATTACCTAATTCTTACCTGTGAGGCCAGATGTGGCTCAGGAATCTATCTACAGCAATGACAACTGGCAAGCTGCAGCCCTGTAATTATCTGCCCATTTCAATCTGAACTGTATTGGTTCTTTTCGGCCATGACCTTGTTTCGGCCAGTTTCAGACTGCTCAGCAAAAGGCAGAATGACATGATATATTGTTAATGGTATAATGCATCGCAGTGTCCCCCATTAATCTAATTTGCCACATCATACAGTATGTGTGAGTCGTGTCCAAGATGTTCAAGCTTTTTTCTACCAATATCATCTCCAAAGACAACTGTCCAAACAGCTCCGCAAAACAAATACAAATTTTGACCTTCATTCAACAAAAATAGGTAATAGCACACAGATTTTAGTTTTTCATAGTGAATAATAAAAAAATTGGATTGTCAGACTTATTTGTGATGAATCCTGTCTGTGATAGCCATGCAGAAATGATTAAGTTATCCTCTGATAAATGGTGAAATTTACTCACTAATGTTGTAAAGGATTGAAGCTGTCAAAAGAAGAAACACAAATCAATGAATAAATCTAATGAATTAGACAACTGGAACAAAATGTACATGTACAAAACTCACACAGACCCTGCTAAATAAGGGCATATTTTGGGGTAATGCAATACAGTATGTATTTGTATAACCACTCCTTTTTCATTGTGTGCTCTAATGCAGTGGTCTCAAACTCAAACTCTTTGCAGGGCCACATTTTGGTTTTGTAGATACTTGGAGGGCTTCAGAAAAAATAGTTACCCCCTTTTTTTACGAAACTGCAATAGCAGTTTCTAGCGCGGGGAGCCGCACTGATCCCGATGCTCATAGGAACTCAATGAGCATCGGGAGCAGCGCGGGCCATTCAGCACGGCTCCCCGCGCTAGAAGGAGGCCTTAATGTCTTATTAAAGAAATGACCATTTTTGCATGAGGTAGAACTCTTTATAGTTTATAAATCTTTCCTTTTGGCTAAGTCTTAATAATAATACTGTTAATTTATAGCTAAAGAGACATATGATCAAGAAACTGTTTTATTTTACTTTTGTGATTATGATAAACATACCGAGGGCCTCAAAATAGTACCTGGCGGGCCACATGTGGCCCCCTGGCCACGAGTTTGAGACCACTGCTCTAATGGAATGTATTTGCAAGAGGTATACAGAGACTCCTAGAGTTTCCAGAAAGCTCAGTGTAGATGAGGGATGTAAAAACACTGCAGGGTGCTATCACGTGCAGGGAGCAGCTGTAAACCCTAAGATACTGGTCCGATAGCATTCTCCATCTTTCAAGGAGAAAAGAAAGGCAAAGTATAACATTTCTATACTCACTGTACTTCTTAGTTTCCTAAGGTTGAATACAAGAAGGAATTCATTTTTATTTGATACATCGCCAAAGGGACATACCATCTCAGTGGTTTGCAAAATATAAAAAAGTACAATTAAAAAACAAAACAAAACAGAAAGCAACTACATATCAGACAGAACAGCAGAAAGACAGCAGGATAGAGCTTAAACAAGGAAGGGAAAGTCACAAAATGGTAGGCAACCATAAAGGAATTTCCCAAGAGTTGGCAGATTGTTCATTCTTATGCGAGAAGGCCTTTAAAAAAAATAATTTCTAGGAATGGAAAGAATTCTGACCTGAGAGCAGGAGAATGTTGGTTTAGGTTGTCCGGAGGAAATCTGGGACTCATACAGCAGCCCTTTGTGATCTTCCTGAAAAGGGAGATACATACTCATTTATCCAGTCAGTATAACAAGATGCCAACAAGGTACTTACTATACTACTACCAGCACTTAGGCCCAGATTCTATACAAAATACCAGAAGTTAGGTTCTTAGATCGACGCATCTAGCCAATCTAGGCACCTAACTTAATTTTTTTAATTGGCTTAATCAGCACTGATAATTGAAAGCACCATCAAAAAAACCAATTGAAAAAGTTAATTTTCCAGTAGGCATCTAACTAGGTTGACACCTACCAGCAAGTAGGCATGGTTAGGGGTGGATTTGATGCAGAGTATGGGTGTGGATTTACTTAGGGGCACTCATTTAGGCCAAGAAAAGCCTGGCCTAAATGGCAGTAGGCCTAAGGATTCAACGCCTACCAGCATCTAAGAACCCAAGCACCACTAGATGCAATTCTATAAATCTAATCTAGCCTAATCTAATCCTTAGATTTATATACCGTATCATCTCCTGAAGTAAGGGTTCGACTCGGTTTACATAAGACTTCAATAAACAGGGAATCTGTTTAACTAATGTGAATTACTAAACAAAATACAATTAACACTCCTTAGTACCATTTTCCCAAAACTGTTGAAATAGCATTGTTTTCATTGATTTACAAAAAAATCTGGAGAGAGAAAAGAGTTCTAATATAACTAGGAATTTCATTCCAAATTGTTGTAAACCTAGATGAAAAGGAGCAAGAGATATTACCAACAAGTTTAACCCTTTCACTGAAGGAAATGAAAGTTTGCACTTCTGAGAATTCCTTGAAAGAACAGACCGAAGAGAACTCCATGTTAAAGGGACTAAAGGCAAAAGTAGACCATGGATAATTTTGAATATCAGACAAGCGCATTTAAATCGAATTCTAAATGGCACCAAGCGGATGATTAACAACCACACCGAATGGTACCTAGGAGTTAGACGTCATTTGTAGAATAAGGCCCTGATTCTCCAAAGTGCCGTCCCGATTTTAGGCAGCTGTAGGCGTCCTAAAGCTGTCTAATCAGCCAATCGGGATGTACGTTTTTTTTAAAAAAAATGCTCCCCAGGCAGGCCTGAAGGCATCTCCGGGAGCCTAGGGAGATCCGCAAGATGCCTAAGCTCGTCTAAGGGCCTTAGGCGAACCTAGGCAGCCCTACGCGTCTCCTTAGTAGAGGAGAAGCTTAAAATGTAGGCCAGCAAAATGCTGGTCTACATTGTAAGTAGACGCGGCCGCTATACTTATCGTGGCAAAGGATCTCTCTGCCGCTATAAGTATAGCGGGCCGCAGCCTGTCCGATCGCTGGTAGGAGGGTGCACAATCCCTCCTGCCCGAAGACGCACCTCCCCAACACTACCAACCCCCCCCCCCGACATTACCGATCTCCCCCCCCGACAATATCGATCGCTGGCAGGAGGGTGCCCAATCCCTTCTGCCCGAAGACGCACCCCCCCCCCGACGCTAACAACCCCCAAACCTCCACTCCACCGGGTCTTGCACGTCCAGCCGGCAGGTACCGCCTCATCGAAATGAGGCGGGCCCGCCCCTTCCCGGCCCATCCCGCCAAAGCCTAAGGCCTGATTGGCCCAGGCTCTAGAAGCCTGGACCAATCAGGCCTTAGGCATAGCGGGTCCGCCCATCCCCACTAAGTCTAAGGTCTGGCCTTAGATTAAGTGGGGATGGGCGGACCCGCTATGCGTAAGGCCTGATTGGTCCAGGCTTCTAGAGCCTGGGCCAATCAGGCCTTAGGCTTCGGCGGGATAGGCCAGGAAGGGGCGGGCCCGCCTCATTTCGACGAGGTGGTGCCTGCCGGCTGGACGTGCAAGACCCATCTGGCCGTAAGAACAGGTTTGGTGGAGTGGAGGTTTGGGGGTTGTTAGCGCCGGGGGGGGGTGCGTCTTCGGGCAGGAGGGATTGGGCACCTTCCTGCCAGCGATCGATATTGTCGGAGGGGGGAGATCGGTAATGTCGGGGGGGGGGGGCGGTCGGTAGTGTCAGGGGGGGGCATCTTCTGGCAGGAGGGTTTGGGCACCCTCCTGCCAGTGAATGGTCAGGGGGCTGCGGCCCACTATACTTATAGCGGCAGAGAGATCCCTTGCCGCGATAAGTGTAGCGGGCCGTGTCTAATCTAATCTGATTCTCTAACCAGCGTCTGTAACATGGACGCCGGTTACAGAATCGGGGTTTAGTTTAGGCCGATTCTGAATAGGACGCCTCTCCTGGACGTCCTATACAGAATCAGGGCCTAGGTGTCTTGCGGGCCTCGCCTTCAATATAGGCGGCCTGCCTGGGGAGCATTTTTTTTTAAAAACGTGCATCCCGATTGGCTGATTAGACAGCTGTAGGACGCCTACAGCTGCCTAAAATCGGGACGCACTTTTGGAGAATCAGAGCCTTAGGGCCTTACTGCATTACTTCTGAAGCACTACCACTCCCTGCACCATGAAGCTTTCAGTCTAGTCAAGACAAACATACATGACAAATGAGAGAAAGACATATGGCATGCTTCACACTGGCATAAAAAGCCGAATACCAGAAAGCTGGACACAGTGGTAAAAGCATTGAGGTGTCAGTCCCAAGTGATTACTTTGTGAAAATCATGTGGAGAGAGAAAAGTTTCTGAAATACCAATATGAGCATTCCACTAATGAAAATTCAGTTCATCTCTATTTTTAGAAACCCATCAAGCATCAGCCTTTACGAGTTTGGAGCTTGATCTAATATGATTTCCTCTCAAAAAGTAAACTTGCTGTACATCTAATTGCATAACTCAGCTCTTCAGAGAAACAACCCAAATTAAGCTAACAGAACAACAGATGTTGTTTTGTCAATTGCTATTCCAGGGGTTCCAAAATCTAGTCCTGGAGGCACCCCAGCCAGTCCGGTTTTCAAGATATCTACAATGAATATTCATGAGAGAGATTTGCATGCAGTGGAGGAAGTACATGCAAAAAAAAAGGGGGGGGGATCTAATAACGAGCAATATCATTCACTCTATCACACACTTGGAGTAATGTACATTTGGGCAATTTTGTAGATCTTCAGTTTCATTTGGGCTGGTAATTGCCCCAAAGAGAGCATCTAAATATAACACCTAGGTTCTCCAGGTGGCAATATTTATTCACTTTTGAAGTAGGCATTCCTGGAGCCATGTTTAGGTCAGGAAGGTAAACTGAATGCATATATTTGAAAACTCAAGTATACATGCTTGATTTCTTTCCCATAACTCCATGTGTAGAAATATCATCTTGGATCTTAACAGGTACTTGGGACCTCGGTTGGTCACTGTTGGAAATAGGATACTAGGCTTGATGGACCTTTGGTTTGTCCCAGTATGACAACTCATGTTCTTATGTTCATAGACCCCATACAATTTTCATTGATTTGTTAAGAACATAAGAATAGCCTTACTGGGTCAGACAAATGGTCCATCAAGCCCAGTAGCCCATCTTCATAGTGGTCAATCCAGTACCTTGTAATCCAGTACCTGAAGTAGCAACATTCCATGCTGCCGATCCAGGGCAAGCAGTGGCTTTCCCCATGTCTGTCTCAATAACAGTTTATGGACTTTTCCTCCAGGAAATTGTCCAAACCTTTCTTAAAACCAGCTACGCTATCCACTTTTACCACAACCTCTGCCAATGTATTCTAGAGCTTAACTATTCTCTGAGTAAAAAAATATTTCCTCCTATTGGTTTTAAAAGTACGTATTTCCCTGTGACTTCACTGAGTGTCCCCTAGTCATTGTAATTTTTGAGAGTGAAAAGTCAATCCACTTGTTCTTGTTCCATTCCACTCAGGATTTTGTAGACTTCAATCATGTCTCCCCTCAGCGGTCTCTTTTCCAAGTTGAAGAGCCCTAACCTTTTTAGGCTTTCCTCATACAAGAGGAGTTCCATCCCCTTTATCATCTTGATTGCTCTTCTTTGAACTTTATCTAGTGCCGCTATATCTTTCTTGAGATAAGGAGACCAGAATTGAACACAATACTCCAGGTGAGGTCACACCATGGAGCGATACAGAGGCATTATAACATTCTGAACTTCTTCACATCTATTTATATCCTTAGTGAGATATGGCCTCCAAAACTGAATACAGCACTCCTAGAAGACATTGTCACCTCCTTCATTTTGCTGGTTAAGCCTCTCTCTGGTTTAGCGTCCTTCTGGCTTTTTTCACTGCCTTGTCACATTTTTTTTACACCTTCAAATTCCCACATGCTATTGCCCCATGGTTCTTCCTGTGAACCTTTACCACTGCCAAGAGATTGTATTTGAAAATTAAATTAATGCAGAAAACCTAGAATAGTCCAAGAAAGGAATGGGAACTGAGCGACATGGGTTTGTCCTAGAACAGGGCTAAATAGAAGTGGGAAGTTGGCCATTGATGATCTACTGTGACACCAGCCTAATATGGTCATGAACCCTAGTTGAGTTTTAAATGGAGATGTAGAGGGTTGGCCAGGAAAGATTTCCCAGTGATAGCTGGATAATTGTACATGAATAGATTTAAACTGTCAGGGAGGGTTGTTTTTTTAATCCTAACAAAGTCTCATCACCTAATGAAGATGTTTGCAGGGAAGAATATGCTTAGTCCAGTACAAAATAATGTGATTCAAAGAAAGGACTGCAAACATCATATATGTTATAAACTTCCCTAAACTGATGGAAAACCTCTGCGCTTCAAAGGGAAATTATGCTTGTTAAATCTGAAAATGAATTCTACTTTTTTTAAAAAGGCCTGTGAAGTCCTGCAGATGGTTCCAAGCTATAGGATATTGTTTGTGGTCCAGACGGAGAATCATTACATTTTCAGGATTGTCAGACTGAAATAACTTGATGAGTGCTGTGGTTTTTTTTGTATGGCGAGACTCCAAGCTGTGAGAGAATTTGATAGTTCAAAGCTAAGAGCTGATAGCTGCTGAGTTAATAGTCTATTCTTAAACTACAGGAGGCTCTGCTGAATTTTGTTGGGGAAGGGGTCTTAGCATTGATCAGCAGCATCTGAGTTGTAGAAAGAAGATATGTTTCATCTTCCTGAGGACTGAAGACTTCTGTTAAAGGATTTACAGAAGAAAAGAACAAGGTAAGTGTAGTCCATTAAAGAAGCCGTTATAAATTCTACTGGGAATCTTCCTATTTTGAGATTTTAACGACTTTTAGCATCTTTACGATAGCATTCTTTTTTGAAAAGTCATGATGGAAATATTCTAAGAATGCATTATGTAATATAACATTGGGCTTGTTTATAAAGTAGATTTTCAGTCTTGTGCATTTACCCCCAGATCCACATGCACAGTTTAATTCAGTAATGAGCCAATTAGTGTTGATATTTGGAGCAATAACTAGAATTAATGCACACATCCTGCTAGGCCCTATTCTATAAAGATGTGCACCTAAATTATTGTGTGCAAATCTGAAAAGGGGGTGGCCATTTTAAGGATATGGGCGGGTCTAGGATGTTCCAAGAATTTACCGGTATGTACAGTTACAGAATATGCCTGATCCACACCTAATTTACACCAGATTTCAGTTAGTATAAATCCCCACACCTAAATGTTAGGTGTGGATCCTGCCACTAAGCGCTATTCTATAAATGGTGCCCAACTTGTAGTGCTGGTTATAGAATGACACTTAGCACTCCTTTTTTTTCAACAGCAATTTTTGGCACCATATATAGAGGGGCATCTACCTTAATAAAACCCTTAGCGCGCATGTGCACTTCAAACTCCATGATCCCTGCGTCCGTGATCCATAGCTCCGTGTCTCCGCATGCGTAGTAGAAGGAGCCTGTGGCGTTTTGTGTGCGGCAGTTTTCTGGCTCCTTCTACTGCGCATACGGAGGCACGGAGTTTGAAGTGGTGAACACCACGGCAGCGACTCCCCCCTCCCACCCTCACTCCATCTAACACAAAAGGTATCCGCCAATGATGACCGTGCACTGAACCAAGGAGCCACGGGAAAAGAAGCCACAGGGAAGGAGGATGGCCATCCAGTCCGTGATCCTCAACATGTACGACATGGTGAGGAAAACGCTAAAACTTTAGAGGCCCCACAAGCAACAGCGTTGCTTACTGGCATCAGGGCACTCAGGTAGCACAAGAGTGACCGAGTGGCATAATAAAGTGTTTTTTTAATTTGATATGGGGGAGAAGGAGGGCAATATGATAGGTTATTAAGGGGAGAGAGACAGAAACAAAGAAAGACAGAAATAAAGAAATGCACACACAGAAAGACAGGGGGCCAGGGAGAGAGACAGAAAGAAAGAAAGACACACAGACAGACAGCAGCCAGGGAGAGAGACAGAAAGAAAGACAGACAGACAGTGGCCAGGGAGAGAGACAGAAAGAAAGAAAGACAGATAGACAGCGGCCGAGGAGAGAGACAAAAAGAAAAAAGACAGAGAGACAGCAAACAAGGAAAGAGACAGAAAGAAAAAAAGACAGACAGCGGACAAGGAGAGAGACAGAAAGAAAGAAAGAAAGAAAGACAGGCAGCAGCCAAGGAGAGAGACAGAAAGAAAGAAAGACAGACAGATAGCGAACAAAGAGAGACAGAAAGAAAGAAAGACAGACAGAGTACAAGGAGAGAGACAGAAAGAAAGACAGAAAGACAGCAGTCAAGGAGAGAGACAGAAAGAAAGAAAGACAGATAGATAGACAGCGGCCAAGAACAGACACAGAAAGAAAGACAGACAGCAGCCAATGAGAGAGACAGAAGAAAGAAAGACAGCGGCCAAGGAGAAAGACAGAAAGAAAGAAAGACAGACAGTGGCCAAGGAGAGAGACAGAAAGAAAGAAAGACAGATAGGGGGCCAGGAAGACAGACAGAAAGAAAGGGTGCAGGGAGAGAGAAAGAAAGAAATGCCTAAGTCTACACATCTGTTCTAGCATCCGTTAATGTAACGGGCTTAAACACTAGTAATAAAAAGAAATGTCTAAGTCCGATTCAGACATATTGTGCTAGACACCCAAAGTTGGCAGTGGTATAATGTCCATTCTCAAAAAATGCGTCTAGAATATTTTTTCCCTGAAAATCGTCTCTCTGGACATCCAGGCAATTGATCATCCAGACCACCAGTATGTCTATCTTTATACCACATTTTCGACCAAAAATTAGTCTAAGTCCCAAACGCCCAGAACAAGACCATTTAGACGAGGGAGAGGCCAGCATTGTGATGGACTGGCCACCCAGACATGGCAACAGAGCAGTGGTGCACCTTACAGGGCACTGCTGTGAATTTCACAAAAAGGGTGCCACATAAACATCTTACCAGAATTCCTTATAGAATATGGTGAGCCCCCCAAAACATACTATACCCACCTGTCTACAACTCCAATAGCCCTTATGGCTGCAGGTGTCACCTAAATGGCAGTACAGTAGGGTTTGGGGGGATTTTGGTAGGCTCACATTTTCCACCATGAATGTAGTGGTTAGAGTGGCTTGTGGGCCTGGGTCCTCCTCTCTATGTTTCACCAGCCGCCCCCCCCCCCCCCTCCCAGAATACTTAAGACACCCATATGCAGCTCTACCAGGCTTTCCTATAGCAGGTGCTGATGTTCCGGAGAGAGGTATGTACATTTTTATTCTGATATTTATAGCAGTGTGAGGGGGTCAGTGATCACTGGGGAAGTGTGTGTAGGGGGGGGGGGGGTTACTTTGTCACTGCAGTGGTTATCTGGTCACTTCGGATACCTTTTTGACAATTATACCTTTCGTCCAGGAAGTTTTGTGAAACATTTGATTATCCCTGCAGGACGACTAAGTCTAAGTCAGCCCTTATCCCGCCCAAATACCACCCTAACCACTCCTCCAGATACACCCCTTTCAGCGGCATTCAGAAAGTCAGATACGTTCAGAAAGTCGGTTTGATTATCGTCACTTGGACGACCTGTTTTTTTAAGTCATCCAGGTGCCGACTTGGGCAGGATTTAGACGTGTTTAAGTTTTGATTATGAGACCATAGAATTTGGTCCTTAGGGGTCATTTTTAATAAAGAGGGGGAGGGGTTTGTACATAATTCCTGCTTTATGCACCTAGAAGGTCTCATAAAATTATCCCACCAGTTATATTTAAAAAGCATATGTATTAACATGACTATACATACTTTTACATGACCCCCCAAGGGGGATCAAGAGGAGAAATTATCGTCAATGGAGGTAAGCCTTGAAGACGTACTCAAACAGATAGACAGACTAAAAACTGACAAGTCTCCAGGCCCAGACGGAATCTAGCTGAGAATACTGAAAGAACTCAAAGATGAAATAGCGGGGGTCAGTGCTGGGACCGCTGCTGTTCAATATATTTATTAATGACCTGGAATCAGGGACGAAGTGTGAAGTTATAAAATTTGCGGACGACACAAAACTCTCCAGTAGGGTTAGAACTGTTGAGGAATGTAAGGAACTACAAAGGGACCTGAACAAACTGAGTGAATGGGCAAATAAATGGCAGTTGAGCTTCATTGTAGAGAAATGTAAAGTCTTGCACATAGGGAAAGGAAACCCGATGTACAACTACACGATGGGGGGGATGGTTTTGGGGGAAGGCAACCTAGAAAAGGATTTGGGGGTTTTGATGGATAGAACAAAAAGCGTTTGACAAGGTCTCGCACGCAAGGCTTATGAGTAAACTAGCTGATGCCCCGGCGTTGCACGGGTATTTAATTATAGCAATAACACTGTAAATGGATTCAAATAAAGATACTTTATAGTGGTGAATGAAATTATTTTTTTACAGCTTTATAAAAAGTACAATATTCAAATTATAATGTGAAATATTTGACAAAATGAATACAATACAACTAACACAAAACTTGATTATAAACAACATTTTTAGTTTCACCTCCAGGAGCAAGAACATATAAATTCTTGGGTGAACCCACCCTTGAGCAAGCAACATAGAGTTGTCCATGGGAAAAACAGGGGGATCTTAAATCCACTCCACAGTATGTAATAGTCTGTCCCAGTGATTTGATGATTGTGATAGAGAATGCAAGTCTCACTGGAATTTGCAATCTCTTAAACTGAAAAGGAAGATCTGTTGGAATAAGTGGCATCCAAAAGTTTCAGTATTGATTTAAACAACTCAATATGTGGAAACTCAGGTTGAAAAGAAACTCCATGCAGTTTTTTCCCGGTTCGGAATGGAACCAGTTCAGCATATGTGAGTACTCATGTAATGTAATAACATTATAAACTGGGGTGCATGAAGGAAACAGTTACAAACACAGTTAGAACATACAAACTCTATATGTATGGTGTCCGTGGTAGAATAGAAACGATGTCCCTAGTGGTTATAGTGTCATAGAAAGTGTTTTATAGTTGGAATTACTGTGAGAATGGCAGCTTTTTACATTTTTTCCATTGACATGAATGGGTGAAATCTGATTTTCTGTTTGTAGCTCCGCCCACGTGTGCAGGTGGGCCGCGAGACCCCCAGAACATATCACCTCAGGTAGTGAGGGATCTGCATACCAAGTTTCGTTCAAATAGGTCAAGCCGTTTTTGAATTATTGTGAGAATGGCAGCTTTTTACATTTTTTCCATTGACATGAATGGGTGAAATCTGATTTTCTGTTTGTAGCTCCGCCCACGTGTGCAGGTGGGCCGCAAGACCCCCAGAACATATCACCCCAGGTAGTGAGGGATCTGCATACCAAGTTTCGTTCAAATCGGTCAAGCCGTTTTTGCGTGATCGCGGCACATATACACACACATACATACATACCTCCGATTTTATATATATAGATTACTAAGTCATGGAATAGGAGGAGAAGTGCACAGATGGATAGGCAAATGGCTAGAAAACAGAATGCAGAGGGTGAGCATAAATGGAAAATTTTCGGACTGGGAAAAAGTGACTAGCGGCGTGCCTCAGGGCTCGGTTCTTGGGCCCATCTTGTTCAATATTTTTATAAATGACCTGGAAGAGGACACAACATGCAATATAATCAAATTTGCAGATGATACAAAACTCTGTCGGGCGGTCGGCTCTCAAAGAGACTGCGAGGATCTTCAGAAGGATCTGAACCAGCTGGAAACGTGGGCGATAACGTGGCAGATGAATTTTAACTTAGACAAATGCAAGGTGATGCATTTTGGAAAGAAAAACAAAGAACATGAATATAGGATGTTGGGGGTGACATTAGCCAAATGCGAACAAGAAAATGATTTGGGGGTACTGATAGACAGAACCCTAAAGCCATCGTCTCAATGTGCGGCGGCGGCGAGGAGAGTGAATAGGATGTTGGGCATGATTAAGAAGGGGATCATGAGTAGATCAGAAGACGTTATAATGCCACTTTACAGAGCAATGGTCAGACCACACTTAGAATACTATGTCCAACATTGGTCTCCATACCTTAAGAAGGATATAACTCTGCTGGAGAGGGTGCAGAGGCGAGCCACGAAACTAGTCAAAGGTATGGAGAATTTGAGCTACAAAGAACGCCTCGGAAAACTGGGACTGTTCACCCTTGAAAAGAGAAGACTGCGAGGGGATATGATAGAGACTTTTAAAATATTAAAAGGATTTTACAAAATAGACCAGGAAACATCATTACTAACATTTTCGGATGTGACACGGACAAGAGGTCATAGCCTGAAACTGAGTGGTAGCAGGTTCAGGACTAATGTCGGGAAGTTCTGTTTCGCACAGCGAGTGGTGGGAGCATGGAATGCTCTCCCGGAGGAGGTTGTGATGGAAACTTCTGTTCTGGGTTTCAAATGCAAGTTGGATGCATACCTTCTTTCTAATCATATTGAGGGATACGGGAAATCCGGGTCTCCATAAAGGAGTACCTAAATGAGCCTCCGCATGTGCGGATCGCCGGACTAGATGGACCTAGGTCTGATCTGGCGACGATGTTTCTTATGTTCTTATGTTCTAACAATTAAGCCGGCGGCACAATGCGCAGCGGCCTCAAAAAAGGCGAACAGAATGTTGGGCATTATCAAAAAAGGAATCACCACCAGAACCAAGGAAGTTATCCTGCCGCTGTATCAGGCGATAGTGCGCCCACATCTGGAATACTGCGTTCAATACTGGTCGCCGTACCTTAGGAAGGATATGGCAGTACTCGAGAGGGTCCAGAGAAGAGCAACAAGAATGATAAAGGGCATGGAAAACCTTTCATATGCTGAGAGGCTGGAGAAGCTGGGGCTCTTTTCCCTGGAAAAGCGGAGACTTAGAGGGGAAATGATAGAAACTTACAAGATCATGAAGGGTATAGAGAAGGTGGAGAGGGACATATTCTTCAGACTGGCGGGGGCAACAAAAACAAGAGGGCACTCAAAAAAATTGAAGGGAGACAAATTCAGAACAAATGCTAGGAAGTTCTTCTTCACTCAAAGAGTGGTGGATACCTGGAATGCGCTTCCAGAGGAGGTGGTAGAGCAGAGTACGATTTTGGGTTTCAAAATGGGATTGGACGAGTTCCTGAAGGCAAAGGAGATTGAAGGGTATAACTAGAGGGATACTATACAAGGCAAAATGTTTTAAGTAAAAGATCACTTACAGGTCATTGACCTGGGGGGCCGCCGCGGGAGCGGACTGCTGGGCACGATGGACTTATGGTCTGACTCGGAAGAGGCGATGTTTATGTTCTTATGTTCTTATGTAGGCATAGTTGGTGGCATAGTTCAAGCAGAGCATGGGCAGAGACACAAAGAGGAAAATTTTCAAAAGACATTCCGAGTCAGAATTGGGACGTCCTGCTTATAATGTTTTTGGTTTTTTTTTAAAGTTCATCTCATAGTAATTTTTGAACATGAAAGACATCTAGATTTCCTGCTCAGCAATAAATGAGAAGAATGTCCTTATGCTGGAGACATCCATCCTAAACAATCATTTTAAACAAACTGAAATATTTTCATTATAAATGGGGAAAGCACGTCACAGTGACATTTGTCTGGTAGCATTCTTATTAAAATGGCCACACAGATGTGTCCATCCAGAAAAGATGAGCTCCTCCAAAGGATCACTTTAGAATAGAGAAGTCATATCTAGACCAATCAAGAAAGAGGGAAACAAATTTTTCATTGGGCTCCTTTTACTAAGGTGTGCTATGCTTTTTAGTGTGCTCTAACCACGCGCTAAATGCTAATGCGTGCATGTTAGTCTATGAACGCATTAGCAGTTAGCGCGCATGTAGATGTAGTGATTGATATGCTCAGAGACATGGAAAGGAATTCTGTAATGGAGAGTCAACGATAAGTACCTGTTATGGAACCTATTTTAAGGCTATTCTATATAGAAAAACGAAAGGCTCTTTTCGAAGGTACAGTAAGCACTAACGCGTGCTTACCACAGCAAAAAATGGCTTTCCGCGAGGTACATTGAGGCGATCCAGGGTAATTTTGCTCACCGTGCATGCTACCTACATTCTAAACACTAACACCCCTCCCCCCTTTACAAAACCACGTAAGAGATTTATAGCACTGGCTGGTTTGTTGAATGCCCTGTGCTGCTCCAGCGGTCATGGAGTTTCTATGAGTATTGGAGCAGCGCAGAGCATTCAGCACACCGACCAGCGCTAAAAACCTCTTCCACGGTTTTGTAAAAGGAGGAATACATTTTTTTGGTGCAGGGGGTGCAGCTGTAGGCAGAGAGTTGGCATGTTCTGCATTGCCATGTGCCAACCGATTGTTTGCTTAACACCTGAGCCCTTACCGTCTACATAATGGACTGCGCTAATCTATTTTAATGGTCAGGTGGTAATGGCAAAATTAGCACGTGGTCATTAATTATAAAAAAAAAAAAAAATTAGGAAATTCAGTCATTTTACCCCAACAGTAAAAATTACCTTACTTCGTGGGACAGAGCTGCGTAAGGGCACGCTAAGGCCACTTTTTATTGCTGTATGGTAAAAGAGCCCCTAAGTTTCCACTTTTCTTATAAAATACTAATACAAATGGGTAAAAAATGCTCTTACATTAAGGTGAGGTCACTTATACCAGCCCTACAGTAGAGAGTTGCGCGGGGACAGAAATCCCACCCGTCCCCACCCGTCCCCACCAAAGTCCCACCCGTCCCCACCCATCCCCGTGAGGAATCCCACCCGTCCCCGTGAGGAATCCCTCCATCCCCACCTGTCCCCGCGAGGAATCCCCTCCGTCCCCACCCGTCCCCGCGAGGAATCCCCTCCGTCCCCATAAACTTCAGAAATAGTTATTTCATTTAATTATGCTACTGAATTAAAGGCTCTGGTAGAAACCCATTTACAAATAAGCAAAAAGACTTTATTAATTTGAAAATATTAATTGGGAAGAATACATACTTTGCAAACGGGTTTCTACCAGAGCCTCTAATGTTTATAAATTTTTATCAACACAACTAATATACTACTTTATCCTGAAGCAAAATTAAAAAAAAGAAATATAATTCTTTTCCTACCTTTGTTGCCTGGTTTCTGCTTTCCTCATGTTCTCATTCAATTCCTTCCATCCACTGTCTCTCTTCCTTCTGCATCTTCCATTTGCTCTGTTACTGTGCCTCTCCCTTTCTTCCCCCTTCCAAATTGGTCTGGCACCCATCTTCTTCTCTCCGCTCCCTCCATAGTCTGGCATCTGTCTTTTTCCCTGCCAGCGTCTTCTCCCTACTCTCTCTTCCCCATTTCCTTTCAGCGTCCTTCTCCCCCCATCTTCCCCATGTCCTGTCAGCGTCCTTCTCCCCCCTCTGTCTTCCACATGTGCTTTCAGTGTCCTTCTCCCCCCTCTGCTTTCCCATGTCCTTTCAGCGTCCTTCTCCCTCTCTGTCTTCCCCATGGCCTTTCAGCGTCCTTCTCCACCCCCCCCCCGTCTTCCCCATGTCCTTTCAGCGTCCTTCTCCACCCCTTTGTCTTCCCCATGTGCTTTCAGCATCCTTCTCCCCCCTCTGTCTTCCACAAGTGCTTTCAGAGTCCTTCCCCCCGCCCTTCCCATGGCCTTTCAGCGTCCTTCTCCACCCCTTTGTATTCCCCATGTGCTTTCAGCGTCCTTTTCCCTCCTCTGTCTTCAAGTGCTTTCAGAGTCCTTCCCCCCCCCCTCCCGTCTTCCCCATGGCCTTTCAGCGTCCTTCTCCCCCCTCCTTCTCTACCGCCCCGGGTGCAGCACAGCCGGCCAGGTCCCCTTACTTTTGTGGCACTTCCCCGACCGACCGACAACAGCCCCGGTCCGACAAACCTCCCTGCCCTTAACCGCGAATCTAAATTACCTTATTACAGCTGCTGTAAGAAGATAATTTAGATTCGCGGCTACAGGGCAGGGAGGATTGTCGGACCGGGGCTGTTGTCGGTCGGTCGGGGAAGTGCCATAAAAGTAAGGACACCTGGCCGGCTGTGCTGCAACCGGGACGGGGTGTGGCGGGGCGGGGCGGACCACCCCCCTCCCTTGGTATCCACTCGAACTGCGAGGCTACTCTCCTCCTTACCTGCACTGCCTGCAGCACAGAGCCAAACGGAAGTCTTCCCGATGTCAGCGCTGACGTCGGGAAGACTTCCGTTCGTCTCTATGCTGCAAGCAGAGAAGGTAGGGAGAAGAAGAGCCGCGCGACTGAGTACATCCAGCCAGCAGGAACCCCGCGACCCTCGGAGGCGTCCCCACGGGATCCCCGTGACCCGAAGGGGGGACCCGCGGGATGCCCGCGGGTCCCGCGGGATTCCCGTCGTCCCCGTTCCCGTGCAGCTCTCTACCCTACAGCTGGTGTACATACCTATGAATAAATGTTTACACATATGAAGAAGGAGTGGTGTAGTGGTTAGAGCAACAGCCTCAGCACCCTCAGGTTGTGGGTTTAAATTCCACATTGCTCCCTGTGACCCTGGACAAGTCACTCAGTCCTCCATTGCTCCTCATCAAAAGAAACCACACATGATACCCGCCAGCGAGCCCCCACACTATGCAACGTATTCCCACAGGGGCTACATCTAACTCAAGACTGCCTCCAGTGGTGCAGTAAGGAGGGGCGGGGGAGACAGTCCATCCCAGGTGCACCCATCTTCCTCACTCCCCCTGCTCCTTCTCTCCCCCCTCCCCCCTTATTGTTGAGCATGCACACCGCTTCCCTTCCCCTATACATCTGTAAAGTTCCTGGCACTAGCAGCAACCCCCAAGCTGCTGTCACAGCAGCGTCGGCTCTTCCTCTGATGTCACTTCCTGGACATGCACCTAGGACGTGATGTCAGAGGAAGAGCCGACACTGGCGTGACAGCAGCTTGGGGGTTGCTGCTAGTGCCAGGAGCGTTATAGAGGTGCAGGGGAAGGGAAGCGGCATGCTTGCATCAGAAGGGGGTGGGGAAAGAGTGTGTGGAAGTGGGGGAAGGGCAGAGAATAAGGCAAGGGAAGGGCGCCACCGCCCTGGGTGCCTCTCATCCACGCTACATCACTGATTGCCTCTATTTCAGACAGCAAATGAAAGCCTGGCTCTTCTCCCAAGCCTTTAATACCTGGGGTGACTGGCCATACACTCACTCCATACCTGGACTAGCTTATTGCACATCCTGTAACTTAGGTTTATTCCTTGTATCTTCTTTAGCTATACATATAACATGCCCTGAGTTTAGTCATTATTATTTATTTATTTATAGTATTTATAGACCACTTATAGCCTAAGTGGTTTACACTTCTCCTTCCTTATTTGCGGTTTCAGCAATCGCAGTTTTGATTATTCACAGTTTTTAGCTTGCTGGCTCCTCCCCCCAAATGACATCAGATTGCAGAGAGAAATCACTAATTCCAAGCATTTACAGAGAAAATCGCTGATTCCCAGCACTTTCTTCACCGTGTTTTGCCTTGCCTTCAGGAACAGGCCAGGTCTCTGTTATTCGCGGAGAGTTTTTTCCCCCGTTGCGGGTTTTCTCTCCGCTGGTTTATTTTTACCGGAGCACGACCAGTGGTAGCCTGTTAGGCTCTCTTTTCCTAAGCCTATGTACTTCAGAGAGCTTTATCCCGCTAGATTTTGAGGTCCTTTATTTCTAAGTAGATAAAGTCTGGCTACGTTAGAAGTTCCCTACGTTGAACCTGACACTCTGAGGGAAATGTATTTTGAGGATTTAAATTACTTAATTATAATATTGTACTCACATCATGTGTCTTATTGTATTAATAATTGGGAGAAGGATGGGAGAAAATGATTGTTTTATGTATTACTTGTGTAGTTAATAGTGCGTTTTATGCAGTATTATATGTTCAATTAATTGTATTGCACTGTCGAAGTTTGAAAATCAATAAAGATTTAAAAAAAAAAAGAAGTTCCTACGTTGACCCTGACACTCTGATATCTATTTTGTATTACCAGCGTGTGCTATTTGCCACTGTGAGCATGTTATTCTTATGAACTAAATAAACTAACCCGAGTGGTGTATACAATCAAAATCACACACTATATGTAAATTATTCTTCCACTCTTCCAGAGAAATGCATTAGACACATAGTTAATTTCATACAGGAAAAGGCCTCAGAAATGGAGCCTACGCACAGTCATAGACTGAGTTGATCAGCGTAGTTTTCATGCTCCTTGCTCCAGTCATTGGCCAAAAACCCGTTTAATATAAATAGTTTTACCTTATTACCACTTATTTTAAACTTATTCTTAAATTTTTCTTTGATACTTTTTTCTATTTTTTACTATTATATTACCTATCTATTTGTTCTCACAGTTCATCTCAGGTTTCGTCAAATTCTACTGCACTACTCCATATAACTGAAAAAAAGTGACTGAAGTATTATTTAACTTAGAACAGTGCTTGGTCTTAGGAAATGCCGACGCGACCAGCGTTTCGCAGAGTTATATTTTTATCCGCTGCTTCAGGGCCAGATGTACTAGGCATTCCAAGCTATTCACTCCTATATTCTTTCAGCGATTTCCAGTTAAACATCAAGTTGGCGACAGCCTCTATTTGAGTGTATCAAATAGAGGCTGTATGAAATTAACTATTTAATGCATTTCTCTGGAAGAGTGGAAGAATAATTTACATATGTTATTCCCATTAGTATGTATTAATGTTTTATAAACGTAACCCTTCTATAGATGATGTGATTTTTGTTACACAAAGCACTGTTTTTCATCATTTGGCTAGAGCCTGACCTGCTCTGCTCTGAGTTACTGTCTCTCTAACCTTCATAATTCTCTATTCCTTGAATAATCTTGGGGTACAGACTGGAAATAGGATCTTGCGTCTCTGTATAGAATTTTTTTTTTTTCCTGTATCCAAGAAAAACATTATAATAAACTGGTAATTAAACCTGCCATGTTGAATTTGTCTGTTCCGTACTCAGTTCTGTAAATTATAATTACGTCGCTCATCCCCTGTGCTGATTTGTTTCCATGACTTTAGCAGTTTGCTACACATTATTCGCATGGTGCCAATCAATTGGAGCTCAGCTTTGATTGGAATGTCGCATGCTCCGCTGCCCTAATCTAAAGCTGCCGTTTCAAGCTGAGACGTAAATAGCGGTTTGCAGGTTTAGTTTACACTCATTTTGCATAACATTATTTATCTAGAAACCTGAGTCAAGTGATGCATTCATCACACAAACACAAAGCATTATTTTACCAGCCGCTTTTGTGGCAGTTTCTGTTTTGCACTGACAGTAACCCATAGAAAATCTATGAATAACACGTGATTTATTTGTCCAGGAACCATTCTTTTATTGCATCTTAATGTACGTGGCTACTTTGGTAATGTGCTCCACCCCATTCCCCAGTTGCCTCACCATGTTATAATGCTCTTGTATCGCTTTATGGTAACATAGTAGATGATGGCAGATAAAGACCCGAATGGTCTATCCAGTCTGCCCAACCTGATTCAATTAAAAATTTTTTCTTCTTCTTCTTTGCTATTTCTGGGCGCGAATCCAAAGCTCTGCCCGGTACTGTGCTTAGGTTCCAACTACTGAAGTCTCCGTCAAAGCTCACTCCAGCCCGTCTACACCATCCCAGCCATTGAAGCCCTCCCCAGCCCATCCTCAACCAAACGGCCATATACAGACACAGACCGTGCAAGTCTGCCCAGTACTGGCCGCACCTTGAATACTGTATACAGTTCTGGTCACTGTATCTCAAAAAAGATATAGAGGAATTAGAAAAGGTTCAGAGAAGGGTGACAAAAATGATAAAAGGTTTGGGACGATATCCCTATGAAGAAAGGCTAAAGTGCCTAGGGCTCTTCAGCTTGGAGAAGAGATGGCTCAGGGGTGATATGATAGAGATCTAAGAAATACTGAGTGGAAAGGAAAGGGAGGGTAGATGTAAATCACTTGTTTACTCTTTCCAAAAATACTAGGACTAAGGGTGGATGTATGTAAACTGCTTTGATTGTAACCACACAGAAAAAGCAGTATACCAAGAGCTAGATTCACGAACCTGCACGATTGGGCCTGATCCCAGCCCGATCCGGGCAGGTCTGATGAATTATCGAAACCCCAATATGCAGATGGGGGCGATCTGAGGAACGCCCCCATCTGCCTGACCGGATCGCTCGATAGCGATCCCAACACATGCGCAGACCATCAGTAGATGGTCTGCGCATATGTTGGACCTCCGAGCCCAGCATAGATTTTTTTTTTTTTTTCCGGAGCTGGGAAATTAGAAGTCACCGCTGAGCCTTAGCCTTGTGCGCTGTGAGAAATCTCCTCAAGGACATTTTTACATATGTTCCAATTGCTGTTCTTAAACTTCCAAAATGGCATCTCACAATTACAATCCCCCCCCCCCCCCCTTTCAAATCATATTGGAATTGTTCTCATCCATCGTCACGCACGCTGACTCTCCTGCTCTCCCCAAACCCTGCTCTTGCCGCCCAGACTCTCCTGCTCTCTGCCACCTTCCCTGCAGTGCAAGCCCACGGGTTTAAAGCGGGGCTGCAGTGTGGCATACAGCCCCGCTTTAAACCCGCAGGCTCGCACCGCAGGGAAGGCAGCAGAGATCAGTCTTGGCAGCAAAAGGAATTTTAAAGTTTCATCCCCAACCCCAGGGCTTCTGCAGCCCCTGAAACAGCGAGATCAGGGCAGCAGAGAGCAGGGCGGTGCTGGAGAGTGGGAAAAAAAAGGTCTGCGACTGGTCCCCAGCAGTCGTTTCTGGAGCTGATCGGCCAGCCCAGTCAGATTGTGAAATCTGTGTTGTGAATCGCGTCTCTGCCTACTTTGCATGCGTTTCTCCTCATTTGCATGCACAGATCACAGGAGAGGTCAGTGAATGGAGCCCAAGGGAAACTGGTCGTAAAGGGGTCGCAAACCGATCGGTTTGCTTTGTGAATCTAGCCCCGAGTCCCATCCCCTTTATGAATAATGTTTCTACTAGACACCCAGATTTACCCACCTAAGCCCGGGTTCTACAAACAATGCCGTTGTCGGCAGCCGCCTTAAAAATGGCTGCCAGTCACATGACAGCACCATTTATAGAATCGTGACTTCGGAAAAGGTAGGCATTAGAAACGTAGGCCAGGGTTTTCAAGGTCTGCATTTCCAGCGCTTACCTTTTACTTGACTCACACCTACGGAGGTGCTTTATGACGCCCAATGCCACTTCCAGCGTTAGCCACACCTACAGTGGCATGAGGCATCATAAAGTGCCTCTGTAAGCACAATGTGGGCACTGTTTTTTAAGGCACCATGGGCACCTACATTTTTCCTTTTAAAATGCTTTTTTATTTTTTATAAATTTTTGGTTTTAGAAATACATTTAATACCACAACAACAGCAAACAGTAGGAACATAGCAGAAACAGTCAGGTTTTTCGCGTTATTGCTTCACGAAGACCTGTAGAAACCAACCCCACCCCCCCACCCCCTCCGAGCCCCCCAGCCCTCCTCGCACTCCAATTTTTTAATTTTTTTTAAACAGTTTTTCAACTTAGGTTAGGTGCCGGTAGGACACATTCCCACGCCTAACGTAAGGCGCCACTTATAGAATATGAATCAAAATGCTTTCTGGTATATAAGTATGTATAGACTGTGTCTCACAAATACACCTATCATCTGTTTCAGCTGCACCCTTGTACATACAAATTTGAGTCTTTACATACATGTCTCTCATATACACATGTGCAACATCTCTCTCTCTCTCTCTCTCACACACACACACATAGCTTTTGTCTTTCTCTGAATATAAATTAACTGACCATGGAGGACTAGCCTTGTGGTTAGTACAGTAAGCTGAGAGCCTGAGGAATTGGGGGTTCAATTCCCAGTTCCTTGTGACCCTGGGCAAGTCACTTAGTGCCCCAGATGCATTAGATAGAGTGTGAGCCCGACAGGACAGATAGAGAAAAATGCTCGAGAACCTGAATAATTTGTAATCCCCATAGAATTGTAGGATATGCAGAATATAAATAATTTTTATAAAATTTTAAACTTTTATTATTGGAATTTATTAACTGCCTTTTCATGAAGAGATTCACCCAAAGCGGTTTAGAATACACTGAACAGTAAGTATTTTTCCTAACTGTTCTGGCAGGCTCACAATGGGGCAACAGCTGGTTAAGTGACTTGTTCAGGGTCACAGGATGCAGGCTGGGGCCAGGGCAGGATTAATTCTTCGAGGGACCCTAGGCACCCAACGGGTTACCCCCCCATGGCAACGCCCCTCCCCTGCAGCAACGACAATGGGCCCCCCCTGCAGCAACGGCAACGGGCCCCCCCCTGCAGCAACAGCAACAGGTCCCCCCCCCCCCCGCAGCAACGGCAATGGGCCCCCCCTGCAGCAACGGGCCCCCCTGCAGCAACAGCAACGCAGCCAAATCTATTACAGGAAAGTCCCGCGATGACTGCTTCTGCCGATCCATTCCCCTCCAACGTCACTTCTTCCAGAGCAAGTAAGTGACGTCAAAGGGGGATGGACTGGCACAAGCAGTCATCGCGGGACCTTCCAGTAACAGATCCAGCCATATTGCCGTTGCTGTTGCTGCGGGGGGGGGGGGGGGCCATTGCTGTTGCTGTGGGGGCCTGTTGCCATTGCTGCGGGGGGGAGGCTGTTGCCGTTGCTGTGGGGGGGGGGGCTGTTGCCATTGCTGTAGGGGGGCATTGCCGTTGCTGCAGGGGGGACCTGTTGCCGTTGCCGGGGGGGGTCATTGCTGTTTAAAAAAATAGCAAGGTGAGTTGTCCTCCTTCAGCGGGCCCCCTTCACAGTTTCAGGTCCTAGGCGCGTGCCTACTGGGCCTATTGATTAAGCCTGCCCTGGCTGGGGTCCAACTCACAACCTCAGGGTGCTGAGGCAGCTGCTTTAACCATTAGACCACTCCTCGCCCCTTTTGTCTTTCTCATGTACACACATATGTGTGCTATCTTTGTCTCATTTACATATACACAGACACAGCTTTTATCTGTCACCCACATATACCGGTATATAAATATATATACACACATCTTTGTCACTCTCTCTCTCTCAGACACACACACATAAACACACAGATACTTTTCTCCTTTTTTTAAAGATAAGAACAGGTTGTGATAAAGAGGACATTTCGGGTTAATGGAGTTAAACAAAGCAAGCTCTGTTTGGGCTGTTTGAAATTGACAAGAAGCAGCAAGCCACCCATCAGTCCATTGTTTTGTACAAAGCAACTTAATCAGCTTGACATTTCAAAGGCTCATGCATCACATGGAACAGGAGGGAAGGTATGTGGTCCCTTGTACCAGGATAAAACCAGACTGCAGTCAGTTCAAATTGCAGTTTTTAATTGTTTAAACTATAAAATCCAGACATCTCTATTTTATTTGCATTGGTTTTAATAAAGTCTAGAAATGGAAGGATTCGCCTCCTTGTTTTCTAACTTAGGGGTCTTTTTATTAAAGCTTAGCACATTTTTAAATGCTAAGTCTGGGATCTCGATTAGCCACTGTAAGAAACAGGATATTGGGCTATGTGAGCCATCGGTCTGACCCACTATGCTTATTCTTATGTTCTTAAGTCCATTTTATTCCTACGGACTTCTCAGCATTTAGCCCACACTAATTCCGTTAGCGTGCATTAAGTTATAGTTAAAAGTGCCCCTTAAATCTCCGACTGAGTAATTTATTGTGCAGTTTTCCCTTATTTTGATTTTTGAAAATAAATTAGGTCACACAATACAGAACAAAGGGGTCCTTTTATTAAGGCGTGCTAACCAATTTAACGCGCGCTAAAGATTAGCGCGCACTAAATGCTAAGGCACCCATAGAATATAATGGATGCCTTAGCATTTAGCGTGCACTAAATTGATTAGCGCGCCTTAATAAAAGGACCCCAAAATGATAAAACATTAAGGCTCTCTTATTCTAAGCCATGGTCGAGGTTTCTGCTGTGGCCTGGGGCACTAAAATGCTTCAAAGCTGCTCTGACAAGCTTAGGAATTCTATGAGTGTTGGAGCAGCATCGGAACATTTTTTTTTTTTTTTTTAGTTCAAAAAGTTTTATTGATTTTATAAAAGATGAAATACAAAGCCAACAATATGCGTGCTCCAACAAAGGAGCACATTATAACAATGTCATTAACAAATGTGAAGTGCATCCATAGTGGAATAATAGTCATAAATGATTGAATGCATCAGAAATAAAATAGAAGTTGAAAAGACATCAGTTCAGGAAAAGGAACATGAACGGTTGTTAATTATACTTTTATTTACTGCTCTCTCCACTATTCTCCACAATTGGAAAGATTCCATTAAATGACATGTCAATCAATGGTGGAACTCAATATGTCTCCTCGTGAAATATGAATGTCATTTTGCTGAACGCAATAATTCCATGCCCTCTTATGCAAAAATTTGGTCCCCCTTGCTTGAATATTGTAAATCAGACCCTTGACTACTGCACTCATTAGTATAATATGTATCTTGCCTCACCCTAAGTCTTTTAATTTCTGGCACCTCTCCGGTTTTACCATGTTTCATTTAATATTGTTTATGTCAATTTCTTTATTTTATGCTTGGATCATTTAAACTGATTACTCTGGTACATTGTTAGAACTTAGCATCGGAATATTTAACGCGCTGTGCCACAGTAGAAACCTATACTATGGCTTAGTAAAAAGGGGGTAAATACTTTTCCTGATTTTCATTATCTTTATCAGGAAATTTAAGGTCTTTCAGGAGCGGAAACCCTGAGAGAACATCTAACCCAGCTCCACGGGGAGAACATCTTGAAACCTATAAGAGACTTTTTCCATTCTATGGAATTTCACAACAAAACTCAAATTTCTGACCAACTGACTTTCCCGCCAAAATTCAAATTGGTGGACTGCCCTGTTCCCAATCAGGTCAGTGAACTCACTATTTACAAAGTGACACTGCAGACTTTAGAGCATATCCTGACGAAAGCCACAGCATGGTGGCTGAAACATCGGCTTGTACCTGACAAAGACGCAGCGAAACCCGGAAACCTGGAACAAGGAAATTTAAGATTTTCCCATACTTTTATTTATATGTTTCATAAAATTCTTGCTGTAGACCTGGACTATATTAAAAAATATTTTGAACCAGTTAAATGTATCCAGAGGATGTGGTAAAAACGGATAGCATAGCTGGTTTTAAGAAAGGTGTGGACAAGTTCCTGGAGAAAAAGTCCATAGTCTGTTATTGAGAAAGAAATGGGGGAAGCCACTGCTTGCCCTGTATTGATAGCATGGAATATTGCTACACCTTAGGTTTTGGCCAGGTACTAGTGACCTGGATTGGCCACCGTGAGAACGGGCTACTGGGCTTGACCCAGTAAGGCTATTCTTATGTTCTTGTGTCATTCAAAATGGATTTCTTTTACAAAACCGTGCAAGAGGTTTT